>NC_138875.1:1632500-2362500 GCF_965194805.1 Balaenoptera borealis | reverse complement strand
GGGAGAATGCAGCTCTGCTCACTAACTGATACGAAGCCTCCATTTACTAGTTCTTGATGCCATAAGTGCCAGTCATGGCATTTTTCTTTTTTCATATATATTCCTTTTTTAAAAAAATATTTATTTATTTTTGGCTGTGTTGGGTCTTCGTTTCTGTGCGAGGGCTTTCTCTAGTTGGGGCAAGCGGGGGCCACTCTTCATCGCGGTGCGCGGGCCTCTCATTATCGCGGCCTCTCTTGTTGCGGAGCACAGGCTCCAGACGCGCAGGCTCAGTGGTTGTGGCTCACGGGCCCAGCTGCTCCGCGGCATGTGGGATCTTCCCAGACCAGGGCACGAACCCGTGTCCCCTGCATTGGCAGGCAGACTCTCAACCACTGCGCCACCAGGGAAGCCCTGTCGCGGCATTTTGCTGAATCACTTACACAGAGAGAAAGCGCTTGCTCTCTGTCAACTCGACTGTGATTTACAGAGTAGTCGTTCCTTCTGAGGTTGTACTTTTAAAAACAATTTTCACAGGAGTAAATTATGGAAGTGTGTGGAACTGGCAGGCTTTTCTTAGGGAATGAGAACATCTGTGTGCTTTGCCAGGACAGTCCCAACACTCCAGATAAGTGAACATCAGCCGTGTTGTCCTGTCCACACCCATCGGCCTCACGTTGGAGACCCTCCTGCCGCTGGGTTCCCCCGTGGCCCGTCCACGCCCTGACACCACCGTGTGTCCTCCTGCTCCTGTGAAGCTCCCTGGAGGGCGCGTGACCACAGGACTCTGAGGGAGAATCGCACCCCTGGATTTCTGGGGTTAGACCAGGCGATGGTCCTGGAACCTACAACCAGTGCCAGCTTCGACATTCAACATTAGACTGTTTCCTGTATTTGAAATAAAACTGGAGAAAGTGAGATTGCCAACTCCAGATGGTTTTGCTAATTTTCCAAAAGTTTGGTGTTGAGAAAACAGAGCAGCAGGTTGGAGGCCCCGGGCCCCTCTGGGTGAGAACATTCACCAGCACTTCACGGAGGGACACGCGGATAACATGGGTTTCGGGGCCCTAACTGGGGACCCTGTGTGCAGGGTCCTCACCTGGCACCCAGGCGGTGGCGTTGATGCCCAGCTCCCGGCTGCTCCCTGACACTTGCTGGCACTGACTTGGTGAGACTTGGCCTCTTTACCCAGGAAACGGGATAACAGCCCCTCTGGGTTACCTGACATGAATGAACTTGAACTCGGCAGACTGTCTGGTCCATCACAAGCTCAGGAACATGACCTCCGCCCTCCCACGATCTCGAGGCCAGCCGTGCCTCCCAGATGTGCCAGGCACCCAGACACCCCGAGCCATTACCTTTTAGTCTTTGTTTTTGAAATCTGGGCTGCTGGCTTTTGTTTTGTTCTTGAGGTGGCAAGAGAGGGTTAAATATTGTTTTTAGAGCCTGCGTGATCCCCAAAATGCTTGAAAAAGGATATGATGATCCCTACTCGTATGTAAGACCACTTTTTAAAATCACACACTACTAACACAACTTATACTCCAGTATAAAATAAAAATTAAAAAAAATAATAAACCAAATCTGAAAAATAAAATAAAATCACACACGGTTTTCGGGGCAGACCTTGTGCTGTGCGGCTGGCTGTTACTCCTGCCCCTGGGGTGGGTGGGTCAGACTGCTTTTAGGACAAGACCAGGGTTAACCCGAGCATCTCCAGCTTCCTACTTTCCCACAGCTGCCCCCAGGGTTTGCAAACTCCCCCCTCCGTGTGCCTCGGGAGAGGGAAACAGGAATATCTTGAAAATTATTGTCCAAAAAGCAGATGCCATCTCCTGGGAGCCTGCAAAACTGCCCGACCCCGGAACCAAGCAAGGCCTTAGTAACCGTGTGTTTTGTTTCTTCCTCTTCAGAGCACACGGGTAATTCCAGGGCCACCTATCAATTTGTAGGTCATACTGACCCAGATCCCACACTTGCAAAACAATAACGCAGAGTATGTTTCTCCTTTTGCCAACAAATAAGTTATAAAAGGCATTGACGTCAACAGATCTTCGCCATGATAAGTTTTTGTGTTGCCGGGATGCAAGTTTCATGAGCTACAGATTGTGTCAAAGTTGCTTATAAACTCAAACTTTGGGGTTGCAACTGTGATTGCATTGTCCTAAAAACATGAAAACGCCAAGAAGTCCAGGAAAAGATACTTTTGAAAACTGAATGTCGGGCAAATCCATTAACACCCAGTTTTTTGTGCAGGTACCAGTGTGCGTGGCAGCTGCAGACAGCAGGTTCTCTGTTCTCTCACTAACCTCTGACCCCTTCCTCCCCCAAATACCAGTGAGCGCGCGCTGGAAAGGGAGGCCAAGCAGGTAGGAGTGACTCCTTTCTCACGTGAATAGACCCTTTATAAATATGAGTCATTTTTCCGAGAATAAGTCTTTGAGATGAAATTGTACAATCCGTCGTCTTTCTAAACACCTCAGGCTTAAAGGCAAAAGGAGGACCTCGGTGTGTGGATTTGTACAGGTGACCAGAAAGGGCAAAGCGGGGAGGGGTCCATGGTCCCATTCAAGAGTTCCAGAGAATGAAACACGGTGTTTAATAAGCCATTTTTAATTAGCTCTCATCTGTTATGGTGCATCACTGGTGGTTATTTGTGCCGCTTTCCTGGGCTTCCCACGAGAGGCCCTGTTTTATGGCCACTGATACCATGTCTGCTCAGAGCTAATTACCGGAAAATATGGTGGGTGTCACACACACACACACACACACACACACACACACACACACACACACACAGAGCAAGCAGCACCAACGGCACCGCAAGAGCAGTTCAGCAGGTGACGTGGGGGTCCCCGCGTGGGACCACAGCCTTTGCAATTCACCCAGAGCAGGTCTCCTCCAAGGGCAGAATGCATCCTTGTCTGGGGACCCAGCTCCAGGGACATGTGGCTCCTGACTTCCTGCCTGTTAGAGAGATGCCAGATGCAGACTGCCTGCAAAGGGCTCTCGGGGAAACGGCGTGCCCAGGGAGAGCATTCTGAGGGGCGCTGCCCTGAATGGGGGTTGGCAGGCGAGCGAGGGAGGCGCTGGTGGGAACCAGGAGTGACTCAGCTGGACCTCGATTCTTCAGCGCTTTTCTCAGGCTGAAGGTGCTGGGCACACGGAGGGCTGTCGGGGCCCGCAGGAGGACCGAGGGAAGCCCTTTCTTTCATAGGCTGTCACTGAGGCCAGTTTCTCCTTTCTGAGTTCCCAGCGGTCTGAGCCGGATGTGTGGGAAGAGTTTGGGGTCTTCACAGACAGCTCACTAGAGGAAGTGTCTGTCTGCAGCCTGTGTCCCTCCACCCCGGAGCTGGACGTGACCCTCCGGCTGTCCACTCCTCCTCTGCGGCCAGCAGCCGTCGGCACGGGGCCAGCACTGGAGGAGCGGGGGCTCCGGCCCATCCAGCCCGGACCCACGCTGCACACACCCCCGTGTCCCCTCCGGGGGCTGGACATGGACGAGAGAGTCTGGAGGGGTGTGAGCAGCAGGGTGGAAACGCCCGTCTCACACAGACAGGCACCTTGCGCCAGGCCTGCGGGGCGGCGGGGAGCATGCTCGGAGAGAGGGCGGTGGGCTGGCGTCAGTGTCTGGGAGTTTGCAGGGCTGCAGGCTGTGGCATAGTGGGTGCTGGAGGGTGGTAGAAATCTCTAGACATCAGGTGAATCTCGAGGAGCGTCTGTCTAGCTCTGATGTTCCCATCCCCATCGGCTTCCTTTCTTCCTGCTCCAAATCCAAGCCTGTGCGAGCGGACACTGTCAGGACCCCAAGCCGGTGTGTCCACCCGGGTGCTGATGGGCTGGGGGGCAGCCTTGAGCCCCGAGTTCTCTTCCCTGGGTGTGTGTGTCCGTGCATGTGTGTGTGCACACGTAACAAGTAGCCCCTAGCTCCCTGACCCTCAACCTCCCACCTCAAAGTTCTCCCAACGTGGAGATCAGGCCTCACCATGGAAACGACTGGAAAAGGCTTTCCCCCTCCCTCTCCAGGGAGCGCCACTCCCCAGCCCCTCCCTCCGGCGAGGGCTTCCCATTCCTACTTGGAGATTCTCAGATGCACGTCATCTGCATCCTTGCTCACGAAGACCTAATCGACGAAATGAACACGGCGGCATATTATACTAAGGAGATGAACTGGATTCCGAATACCTCTCACCAAGAGCACACTTCACAGTAGCAAATGTGAAAAAGAAATGTGTAACCTAGGAATTACTTTGTTACTTCATTGATATGCGTGTTGTCACCGGAGGGGCTTCTAGCAACGTATTGATACCAACTGAAAGGAAATCTTGATTAAATATGGGCATCCATGAAGAAGTGGCAAAAGACAGTGGGGCTCAAGCAATCCCACTTCTGGGTGTATATCCAGACAAAACTACAATTCAAAAAGATACATGCACCCCTATATTCATGATTACAATAGCCAAGACGTGGAAACATCCGAAATATCCATTGACAGATGAATGGATAAAGAGGATGTGGTATTTATATACAATGGAATATTACACGGCCACAATAAAGAATGAAATAATGCCATTTGCAGCTACATGGATGCAGCCAGAGATTATCATACTAAGTAAAGTAAGTCAGACAGAGAAAGACAAATACCATATGACATCACTTATATGTGGCATGTAAAATATGACACAAATGAACTTATCTACAAAACAGAAACAGACTCCCAGACATAGAGAACCGACCTGTAGTTGCCAAGGGGAAGGGGGGGTAGGGCAGGAAGGATTGGGAGTTTGGGGTTGGTAGATGCAAACTATTATATACAGGATGGATAAACAACAAGGTCCTACTGTATAGCACAGGGGACTATATTCAATATTCAATAATGGAAAAGAATATAAAAAAGAATGTATATATATATATATATGTGTATAACTGAGTCACTTTGCTGTACAGCAGAAATTAACACAGCATTGTAAATCAACTCCACTTCAAAACAAAAAAAGACAGTGGGGCTCACACATAAGGTGAGGAGAACATGTTTAGTTACAAAACTAAACCTCGGGGTCTAACTCCTGTATTTCTCATGTAGGTCATGCTTGATCCGATGACGCTGCAAAAGTGCTGATTCATTTATAGTGAAAAAAAAAGATCCACGTTTAAAGCGGACTATTTTGAAAGGGTGTGTTAAAATTACTCTCACATCTTCTTCAAACACTGGCTGACAAGCAGGAGTTTCCAGGGTAGAGGCTGGCGTTACCCCACCAGCACGCCAATGTGAGGTTTGTGAAGGGACGGGTCAGTCCGGGCTCCAGATCCTCAGACACTGGGTGTCCCAGCACCGGATACAGACGCTGGATAAGTTGCTCACTCACCTGAAGCGCCACCTGCTGCCACTACCTAGAATACAACTGCTAATCAGAAGCCTGATGGAAACACCGCTTGGAGTAAATTAAGGATGGAGAGAGGATACTCCGAGCTCTGTTTCTGTTAAAGACCAGCACGAGCTCCCTCAGAAGTGCCTCGGACACCCGCGGTTACGCAGGGCTCAACCCCACATGACTCCTCGACGTCAGGTGGCCTGCAGTGGGGGCTTCTGTTCATAAATGAATTCCTGTGCGAGCAAGTCAAACGCAGCCTGGATGAGTTTCCTCTCTGTGCCAGCAGTGCCATCCACAAGGCCTGGTGACACATGAAAACTGCCCATGGGATATCTCAGCTCTCATTTCCGTCTTTAATCATTAGCTGCCTACTCTCGAATTACACCTGGGCAGGTGCTCTGGCACGCAGGTATTACTCCACGGGAAACCATTTGATGACAACCATCAAACGAGCCACATGTCACCTCCAACCAGAAAGGGCGGGCAGACTGAGCACAGCCGTGTGGGCCAAGGGGTTCCCAGCTCACATGTCACTGACAGAGGGCCTTCGTGGTGCCCCCCCCCCCCCCCCCGGTAGGACTCAGGCCCACCCGTCACACTCTTTCACAGAATCCTTTCCTTTTCTTTCATGGCACCCAGCACAAATCCCAACAAGCGTGGGACTCTGCACTGGTAGACAGTCCTCCTCCTCTGGTCGCCAGACTCCAGGAGCTGAGGGTTTTCTGTTCTTTCCTCACTACCGTCTACACAACACACAAACACGTGGAGGGCCTGCAGAGACGGTCCCTGGGTGAAGGGCCCAGAGACGTCTTGCACAAACCACATAGTCAGGAAACACCGTGTCTTGCCAGCCTGGCTTCTGAGCCCTGAATGACGGGATTCTGTTTCTCAAATTGAAACATTCGGTCAGCAAGTTCCTTTCAGTAGTTGGCCCTCAAAATAGACTCTGTCATTTGCGTCTAACCTGACCCTGGGCTTCGTGGATCTGACTCAGAGGGTGGGTCAACCACAGCCCCGTGGGCAGCTGCATTCAATCAGCTGTCACAGCCGCTGGGCACAGAGTTTCCAGTGAATGATGTCGAGAGTAATTTTCTCATTTGCGCTAAGAGTTTGACTTCTTAAAAAGTGTACTTCTACTCACACTGCTAATATCAAAATACACACAGCCTATTTCATAAGGGGGATTTTTTAAAGCCGATACCTGCTTTTCACAGGTTATAACGCTGGCAGTGTCCAGACCTGCCAGCTCTCAGGCTCGCCTCCTGGCAGGGAAGCTGCGCCTTCTAATAACAAACGTCCTCTCCGGACGAAATCCAGGACCGACTTTTCCACTGACCCAGATACTTCACACGCAGAAACAGGGAACATTCCCAGTTGGAGGATTGTGAGTACAGGCTTGATGTTGTATAAAGGCAACACTTCTCAACTCCGGGATTGTTTTCATTGTTTTTGGAATGTAATTTCTGGGGGGAAAAATACTAATTCTGGCCACAAACCATCCCCCAAACAATAACTGCTTTTAAGTACAGTTTTAAAGAGCGATTTCTGAGGCTTTGTTCTCACAACAGCGATTCATTCCTATGGCAATTGTATGGTGCCCTACCGCTCACATTGATAAAATCTATGTATAAAACATTAAAACAAGGGAGCCGGGATTGAAGTTTGAATAAGCAAGAGTGACGTGACAGAGGGGCAAGTTTCAACATTAGGGGGAAGAAAGGCCCTTTTAGACGGCTGCCTTTTATTTCGAGGAAATTACACACACACCGATGACTCTTGAGGAATGAATACATACAACAATGGGGACCCACAGAGACACGTACAGACCTGGTCACTACTCAGTCGTCCAGAGGCTAAGGGAGGAAACAAGTGTCCGCCGAACTTGACCCAACGGCTTCATGCCCGGAAACGACAAGTTCTGTAGTTGGAATGTTTTCAATGTGCTAAGACTTGCGATGGGTCTAAGTAGAAGAAACAATGATTTTCTTTTCCGAGAGTAAAATAAAATGATAGTAATGCACTCAGTTGGACTGTAGGATGCATGTGATTCACGCACAAGCCTTTATAAATCTGCCAAAGACTAAGGAACAGGCCTGTCAACTTCAATAATATAATAGCCAGTTATTTTTCTTAGCTAAAGTGAGTTTCTTTGGGAACAGCCAGAGGAATGGCAATTCGGGATATGTGAACTACAGCAGACCATAGGCAAATCCAAGGAACAAAGAAGGGAAACTTGCTTTTATAGGGAAAAGGAGAGAATTAGGAAGAGGTGGGACGACCAAAGAGTTCATTGGAGAACCTGGGAGTCCAAAGCATGAAGCTTCCCGTTGGTTGGGCTGTTGCGGCCTCTGATTGGCTGGGCCATCGTCCAGTGGAGCGACGGCGTCTTCCTCCTGCTGGATGGGAAGTGGAGGCGCCTTCCTGTCCTGTCCGAGATGCCAGCCTAAGTCTCTTCCTATTTGGAGTAACTGATGGTGATGGCGGGAGTGAGAGCTCCCCCTACAGGCCTCTTCTGACTCCAGCTTCAGCGGAGGTTCCCTTAATTAATTCCAAGGCCAGAAGGGAAGAGGCAGTGGCGCCTTTCACCAGAGGGCCAGGTCCTCTCCGAAATGTTCCTTTTCATTATAACTTGTCCCGCAGTTGATGTAGCCAGAATATCAAGGAGTTTCCTGTCCAGGTACTTAATATTCTTGTGAGTTCCAGGCTCTGGGGAGATTTGCTTGCTGGCCGGCCCGTAGACACAGGAGAGCAGAAGCTGCCTGCCCGAAACAGCTTGGCCTCCTTTCCGTCCTCACCCTGCACACCTGATCTAAGCTGCCTTCACTCTCAATCCGTACTAAATCTTTCATCTTAATTAGAAGCCCCTATGAGGTCCAGAGTCCTTTACGCGTGGCTGAGAAAGAGTTATTCAAGGCTGATATTTTCATGAAAAGCACCTATCCAAGTACAAATGTACTCTCAGAAGGTAAAAACAGTTTCTTGTTTTGATTTACTAAGTTTACAGTAAAAAGAAATATAACATCTTTCTCCCATCAAGGTTTTCTTATTTGGAAAAAGACCAAAGACCACAGTTACTAACTCAGAAAAAAGCAGGTGATCATTGAAGGCGGGGATCAGAAAGAGGTTGCATGGGCCCATCTGAGTTGAGAAAGACAGTAGTACCTTACAGAGCAGCGTTTCCTGCAGGATGTTAAAGCACTTTATAAATATTAATTATCTCATGCATTCTCATCACTTTGTATGAGCCAGAGACATTATAGATGTCCAGTCACCCAGCTCACTAAACTAAATATCTCAAGCCTCCGTTTCCAATTCAAAATACTATCGCCTCCCTGTTATTCAGAGATGTTACTGAGTTTATGAAGGATTCAGTCCCCTCTGGTTCTTTCTGTCTTACTCAACCCTTTTGAACTGCTAAACATCTCTGCCTTTGCGCCATCTCTTTCCCCTTTCACACATGTTAATTTTGCAAAATGAGAAAATGTAGATACATAAAAATAAGGGTAAGCTGCCCATAAGCTCATGATCATTAAAAAATTACCTGTGGATATTTGGTGTGTATCTATCCTGAAGAGTTTCTAAATGCGTGAGATGCATCTTTATTTCCTTTAATACTGTTTCATATTTATTAATATCATTATTTTTAATATATCATATATACTTATTTTCATGTATTATATACCATTATTTTTAACAGCTGAATATTATTTCACTACAGGCAGACCTTGTTTTATTGTGCTTTGCATGATTGCACTTTGCAGATACTATGTTTTTAACAAATTGAAGGTTTGTGGCAACCCTGCCTTCAGCAAGTCTATTGGCGCCGTTGTCCAACTGCACTGGCTCACTTCCTGTCTCTGTCACATTTTGGTAATTCTCACAATATTTCAAACTTTTTCATTATTATTATATTTGTTATGGTGATCTGGGATTAGTGACTGACCTTTGATGTTACTATTGCAAAAGGATTACAATTCACTAAAGGCTGAGATGCTGGTTAGAATTTTTTAGCAATAAAGTATTTTTTAAATTAAGTATGTACATTGTTTTTTAGACATAATGCTATTGCACACTTCATGGACTACAGTATAATGTAAACATAAGTTTTATATGCACTGGGAAATCAAAAAATTCACGTGACTTGCTTCGTTGTGATATTCGGTTTATTGGGGTGTCTAGAACTGAACCCACAGTATCTCCAAAGTCTGCCTCTATATGAATGTGCCATAATTAAATTAACTAAACTCTTAAACGTAAACACTGAGGTTGTTTCAACATTTTTGCTGTTATAAACTGCTGCCTGCAACCCAGGCCATCAGCCTGGTCTGTATCCTTCTGAACCATTCTTGGTGGCCAAACAATTATATAGAAACTGCATATTCATACAAAGGTTTTTTGTTTTGTTTTGTTTTGTTTCTTTGCTCACTTAAAAAAATACATCATGAAACTCACTTTGCTCACTTAAGAAAATACATCATGAAAGTTCTTCCAGAGAATTCTTTAAATAGCTGCATAATACGTTATGTATGAATATACCATTGTTTGTCCAACCATTTTCCTTGATAGGCGTTCAGGTTATTTTTTGATTTTTGCCATACAAATAATCCTGCACTAGACACCCTTGAACATAAATGCTAGTATATTCATGTGTTTACTTCCATAGCATAAGGGCAAAGAAGTGGGATTGCTGAGTCAAGTGGCATATTTGTAACGTGACTAGATTTGTTAGACATGCCTCTTAAAGGCATTCGCACCAATGCGTATAAGAATTTAAGCTGCTTTATCAGTTTCTTTCTTATAGATGTTCCAGCTAGAAGTATCTTGTATGCCGTCATACAGACAAGGAAACTGATGCTCAGAAGAGTAATGGGACTTGTTCAAGGTCATACAGCTAAATGTCTGAGAGTCAGGACTGGGATCTAGGTCTCCTGATTCTTTTACCAGGACTTTTTGCATAAGAGTAAGCCTTTACTGGGGGATGGAGGATTTGGTAAAGTGAGAGAGAAAAGGTGTACCAGATAGCTATTGCCGTGTAACAAAGTAGCCACAAACTTAGTAGTTTAAAACAAGAGCCATGTATATAGTTATGATTCTATGGGTCAGCAATTTAGTCTGGGCTCTGCTAGGACGATCTTCACATCTCTGCAGTCAGCTATGGGTCAGCTGGGGTGCCTCAGTTCTCCTCCTGCGCTCTCACCATGCAGTACAATACCCCAGGCTTGTTTGCATGGCAGTGGCCCTAAGAGAGTGAAAGTGTGTAAGACCTCGTGAGGCTTAGGCTCAGAGCTAGCAGATCATCACTTCTACCATACTTGAAGGTCAAAGAGAGTCACAGGGCCAGCCCCAATTTGAAGGGCAGTGAAACGGACTCTACCTCTTAACGGGAGAAGCTGCAGAGTCACATTGCAAAGGGCAAGGACAAGGAAAATGTGGAGAATGGGAGCCACGTTTGCAAGCAATCCACCACGTTTTCAGGTGAAGATTTTCCCCCTTTCCGAACAATTGCTTTGGTATCATCTTGACGTGGTTGTTTTAATATCATGGCTCTGTTAGAGCATAAAGAAAGTAATGTTTGTAGTGAAATCACAAAAAGTTCTCCCAAGATACCTGGGGCACATTTGGAGCACTACCACATTAGGTCAGAACTTTTCCCATTAAAAAAAAAAAATATGTCAGATAAGAAAAGTTCATCACTATGACCACTTTACTCTCGTTATTCATATACGTTATACAGAAGGTTGGAGATTTATCTCTTCTTTATTTCTTTATTGCTCTCTTGGAGAGTGCTGCAGCCGTGTAGAGCACTGTTTGGGGTGTGTGTCTTTTCTGTCTTTTTTTTAAACTTATTTTTGTATGTGTGCCTTTTTCCCCCTTTTATTATGTCTCTGTAATTTTCCATCTCACACAATAAACAAGTGAAGAGGAGGGATTTACAGGTCATAAAAATAGCAGGCTATCAATAAAGTTAAACACAGTATACTTCCTTCTGATATTTCAACAAGAGTGTGTCCTTGGAGATGAGGGGTGGGATGTGGTACTGGGGCCGACACGCCACCCTTTGCTGGTTTAACGGGGCTCAGGCGAACATGACATGTGGCTGCACAGACAGCCCCGCGGGGGACTCGTGAGTGCTGGGGAGAGAGCCAGTTCTATATTTAGAAACTTCTGGCTTCAGCCAAATAGAAAATGGATTTAGGATGTGGGTTGAGGACAAGGAAGGGAACACACACATGTTAATATTTCGTTTGTTCTTCCCTGAATCAGCAGCTTAGTGTGGAAAATGACCTTCTGTGACCTTCTTATTTGTCTTTAATTACAGATTGGCGTGGCAAGAAAAGATGCTCAAGTGGAACTCTGCTGACTTATTACACCGGGCGTCTCGTGACGTGTGTGCGTGCACGCTGGCCCAGCATCTGCATCCCTGCATCAGCGGATCCCCACCTCTGAGCAAGGGTGAGGGAACATCTGCCAAGAGTGCCCAGGATTCTAAAGGATGGAGCTGAGTGTCCCGGGCGCCTTCCGTGGCAGAAATCCACAATGAGGCTGAGAATGTTTGTAACGACTAAGATAAGCATGGAGGGAAGAACTATAGGTTTCACTAAAAAGTGCTGTAGAGACATTCTGTACCAGAAACTCCTGTCCAAAGGGAACAGGATACACAGAAAAGTGGAGACCCTATTGTTTACTTGGAGGTATGAAAAGAAATAGGTCAGTGATTTGTTTCCATAGTGACTATTATTGAAATAAGACAAACTGACACCAATACTGATTTATTCTCCCATTCAAGCCCTTTTAAAAGAACACTTTAATCGAGGTTGGTCCTTGAATATAAACAAGAAGACCAAGTTATCTTTCACAATGATTATCTTTTGCCACCTGCAAATGAGACTTTTTAAAAAACAATTAAAATTAAAATAATCCAAATTTATGCCACACCAGTTTATGGGTTTAAATATAACGTGGGTTTTACATATAATAGGAATCATGTCCCGGGCATTTGTAATTTAATTCTAGTTCTTAAAGTAATATTAGTTCTTGCTTTACCCCTGAACTACAAGATGCTTATTTGCTGTTGGTGATCTCTGCAGCGACACGACAAGAGTTTGCGTTATAAATGTGGGCACTTAAGCTGCCTCCTGGATGACCAGTTTTAATTTGACCTTTAAATCCAAGGGCAAGATCAGACCCAGAGTGTGGAATGCAGCTGTACACGGGGGAGCCCAAGCCAATCATTCTGGCCATTTTAACCACCAAGTTGAATCACTGCCTGATGGTGCCTTCTAAAGTGATCAATATCAGTTTTCAAGACAGCCAGGATATCCCGATCAGCCCCATTAGGGTGAAACGGAGAAAGAATCTACAGTTGGACCCCTCCCCTCCGTGGAGGCTGGCCGTCAGGAATCTGGGGCAGGAGGATCTTGTTCCCTATGGTAGGTTTTCTACGTCTGGACCGTTTCTTTGCCTCAGTGACTAACCTTTGTAAACACAGCTTAAGTGGGTCAGTTCTCAGCCATGGGACATGGAAATCAAGTCTTATCATTTGCTCCAGACTCACGGGGCAGAGCACGGGAGGGCTGCGTGTGCAAGTGTGAGAGCATGCTTACACGTGTGCATGGGTGAGTGTGAGACTGTATGAATGTGGATGTGTGTGAACGTGGGAGTGTGCAGGGTGTGAGTGTGCCCGAATGCTCTCCAGGAGGGAGATGCGGTGGGGAAGTGGGCCTTCAGCAGGAAGGGTTCCGTGGCACAGAGTTCCATCTATGGGGATGGCTCTTCACCCGCCCCTCAGTTATCTGGGTCTGGACCCCCCAGGTAGCAGATGACCAGGGTCATTCGCCCCTGGCTCCATCTGCCTTTCAGCAATTTTGCTTCTATTTGGTCTCTTCACAGGTATGTCGACAGGAGAAGTGATTTCTTGAGTAAGATGGGGTGGAGGGGACGGGGGCAGAAGCTGAACCTTTTGGCTAAAATTAGGTGAGAAGATTATCAGTGGATCCGCATACAAGTAAGGCGCTTAAGTGACCGGCTTCACTCCTGCACTAGGTCAAGACTCTTGTCTTTCCTGTTTCTCCAGCACCAATGTTTGTCAAATAAATGCATTTTCTCTATATTTAAGCAATTACTATTTTCTTCTAACATAAGAGACAACATTAGACTCAGCGCTAGTGGAAATGACAGGCTGTTATGGGAAAGCGCTTTGCAGAGAGAATGGAGATGCTTGGTCCCCTGCGAGTAGCCCTGCCCCCTCCTCTGTGTGATGCTCCAGAGGGAAGGGCCTGCACTGTGTTGTCTCTGGAGTGTCCCCACAGCAGGGCCACTCTCTGAGGATGGCATTCTGCCGCTTTTACACAGGAGGGATCTAGCAGACACAGTTCAGGTTATTGGAAAGTCGTAAGCCAGTGCAGTTCATCTGTATATATATTTTATGTGTTTTAAATATTTATAGAATTAATATTATATGTTGACTTTATTTTATAAATGGTATATATTGTTACCTCAACATTTCCCTGCAGGTTTTATCCATGTGAATATGTGTTTCTTTCATTCATTTCTCTGTTGGATGTGGTCCACTGGGTAGAAATATCACATTTCATTTACTATCCATTCTCCTGATCAAGATTCTCTCTAAACAAATATTTAAAATGTTATTTTATTGAAATCTCTGTTTTTAAACCTAGTTTTGTTCCCCTATTCCTCAGAAGCACTTGTTCCAGTAACTTAGCCATAAATATTCTAAATCAACTTAAAAAAAAAACCTATTTTTTTTCTGACTATAAAACTAATTCATGCCCATTTTAAAGTAAACACACAAAAGTATAGTTCTCCACTCCAGCAATAACCACCGTGAACATTTTGGTGTATTTCTTTCCAGCAATTTTCCTGTACTTTTATATTACTTTTGATTTACACAAACCTAATGCTATCAAAAGAAGCAATCTCCCTCGCCCTTAAAATTCTTTGAAAACAAACTTTTAATGATTGAAACACATTCCTTCCTGGGCTCCAATTGTTAGGCATTTAGGTACGTCCAGTATTTCACTGTATTCCATTTAACGAATGTTCAGGAGCACCTGTTCTGTGCTCATATTAGGTGTAGAAAGTGCCAAAAAAAACCCCACAAAAAACAACAACAACAAAAAAAGTGCCATAGTAACAGAGACGAGATTGTATCGTTCATAGAACATTAACCAAAAAACAAAAACTGTACAGATGATTACATGATTACCACTGTGATTTGTACTGTAAAGAATAAGCCAAAGATAAAACAATTATCACAGGGAGGTAGAAAAATAGTCACATGCATTAGGGAAGACTTGCACCAGGAGGAGAGAGATTCAGGCTGGAGTCAAGGATGAACAGAGGTGGCTAATTGAAGGTGTGTGTGTGTGTGTGTGTGTGTGTGTGTGTGTGTGTGTGTGTGTGAGAGAGAGAGAGAGAGACCCGTGGGTGGACACATCTGTGTTGGCGTTGGGCATGTCCGCTGGCATCGAGAACAAGACTGGGCTGGAGTGAATACAAATCATCACCCCCTTATGAAAACCTACGTGCCTAACTCTGCCCACATTTCTGGTTGTCTCATAAATATAGCATCCTAAATACTGAATTACTGGACCACAGTGCTTTGAAGGAATCACATGTCTGTTAAGATTTTGATACATTAAAAATAAAGTATTGCCCAAAGTTCTATATTTTGGATGCCAATACCAATGCCTTATTTCTTTGCAGTTGGTGCCAATGACACTTGAGTATTGCTCTGACAAGGTGGTGGCCTGGAAACAAAGTCAACCTCAACACTGCATTATTATCAGTTTTTACCATATATCAGCTAAGGTGAGTGGCTATGAAACAAATGAATAGAAGAAACAAATGTGTTCTTAATTATCAAAAACACATCGAAAAACATATTATTAACATAGCAAAGGTATGTTGGTGTGTGTATCTTTGCTATTTGAATAATATATACACACACAATACTCAGGGATACCTGGAAGAAGAATTATCAAAGACGACCTGGACGATGTGGGAGGATTTCACAGATTCACCAAGGGGCATGGAAGATTTAAATAAATGGGAAGACACTTCAGGAAAGAAAGCATCAGTATTATAAATACATGATCTCAAGTAATTTAACAAATTTCAATAAAATTTGAAAAGGAACTTTTTTATCAAAATAATTCTAAAGTTTATTTGGAGAAATAATAAGAACAGCCAAGAAAATTGGCAGGAAAAAAATCCACTAAAATCATTTAAAATATTTCTTCTGATGGATAAGAATGGGGTGGGGGAAGGGTGAAACAGAGGCTGCTGTTTTTCATATAAGTCCCAAACTTTTACCTAACCCTCTGTCTGCACTACTATGATTAAAAATATAAAAAGATGTACTTTAAGATATAAAAAAGAATGTCTGCTACATTGAACTGCACAGCAATAGGCAGACAAATTAATGGACAAAACAGAAGCCCAGAGTTTTTATAAGAATTAAAGATAAAAATAACATTTTAAATCAGTGGCACAATTGTTAATACTTTGCAAATAAAGTCAAACAAGTTTAGAGCACTACTTCACAAAGCAAATCCAAGAATACTTAGAGATGAAAAGGAAAGAAAAAAGGAAGAGCTATAAGACAAGGAAGTAAATATATAGATGAATATACCTCTGTGTTTGGCATAATAGTAAAAGAAAAATATACAGTAAAAGGTAAAGGTATTTAACCCCTAAAAACTTTAAACTTCTATATGCCAGGGACTTCCCTGGTGGCACAGTGGTTAAGAATCCGCCTGCCAATGCAGGGGACACAGGTTCGAGCCCTGGTCTGGGAAGACCCCAAATGCCGTGGAACTACTAAGCCCATGCGCCACAACGACTGAGCCTGCGCTCTAGAGCCCGCGAGCCACAACTCCTGAGCCTGTGTGCCACAACTACTGAAGCCCGCGTGCCTAGAGCCTGTGCTCCGCAACAAGAGAAGCCACTGCAATGAGAAGCCCACGCACTGCAACGAAGAGTAGCCCCCGCTCACCGCAGCTAGAGAAAGCCCGCGTGCAGCAACGAAGACCCAACGCAGCCAAAATAAATAAATAAAAAAGTAAATTAATTATTAAAAAAAAACTTCAATATGCCAGAAAAATACATAAGTAAAATTTAAAAGCCAATGATCAAATAGGATAAATATGTACTAAAGTTGTCTATCAAATTTTAAGAATTCCTTTTGAATCAAGAATGATTAAACATCCTCATAGAAAAACACGCAAAAAACATAAGAAACAATATATAGAGGAAGAAGAAAAAAGAGTCAACAAATATATGAGCAATTTTGAATTCTCTGCTCAAGGAAAGGCATATTAAAATAATAATGAGACTCTGGTAGCAATGAATGAGCACACCCAGTGCCCAGGTCTTCGTTTCCAATGCCAGTCTCCAATGAAAGGAACCAGGGCTCCTTGAAGACATGACACATTTTAGTGAAAGAAAATCTAGGTGGTCTCAAATAAGAAGAAAAAAAAGAAGTGTATTGTATGTTTAAAAATAATATCTGGCAGAATACACAACCAAAGGTAACATGAATGACACTTATCTGTACTGCTAAAGTTATTATAAGTTAGATTACAAAATTCCAAACAAAAGTCACACCTAAATAAACACAACACTGTTGTAACAAAAGACTAGGACTTGAACCATATTTTAAAGCTGTAAGTGTCTATTTCAGAAGAAGTGGAGTCAGCTCTGGAGGCTGGACTCCAGCAGCCTCACTTGGAAGGCAGGGGCCCTGAGAGCCCGAGCCGGACGCGGACGTGAGAGTCCACTGCCTGCCGTTGGGCTCACCGGGTCCCTGGTACAGCCGGCTTTCTCTACAAGCAATAACTTCTGATTCCTTTCCTTTCATTCTTCCCATCTTCCATTTCCAGTGGTGCCAGCAGACAAGGAAGTAAGCGGAATCCTTCATACTAAGGTGTGAATGGTCCACGGCTGACTCAGCTTGTGATTGTCTCCCAGGCCACTCTGCATTCTAAGAGTGGCTGGTGAATCCGAAAGTACTTAAGGATCAGAGTTACATTCCTTATTTAGGCACATCTACGGACAAGTTGATAGCATCCCTTTTCTGCCCTAGTTCTCTTTCTTCTGCGTGGAGATGGTATTGTTAATACTTTAAAGCTATAATTTCCAAACTTTTGATAGTGCACCTCTGCCAGATTTTTTTAAAAAAATGAGCACCTGCTCAAATAGTTTACTGATTCCACACAGATGTGTACAATTACTGCACTGATATGCTTTATTTACTATAAGCATACATGGTGCGATAATATTTTAAACTACTTTATTGTAACTTTAAAAACGTATCTTTTTGTTTTCACTCCAACTTGTCTTTTGAGTGCAAGTAGTGAGAATGAATATGCTTCTCATATGTAAACTACATACATATGCCAGATGCTGAGATAAAAAAGCCAGTGAGCACGTCCTGCCCTCACCCTTCACTCTAGGTGCTCACTCTCTCTCCAGGGGTGTCCATGCCCGTCAGAGCACAGAGAGAGAGGCGGAGGGGAAGGGATCGGTCTGCCCAATGTTAGTAAAGTTTGATCTTCTTATCTGATTACAAAAAGAAAAAGATAAAGAAGTTATAATGGTTTCTTCCTGTACCCCAGTTTATTATCTTGGGCGTGCATTCACTGACCTGTATGCATCATGTAAA
This sequence comes from Balaenoptera borealis, assembly GCF_965194805.1. Taxonomy (NCBI): domain Eukaryota; kingdom Metazoa; phylum Chordata; class Mammalia; order Artiodactyla; family Balaenopteridae; genus Balaenoptera; species Balaenoptera borealis. The sequence goes on along the minus strand of NC_138875.1, from coordinate 2,344,464 downwards.
ACTCGAGCAAGCTCAGATCCAGATTTTGTGGAACTTGGGGCTGTTCCAATTTATACAGAGAAGAAACTCTAAGTAAAAGAAAACCAACAAAACAGAACACAAACCTTAGTTTTGCATCTTTTACAAACTCTGTGACCTTAGGAACACAAGGCTAGGGCCCTCCCAGGGCGGTGGATGAGAACCGCGCCAGGGACCCAGCACCTCCAGCAAAGAGTTGGGAGACGCACTTCAGCGGGCTTGGGCTGCTCCTGGAAACGAGCAGCCTTGGGAAAGAGGGCTTCTTTGCAAAAGGTTGCCCAGTGGACTGGAATTTAAATTTCCTTCCCTGCTTGGGTCCTCTTCGATGGGCCTTCACTTTTAGAAAATCCTGCTTTCTGTGCTCAAGCGTTTAAAGAGCAATCGAGCAATCTCTGCAGCGCAGTGAACTCGGAGGTCTGGAGCTGATAAGGACCGGAGATGAAATGTTTAGATAACATCACAGCCATTCACCCTGGCTGTCTTCTTTTCTCTTCCCTCCTCAAACTAAGCGCCCGTGGTCTCAGTATAGCTGTGTTCAGGGCTTGAGGAGGAGGATGTATATAGCTTTTCGGTAAAGAACAGTCTGGACAAACTAAAGTCACACTGTCAGCTTCTGCCTATTAAGGGGGGCCCATATCCCCTTATTCCTTGCGGGCAAGAAATTTGAGATGAAACTGGTCTTACAGAAATCTCGGCTGGCTCCCTTTTAAGGCATTGTTTTCAATGTAAGATGGCAACGGAAAACCCAAGAAAAGGCTTCGGATAATAGAGGACATTTATGGCTCTGAGAACACTGAAATGCAGGAAGGAGGTAGGGGGATGTGCTCGAAGAAAGAGTTAATAAAAAGGTGAAGTGTCGACTTAAACGTGGTACAACGGGGAATGCCCAAAAGGGATTTTATTTTTAAAAAGTTCCAGATCCATTCCTTCCCCCATCCCCTTCCTCCACCTGAGCATCAGGCAGGTGTGCTGACCTCCACATCACTCTTCTCTCATGTGTTCGTCTGCCACTCCTCTTTACCGCACGAACACGCTTTATTTCTAACATACGGCACTGATACGCTCCTTTGTTCATTCGAACCTGCTGGGCAGCAGCACCCCGTTCACCCCGACTCCATTCGAGGCTGCCTGGGGAGAAACTGGTGGGAAAATTCTTTGAAACAAAAGCAAACAGGTGACTCGCCGCTCCGAAACGGCTGGAGACAGGAACCACGTTTAGCCGCCACTGTGCTCTGGGCGGCCACGTGACTGGTGGACGTGCAGCCACGTGACTGACCGACGCTGCCGAGTGACTGGTTGACATTGATCACGTGAGAGTTCATGTCCTCCAATCAGCGAGCTACATGGGGAGGGCTCAGCCGAGTTGCGAGGCCGGCTAGGCCGAGGCTCGCGTGGCTCCTTCGCTGCAGCGAGCTCGGGAAGCGACGCAGGGACCAGCCCGCCTGGCCCGACCGGCCCGAGTGGTTGTGGCAGATGCAGACCCGGCCCGGGGGGAACTCGCGAGCCGGCGGAGAAAGTATGTCTCCCCCACTCCCCGCCGACATGTAGGGCGCACCGGGGCAGAGAAGTAAGTAACAGGGTTATTTCTTAGGATCAGCCCAGGGTGGGCAGCGGTGCCCAGGGCAACAGGAGCTGGTGGATGGGGCCTTCTGCTAGAATTTGTGTACGCGACGAACTCCAGGAGAATTAGTGTCTCTAGGGCTAATAGTACTACTAATACTTTGTTCAGATAACATGAGCTTTTCCCTCCGACTGGGTCCTTTCTTGTGTCCGAAACCCGCGGTCACCGGGCGTCCGCTGACCATCCTGTTACTGAACAGAAAGGGCGGGCGGGAGACCCGGTCCCACGGGCAGAGGGAAGAACAAGTCGGCAGTTTCGAGAAGCACCACACGTGTAGCGATCCGATCCGGGTGAGGACTCGGCGTTCGGGTCGGAGTCGTGCGCGGAGGGGACAGGCTGGACCTCGGTAGCCCGAGCCTCCGCAGCGACGGGCGGGGTCTGCATCCTGATCCACGTGACTCTGAACACATGGCTTACACTCCCGAGTCTCAGCTCCCTCATAAAGGCATCGTGACATCTGTACGACGATGCGTAAACTCCAGGTGGGGGGCCCTACCCACCGTCGGATTTAGCCGAGGAGCCAGGAGCCTGTGAATTAGGCACCACTGCCACCTGGTGGAGACACACCCGAGTTCTAACTCCAGGGTTTATTCTTCTGGTTCTGTTTTTTTGGAAGGATGAAGGAAATCTCCGCTGAAGTTGAAGATGGGCACCTTCAGTTCCGAAGCATCAGAACCCATGGGCGGAGAGAGGAAACCGTGAGTGTCGGGTCAGGATGGGGAAGTTGGACCGTTTCCAGGGCTTACTGATTGTGGGCTTCAGAGGAGCGGCAGTCACTTCTTTGAAATGTTTGGAATTCCCACAGTATCAGGTGCACTCAAAATGAAAGCACCACAAGGTAAGCACCACAAGTCAAGATTTCGATTTGTATTACATACATTTGGGCTTGTCTGTTTTACTCTTTCTCTCCATTCAGATGTCAGGTTGCTTTCAATGAGCCCGTTTATTCAGTCTAAAGTGCAGATGAGGGACTTCCCTGGCGGTCCAGTGGTTAAGACTCGGAGCTTCCACTGCAGGGGGCACGGGTGCCATCCCTGGTCAGGGAACTAAGATCCCGCATGGCGCGGCCAAAAATAAATAAATAAATAAAATAAAGTGCAGATGACGATGACCTGATTCCACACGTCCACCCTTGAACTCAGAAAAAATCTGGAGGGAGCCCAGCTCAGCAGAAATAACCCAGCAAAGAACGTAATATTCCCTCTGACTCTGGAAGATAACAGTCCTCCACACCAGTGTCATCTGTGCTTCAGAAAACCAGGTTAGACAATGATTAATGAAGCTGGAGAGCCAGTGGTGTCTCTAAATAAATGTCCTTTTGCTCTTCAGGGTTTTGCACTCCCCGGTTTATACTTTATTACTTCAGATTTCTCAAGGCCTTTGGCCTCACCCTTTGCTAAGCCAGTTTAGGGGAAGAGAAGGACAAAGGTGAAGAAAGAAAAGGAACTGTGTCTGTTGCAGGTTTGGCCTAATGCTCTTTGATTTATAAAAGTTCCTCCATTAAATTCTCTGGAGTGAAAAACCAAGATGGAGAGAATTTATATGTGGCCCAAGTTAACAGCAAGTACATGGCCAGGACAAAATGTGACCTTAGATCTCTCTGAATGAAGAGAACAGGCTCTTACAAAGCATGGCCCCAGCCTGTTGGATGCTGGGCTGCTGTCCAGACACCTTCCCTGCAAGCCTGCTCCCTCTCAGATGGGTTCGTGATAAACTTCCTGGGAAACTGGAATAGTCTACTTCATCTCAGGAACTAAGAGTGAGGAACGTTCTCAGACAAGATTGCATTAAACTCATTCTGTTTTTTCCCTGTATTATGCATGAATAAGCTTGGTTCAGGAGGAGGAAAGCTCAGCCAGGCGGTCGGATTTAAGGATTTTCAGCCCGTGGATTCAGGAAGCAGAAGTCTTAATTTTTAGAGCTGCGCTGTCAGGCACTTTACAGCTTCCTCTTCTAACTACTAAGTGCCATAAATCTCCAGGCTGCTGGTCTCCAAACTCACCCATAAACGGTCCTGCACACCAGCGGCGAGTTTGCTGCCAGAACAAAGCCAAGGAGCAAGTGACCCTTAAATAAGGCACACGTTTAGGCCTCCGCTGTTCAAGTCCACCGTCCACCCAGATGCAGCAATGGCCCTGGGCATCCGAGGCAGAGGGCCACACTTGGTGATCATGGCGACCTTGGTGAAAAGGGAGGTCTGATGGGACAGAACTGCCTAGTGCTGTGGGCCTGCCCTTGGTCTAGGTGATTCCACAGTGCAGGTGCCCCTGACAGCAGGTCCTCGGAGGGTGGCTGTGACGAGGTTGCAGTCGCTGGGCAGCGCCCTCGGGAGCTGGAGACGGGTTGTGTGCAAGGCAGAGACAGAGCCTGTTTCTGTCGGCTCTGGGGCTGGGAGAGCCTCTCAGCACAGGTGGCAGACGTTTCTAGGCTTCCTGTTGGATGGGGGCGAGGTAAACGGAGGAGACCCTCAGAAGTAAGAGTAGGTTTCACTGTGCAGGGCAGGGCCTGCGAATTTTTTTTTTTTTTTTCTGAAAAGGGCCAGGTGGTAAACATTTTAGGCTTTGTGGACTTAGCCTGTTTCAACTACTCAGCTTCCCCATGGCATAGAAGTCTCACACACCATGACTGAATGAGTAGGCCTGGCTGTGTTCCAGTAAAACTTTAATTGCAGAAAGCGATGGTGGGCCAGATTTGGCCTTCAGGCCTTGTTTGCTGACCCCTGTGGTAGGGGAAGGAGGAGAAACGTCGCCATAAGGCACCAAACCTAATCCCTGTTCTGCCACACACAGATCCATGACCTTACACAAATTATATCTTGAGCCCATTTCCTCATTAGTAAAAAGGGGTTAACAGTATCTACCTCTCAGAGTTGTGATAATGTATGCAAAGCTCCTAGCACACCACATGGCATAGAGTGGGCGTGCAATAAACATAAGGCTTCCCATTGTAATACCGACAGTTCTTGGGGTAGATTGGCTATAAACGCTCTAATGCTGTGTTGCCCTCATAGTCTTTGGTGGTTATCTTTTGCCTCATTTGTTGGACCTGACTCAGAGTGAATGAAGTGTCTTTCACTCCGTTTGTATTCTAAAAGTAGGTCTTTCCAAACTCACTGACGTTATTTCAGACTGTCTGGCAGTATTCAGGGCTGTGTGGAGTCCCCTGGCAATTTCACTGCACCAGAATGTTGCCTACCCTAACATTTAAAAATTATAATGGAATCCAAAACAGATGTACCAAATCTGGGGAGGGCTACAGTAACATTAATTTGTTGCTTGGGAATGCCCTTCATATGTACGTTTTTAGGCAGACATTTGTGATAAGAGCCAGGCAGTAAAAGGTCCCAGCGTGTTCTAAACACTGCAATTTCGGCAATTTGTGTCAAAGAAAATTTGGAAGGCGTGGATAACTGAAACAACTGACTAAATTTATGGGTCAACTTTTCACTGAAATATCTGTGTTTGGAAGATGTCATGGATCTGAGAAATGAGAATTAGGGTGGAAAATAATTAGATAGTATTCACATGGGTAGAACTCTTAACTGTGACACTGATCAGTACTTAGTTATTTAGAATATGAACTGGGGCCAACTTGCTGCTTTGGTCTCTGTCAGGGCAAGTTCGCAACATGCGACGAGCAGGAGCTGTGTGAGGCATGCCATGTTATGTACTGCAAGGCTCAGGAAATAGAGATGGGACAGTTATGAACATTGTTGATAAATACTTATAAACCAGAATAAGAGGAAGACAAGGCTATTTTAAAATCAAAACCTTTGTCCTTGATAAGTAAAAAGCTAGTACAGGGATGATTAAAGCTGTGTGGAACTGGTGTCAAAACTCTCATGAATCTTGTATGTAATTAGAAAAGGAAGAATAAAGTTTTTTTAAAAAAATAGCTAAAAAGACTGAAAGCTTTGCCCCTAAGATAAGGAACAAGTCAAGGATGCCTGCTTTCACCTCTGCTATTCAACATAGTGTTAGAAGTTCTAGCCAGAGCAATTAGACAAGAAAAAACAAAATAAAAGACATCCAAATTGGAAAGGAAGAAGTAAAACTATTTTTACTGCAGATTATATGATCCTATACATAAAATCCTAAAGAATATACACACACACACACAAACAAATCCTACTACAGATAATAAACAAATTCAGCAAAGTTGCAGGGTACAAGACAACACACAGAAACCAGTTGTATTTCTGTACACCACCAATGAGCAATTCAAAAAGGAATTTGAGAAGAAAATTCCATTTACAATAGCATCAAAAAGAATACAAAACTTAGGAATAAATTTAATCAAGGAGGTGACAGACTTGTACACTGAAAACTACAAAACATTGCTGAAAGGAATTTAAGAAGACCTAAATAAATTGAAATAGATTGCATATCATGGATTGAAAGGCTCAGTATTGTTAAGATGAGAAAGCTATCTACAAATTCAAATGAAATCCCTAATAAAATTTGAATAGCATTGCAAGGGACTCTGAAGAGCCAAAGTAACCTTAAAAAAGAAGAACAGAGTTAGAGGACTCACATTGTATGATTTTAAAACCTACTACAAAGCTACAGTAATCAAAACCAGTGTGGTATTGGCATAAGGATAGACATATGGGTCAACAGAATGGGCTTAGGAATCCAGAAATGACCAAGTGATTTTCAACAAGGGCACCAAGATCATTCAGTGGAGAAAAAATGGTCTCTTCAACAAATGGTGCTGGGACAACTGGACATCCACATGCAAAAGAGTGAATTTGGACCCCTACCTCCCACTATATACAAGAATTTACCCAAAGTGAATCAGTGATCTAAATATAAGGGCTAAACCATAAAACTCTTAGAAGAAAATGCAGGGATTAATATTCATAACCTTGGACTTCCTTGGTGGCCCAGTGGTTAAGAATCCGCCTGCCAATGCAGGGGACACAAGTTCGATCCCTGGCCCGGGAAGATCCCACATGCCACGGAGCAGCTAAGCCTGTGTGCCACAACTACTGAGCCTGCACTCTAGAGCCTGCGAGCCACAACTACTGAAGCCTGCGTGCCCTAGAGCCCATGTGCTGCAACTGCTGAGCCTGTGTGCTGCAGCTACTGAAGCCCACATGCCTAGAGCTCGTGCTTCGCGACAAAAGCCACCGCAATGAGAAGCCCACGCACTGCAACAAAGAGTGGCCCCCACTCGCCGCAACTAGAGAAAGCCTGTGCGCAGCAATGAAGACCCGAAACAGCCAAAAAATTTTTAAAAATAATTTATTACCTTGGATTTGGCAATTGATTCTTAGATGTGACACAAAAGCATGAGCAATAAAAGAAAATAGGTAAATTAGACTTGATCAAAATTAAAAACTTGTACAACAAAGGCAATTAATATGAAAGTGAAAAGAAAACCTACAGCATGGGAGAAAATATTTGAAAATCATATACCTGATAAGGGATTAATATCCAGAAATAAATAAATTTTAAAAAAAGCTCCTTCAACCCAACAGCAAGTCAAACAACCTGGTTTTAAAAATGGGCAAAGCACTTGAATAGACATTTTTCCAAAGAAAATATACAAATGGCCAACAAGCACATGAAAAGCTCAAAATCATTAATCATCCAGGAAATGAAACTCAAAAGCACAATGAGGTACCACTTCCCGCCCGTTAGGATGGCCCTAATAATAATAAAAATGACAAGTGTTGGTGAGGATGTAGGTTGGAATCCACGTATATTGCTGGTTGGAATGTAAATTAGTACAGCCACTGTGGGAGAAACAGTATAGAAGATCCTCAGAAAGTTAATAATAGAATTACCATACGATCCAGCAATTCCACTTCTGTGTATATGTGCAAAGTCACTGAAAGCAGGGGCTCACACAGGTATTTGTACACTCATGTTCATAACAGTATTATTCACAGTAGCTACAAGGTGGAAACAACCCAAATGTTCATCAGTTGATGAATGGATATACAAAATATGGTCCATCCGTACGATGGAATATTCAGCCTTAAAAAGGAATGAAATTCTGACACTTGCTACAACATGGGTGAACCTTGAGGACATGCTGCGTGAAATAAGCCAGTCACCAAAGGACAGATCTTTTATGCTCCCAGTTGTATGAGGCACCTACAGCAGTCAAGATTCACAGAGACAGGGAGTAGGAAGGCGACTACCAGGGCTGTGGCCGGGGGAGTCATTGTTTAATAGGCACACAGCTTCAGTTGGGAAGATGAATAGCTTCTAGAGAGGGATGGTGGTGACGGTTACATAGCAGTGTGAATGTACTAAATGCCACTGAGCTGCGGGCTTAAACATGGCTAACGTGGTACATTTTATTTATGTATATTTTACCTCGGTAAAAAATACACACACACAAGTTAAACATAGAATTACCATATGAACAGCAATTATTCTCCTAGGTATATAACCAAAGGAATTGAAAACAGGAACTCAAACAAATATACGTACATGCATGCTCATAGCAACACTGGCCGCGATAGTCAGGAAGGCGGGAACAGCCCAATTATCCATCGGCTGAGAATGGGTAAAGAAATCGGATTACGTACATACTATAGAATAGCATTCAACCAAAAAAGAAATAAGTATGGATTCATTCTACAACGCAGATAAACCTCAAAAACATTGTATTAAGTGAGGAGAGCCGCTCACAGAAGACTGCATGTTGTATTGATACGATTCCATGTATGTGAAATATCTAGAATAGGTAAATCCCTAGAGACAGAGGGCAGACTGCTGGCCGTCAGGGGCTGGGGGAGGGGGAGGGGTGTTGACTGCGTAACGGGCGTGGGTTTTGTTTTGAAGTGATGAGAACGCTGTGGAACTAGAAGAGCTGGTGGCTGCAGAACACTGCGAGTGTCCAAATGCCACTGAATCGTTTACTTTAAAATGCGTGATTTTATGTTGTTGTGAAGTTTGCTTCAAACATTTTTTAAAACTATTGGCTGAGAGCAATAAGTGCTTTTTTAAAACAATCCGTAATAGGACCTGCGTAATGGGATTTACATATATTACCTGTGTAGTTATTGCAGTAATTCTGTGAGGTCATAGAATTGTAATCTCAATTTTACACCTAAGGAAACCGGTAAAGAGTGTCGGCAGTCCAGGCGGGCAGTAGTTAGATGGTGACTCTGCACGAGGAGGTGGCGGGCAGCGTTTCACTGGGTAGAATAGTGATAACTGCTACACTTGCTGAGCAGGTACCATATGCCAGTGGTTTCTGCACAAAAACCAGAGAATGGAATTCACCTACTTCCCTCCTCACAGACAGTAACCGGGCCCAAGGTCTTGGCCAAGAATTAACTGAGTGCTCCTGAGCACTTATTTCCAAGCACTGGGGAGCCAAAGGAAGAAACCATTGAGAGGAAGTGGCTGAGATTGCCTTCTTATCCTTGGTGGGCTGAAAGGCACAGTTGTAAAGCTGGAGTTGGAGGAGAGGGTCGGGAGGGGTTTGCTGTAAGAAGAGGAACCATCAGAACTCTGAAACAATTGTCAGTAGTATTTCCATGCCTTCTAAACCTCGCTGTGCTGGTTTAGAGCTTCAGGAGGAGATAGGTGCCCGCAGAACCCCGTCACTGCTCACTTTTCACATTAATTTAGACTGGTTCTGTGCGGCACAGTGAGTTTGAAAGCCAGGCCTTAAGACAGAGAAGGCAGGGATGGCGCAGGGCACGGGAAAGACCAGGTGCTGCTGCTGCTTGAGGACGCTTTCGCAGACTCTGTCCTGATGCCTGAAGAGAGAGGGCCGCAGCCTGACAAGGGTCCAGGGCTCCCAGGCCGGAAGCCACCGCAAAGTGAGCGGGGTCCAGCCAGCTGGGGCGTGGGCGCAGGAGACCCCTCCCGGGGAAGCAGGCTCCAAGGCACCGCTCAGAGGGGCTTGAGAGAAAGTTCCGTAACACCGTCCAGAGAGAGGAGACCCGGCAGGGGCCGGGGGCAGTGGTTGACACCTGATTTGCCAAAATAGCCGCACTGTGGGGTGGTTGTCATTATCCCATTTTATGAACAAAGAAAAAAAAAAACCCAAGCCTCCGCAAAGAGAAATGAGGGCACACGGTGACGCCAGACCCGTCTGTCTCCCAAGCCGGTGCCTTTCGTGCAGCTCTCTGCCTCTTTACGTCCGTGAGGGGCAAAGACAAAGTAAAGACCCAGCTTGAGGGAGGGGAGTCTTCAGGCTGTTTATGGGGAGACTGACATGGGGAGAGCTGCCGAGGCAGCTGTAAAAATAGCACGTGGTCTTCGCCACCAGTGCAACATGGCACGCGAAGAACTGAGCCCTTGGCTGCAGAGTCAAGGAAAATGAAAGCAGTACCTGGGTCCTCTTCTTCTGTTTCTTGTGCGTTTCTGAAAGCCCTTCCATTTCTGTGGAGTGAAGACTTGCGACATTTAATCCCATCGGTGGGGAGTTGGGAGGGGGAGGGGAGGGGGATGGGAGGAAAGGGTTGGCTCAGCACCACTGGGCCCTTCAGAAGGTGCTAATTGGCTGAAACTGGCCGTTAATCACCGAGATGCCCAACAGGATTTAAATCTCATCTCCTGAGATTTAAATCCACTTAATAGCTGTATGCTTCTGAGAAAATTATTGAACCCTTCTAAACCTCGCTTTCTTCATGAAAGGGTCGGGGGTCAGAGGTAAAAACAGCGCTAACCCCATTGAGACCTAGCGAGCGTTAAATGAGGTGCTGTGTTGAGGGCAGTGCCTGCAGCACGGAAGGCGGTGTTCTTTGTCATGACGGGAGCTAAAAGAGCACAAGGGGGAGGAAGCCTTCAGGCACCACGAGAGACAGGACAAGACTGAAGCAGCGTCCTGTTTCCTGGATCCAGGGATCTGAGGCGGAAAACCATCAGTCACGAGTATTTTATTTAAATGGAAAGCTCTTTAAAGTAAATGGCTGGCGCCTTCCAGAAGGTGATCCAACATAGAAGTGTCTGCATTATTGTGAGGTTTTATAACATTCAAAACGTAGCATTTCAAAGGGTTTATTTGCAGGGCAGGATTGGGTCTAGCCTTGGAGCCCTGCTGTAGTTGAGATACCTGTGGACCAAGCATTAGATGCACTGGACAAGTTTTGCTAGAAGAACAGCTGCTGACCAAGGATTAGATGCTCAGTGCATTGGGAGTTGATTTGTAAATAAAATAATGAGGTTGTTTGTTCATGCTGCTGAAAATGCATAACAGCTGTAGTCGGACCTCCACGCGGAACTGTAATTAAAACGTGCAAGCAGGGGGCTTCCCTGGTGGCGCAGTGGTTGAGAATCCGCCTGCCAATGCAGGGGACATGGGTTCGGGCCCTGGTCTGGGAGGATCCCACATGCCGCGGAGCAACTGGGCCCGTGAGCCACAACTACTGAGCCTGCGCGTCTGGAGCCTGTGCTCCGCAACAAGAGAGGCCACAACAGTGAGAGGCCCGCGCACCATGATGAGGAGTGGCCCCCGCTCGCCACAACTAGAGAAAGCCCTCGCACAGAAACGAAGACCCAACACAGCCATAAATAAATAAATAAATAAAAATTTAAAAAAAGAAAGAAGGCAGCTGGATTTAAAAAACAAAACAAAACTTGCAAGCAAATAATAATAATAATAATAATAAAAGAAACAAACAAAAACCCTCTCAAGCATCTTTGCTGGCACTGGAGGAGTTGTCATGCAGATTTTGGATCACAGACCCCTTAGGTTAGTTCCCTTGTCTGGGTCCTAATTTCTCTCTTCTGGGATAGAGGGAGGTGGTAATAAAATAATGTAACAGTTTTGTGTGGCTGGAGAATGTAGTCTCACTACTGTTTAGCATTGTACAGATAATCTGTTTAGAGAGAATTGTATTTTACTTATCTTGGGTTTCCATAAAACTATTTAAAGGAATGGACAAGGACCATATTTGAACCAGCAGGTAAATCTGTAAGACTATGCGACATACGTGTGCGTGTGACTATGCATGTGTGTTAGAGAAATAGAGTGAATAGGACAAAAGAAGCAGATAATTGGTTTAATAAGTCATATTTGAAAAGAGAGTTCTAAGTGCTCAAGCCCAGTATCTCCTTGTGACCACTGGCCATTGCCTGGACCTTCCTTGGACACCTCAGCTCTGACGACTGAGATGTCTGATGGCCTGTTTGCTGCTGCCTGACCCCTTCGCTCAGCACTCGGCCTCTCTGGGTTCTCACCTCCCCGTGTCAGTTCTCGCTCTCACCTGCTTCCCCGTCACACCAAGCCTCCAGTGGCTTCCTGGGAGAGGCGCAGCCCTCACACCTGCACGTCTTTCCTGTGCTTTCCTCGCTGCCTGCAAAGTCCTTCCCCGTTTCTCTGTCTCTGTAGCACTTGCACCTGGTACCTATTTCCTCTTGACCCTGAACTGAACCGGGATACCATCGAGGGCCTGAACAGTGTCGTAGTTATCCTTGGATACTTGGTACCTAGCGAATTAATACCCGAAGAGCGCTGAGAACAAGTGGGCTAGCAAGACTGCGGTGGGTTTCTCCTAGTTCCTTACATCCCTCGCACTCAGTTCGTGGAAGAGCAGGATCCTATCTAGTTCACCTGTATAATTTCTCACTGTAGACAAAATAAGTTCTCAATATTGATCATTTAAAAAAAAAACCTTGAGACACCTGGGCTAGTGCCTGGAGTAAGGTGAAGACCTGATAAACATTGAACAATGGATGAAGAAAACCCAACCAATGAAGATCACCAAGCGGAATGTTCTTTTTCTATGTTAAATCACCTCCTGGGAACAGCAAGCAGGGACTCTGCCAGGCGGCTGACTTCATGATGTGTCGAAAATCTCAACCTTCAAAACAAAGTGCTAAACTTCAAGGTAATATTTTCAGAAAAGATGACTTTTATACGGGTTATGTGTTTAAATACATTGAGTTTCCAATTAGAAAAAAAAAAACACAATATGGATAAACCAACAGTGCATTAGAGCAATACTTTAAGACACTGGCCTGAGAATTAGGCTGAATCCACATTGTCAGCTGTAACACATTTCATCCTTATTGATCATGTGTTCCAGAAAAGAACTGTTTGTGGTGCAAGGAAAAAACATTACTTCTCTTGGAAAACCTGAAATTTCATAATCCCCCAAGACGTACTTGCAATACTTTTCCCCGTAAGAAACAAACCTGACTGGAGTCTTTCTTGACCCTGTGGAGTTGTGACCTCATGGGTGACGCTGACCTACTCTGTATCTGACTGCAACACCACCACTTCTTCAGAACACGATCTGCACCAGACACGACGCGTGTTTCTGTACTAGTCCAGTGGTGATTCCAGGACGTGCTTTAAAAGAAGGATGAGTGCTCGGTTTATGAAGAGGAAGACAAAACAGTTCACCGAAACAGAGCATCTTCTGTAACTTCACTACTTACTGATCACTCCCATTTTTGACAGGTTATTATCTTATGAACCAGAGAAGGAAACAGGTTCCATTTATGCTGAAGAGTGATGCCTGTGAAAGTCGTATTACCCTGATGTTGATGCCTCAACGGAAAGCTATGGCATTAACTTTTTTTGTAAAAAAATTTTAAAATATGCATGTATTTCTTATATCTCATTCTGTCCAAATACAATTGTTTGTGTGATGGAACTCATACCATGTATAAAATTCTGTAGTGTTTTTAAGATTTTTATTTTGAAATAATGGGAGGCTCATGGGAAGCTGTAAACATGGTACAGAGAGCTGTACTCACCACTCAGTTCCCCCAGTGCTTACGTCATGCCTAACTATGGTACAGGGTCAAGGCCAGGAAAGTAACACTTGTACAACGTGTGTGTAGTTCTAACCCACCTCCTCACATGTGCGTTTTCATGTCACCACCTGCACAGTCAACACGCCGAGCTGGTCCATCGCAGGGGCCCCTCTGGCTGTTGCTGTGGAGTCCCACTTGCGAGCCTGCTCCCACCATGCCCAACCCCTGGCAGGCAGTAATCTGTTCTCCATCTCTGAACTGTTGTTACTTCAAGAGTGTTATGTAAACGGGATCCTATGATGTGAATTTTTGACATCGTTTTTTAATCAGCATAATGCCCTTTGTGTGTGGTTGGGTCACATTTATTTAAGCCACTCCCTCGGTCTTGCCTTTTAACTTGTATATTTGGACCGTTTATGTTTGATGTAAGCTCGTCCATTGGAGCCTAAAAAGGGCTCAGAGTCAGTGTGTGTTCTTCCTGAATACTCCTGAACTGACATATTTGCAGCCCTGTGTGCCTGGCCTCACTTGGGACGGATGGTGCCACCCGGGACTTTAATATTTTTTAATTTACTGAGTCCAGGTACCCCGCAGCAGTTGAGAAGATCTGATAAAGTTTACTTCCTCCCTCCCTCTCCAACCCTCAGGGGAAAAAAAGACAGAAATCCTACCAATCTTTTAAAAGGAAGCAAACAACCTTTTTGGATGTCCTTTGAACTCCTGCTGAAGTAGTGCCCTGCTGGCCTGTTTTATTACCCGTCCGTCCGCCCAGGAGCGAGAAGCCGTGTGACCGCCGCTTGTGGCTGAGGTGCCCCCTGCTGCCAGGCCCGCAGAGGCTCCCAGGGCTGCAGTGGGCCAGCCCCACAGTCAAGTCCATGCTCCACGGGCCTCTTACAAAGACCCAGTGGCCTGGAGGCCTCCGAAACAAAGGTTGCAATGTAGATTCATTCCCTATGGCTGCTGCATCAGATTACACAAACTTGTTGGTGTAAAAGAGCAGAAGTTTATTCTCTCCCAGTTCTGGTGGCCAGAGCTCAAAAACAAGGCGCCAGCGGGGCCACGCTCCCCCCAGAGGCTCTCAGGGAGGATCCATCCCGGCGTCTTCCAGCCTCTGGTGGTTGCTGGCCGTCCTCGGTGTCCCTTGTCTTGTGGCCGCATCACTGTGGTCTCTGCCTCCTTCTTCCCCGTGAAGTCTGTGTCTTCCCGTGGACCTCTCCCCGCGTGTCTGTGTCTTCTCGTGGACCTCTCCTCTCTGCGTCTGTGTCCAAACTTCCCTCTTCTCATGAGGACACCAGTCTTTGGATTAGGGCTCATCCTAATCCAGTGGGACCTGGTCTTCGCTTGACTGTGTCTTTAGAGACCCTATTTCCAAATAAGGTCACGTCCTGAGGTTCTGGGTGCTGTGCATTTGGAGCACACACGGCTCCCAGGCCGAGGGGGTGGCGGTGGCAGGCTCTGCCGCTCCAGCTGTAGGGCACCCCGGGCGGCAAGTGCAGTGGTGGAAAGGACTTGCCTTCCTGTCCTTGGTTGAGGCGCGGAACAATTTCTGGTGCTAATGTTGTACAGGGTCATTCTGTAAACCTTTATCAAAAGCTTCCTGTGTGCCTGCCATGTTGCTTGGCAAAGTGCGGAGGGAACAGCAGCGCGTGAAATTCAGCCCTTGGCCTCGGTGGGTTTCAGCATTTCCCCTAATGAACTTCATTCAATAGTAATAGGAAAACCGGAGATGAGAGGTGTTCTTTGACAGATCTCCCAATTACTGACGTTTGTGGTTTGGTCACCCGTGGCCACACACACACACACAAATGCCCTAAAATAATATTTTTTTTAAAATATCAATTCATATATTTGAGAATACAAAATATATTTCTTTGGAAATACTGGGTCCATTGAAATAGCAGCTCTGAGAATGAAAGGCTGAAGTAGAATGAATGTCTAATTGGTTCTTTTGTCTCAAACATTTGGAGTGAGGTGATGGGGGAGCCATATTTCTAAATATACTACAATATTTTGAGATATCATGCCCTTTGTTTTCAATCAAATAAAAAAGAAAGATATGGTTACAAACCTGAGGTTATATTAGGAAAAAATAGTCTCTGAAAATAGCAATAAAAATCCTAGGGTGATGGCCTGTTGTTTGGGTAACAGTCCAGATTCTTGCAGAGGCAGAAAGGAAATTCACGTCAGTAGGAACTCTTCCAGTTGTTAAGCTTCTTAGCTCCTTACTAGATTGAATACCAGAAACAGGTTAATGCCAGTTGTATCTTTTGATTAGACCTGGAGTCCTATCCACTGTCCACAGGCCTTGGCCACTCAGAATCATGTTCATTTAAGTGAATCAAATTCATATAAATTATATTCATAGAAATATCTCTCTCCAGCTCTCTTTTCTTTCTCCCTTTCCATAACCCTTCCTTCCTTCCATTCTTCCTTCCTTCTTTCTCCATTTTCTGTCAGTTCTATTCTTCTTCAATTTGCCTTCTTTCTCCAGCGTTACACTTAGGCCTTCCCGCAGTGGTGCAGTCATTGACATGTCTTATCCCACTGGCAACTCAAGGGTAGGGAGAGTCACCCAGGCCAGCCCTTCTCAAACGTCCATGTGCCCCCAAAATGACCCGTGCATCTGGCCAAAATGCAGATCTTGTCTCAAGAGGTCTGGGGTGAGCCTGAGAGTCTGCATTCTTGACCCCATCGAGGGCAGAGACAGAGATTCCCAGCACCCCTGTGATGTTCAGGTACTTCTCATTTCCCTTCAGTGTGGAGATGGCACCAAAGAGGTGGCCAGGGGAGGGGCAGGGGTGACGTCCCAGAAGCAGGGATCTGTGTGGGCTGGAAGAGGCAGCGGTGGAGGGTGTGACAGCGCGGCCTGGACCAAGTCGGGGAGGAGCGTCCAGGCCCGGTTTGCTTCTCTCTGGGTTGAGACTCCAGCAGGTGACCGGCCGAGGGCATGAGATGGACCCTCAGAGACCCTTAGACGGGGAACCCAGAGCTCACTGCTGGGCTCCACGCGCACCCTTCTGGTTGCTGCCTCTCGGCTGTTCCCCGGTCCCTTCCGGGTTGTGGATCCGGGACCAGCGAACACCCAAATTAACTGCCTGCCAGGCATTTGAAAGGGTCTTCTGAGAAGTTAAAGAGGAGTTGTGCTCATTCGGGTCAAGAGCTGTCTATGTGAATGCAGACTGTCCACCACGATTCGTGCTAAGGTCACTCAGGGAAAGAGAAGCAAGACGGAAACAGCCACTTCACTGTTGCTGATGAGGCAGGGTGGGGAGCTGCACAGGGTCGCTCACCACTGACTCACCACCTGCACCTTCTTCCGCCGCTTAAAGTCCGTCCTCAAAGGCCGGCCCCTCGGAGACATCAGATCCACACTGCTGGCAGCACTTACCGCCTGTGACCTTTCAAGTTGAAGTGAGAGGGCAGTACTTAAACCGTGGAAATTTAAAATAATGTGTTTCGACAAGAATCCCTTTCCTTTCAATACAATGACAGTGTCTTTTATATTTCTTTGCTTTGGGATTTTTTCTTCATATTAACAATCAAGTGATTATGATATTATGGTTGATGCAACTTGCAAACGGTTATAAAATAATTGCAAACAATAACTATTACTATGGCTTGTCTTGCTACTATTGCGATGGCAGTAATTCTGGACTGTTCCTACTGCTACAGAACAAACAAGGCAAGAAGGAAAGTGAGTTATCACCAACTCGCTCCTTTTTGCTGCTTAGGGTAGGATGTTCCTGAGGCCAAGATCCCAGGCGGAATTTTCTCCTGGGCGCTATGACTAGATGGCTCCTATTTTCTGGGACAGTCATAATTTCAGAGACTCTGTTTTGTTATTTTCATCCATTCACGTTCGGTCTTCTGGGAGAGTTACCAGTGACCTGTGTTCTTAGCTGCGCACAGTAGCCCCATCTCATGAAGCTGAGGAGTCAACCTTCCGCCAGCATCTACATCCACATGTTGAAGTCTTGCCAAAGTCCAGTTACTAACATGGCCCGAGTCTGCAGGCGCTAGCTGGCAGCTTTAGGCGCACATGGAGAGAAGAAGCTGGCCGGGGTCCCAAGTCCACCGACTTGTCCCCTTGGAGGAAGGGAGAGGTAGCAGTGCAGGGCTGTGCTGCTTGGTGTCCTGTAACCTGGCTTCTATATAGAAAATGCAGCATCGTGGAGTTCTGACCAACCAGGTGAGCAGCCTGCCTCCTCTGTGGCTGGCAGAAGTCGACCTGAAATTGGTGCTTGGTAGGAAATGGAGGATAAAGGAGTAGGAGTTTGCTAAAGGGTCAAGGAAGAAAAGGACATCCAGGCCCAAGAAGTGACATGAGTACCATCTTGGAGCCATGATGCTGTGTGGGCATTTGAGAAATGAAAAGCGGCCAAAATAACACCAATTGTTTTCACTTGCTAGGGCTGCCATAACAAAGAGCCACAGGTTGGGGGCTTAAACAACAAATCTATTCTGTCACAGTTCTGGAGGCTGGAAGTTCAAGATCAAGGTGTCAGAAGGGTTGGTTCCTTCTGAGGGCTGTGAAAGAGAATCTGTTTCATGCCTCTCTCTTAGCTTCTGCTGGTTTCCTGACAATCTCTGATGATCCTTGGCTTATAGATGTATCACCCTGATCTCTGCCTTCTTCTTCACATCGTCTTCCCTCTGTGCATATCTGTCTCTGTGTCCAGATTTCCCTATTTTGGAAGGACATCAGTCCTATTGGATTAGAGCCCACCCTGATGACCCCATTTAAACTTGATTACCTCTCTAAAGACCCTGTCTCCAAATAAGGTCACATTCTGAGGTCCTGGGAGTTAGGACGACAACGTTTCTTTCTGGGGGACACAATTAAACTCATAATAGGAATTTAAGAAGAGTTTGGAATGTGCAAGAAAAGACTGGAGTTAACAG
Organism: Balaenoptera borealis; assembly: GCF_965194805.1. Classification (NCBI taxonomy): domain Eukaryota; kingdom Metazoa; phylum Chordata; class Mammalia; order Artiodactyla; family Balaenopteridae; genus Balaenoptera; species Balaenoptera borealis. Next base: position 2,326,245 of record NC_138875.1, on the reverse strand, counting down.
CTTCATATACAATGCTGAGGAGTTTAGCGTCTGTAGTGAAGGCTCTGGAAACCAGTGAAAGCTTTTAAGTAGAAGAATGACATGATTGCATCTATGTTTTAGAGAATAGCCCTGTCCTGGGCCGATTAAGCTGGAGCAGGGGGCAGCATACTTAACAGGATGGACCCCAGGTGCTGGAGGTCCAGACATGGGCTGCTGCAGTAGGAATAGAAAGAGAAGGGACAAATTTTCAGAGATTTTAAAAGGGAGTTGATAGAGCATGGTAACCCACCAGATGGCTACATGGAGATATTTAAGTAAGTAATGAGAGTGTCTGTCGTGGTCTCTCTGCGCCAGGACCAAAGGTGGGGAAAGTGGGTGGTCCAGAGATTAGGTTTCCAAGGGTCCCCAGGAAGGGCTGGTGGAACAGAGAAGAAGGGACACATGAGTACAAGCTGTAGACGGGTCACTGAGGTGGTTGAGAGCTGGAACCAGATTGATAACTCACCGCGTAGGCCTGGAGGGGCCCAGGAGGAGATGAGATACGGGCTGCAGTGGTCCCAGCGGGCCCCCAGCTCACGCTGCTCCCGCGTCCTCTGGAGAAGGGGTGTTGTGACGTGGGCTTGCTCGGGCAGAGGTGCGCCAGCAGTGTTACGACTTGGTTTAATGTCCCTGGAAGTTCTGTGTTTTTTTTTTTTTTTTTTTTTGGCTTTCTCTAGTTGTGGCGAGCGGGGGCTACTCTTCGTTGAGGAGCGCGGGCTTCTCACTGCAGTGGCTTCTCTTGTTGCGCAGCATGGGCTCTGGGAGCACGGGTTTCGGTAGTTGCAGCACACGGGCTCAGTAGTTGTGACTCGTGGGCTTAGTTGCTCCGCGGCATGTGGTATCTTCCAGGACCAGGGCTCGAACCTGTTTCCCCAGCGTTGGCAGGCGGATTCTTAGCCACTGCGCCACCAGGGAAGTCCCAGCTCTGTGTTTTGAGGCCTTGTTTTTTTTTCTTTTTTTGGGCCACGCCGCGTGGCATGTGGGATCTTGGTTCCCTGACTGGGGATTGAACCCATGCCCCCAGAGTGGAAGCTCAGAATCTTAACCACTGGACCGCCAGGGAAATCCCGAGGCCACTTTTCGAAAGTCATACAAGTTGCGATTGAAGAAGGTCTCTAGCACGTTGTGGTGGTTCGTTGTATGTGTCAACTTGGCTGGGTGAGGGTGTCATACTTTATTCTGGGTGTTCTGTGCGGGTGTTTTTTGGATGGGATTTACATTTAAATCATTTAACATTTAATGGACTTTGAGTAAAGCAGATTACCCTCCATTATGTGGTGGGTCTCATCCAATCAGTTGAAGGCCTTAATAGAAAAAGACTGCCCTTCTGAGAGGAAGATATTCTGCCACCTGACAGCTCCCCTGGGTCCCCAGCCCACCATCCTACATTGCAGATTTTTGGACCTTCCAGGCCTCCATAATCATGTGAGCCAATTCCTTAAATCTCTCTCGATACACACATCCTGTTGGTTCTGTTTCTCTACCCTGGCCAATACACACATCATCTTGATCGGTCTTAAATGTAGCTCTATTTCCTCAACCCAAAATGAAGGTATACATTTAAATGATTGGATTAAAAGGAAAGGTGTTAAAAAGCAACATGTTTTTTTTAAAAAAAGTATATTAAAAAATACGTTTTGTGTGCTAGGACCTCTTAGCACCAACCAACGACACCCATCGTGTCTTTTCCTTCCTGCAGTTCATAGGTGCTCCCCCCGCATACACCTAGGAGCTGGATAGAGGGCCGGGGCTGCTGCTGAAACTCTCCTGTTGAAAACACCATCATCCAAGGACCAAGTCGCCCTGCCCGCCGAGGGCAGAGTTGGTGGAGATCTGCACAACCACTCTCGTCTTTGGCCTGTGGTGGTCATGAGAAGAGGCTGCCAGAAAGCAGTGAGTGTGGGTGCAACGTTCATTGAGAGTTTCCAAGGAAAAGCCCTCAAAACGAGGAGGAACAGCAGGTATATCAGTTGGAAAGAGGACACGGTCAGCATGTTAGATGCAGCGGGCCTGCCTGATAAAATGCATAAACAGACCAACAAAATGCAAGCACAGTGCAGGAAGTACTTACTGAACGTGGCCATCAGGAGGCGCCGGAGGATGAGAAAGGGGGAGCCCGCCGTTCTGAGGCCTTAAAACGTGCTTCCCTCCGCGTAGGAACCAGGAGCCCCAGGGCTGTCGTTTACTATCTGACTGTTCCCTTCTGCCTGTGTCTAGGATAACCGGCACCAGCTTTAACGGTCCAGGGAAGATCCGAACGCTCGGCGCTTTCCTTTGGAACATCTTTCAAGTGGCTAAGGGTAATGATGATTCATTTATTTACTTAAAAAAATTTTTGGATAGTTTAGAAAAGGGTGGGAAAACCTACCAAAATATTCATAATCAGGTAGTAAATGGAAAAGTACACGATAACAGTGTACATAGTAAGTCCTGAATTTTAAAAAAATTGTCCCCATATGCTCTGCCTTTTATGGCTGGTGAGATCACAGGGCTTATTTATTTCTTCTTTTTGCTCATGTGAATTTTCTTCGATGAAATGTATTAATTTGTAATAAGGAAAAACTTACAGTCTTCTAAAAGATCAAAAAGAAGCTTAAATTGTTTATAGAACCGTGAAGTATTTATATTGCAACGAGCTCAGCATTAGGAAAGAATTCATCTAAAATGGAAAATTGTGCACATAAACATATAAACAACTGCTTCTGGATCTGGGCAGGAGGTCCACTGTGGCGTGCATCTGTGGAAATCCCGGTCCTGGAAATGGTCCTCGTGGACCTGGTCCTGATGGAGTCTAAGCCATGCAGTGCTTGGGTCGGAGAGACTCGGCTGACGGAACCTTTGCCGTTCAAAGTAAGGTTTCTAGTATCGCCATAACCAGTGCTGCTTCTTCACCATGAAAATGGAGGGGGGTGTTTCAGATCTGACCTCAGAATTACAAAGGTGGACCCCCATCCCTGCGCCTCCCTCCTCTGTGCGAGCCCTTCCCTCCCCAGGCCCGGCAGCCGTCCACGTGGAGAGGCACGGCCCCTCGGCGGTACTTCTCGCCCCTACGTCTCACCCTCGTGGAGCTCCGTGGCACCCAGGCGCTCCCGCCGCTTTATGAAATGCGTTTGCACGGGGGCGGGGGGCGGGGACGGAGCTGCCCTTGCTGGTACCAAAGGGGGTCCTGAATCCTCCTGGCTCTGACCTCACCCAGCCAGCCGGCCCTGGGCCCGCAACCCAGCCGCGCGGCTTCGCCCAGCCCGTCGGTGGTGCGTGGAAGCCAAGCCGCGCCGCCCGTAAGACACTCTCCCGGGGTCTGTGGGCCTCAGCTTGTCGGAGCCGAACGTTCATGAGGGATTTTCACTCCCCGGAGGTAACACACAGGCTGAAAGGGATGCTAGTCCTTGCAACGAGTTTTCTCCGCTGAGATCCTGGTACCAGTGCAGGTGGAGGTGCCTTGGCAGCCACCTGGGGCAGCACGCCCCGCGGGGGTCACGCGGTGGCCACAGACACATGGTGACATCCCGTCATGCCCTCCTAGGACCACACCTGTAGGACAGTGCTCCGCGACGAGTTCACTCACAGCTTCATAGGTGTGATTTCTTCTCCCATTTGAAAACGTTACGGACAATACAGACACTAGAAGTGTTTGCTAACCTGGTTTATTTCAAGATACTATATATTTTGTCGTAAGTTTAAAAAATTCTTTAAATAGTCATTCATCTCTTGTATTCGGAAGAAGGTTTAACTTCATGTGAAAACCAAGCCTTAAACAAATACAAAATACTGCACGTGCAGGTGTGCAGCTGAATTAGTTCCACCCACAGGGGGAGACGTGCGCCCGTAGGTGCTAGTGGTCCTGCCAGCTTGGAGCCACCTGGGTAGCAGGTAGTCCTCCATCTCATTGAGCTGCCCGCCTGGAAACCTCTTTAGTGGTGAGTTATTACCGATACAACAGCCTTCAGACGTCAGATCCGCTTTCTTCAATACATTTAAAGCCCCGTTTCCCAGTACAGACCTGCAGTGTTTGCTCCAAGCTGTACTCATGGCGTGGTTCCGGTCCCGCCCATTTCCAGGCAGAGCAGCGAGTAATGACCCACTAGTGTGGCGACAGCAAGGACTATGGTAACTGAAAACCGCTGAATTTAATTGATAGCTTCTCCTGGTGAGCCTCTGACACTCCTACACAGGAGGGCTGGGCAGAGTCAATTAGGTGAGGGAGGAGATTCCAACAGAGCCAGGAGTGGTTGTGATCTTTTGAATTAAGTTAGGTTTTCTTCTCCAGGTCGCTATGAACGTAAATGACAACCTCAGAAATGATAAAATAATGTCACTCCACTTTTGAAATTTGAAAGGAAGATGGAACATATTTGGGGGACATGAGACTTGCTTAGTGGGAGGGGCTGCTCGCGTGGTGACGTTCAAGCAGCCCCAGGGCGGCCAGTGCCTGTGGACAGGAGCCCGTCCCCACGGGACACGGGCCCCGGCGGTGGTGCGTCCTCCGGCCCTGGACACCCTTTTAGAGATGAAACCGCCCTTAAAAGGGCGGGTCGTCGCCTCGTCACCACCGTGATGGCTCCCTTGCCTCCAAACGCCAGCAGCACTTTTGGCTGCAGCATCAGTTACTGTGGTAAAGCGTACACACGTGAACTGTAGCCTGCTGGCCGTTTCACGCGTGCGGTCCAGGGGCCTTGCTGCCCCACAGAGGTGCCACTGTCGCCACCATTAGCCTCCAGAACTTCCTCGCCTTCCCAAACCGAAACTCCTGACCACCTTGAATTATTGAATATTTCTTTTGTCCCACTTTGTCCTGAAGAACAGATTGTAAATCTCTTGAGAACAGGATAAAGCCTCCACGGGTCCCGGCACGTGTCCTGTCCGTGACAGGAGCCCAGCAAGTATTTGATGCATATGGTTTGCATCTTCAGGGAACCCGCTCGGCTCTTGGCAGCCTCTCCTTTGCAGAGAGTAGCGTCCCCGTTCTCGAGTCCTTGTTAAGGAACGTCTGCCTCAGCTCTCTGGCTGCAGCTGCCTGGACCAGCGCTGGGCCCCTGGCCCAAGAGGGACCAATTAAAGTCACTCTGCAAGACCTTAATTGAGGACAGAAGAGTCAAAATAGTTCTGGTGGTGACAGGAAACGTAACATTTGAACTGAAAAGCTATGGAGTCCATAAAAAATCAGCCACTGTGGGAATCTGGGATGAGATGAGAGGGGGAAAAAGGGTCTGTGTGTGTGGGAGAGAGTGTGTGTCAGAATGTGCATGTAAAAGAATGCATTTGAGGGTGTGTGTGTGAGTGTGTGTTTGTGTGTGAGAGGGTATGTGTGTGTGTGAGTGTGTGTGACTGAGTGAGTGCATGTTAGTGTGAGAGTGTGTGTGTGGGTGTGTGAGTATGTATGGGTGTGTGTGAGCGTGAGAGAGGGTGTGTTAATGTGTGTGTGTGAGTGTATGTGAATGTGACTGAGTGTGAGAGTGTGTGTGTGAGGCTTTGTGCAGGAGAGTGTGAGGCAATGTGTAAGCATGTGAGCAAGCATTACGTGAGTGTGTGCGTGTGGTCAGGACAGTGTGTGTGAGAGCGCTTCTGTGAGAATGCGTGTGAGAGAGTGTTTGTGCCTGAAAATTTGTGAGAAAAGTTGCGTTGAGAGAATGGGAGGCCTTTTTGACAGAGTCTGTGTGTGAGAGTGTGAGCGTGGGTGAGACTATGTGAAGACAGGACAAAATGCGTTTGCGAGTGCGTGAAAGCTTGTGTGAGAGAACGTGTGGGCAGGTGTGAATGAGAGTGGTTGTCATGCTGTGTGTGAGCAAATGTGTGTAAGGGACTGTGCAGGAACATGTGAAAAGATGTAAGGGAAAGTGTCCCAGGGTGAGAACGTGAAAGAGGCCGTGTGAAAGTCGTGTGGGAGAACAGCGTGTGTAAGAGGAGGTAAGGGCTTCTGAGAGACTGAGCGTGAGTGTGTGTGAGCAAAGTGTGCAGGTAGCTCTTTCTTTTGCTATTTATCCCACTATTTCTAAATAGAAGGTGAGGATACAGCTTTCCTTAACATCATTCCGTTTCACTCACATCTTTTTTCCCCCCATAATTTTGGCTGTTTACTCTTTGCCAGAACATCTTTGGGAAACTCGCAGACAGCGGGAGACTGGAATGTTCAACTACATCTTTATTCTTGTGCTCAGTCAACAGTTTTCATGGAAATCGAATTCTGTGGGTGCATCGTTTCTGCTCAGAATTGTCAGGACGTTGCTCCGTCATCCTCTAGCGTCTAACTTTGCTTGTGAGAAGTCCTGTGCCACTGATTTCTGAACTTTCCAAAAGTCACTTGTGTTTTTCCCTCTTTTCCTTTCTTTGGGGAAATCCTGGGACCCTGTCTTCATCCCCACTGCTCTTAAATTGCACAGTGATGTACTGGATGTCCATTTGTTACGTAGATACTTGGCGGTCCTCTCAATCTGGAGCTCTATGTCCTTAGGTTTGCGGAACTTGTCTGGTACTGTTTCTTTTGTGGTTTCCTCCTCCATGTTTTTTTCTTTTTGGAACTTCTGTTTATCAGCAGTTGGACATCCTGAAATTTCTTCTCTTTTTATGTCTATTTTCTTCTTCTAGTTTCTGAGAGATTTCTTCAATTGTATCTTCCAATATTTCAATCAATTATTTTATTTCTGCTTTTTTAAAAACATCTTTATTGGAGTATAACTGCTTTACAATGGTGTGTTAGTTTCTGCTTTATAACAAAGTGAATCAGCTTACTTCTGCTTTTTTATTTGAATTTCCAAGAACCCTTTTTTTTCTTTTTACTCATCGGTGTTCCTTTTAAACATCTTGTTCATGTTGCATGGAAAAAATATATTTTCCTATATCTGCAAGGATGTTAATTAAAGAAATATTTTTTGAAATTTTCTTCAGCTCCCTGCACTGTCTTTTCTTTCGGCAGAGTTCCTTTTCTCTGCCTGTTTTGTCTCTTTCATGATGGAATATTTCCTGAAATGTCCAGCCATCTTTTTTTTTGTTTTTAATTTTGATTGGAGTATAGTTGGTTTACAATGTTGTGTTAGTTTCAGATGGTGCAGCACAGTGAATCAGTTACACATATACACAGGTCCACTCTTTCTTAGGTTCTTTTCCCATATAGGCCATTACAGAGTGCTGAGTACAGTTCCCTGTGCTGTACAGTAAGCCCTTATTGGTTATCTGCTTTGTGTATAGAGGTGTATATATGTCAGTCCCAATCTCCCAATTTGTCCCTCCTCCCCGTCCCCCCTGGTAACCATAAGTTTGTTCTCTAAGTCTGTGACTCTATTTCTGGTTTGTAAATAAGTTCATTTGTACCCTTTTTCTAGATGCCACACACAAGTGATATCACAGGATGTTTGTCTTTCTGTGTCTGATTTACAGCACTCAGTACGACAGTCTCTAGGTCCGTCCATGGTGTTGCCGATGGCACTGTTTCGTTCTTTTTTATGCGTCCAGCCGTCTGTAGTTGTCTGTGTTTAGCAAGAGTAAGTCCTGATCAGAGGAGGGAAGGTTAAAGCTGATGGAAGTGCCATGGTTTGACCGGTGGTTCTCGCTCTCAGGCAGGAGTGGCAGCGTGTTCTGTGAAGTCGGGACGGTGCGTCTTTTAGGCTTTGTGGGCCGTTAGGTCTGTGTCGCAGCTACGCCACCCCCTCTACGCCGCTGCAGGGCGTGGTGATTCGAAAGAAGCCACCGTGACCAGGAATGAATGTGTCTGTGTTCCAGGAAAACTCGCTTCACAAGAACGGGCACTGGGTCACCTCCCGGCGGGGGCCTGGCCGCTGCCCTCAGCTGCACCAGAGGCCTTGGGACCAGAGCCTCCGCGAGTCACCTTTCCCGGAGAAAGCTCTTGGGTCTTCCGTGGGGCGCAGGGCGGGGAGGAGGATGCTGGGTGAGTCGCTGCTGGCACCGAAGTTGAGGGGGCAGGGCTGGGGGCTCCTGTGAACACACAGCCTGTTCTCACCTTCAGCCTTTGACCTCCTTCCAGAGGGAGAAACAGGCTTTCACACCTCGGCGGGCCTCTTCTGGTCGACTCCCATTAAGCAAACTTAACTTAAACTTCCTCCGGTTACTAAGACAAGTACCGCTCATTCATTTACTTTCCATCTCCCAAAACTGTTACCAATTTAGTTTCTATTTGCTTTGTTCTTATGAGTTTGTAACTCTTTTCCCCCTTTATGGTCATTTTGGTAGGGTTTCAGGAGATGCCAACACATCATGTATGTTCTGTTTGCCGTGTTTAACCAAAGTCCTCCTGGGAAGTTTTCACACACAGGCCATGCTGACGAAGGCCATGGGGAGGGTGAGGTCAGGAGAAGGAAGCATTTCAAAAAAAAGGAAAACAAAATGGGAAAGAAGACAGGACCGATGCCAGAAAGTAAAACATTTACGTTTTGGATTTTTTCCTGTAAACAGAGAAATGAAATATTAAAGCCTTTTTTACTTTAGCCTTTATTCTCTCACATTAAAAAAAAAAAAGTAAGAAATGAAAGCATAAATAGCCTTGAAAGGTACATTTTGCCTTAGAGACTGGAGCTGAAATGCAGAGAGGTTTCTCTAACTCACTCATTCAGAGGAAACCCCCAAAATTGTACTAAACATGAAATACGACCTCCGGAGACCGTAACTTCTGACAGTAGTACTGTTTCTGACAATACTGCAGTCTTTTTTCCTCTTCCCTGGGAAATTCTAGGGCAGGCATCACGCTGAGGTCAGATGTAAAGTAAGCATGGCTTCAGCATGACCAAGGTGTTCATCACTGAAGTCATCGGCCAAGGTGGCATCATTGCTCCAGCCATTCAGGAGCAGCACAGTGGTTTCCTCTGAAAGGTTTCCAAATCAAGATTTCATGTCATCATGACTAATTTTATAGAGTTAAAATGCCATGAGGCTCTCTCAGAATTAGATAATTGCTTTTTAAAGTCTGCTCTTTAGAGGAAAAGGAGAAAATAATAATGTTTAGAAACAATGGCAGAGCATCACGCCACCCCCGTATCCTCCTCTCCTCCGTCACACGCACGGGCAGACACCGCGCTCGCGCACGTGCACCCCCAAACCTGCACAAAGTTCTGTTGATGTATCAGTGAACTAGCTGAGAGGGTCAGCGTATCTGAAAACTGGCCGAGGAGGGACACTGGAGCCAGGAGCTCAGAACCGCCTGCCTTCCCCAGGTGAGAGCCAGCCGAGCGGGGCAGGGCAGGCCGGCCCGGGGCGTCCCCCGGCCTCACGGTCGCCCACAGGCTCCTGGTTGTCAGGGAAGGAGTTCCGACCGACCGCCGCGGTGGCTGAGAGGTTTTGGGTCCTCAAGCCCAAACCCGCCCGCTGTTTGGTAGCTGAGATCCCTGGAAGCAGAGGCGCTGGGCAACTGGCTCGAGGTCGGCCTGGAAGGTCGGGGAGAGGGATCTGAGCCCCGCCGTCCGCGGCGAGGCTGCCCTGGCAGCTTCGCGCGGCCACAGGGCCGACCGTGGCGGAGGCAGGACGGCGGGTGCCAGGCGCGCCTCTGCCGCCCACGTGGAGGGTCCGTGGCCTCATGGGCTCCGTGAGGAGGTGGGGTCAGGTCATCGCAAAGACCCCCCTCAGCTCCGCAGCTCCCTAATTCACGTGCTTCTCGCCTATGGACTTTGTGTTTTCTGTTGTTCTTTTAAAGTATGTTCTGTGAAAGAGGACACAGACTTTTTAAAAGAAAGAAAACGCCTTCGGAGGCCAGGTTATGTAAGTTATAGGAATGTTTCCCCTTTGGTTTCTTCATTAACACACTTACTATTCTGTGTAGATTTCAAACTTTTCATCGAACTGTTGGTCTTCTCTCTTCAGAACCATGTTCAGTCCATCGCCCCTCACCCCAAATAGGCAGAATCGGCCCTGAAATGTGCAGCGTCCTAATGCCACCACTCGGCCCACAGCCGCCTGCAGGTCCACGCTCCCCAGCCCCACCCCCTCCGGCCACACGCTGGAGCGCCGCTCCAAACACCAGTGAGGCGTGTAACTGCCCTGCTCTCACACACAGCGACTTCACAACGCACCGCTGTAACTCCTGGTCCTAACCTTAAGAAGCTCAGTGTGACCCAGCCTCTCCTTTCCTTGTTCTGTGCCATGTGTTTCAGCCTCATGGATGTTTCCGACTCTCAGAGTCCATTTGTTCCTACCCCTTGAGCTGCCCCCTGATTGTTTTCTATTAAAGAAAATTCACATCACATAAAATTCACATCCCGTAACCATCTCAAACTGCGCCACTCGGTGGCATTCGGTGGATTCGTAATGTTCTGCGACCATCACCGCTGTCTAGTTCCAGAACCTTTTCATCATCCCGAATGGAAACCCCACACCCATTAAGCAGTCACTCCCATCCTGCCTGCCCTCCAACCCCCAGCACCCACTAATCTGCTTCCTCTCTCTATGGATCTACCTATCCTGGGTATTTCACGTAAGTTGAGTTTTACAGTATGCGGCCTTTTGTGTCTGAATGCTTTTGAGTTTCGACCATGGTGTAGGAGCTGTCAGAACGTCCGTCATTCCCTTTTATGGCTGAATAATATTTCATTGCATGGATTACTGCATTTTGTTTATCCATGCATCAGTTGGTGGGTGTTTGGGTTGTTTCCACCTTTCAGGTACTGTAAATAGTGCTGCTAGAACATTTGTGTACACGTTTTTGCTTGAGTCCCTGTTTTCAATTCTTTTGGGTATATTCCTCAAAGTGGAGTTGCTGGGTCTTACAACTTTTTGAGGAACCGCCAAGCTGTTTTCCACAGAAGCTACACCATTTTCCCTTCCCACCAGAAGTGTACAAGGGTGTTAGTTTCTCCACATCCTTCTCAACACTAATTTTGCAGTTTTTGTTGATAGCCATCTGAGGAGGTATGAAGTGGTATCTCATTGCAGCTTTGATATACATTTCCTTATTGACTAATGATGTTAAGCATTTTGTTCATGTGCTTATTGGCAATTTGTATGTCTTCTTTGGAGAAATGTCCATTTAGTCCTTTACCTATTTTTTAGTTGGGTTGTTTGTCTTTTCGTTTTTAAGTTGTAAGAGTTCTTTGTATATACTAAATGTTAGATCCTTATCAGATATGTGATTTGCAAATATTTTCTTCCATTCTGTAGGTTGGCTTTTCATTTTCTCAGTACTGTCCTTGGATGCACAAATGTTTTGATTTCAATCAAGTCCAGTTTATCTATTTTTTCTTTTGTTGCTCAAGCTTTTGGTTTCATAGCTAAGAATCCACCGGGATGTTGATAGGGGCTGCACTGAGTCTCACATCACTCTGCTGATGCTAACATCAGAACAGTGTCTTAACAGTTTCAAGTTTTCCAGTCCCCCTGATTTTCACGAGGCCGGCTTCTCCTTTTTACTCAGATTGCAGCGCTCAACTGTCTCCTTCTATTTTAACTCTCGTATGGTACCTACCACTGCACAGTGCTTTCCTTATTTACTTGTATTTTTGGTTGCTTCTACTCCGTCTTTGTCCACTGGAATGCAAGCTACTTCATAGCAGGGTCATCATGCCTGTTTGTTCGATGCTTTATCCCAGCATCTGGAATTGTGCCGGCACCTGGTAGACCCTTAACAAATACTTGTAATGATGAATGAATGGATGAACCAGTGAAAACCGGCTGGGTGAACAGAGCACGTTTGCCAGGGAGCAGAGCGGGAAAGTTACTCTCTTCTAACCAGAAGTGACGGCAGGGTGATCTCGTGCTCCTGACACGCAGACGCTCTGCAGACAAGCCTTGTCCTCTCTTACAGCTCTGAGCTTATGAAATGGATTAACCTTCAAGCATCAGCTGTGAGAAAGTAGGTGGAATTGATTGCCATGGTTGCTAAGAATTCACAAAAGGCACCTGTTGTTACGTTTACATTTCTTTCCATTTTGTTGTAAATTGTGTTTTATCCATCAATCTATTGATGCTACTGAAAGCCAAATGAAGTGAAAAATGTGTTTTCTCCTTAATCTAGTCTAGAATCCCTATGGGAAGATGAGCTCTTTGAATCAAGAGGCTGTAACCTCTGTCCTCCAAGTGACAGTGTGGCATCAGCGGGGTCAGTGGTTCACGCCGTTCTCCACCCGCCTGATGTTCGTATCAAACACGCACTCGCGTGGTATTTCTCCCGTCACTTGCTGACTTTCCACCGGCACAGACACAGAGCATCCCAGCCCTGACCCCTAGTCCAGCAGGTGGCCTGTCATGTAGTGTGTGGGCAATAAGAAGACGGGCCACCAGAGGGGCTGGTAACGGGGCCTGAGTGTGCACAGGGTGGCCGAGACTGAAGTTTTAGGGGCCATGAACCCAGGCCCAGGTCTGCTCACAGAGCGGAAGATCTCAACAGCTTACCGTGAGCGCAAAGCAGAGGCCAGATGCTGGGCGAGCACAAGAGCAAAGAAGCAGGTGTCTGTTCTGAGCCCCAGAACAGAAGCTGCCTCTAAAACGAGGCGTCTCACAAAAGGAGGAAGAAACAAGAACATGCCCCGGGAGCCTTTGGAAGCCACGCAGGCCAGCGAGAGTGAGCCGGGTGAACGGTGATTTCCGATCCTCTCTGCTCTTGTTTACTCTTGCTTGGAAGATAACGGTAAAGCGTACAGATACGCAAATGCATCTGGAGCCAGGAAGATGCCAAAGCACGTGGGTGCCAGCTGGACCCGATTTTGGCAGTGGCCACAGACAGCCGAGCACTCCTCGAGGTGCAGGGTTGGCACAGGTGCGACGCACCTGTCAGAGGGGAGCGGGGTTGCTTAGAATCTTGCGTCACGGTCAGCTGTGGGCCTGGGCAAGCAAACACCCATCGGTGTGCCCTTGCCAGCTACGCCTCATGGCTCCAGTCGCGCCGGGGCGCCGGGGCTGGGGGGGGACTGCCGCCCTGCTGCCCCCCCAGGTCCTGCACCCACACCGGAGTCCCCCCACCCCGCCCACCGTCTTCTTCCCTAGTGTCCTCTGTCCCGCCCACCCTTCAGGTGTCTTCCCCGGAGAGGTCCTTTCACCCAGGGCTGGGTTAGCATGTAGGAGAAAACCGCTTTCCTGTTTCGCTCAGTGAATCAGTCAGTACAGGAAGGAGTAAAACGGAGAGGATACTGCGACACAAGGGGAGAAGGAACCACCTGCAGGAGACTAGTTATATCCCTGGCGGCCGACAGGTGCCCACGGGAAGCACGTTTTAAGGATGAGGTCACGTCTCCATTGTAGCAACAGTGTGGAATCTCTCCTCTATTTATAAACATACCTTGAAAAACAAGTGATTTAACCAAATACCTCTTTAATAGGATGTTATAAAATGACTTGGGTAGAAATGAAAATTTATGGCTTCCTCTGTTAAAAGGGGTCATACGTTGACCTCCAAGGAGGGCAGGACATTTCCCTGCGCTTCTCCCTTTCCTCTCTCTCCAGCTCTGCTCTGTGCTCCCTCCGCCCATCCATCCTCTCGACGTGAGGCCTCCTTTTCACTGCTAACAAGCGGAGCCTCCAGTTAACCCACGTGTGGGGGAAGAAGCCTCTGCGGAATCCTCACATAGGCTCCAAGTATGGTGTAGGAGGATTAATGATCCATTGACTTGACACCCGTGCACAAATTGCTCTTTTCTGGTTGTATAACTGAAACGTTGTCCTCAGACTCCAAGAGGAAAGTGCTTGTGGTGTAAGGATGGAAAGGAAAAGCAGCCTTCTAACCAGGACACCGTGAGAGCTCGTGGCGCATGTGAGTCTGGACACAATGGGAGCCTTTCACACTTCAGGGCAATCCAAATGTCAAATAATTCTGGAAGCATAATGTGTGGCTTGTTAACCCCCGTGAACGTCTTCATGCTTTTGTGCGCTGAGGAAGAGGCCGTTGGAGCAGGGGACAGTGAGAGGGGGCGTCTGTTCAGAGCCCCTCCCGCCCGCGTGTTTGCCCTGCGGCACCCGGAGCTGGCCGGGCACACACGCCGCCGCAGAGCCGGTTCCAGACCCAGGGCGCCGGGCCCAGCATCCTCCAGGGGCCAGAGACGTTCTACCAAGTTCACAGTCAGGGACCATGGAGTGCTTTGGTTCAGTTACTGATTAATCACCATAACAATGTGCTCATGATTCAAGTATAAAATACCCTTACAGATCAATGAGAAGGCAGCCCGATGTCTCCACCCCAACAAAAAAAAATGGTCAAAGATCCAAGCAAGTATTCACAAAAGAAAAACTGGAAAGGACAGTGAACAAATATAAGAAGTCCAGCCTCACAAATTGCTAAAGAAATGCGAAATAAGAACATGGTAACGTGCGCCTTGTGGCTGCACAAGATGGGAAGGATTTTTCTCCCCTAAATGGTGACGCTTTGTGTTCCTGAAGATTCCGGAAGCAGGCACATGGATGTGCTGCTGGTGGGAACACAAGTGGGCCGTGCTTTCTGGAGTGTGATTTGCCCTCATCTGTACAGACAGAGGCTCGGCTCCAGCGAGGTCACGTCCGCGTCGCCGCTCACCCTTAGGAGGATTCGTGCGTAAGTGTGACATGGCATTTCTCCATCACCACGCTTTCCAGGAGGTGGAAGCTCAGAAATAACCTCGATGCTGGAGGACAGGACTCCCAGGCACTGCGGTGGCTCTGTCTCGTCTCCCTTCCGCCCACGGGAATGGGACTTGGTTATGCTTGTAGTTGTCTTTTTCTTTCTGGATTCCTGTGCACCAAACGGAATTAATCATTATTCCGGCTTCATGAAACATTGTCATGGTTAGCCCATGCCTGGCGCTTTTATAAATTTGTGCCTTTGTGATAATGTAATGAACACCTAGGAGCCCACCACTGCACATGAACGCTTGAACTTGGCAATAACTGAGTCTATGTGACTCCCTCCCCGCTCCTGGCTGGCCAGACCCCCTGTTCTTCTTCCCTTGTGCTCATTTTTACATTGTATTACATCACATTATACTATATATGGATGTATATAATATTCCAGAAAATAGACTTCTAACTTTGCAGAAAATGTGCCATGCTCATGACATCTTTGAAACTTACTTTACTCACTGAATATTTACTGCCGAGATTCATCCATGTCGTGGCATGTTGCTGTAATGTCTTCCTTTTCACTGCTTCTGTTTTCTTATGATACCATAATTTATTAATCCATGTTCCTATTGATGAGTATGTGAAACTTTCCCAGGTTTCTGCTCCTGAGAGCAAACACAGCATTCCCATGTACATCTGCTGGTGGTGTACCTTTGCAGTTTTTCTCTGTTGTGTTCGTTTCCTGGGGCTGTCATCACAAAGTACCACAAACTGGGCTGCATAAAGCAACAGAAATTTATTATCTCACGGTCCAGAGGTCAGAAGCCTGAAGTCAAGGTGTTGGCCGGGCCATGCCCGATGGGAGGAAGGATCCTTCCTCGTTCTCCCAGCTTCTGGGGGTTCCTGGCGATCTGTGATTCCATTTACATAACATTTTTTAGATGACAACGTTTTAGAAATGGAGAACGGATTAGTGGTTGTCAGGGGTGAGAGATGGGGGAGGGGAAGGTAGGTGGGCTGGAAAAGGGATCCTTGTGGTATTGGGTCTATTCAGTGTGGGGCTGGCGGATATACAGACTATGACGTGATAAAATCGTATGGAACTCAGTACACACGCAAATGAATGTAAGTAAAACTGGGGCATCTGAGTAAGATCGCTGCATGGCATATTCTGGTTGTGACTGTTGTGCTAGCCTTTTGCAAAATGTTAGTGTTTAGGATTTAAAAGGGAATTTATTTCCCCCTATGTTTGTTTATATCTTTTTGGAAGAATTGTTTGCCATAAATACTAAGTAAGCAAATAAATATATAAGCAAATCTGTTGCCCCTCCCCCAGGGCTGCTGCGGGGACCTGCTCGTCATTAAACCAGCGGCTGCAGGAGCAAATCCATGCTTAGTGGGTGGAGCGCCTGCCCCCCTGACTTTTAATTAGGGCCTCAGATCAATACCGCTGCTTGTGTTTCCCTTCCCACAGCAGCTTCGTATGTGCGGCATTTCTCTTTAGAGTAGCAGGGACATGCCTGGCACTGCCCCTCAGGTTCAGCCGCCCACGAGGACAGCCGCCCATCTAGATGAGAACCACCCCGGCACCGCCCAAGTTCAAGTACATGAACCCACCCAATCTGGGGACAAGCCCTCCAACTGGTGTTTCCAATGCAGTCATAAATGGATATAAACTTCATTTTATTTGCAAGAGTATCTCCTTCTGGTGCACATAAGCAGCTATGACTCCCTTCTTTCCTGTCTGTTTTGCACGTGTTACACCAGCGGGGCGTGAGGAGGAAATGCAGGGGGAGGAAAGACACCTGAAGCGAGGCCTCGGTTGGTGTTGGTCACTCAGGTCCGGAGTCTCCCGGGGAGCTTGGCCTGCCCCACCACCATCCTAAACCCTCCCCGTGTTTGTAGAATAAAGTTCGGGGGAAACCAGCAGCCCCTCTCAGTGTCCAGACACCAGGCAGGGAAAGCCCTGAGCTGGAGGAGGGAGGTGGTCTAGGCTTGGAGGCCGCCGCGCGGCAGAGGGCAGGGGTTCTCCAGCCTGGCCTGACCGCAGCCCAGGTGGCTCAGGCTCAGGACCAGGATACGAGCCTGGGGGAGGCGCTCCATCAGACGGAGGAAGAGAGCACTCACCGTCTGCCTTCTGCATCCGGCCACGGGAGCATTTCCCACAAACCACATCAGCCGTCTCAACTGCACGAGCCCGGATACCAAACCTCGGCTTCACAGTTGAAGAAGTAGTCTTAGAGGGGCCGTCCCACCGGCCCCAGATCCTGCAGAGCCAAGACGTGGCTGAGCCCATGCACAGTAGTAAATGATGGTCCTGGGAGCTGAGTCGCCCTGGCAACGCTGCCGCTGCTGGGTCAGTGATGCCCCCGTGGCCCCTGAAGCAGCCGCCAGCTCCCCCTCCAGCCGGCCCAGCTCCTCTCTCCGCAGCCAGCGCTGCTTGTCTGTCTGTCCTGCTACTTCTCTTCCCCTGTGTGGCTGCGAGGTGAAGGAAGCTGGGTCCCTCTCATAGAGTGAAACGCCTGCCCTCCAGGGCGACGACTGCTAGATGCCCAGAGGCCCCGCTTTTGCTGCTATTGGGAGTTTTGTGTTTTTATTTCCATGTTTGAGGTCCCGTTTCAGATGACGGTGGTCAACAGAAATAGTCATGCTATATCCACGGCAGTGCTCGGTTTATGCCGGGCTTTACTCGGTTAAAATAAAACACTGTTCACTGGCTACAGGATTCACCTTCCGTCTTCACCTTTCAGCACTTCTGACCTCTGTCGTGGCCCCAGGCCGACAAGCCCTAACTTTTATTTTTGCCACAGCACGAGGCATGTGTGAAACTTCTGACTAAAGGTGTTCAGGCAGAATCCAGCATCTCATCCATCTGAGGCTTCCTGGGTTCCCTCTTCTTTTTTTTTTTTTTTTTTAATTTATTTATTTATTTTTGGCTGTGTTGGGTCTTTGTTGCTGCACGCGGGCTTTCTCTAGTTGCGGTGAACGGGGGCTACTCTTCATTGTGGCGCATGGGCTTCTCACTGCGGTAGCTTCTCGTTGCGGAGCACGGGCTCTAGGTGTGTGGCCTTCAGTAGTTGTGGCACGCGGGCTCAGTAGTTGTGGCTTGTGGGCTCAGTAGTTGTGGCACGTGGACTCAGTAGTTGTGGCTTGAGGGCTCTAGAGCGCAGGCTCAGTAGTTGTGGCACACGGGCTCAGTAGTTGTGGCATGCAGGCTCAGTTGTGGCACAGGGCTCAGTAGTTGTGGTGCATGGGCTCAGTAGTTGTGGCTTGCGGGCTCTAGAGCGCAGGCTCAGTAGTTGTGGCGCATGGGCTTAGCTGCTCCACGGCATGTGGGATCCTCCCGGACCAGGGCTCCAACCCGTGTCCCCTGCATCAGCAGGCAGATTCTTAACGGCTGCGCCACCAGGGAAGCCTGGGTTCCATCTTGACTTCTCTGCTTTGCCCGTTTGGAGCTATGCCTTCCTGGTTCCAGTACGTTTGCAATCACTTACCCTGACTGTCCCCTGGTGTCCCGTCCCCCAGGGTCTGAGTCCAGCTTGTGTCCTCCCTGTGCCCTCTCTCTAACTTACGGCCTCCGGCTGCAGCCTGGTCCCCCCGCGCCGGAGTGGGCCCATCCCGCACAGCCCTGCTCCAGGCCAGCGGCGCCCCCTACACACGCTCTCTCTTCGGCTCCTCATCTCCAGTCTGTTGTTTGGTGTCGCCCCGTAGCCGGTGTTAATAAGCGTATCCGGTGTCTCTCTGTGGTGCCGGTGCCCTGAAGCTCGAGCCCCTCTCGTACGGGCTCCTCTGCCCTCGTCCTCAGCACCCCCCCTGCCCCACTTCACTCCAGCCGCCGGGCCGCATGCGGGCTCCGTCACGCTCTGCGGAGCTGCAGCCGGATGGCGCCCTGCCTCGGGGGCAAACCACACACCCTCCCACGTTCACAACCCAGCAGTGCGGGTGTCAGAGGCCAGACACCGGGCTTGTTGATCAAGTCCATCCGGTACGAGTGGCGTCCGTGCTCTAAGTGACTGGCAGGTCCTCGGATTGGCTGCTTGTCCTAAGGAGCAAGAGACATTTCTGGTAGGAAGGGCCAAGTAGAAGTCCCCCGAACGGACCCAGTTTCCTTTCAGCCCCCAACCCAGTGACTCTGGAGCAAAGCCGCGTTCCTGGAAGGGCCGCCCAAGGTCAGGGTCCCCGCCGAGGACGGGATGCAGGCGATGTGTCCCCTCACATCTCTGTTCAAATCGTTTGTCCTGCAAAAACAAACAAAAAGGAAACGAAACAGAACAAAGCACCGGGTGTATCGTGGTGAGGGACTGCGGACGAGCGTGGTGAAGCCCACGGTCTCGGGGACTGTGACCCTGCCCCTCCTGTCAGCCAGGGGCGCCTGCGCAGTGGGCCAGGCCCGGAGTAGCCGCGGCGACGGCGAAGGAGGGCAGCCCGGCTGGCGCAGCAGGGCTCTTCCTGCCACTGCAGGGCACCCCCCGGGCCGCTCACAGCGCCCACGCTGAGACGCCACTGAGGGACCAGCCACGGGGCTCCCCGTGGCCTCCCGGCGGCAGCCTGGGCAGACCGGACTCCTTCCCGCCTGGCAGGGACAGCGGGAAGGGACACCCTCCTGGACCCCAAGGGCCAGGAATGGACTCCAGTTCCGCACGGTGCCGCCCTAGGGCTTCTGAGGAGCGCGCTCATGCCGGGGAAGCTCCCCCACCCAGACGGGCAGGTGCGGTGACGTCCCCACGAGCGCTCCTGCCCTCAGCCGGGCAGGGGGCTCGGGGAAGGCCCCGGGGCGTGCACGGTGGCCCCAGCTGGAGACTAGCTCCCCGCGTTGGCCTCCCTTCTCTGTTCTGCTCCCTGGGGCCCCGTTCCCAGATACGCCCCCGGCACACAGGGCTCCGCTTTTGGTAGAGGCGGGCCAGGACCCCTCTCCTCCCCAGATGCTCAGTATATGGAAACGAGGACGTGCTAGGAGGAGTCCCCTCGTGCATCACTGATTGAGGAAAGCAAATTCTCCCGTCAGCCTTTCCCGGCCTTGCCTGAAATTTCGAAGGCTACACGGCGTCATGCGCCTCGCCTACTTTTTTGACGCTCTCCTTTTACCGCCAGGGAAATTGCCGGTCACTGAAAGGATGAGGTCCTCTGGACAGTCGAAGAGCATAAGCCTCTGAAGAAGGGAGAGAAACGAGAAGGAAGGCAGGCTTCCAGGCAGGCCAGGGGCGCGTCCAGGAAGCGGGGAGGGGCGAGCGGAGCCAGGTCGGAACTCGCTCAGCAGCCAACATGGTTGCCCAGAGCCCAGAGGCTTAGAAAGTGGCCTGTCGGGCGCAACAAGGGCTGACCTTCGCTGAAGGCCGTCCACGTGCCCAGTGCTGTGTAAGGCTCTTACACACACCGTTTACACGTCACAACAACCTCTGAGGGAGGCAGACGGGAAGCAAGGCAAGGGCGATCCTTCAGCCCGTTGGCTTTTCCAACACGCAGAGCTCGGCGGTCCAGCTCCGGGGCTGGGCTCTCAGGTCACACTTGGGCTGTTGACGTTACTGTCTAAAGGGACGGCGATTGTCTCATTCTAGACTGGACTTTTCACTGAAGTTTTTTCATTGCGTTTTATTCGTATTCACTTCTGTTCCTAAACGTGTTCAGCCCAACACCAACACACAAAGTGCAAGGTTGTCACAGTTGCCTCAGATGGGCTTGTGATTTTCTACCTACAACTTTGCTGTCTGTTTCATACCTTAGCTGAGGATAAAGCGAAAGCTTCAGTTTCCTTCCTCTTGTGGTGAAATGTCAGACATATCCCTCAACTTTTGTGGACTTCTTAATGTAGCCATTTCCTGTGTCTTAAAGGTAAGTTTCAAGGCTTCCCTGGTGGCGCGGTGGTTAAGAACCCACCTGCCAATGCAGGGGACACGGGTTCGAGCCCTGGTCTGGGAAGATCCCACATGCCGTGGAGCAACTAAGCCCGCAAGCCACAACTCCTGAGTCTGTGCTCTAGAGCCCACGAGCCACAACTACTGAAGCCTGCACGCCTAGAGCCCGTGCTCTGCAACAAGAGAAGCCACCTCAATGAGAAGCCCGCACACTGCAACGAAGAGTAGCCCCCGCTCGCCGCAACTAGAGAAAGCCGGCATGCAGCAACGAAGACCCAACACAGCCAAAAATTAAATAAATAAATAAAATAAATACATTTATTTAGAAAAAGGTAAGTTTCAAAAAATCTTTGAATCATAAAAGTGTTAGAACTAGCGAGAACATTAGCAACCACTTGCTTTATGTTAATAAACTGAGTCTCAAAGAAGTTAAGTGCCTTACACCATGAGTAAATATAAGTCACCATAAGAACTCTGGCCTCCTGTCTCCCATTCATTGGTGTCACTATACAGAACATCTCTTGGAAAGATCTGGTATGCAATAGAAAGTTGCATCGTCTTTGCTACACGTCATTGGAAATTAAAACTCACCTTTGGTATAGTCAGCACGTCTAAAGTTATGCTATTAACAAGACCTACCTCTGGGAGCAGTAGGTATTGTTGCTGTCAACTGAAAGAAAAAGCTCACAGCATAAGAGCTGTGAGTTTAAGTTTTATTCAGGGTCTTACTGAGGACGATAGCCTGGGAGACAGCCTCTCAGGAGCTCTGAGTAAACTGCTCTGAAGAGTCTGGGGGAGAGTACGGTGCTTGGGCTCAAGCATCAAGTACACATCTTGGTGAAACACTACTTACCGCTAGTCACAACGAACACGCATCTCAAGTTAATGATTTTAGCGCTTTTCCATGTACGGGAAGATGCAAGAATCTGAGTTCATTAAAATTCTTGCTGAAATACACTTTTGCCTGTCTAAGGGGCCTGCTTGTCCATGCACAGAGCATCCTGTTACCATCATTCCCTCCGTCTGAGGCAGAGGATACTGCTGGTCAGCGGCTGTAGTGGGTTAACCCTTGCAGAATTGCACAAAGCTCTCTCTTCTTCTTTGTTTACATTATGTATGTTATGTATGTTAAGGTATTGTTATGGACTGAACATGTGTGTCCCCCCCAAAATTCGTGTGTAGAAACCCAACCCCCCGTGTGATGGTGTTAGGAGGTGAGGCCTGTTGGAGGAGATTAGGTCATGAAGGTGGGGCCCTCGTGGTGGGATTAGTGCCCTTGTAAATGAGGCCCCAGAGAGCTCCCTCGCCCCTTCTGTCACGTGAGGACACAGCAAGAGGATGGCCGTCTGCAACTCAGAGGAGAGCTTCCCCAGAGCCCGACCACGCTCTCACCTGACCTCAGGCTTTCAGCCTCCGGAACCGTGAGAAATAAATGTCTGCTGTTTATGAGACGTGCAGCCTATGGTGCTTTGTTATAGCAGCCTGAATGGACTGAGGTATGAACAAAACTGGGAAATAAATATAATTGAAGTCTGCATGTTGGGTTCCCCAGGCAGACAGTGCTGAATGAATGTTGGTGTGTGTTAAGCCTCCTGCACCAGGGGTCATGATAGTCCATCCGTTTGAAAGTACAGACATCTAACCGAGGCTGCAGACTATGAGACGTGAGCGTCCGTGGATACTATGAGGGTTGTTTAGCTTTAATCATATGTCCACAGAAATGATTCTATGTTATTGCTGCGTTTTCACTTTAATTGGGAGATTTAAATAATATACCCCAAAATGTTGTATGGATACAACAGATGGTATAGGAAATAATGTTAGGCGACACCCCAACAAATATGTTTTATTTAAATACCTCTGTGTTTCTTTCATATGCATTAAACTGTAGTGTACAGCACATATTGATTAAAACGCTGGCACCCAAAATAAAGTCAACCTCAACATCAAGAAAACAAGCAGCCCACTTTTAAAACTGGGCAAAGCTCTGAATAGTTACCTCATGAAGGAGGATATGCAGACGGCAAGTGAGCATGTGAAGAGATGCTCTGAATCGTATGTCACTAGAGAATTGCAAATGAAAACAGCAGTGAGATACCAGGACACTCCAATCAGAACACTGACAGCACCAAATGCTGGCGAGGATGTGGAGCAACAGGAACTCCATTCACTGCTGGTGGGGACGCACAAGGGTGCCGCCACTTTGGAAGACAGTTTGGCAGTTCCTCATCAAACTTAAGATGATCCAGCAAGCACACTCCTTGGTATTTACCCAAAGGAGGTGAAAGCTTTAATGTTCACACAAAAATCTGCAGGATGTTTATAGCAGCTTTATTCATAGTCGTGAAAACTTGGAAACAAACAAGATGTCCTTCAGCAGGTGAATGGATACGTAAACTGTGGTTCATCCAGACAATGGAGTGTTACTCAGCACTAAAAAGAAATGAGCTATCAAGCCACAGAAAAGACACGGAGGAATCTTAAATGCACATGGCTAACAGAAAGAAGCCAGTCTGAACAGGATACATACTGTATGATTCTGACTATATGACATTCTGGAAAAGGCAATATAGAGACAGTAAAAAGAGCAGTGTCGGCCAGGGGTTCGAGGCGGGTGGGGAGAGGGGTGATTAGGTAGAACACAGAGAAATTTGAGGGCAGTGAAACTAATCTCTGTGATACTGTAATGGTGGATACATAACAGACATTTGTTAAAACCCATAGAACTGTACAGAAATGAACCTTAAATTATGAAATTTGGTTAATGTATCAATATTGGTTCATTAATTGCATCCAATGTAACATACTAATGCAAGGTCTTATTAATAGGAGAAAGTGTGTATATTGGGGGGAGGGTACGTGGGAACTCCCTGTACCAGATGCTCAATTTTTCTGAAAATGTAAAACTGTTCAAAAATCAACTGTTAATTTAAAAAACCCTCAGGTGCTCGCCTCGGCAGCACATGTACTAAAATTGGAACGATACAGAGACGATTAGCATGGCCCCTGAGGAAGGATGACGCGCAAATTCCTGAAGCGTTCCATATTAAAAAAAAAAAACAAAAACAAAAAAAAAAAACTCCTCAGAGTTGTTGCTCAATGAATATCGTTATTACAAGCGTCCAGTACGTGCCAATCACCGCTTCAGCGCTGGAGGTCAGGCCTGTATCATGAACGGCCCGGGTCTGCGCTGCGGCGGGGAGAGTGCAGGCGGCGGGACCTGCCACCAGGTGGCGCTCCTCCTCCCCGACTCTGTCTGATTTCTTCTTCATTTTCTCCATTCTGCTCCTGTCTTTTCCTTCTTTCCCTTCCGTGTGTACACTGCCATCCCTGGATCTAGTCACCTGGGGATGGAACCCAGCCTCGCCGTTTCCACGAGGGCGGCCTCCACCTTGGCGGGGGGCGCGGGGAGCTCAGGTGCCCCGGCGGCACGTCGCAGCCTCTGGGTCCCGGCGCCGGTGGGAAGTGATGGTGACCGGCCAGGGCGCTGGCTGAGCGCGCGAGCCTGCTCCCCCTGCATCTGTCCCGGGCCCGGATCCCCTTCCCTGTTCCTCCCACCCCGCCTCTGCCTGTGTGATGAATCTCCAGACCCTGCAGCTCACCCGCCGAGACCCGGCCTCGCCCCCGGCTCCCCAGCCCGGGGTGGGGCGTTCACACCCGGACCACCCCGGGCTGGTCCCCAGCCTCACGGGCCTTGCCTCCCCTACAGATCTCCCCGCCTGGGGAAGCGGATTCGACAATCCAAAACCTAGCGGGGGAGACCGACTCTGCGCTAAGAGACCGGACAGCATCAAAGTGATGGTGTGACTGTGTGGCTGGGGGCGGGGTGGGGACGACGCGCTGGATGCGACAGAGGGAGGGCAGCCAGCGGGCCCAGAGCGGGGACGCCCAGGTCAGGACACCGCAGCGCGGGGGACACAGGCTTGGGGCTGGGGAGGGGTCTCCGGGGGAATTAGAAAGGATCACGATGAACAACTTGGATTCTTCTTGCGATAGGGGAAAAGGCTGGTCCACGAAATTATGTTAGAATTAAAACGTGCATTTCTCACATGACAAACCAAAATGGGCCACAGAATGGAAAGGCGTTTATAACACATTTACCTGATAAAATATTAGTATTCGGAATATATAAAGAATTACTATAGATCTTATAGGAAAAGACATAAACCTAATACTTAAAATAGGCAAAAATAAAAACAGGCAAATCAGTGAAGAGGAAAAACAAGGGAAGAAAAGTTCAACCTCACTAGAAATTAGGAAAACTCAAATAAGACCCCACAGGTTGACAAAAATTAAGCAGTCTGGTCATACCGGACGGTTATGAGGGTGTTTTCAGACGCCGCTGGTAGGAATGCAGGTTATCGCGCAGTCACACCAGGAATCGTTTTAATCTCAGTAACTCCACTCCTACAGCCCAGCATACTTATGTACACATGTACAAGAATGTTCAGAGCTATTTGTAATCATAAAAAAAATAAGAAATAGCCTAAGTTTCACCAACAGGATAGATAAGAAAATTTAATATAGTTATATAACAGAACTGTTTACAGCAGTGAAAAGGAACAAGATACATATCCCATCACAATATAGAAAGAGAAAATAGATGCACAAAGATACATACATTCACAGGCACTGGGGCTGGCTGTGTTTAGGGCTCAGGGCAAATGGGGTGGGATGTGCCCTCCCTTTAAACATGGCTGGTTCTGTGGGCCCGGCCTCCCAGGGAGGGGCGGCCACTGAGCCTCATCGTGAAGCTGGGGTCTGAGTCTGCTAGTGAATCACGAGTACATTTTCGTTTTTCTTACAGCCCACAGTAACGCTCACACCTGTGATCAGCGGGCAAACAGGACACCCCGACCCCTGACCCCTGGAAGTGTCCTGCTCAAGGGCCACCGACTTTTAACTGTTATCCAACAGACTCTCCCTGGGAAAAAAAAAAAAGTGTTTGATGGTGTTTGGTTGAAATACAGAGCAGTCACAGAGTTAAAACTGCTCGGGACCTCAGAGAGACACTAGTTCAACTTTCTCATTTTACGGTCTGAGACCTGGAAAGGTAAGGCAATTTTCCTGGGCTCACACAGCCTGTCACCTCTGTTTTCTGTCAGCAACTCTGAGGAATCTCTGGGAGAAAATGTGTGGGAAGTTTTTAAGCCATCGTTCTTTCTTCCGGTGTCTTAGTCTCCTCACTGATGGCAAACCTGATTTTCCCGCTGTGCCAGCCCATCACTGCTGCTCATCAGGAACCACAGCCGCTTTCCTTATTGTCCAGGACACTCTCCCCCTGCACTCATCGTCTGCTTCCTTGCTTGAGTGGTGTTTGAATAACGTCGTTCCTTACTTCACGTCAGCTGACTGTGCTTTTTGAAATCATGCTCTTGGTAGCTCCCTAGTTTACCCCTAACCCACCCCCCGGTCGCTTCCTTGCCTGCGCTCACACCATCCCGTCCGTGTGGGCCTGTGCCTGTTTTCTTGGGCTACTGAGTGCTTCTTGAGAAAGTCGTGAGACAGGCTGATCGGTGTTACTACGGTTCTAGCTTATACCTAGTAACCATTTTATGTATCTACTTATAAGTTATTATTTCTATTATCATGTTATTTCAATTATCTTAGGGGCCAAACTATACACCTAGTAACCATTTTATTTACTTATCATAAGTTATTATTTCTATTATATTATTTCAATTTTCTTAGGTGCCGAACTATACACCTAGTAACCATTTTATCTACTTATCATAAGTTATTATTATTTCTATTATCATAATATTTCGATTTTCTTAGGTGCCAAACTGAGTCGGTTTATTTCTGAAAGTACTCCAGGCAGTTTCAGCTTCAGGCAGATTTCAGAGTCTAGTTCAGTTTGGAATCTGTGAATTCAAGCAACTCTGGAGTGAACTCAGATTCCCACCCCCCAATCTCAGCTTCTCGAACGGCGAGGTATGTACTTAACTTGCTCATCTGGTGTGGGAAGGAGCACAGGGCTCTGGGTACCTAGAGCCCTGCTTTCCGATCTGAACTGTGTGACCTTAGGCAAGTTATTTAACCTCTTTCGACGGACTTTTGTAAAATGGGAGTCTACACTTCTATTCCTGGGACAACTGAAAGAGATTAAACGTGTAAATGTGCCTGGTGGCAAATTAACACCCAAATGTTTTGCTTCCATCTTCATTTTAACTTGAAAACTGGCTGCTGGTATTTAATTCTTGACAGATGAGAAACAAACAACAACAAATCAAAAAACCTAAACATTATTTCTATGACTTGAAAACTGTGCTAATGCTAAACTCTTCCATAAAATTCAAGAGGAAGGAATACCTCACAATTCAGTCTATGAGACCAGTATTACTCTGATAGTAAGACCAGAAAAACACATTACAAGGAAAACTACAGACTAATAACCCTCATGAACATAGATGTGAAAGTTCTTAACAAAATTTTAGCAAATCAAACATTCATTCATGATAGAAACTCTCACCATCTAGGGAAAGAAGGGAATGTCCTCAACTATAAAAAACCTATAGCAAAAATATAATTAATGGGGAAAGACTGAATTCTTTCTAATATGAAAGAGGAAAAAAAATTGCTGTTATCATGTCTATCCATTAGTACTAGAACTATTATTAGAGGTTCTAGCCAGTGCAACAAAGCAAGAAAAAGAAAAAAAGGTTCCATATTGGAAAATAAGTAAAATACTTAATTTGTAGAAATCATAATCATTTATTTTAAAAACCCTTGGGAATCTACAGAAAAAGCTAGACTGACTTATAAATAAGTTTAACAAGGTTTCTGGATAAAGAGACAATATTGAAAAATCAATTGAACAATCAAGTTGAAGCTAGATAAACAATATATTTAATAAAACCTCAGAAATATGAAATGGGAGGAATACATTTGACAAAAGATGGGCAAGGCTTGATCACTGGAAACTACAAATTGTAGCAAAGAGAAATTAAAGAAGACTTGAACAAATAAAGATACCGTGGTCATAGATTGGAGGACTTAATATTGTTAAGGTGTGAATTTACTCCAAATCAATCTAAGGATTCAAAGTAATTCTACTCAAAAACTCAGATTTTTTAAAAAAAGAAATTAACAAGCTGATTTTAAAATTCAGGAAATGTCAAAATGACTTAGAATAGGCAAAACAGCTTTGCAAAAGAACAAATTTAGAGAACTTAACACTACTTGGTTTCAAGACTTATTATAAAGCTACAGTATTAAAGACAGTGTAGCGCTGGAGAAAAAACAAGCAAAAAAGTAATAGAGCAGAGTTTAAAATAGACCAATACATATATGATCATTTAATTTTAAACAGTGTTGGCATGGCATTTCAATGGAGAAATGATAATCTTTTAAATAAAAGGTGCTGGAACAACTGGATAGTATATTGAAAAAAATAAAACTCAACCCTTACCTCATACCATATACAAAAATTAACTCAAGATGGAGAAAGACCTAAAAATAAGAGCTAAAACTTCCAGAAGAAAACATAGAAAATCTTAGTGACTTTGGCAAAGTTTCTTAAAAAGGATAAAAGTCATGGAACAATTGGTAGTTTGGACTTCAAAAAAATAAAAACTTATGCTATTCAAAAAACACTGTTAAATGGAAATAAAAAGGCAAGCCACATACTAGGAGAAAATATTGCAAAACATGTATCTGACAAATAAATTATATTTGGAATATTTAAAAAACTCTACAATTTAATAATAAGATGACAGTCCAATTAAACATGGGCAAAAGATTTGGACAGACAGTACCTCGAGGACAATACACGGACGGCAAGGAAGCAGATGACAACGCTCAACACCCTTGGTTATTAACAGAAAGGCAAGTCAACACCACAATGAGATACCGGTACACACCCAGCGGGAAGACTAAAAGTCAAAAGGCTGACCATTCCAGGTGGTGGGGAGGAAGTGACCCAGCTGGAAGGCCATGCATTGTGGGTAGAAATGTAAGACAGTACAACCAGTTTGGAAAACAGTTTAGTAGCTTCTAGAAAAAGATACTACCATATCACCCTGCCATGCCACTCCTAGGTATCTACCCAAGAGAAATGAAAGTATATGTCCATGCCGGGACTTGACACAAATGTTCATAGCAGTTTTATCTGCAATCAGGGCTGGTATGAGGGCAAGGCAAGTGGGCCATTTGCACAAACCTGACAGTGAGCACCTCCTTAAGTTTGCACACAAGGTGCCCTGCTTCTCTCACCCTAGTCCGGATCCTGTTTATAACAGTCAAAACCTGCAAACAATCTAAACCTCCATCTCAGGTGGGTGGTTAGAGAAGCCGTGGTCCCTCCACACACCGAAACACTATTCCGTGCTTATTTCAACAGCGCAAAAAATGGGACAATACAGAGAAGATGAGCATGGTCCCTACACGGGGACGACTGCAATTTTGTGAAGCATTCTGTATTTTTATAAAATAAATAAGTCCTAGGAATGTAACGTAACCATAGTTACTAATGGTAACTATAGTTAGTAATACTGTATTGTATATCTGAAAGTTGCTAAGAGAACAGATCTTAAAAGTTCTCAGCATGAGGAAAAAACTGTAACTGTGTGTGGTGACGGATGTTAACTAGACTTACTGTGATCATTTCACAATATTTACAATTATCAAATCATTATGTCGTACACCTGAAACTAATACAATGTTATATGTCAATCATATCTCAGAACAAAAGGAAAAGAAATAATATTCAGCAATAAAAATTAATCAATTATTGATTCATGCAACAACATGGATAAATTTCAAAACAATTATTCTGAGTGAAAAAAGTTAGACAAAAAGAATACACATTGTATGAATTCCATTTATACAAAATTTTAGAAAATGCAATTAATCTATAGTGACAAAAAGAAGATTAGTGGGTGCCAGGGAAATGAGGAGTAGGAAGTAGGGAGAAGGAAGGAATACAAAGGGGAATAAGGAAGTTTCAGGGGTGATGGGATATATTCACACCTTGTTTGTGCTGATGGTTTCACATCTGTATGTGTCAAACTTATTAAACTTCACTCTTTAGTATGTGCAGTTTATTCTATGTAAATTACATCTAAATAAAGCTGTAAAAAATAAAATGAGGCACAATAAAAACTTAAAGACATTAATCCTTATTGGATCCTGATTGGGAAAACAAATTTCAGGGACAATTGGGAGCATGTGAATATGGACTAGGTATTAACCATATTAGGAGATTATTGGTAATTTTTGTAGGTATAATAATGGTATTGTGGATATGTAAGAAAATTCCAGTATTCTTAGGAGATTCATGCTGAACTATTTAGGGGTAAAATGGGATGTCTACAACTTATTTAAAATAGTTTGGAAAAAAAGAAAGAAAAAAATAAATAGATAAAGCAAATATGGCAAAAATAGTAAAACGCTTGAATCTAGGTGTCAGTATACAGGTGTTCATTTGACTATTCTTTCAACTTTTTGAAAGGTTTGTTTGATAATTTTCTCATTAAAAAGTTGGAAAAATTTACCAAATGGATTTGAAAAAGAATCAAATTACAAGAGATACAACACAATATAACTGAATTATCAAACTCAATGAATAGGTTTAACTGAAGACATGGCAGAAGATAAAATTGGTGAACTGCAAAATAAATCTTAAAAAAGTATCCATAATGCACTACAGAGAGAAAAAAAGGCAGAAAATATGAAAGAAAAGTTAAGAAACATGGCAAATAAAATGAGAAGGCCTATCATAAATCTGGTTGGGATTCCAGGAGAAAGAGAAATTTCACTTATACTTTTCAATGAATTCTTGAAAGTGTAAATAAAAAGGATCCATACTTAGGCATACCATGATGAATCTGCAAGACACGAATGGCTGAGAGAGGCCTTAAAAACTTCCAGTGAAGATGATAACCTCCAAAGAACAAAGACTGATAAGACTCTTCATCACCCATGACAGAAGCCAAGCTAAAAAAGGAACACTTTCAGTGGATTGAAAGAAAATGATTGTCAACCTAGAATTATTTAACCATAAAAAGTACTTTTAAGAATGAGGGCAAAATAAAGTAATTTTCAGGTGAACAAAAAATGAGAGTGTTTGGCACTAGTCATGCTTACTAAGTGAAGTTGTACAGTACGTGTATGAGACAGAGGGAAAGAAATAGCAGATGAAGGTCAGAGATCCAAGGAATGTGGAGGACAAAAAAATTGGAACATGTAGGTATATTTAGACAAATTAGACTAAATAAAATGATATAATAATATCTTCTGAAGCTTAAAAGTAGAATGAAAACACAGAACTACATGGTATATAAATTAGGAGAAGGGTAAAGATACTTATTAACATTCAACTTCTATAAGTATCATCTTGAAGTTTCTAGGGTTCCCTTACAGAATACAGCATATAACTTTCAAATTAGAAAGGGGAAAAAGTAGAACGAGAAAAAAATGTCAATCCAAAAGAAGGCAAGAAAGTAGAGAAAAGTAAACTTAGATGACGGAACAAATTGAAAGCATAAAATAAAATAATAGGCACAAATATTTTTCATACTGTATTTAAAAAATCAACACCAGAAGGCAAGTACAAGACTACTCATAGCAGCATGTTCATTTAAAGACAAAACCATATGACCCAGCAGTGCCACTCCTGGGCATATACCTGGAGAAAACCATAATTCAAAAAGACACATGCACCCCAATGTTCACTGCAGCACTATTTACAATAGCCAGGACATGGAAGCAACCTAAATGTCCATCGACCGAGGAATGGATAAAGAAGATGTGGTATATATATATATATATATATACAATGGAATATTACTCAGCCATAAAAAAGAGCAAAATAATGCCATTTGCAGCAACATGGATGGACCTAGAGATTGCCATACTGAGTGAAGTAAGTCAGACACAGGAAGACAAATATCATATTATATCAGTTACATGTGGAATCTAAAAAAAGGGCACAAATGAACTTATTTACAAAGCAGAAGTAGAGTCACAGATGTAGATAACAAACTTATGGTTACCAGGGGATGGGGGGGAGGGATAAATTGGGAGATTGGGACTGACATATACACACTACTATATAGATATAAAATAGATAACTAATAAGAACCTGCTGTATAGCACAGGGAACTCTACTCAATACTCTGTAATGGCCTATATGGGAAAAGAATCTAAAAAAGAGTGGATATATGTATAACTGATTCACTTTGCTGTACACCTGAAACTAACACAACATTGTAAATCAACTCTACTCCAGTAAGAATTAAAAACAAAACAGAACTTGACATAACCCAAAAGTCCACCATGGACTGAATGAATACCCTATGGCATAGTCTTACAATGAAACAGAACCTGACATAACCCAACAGTCCACCGTGGACTGAATGAATACCCTATGGCATAGTCTTACAATGAAACAGAACCTGACATAACCCAACAGTCCACCGTGGACTGAATGAATACCCTATGGCATAGTCTTACAATGAAATAGAACCTGACATAACCCAACAGTCCACCGTGGACTGAATGAATACCCTATGGCATAGTCTTACAATGAAATAGAACTTGACATAACCCAACAGTCCACCGTGGACTGAATGAATACCCTATGGCATAGTCTTACAATGAAATAGAACCTGACATAACCCAACAGTCCACCGTGGACTGAATGAATACCCTATGGCATAGTCTTACAATGAAATAGAACTTGACATAACCCAACAGTCCACCGTGGACTGAATGAATACCCTATGGCATAGTCTTACAATGAAATAGAACTTGACATAACCCAACAGTCCACCGTGGACTGAATGAATACCCTATGGCATAGTCTTACAATGAAATAGAACCTGACATAACCCAACAGTCCACCGTGGACTGAATGAATACCCTATGGCATAGTCTTACAATGAAACACAACAGTGGAAATAAATGAGCTGCAGCTACATGCATCAGCATCATTGAATCTCACAAACACAATACTGAGCAAAGAAGCAAGCAGCAGAATTTGGAAGAACTTTAAGAAAAAGTTCCAAAGCTGGGCCAACTGACGGAATACTTCATTTATTTAAAGACATCTAAATAGACTGTACAACCATAAAGGCAAGGGGATGATTATTATAGTATCAGGAGAGCAGGTATCTCTAGGGGGAGGATATTCTCAGTCAGGGTCACATACGGAGCTTCCGCGGTGTTGGTCCTGTTTTCTAGCCGTGCCCTGTGTGGTGATTCTGGGGAGGATATGTTTTATGCCCCCTTTTTAAATGTCTGATATAGTCATCAACTTCAAAATGAAAAGGAGGAAAAGAGCAGTCCTCCATGGAAGCTCCTGACACACCCAGGAGGGTGAGTAGAGAAAACCAACCTCTATACCACCTACCAAGGCTGAATCATGAAGAAACAGAAAATTTGGATAAACCAATAACGAGTAAGGAGATTGAAACAGTAATCAAAAACCTCCCACCAAAGAAAAGCCCAAGACTAGATGGTTTCACCAGTAAATTCTACCAAACATTTAAAGAAGAATTAACACCAATCCTTCTCAAACCCTTTCAAAAACTGAAGAGAGGAACACTCCCAAACTCATTTTACAAGGCCAGAATTATCCTGATACCGAAGCCAGATAAAGACACAGCAAAAAAAGAAAACTGTAGGCCAATACCTCTCATGAACATGGATGCAAACATTTTCAACAAAATATCAGCAAACTGATTTCAACAGCACATTAAGAGGCTCATACACCATGATCAAGTAGAATTATTCCTGGGAAGCAATGAAAAACAATAAACGTGATATACCACATTAATAGAAAGATAGAAATCATATGTTCATTTCAACAGATGCACAAAATGCACTTCACAAAATTCAACATCCTTTCGTGATAGAAACTCTCAACAAATTGTGTAGAGAAAGAATGTACCTCAACATAATAAAGGCCATATATGACAAAACCACAGCTAACATCTTACTCATGGTGAAATGTTCAAAGCTTTCCCACTATGATTAGGTACAAGACAAGGGTGCCCACTCTCACCACTTCTATTCAGCATTGCACTGAAAAGTCCTAGAGAGAACAATTAGGCAAGAAAAAGAAATAAAAGTCATCCAAATCAGAAGGGAAGAAGTAAAAATGTCCCTGCAGGTATGTGTAGGTATGCATGTATGGTGAAAAAATAATCCTATGGGGGGTACAGTGGTAGAGGTGCAGCTCTCTTTCATGGATAAAGTGAGAATCTTGTAACTAGTCATGTCTACTTTTCTGCTTGGGCTAAGAAACCTGGAGTTTGATTTTCTATTTGCCTTTTATAAGGATTTTATTAGTTTGGATGCTTACTCACTTTTTCTATTTTTTCCATTGTCCTAATTTCCTCATGTATTTATTTTACCCTGATATAAATTGCTTCAAATCCTTTTCAGAAATAGGGTATACATTCACAAACACATCACCATCATCGAAACTGATTTATAAATGACCAAGGATTCTTATTATCTGCCTCCAATCTATTTTCTCAGCCTTACAAGGTACTCCAGCCCTAACATGCATATGGTAGTACTGTCATATTTTGTCTAAACTTAATGTAGACTTCTGCTTTCATGCAACTAGGAGCATGGGATTAACAGGTAAGCAGATTTGGTTTGGGTCTTGGATTTGCTTACAGGCTATGTAGCCTTAAGCAAATTACTTAACCTCTCTGAATCTCATTTGTAAAAGAGTACCTTGAAGGAATGTTGTACGGATTAGAAGTATTTTATGTAAGGCACTAAAACATACTAAGAAGTTAAAGAACAGGAAATGTTAACTGCTAAATCCCATTTGCCATTCACTGGCTGCCTGAGCATGTTTAGTTTTTTCAGGAATTGGATGTATATAAAGCCCCTAACAGATAAGACTCTTCATTTTAGTTTTTCCTTCTTTACCCTGTTGCCTCCACGTAGAAAACCCTTTACCATCTGTTAGCACCCAACCACTTACTAAGTTTCAGTTAAGAGAGGGGTCTTTTGTATTTATTTTTCTAACTATAATTAATCTTGTCCTTCTCAAGGTTCTCTGTGGATTTTTGACTAGTTTTGTGTTTCTTGCCCCATGGTTCCAAGTTTTTCGGGGAGACAGATTGTCTTGTTAACCTTTGTATTCCCTCATAATACCCTGCGTGTAGTTGGTGGTCATCATTTATGGCTTTGCATTAATTTTTCTGAGGATACTAAGACGATGTTAGACTACTTGCTACTGGCTTTGCTTGACCTCACCTAACACTCTGCCGTCATGTTCCTGTTCGGGTTTTGGGCTAAGTCAGTATGGGCAACAACAACAAAAATAACAGACGGACACATGTGAAATTGTAAATTTTAATGCATTACATCAGAGGATAGGAACATAAGTGACTTCTGGGTGGGTCCTCCTCAGTCCAAGGTCGATGTTTTGGGTAAATTTAGGCTCCCAGTCTTTTTGCCCCTGTGGTTTTCACAGGGATGCTCTCAAAGGCCTTCCGGAAGCAACCCGGGGAGATGGAGCGCTCAGTTTTCCTGGAATTACACGAGCACATACACACACAGGACGCAGACTACGCACGCGGCACAGGAAGGACCCGTGGCTGGGTTGTTTCTTTTACCTGCCTCCACCTGGAAAGCTCCTTCTCACCACCTCTGCACGTTACAAGGACACCTTTCCTACTTACTCTCCCGACGGCCTTACCGGCTGCGTTGACTTCGGCTGCCCAACACCTCGGGAGGCCCCGCCGCTAGGTGACCGCGGCCGCTCGCTCTCCGTCCGCCCAGGCCCGAACGGCCGACCGCGCATGCGCACGGCGCCGCTCCCCGCCCCCACCGCGCGCCCGCGCCCGCGCCCAACGCCCCTAACACGGCCCGCCGGGCCATGGAACCCGCCGAAGTTGGCGCGGTTCGAGCTCTCCCGTTCGCTCGCTTGGGCGCCTTCCCCCCGTGAGGCCCGCGGGCGCTCGGCCGGGGCTCGGCGGCCGCCCGAGCCGCTCCGCCCGCCTCCGCCGCTCGGCCGGGTGCGCGCCGCGCCCCCGCGCCCGGTCCCCGCGCGTGCGCGCTCCGCCGAGTGTATGTGTGTGAGTGTGTGTGCGGCCGAGGGGTGGGCCGCCGCCGCCGCCGCCGCCGCCGACGATGCCGCGGGGCCGCCCCCCGAAGCCCAAGGAGAGCAAGGCGCGCGGCGACACCGGTAAGCGGCCCCGGGCCGGCCGCGCTGTGCCGCTCCGCGCGAATATAGTCCCCTGATGCGGCGCGGGGGGAGCCGGGAGCGGGCCGGGCCGGGGGCGGCGGAGCGGGCCTGGGTCGGGGGCCGGGGGCCAGGCCCGGGCCGGGGTGGGTGCCCCGCCGCCGCCACCGTCGCCACCGCCGCCCGACTGCCGGGTCTCAGGGTGCGGGCGGAATGATACCGGCGCGGCGCGGCCGGCCCCTCCGCCGGGCTGGGCCTACTTTCCTGGGCCGCGCGGGCGGGCGGCGGGGCCGGGGGCGAGGCGCGCGCCGCCGCCCTCCTCTCCTCTCTCCTCACTTCTCTCTTCTCCTCCCCCCCGTTCCTCCTCCCCCCTCCCCACCCCGTCCTCCTCCCCCGTCCTCGGCGTCTTCCTCCCGCTCCCCCGCCCGCCGCCCTCCCGGCCCGGCTGCCTCAGGTCGTGGGAGGCCTTTCTGACGAGAAGGCGCCGGCCCGGTGTGCGTCCCCGGGGGTGGCCCGCGGGGGGCTCGGGAGCGGGTCCCCCCGCGGTGACACGTGGGCCGAGACCGTGCGGGGCTCGCGTCCAGGTGCACCGTCTTCCGGGCCCGGGCTCGGTGGCCTAGCGTCACCCTCCCCTGAGGCTTGGGACCCAGGCGGGCGGGCGCCCCGGGTTTCGGAAGAGAAAGAGGTCGTGTCTGGAAAGGAAGGCCGTTGCGTCCGTTCCATTCTGCCGCTGCGGCGTTTGGGAAGAGAGGGGGAGAGACTAGGTGTCAGCTTAGCGGCGTTGTCAGTGCTCTGACTGCAGTTGCTGAAGTTCACGGGCATGGGAGCCGGGGTGCAGCGCCCGCGAGTTTCCGCGGAAGAGGTGTCGCTGGAGAACAGTCCAGGTGTGCACGTTTGTAGTTGGCTCGTGGCTGCTCAGACTTCTCGTTGGTGGCTGATGGTGTCTGGAAGGAGGTCTTAAAGGCCTCGCTCCCTGATCGGGCCTTATTTTGGTCAGCGTTAATTTTTTTTTCGTCAGTATGATTTACGCAAAAAATAACGTAAAGTGCAGTGTCCCCCAGTTCTTAGTTACTTGGAAGAGGCTTAGGGTAGAGGAAGAACGTGAACTTTACATTGGACTACGGCTGGGACCTCTTCTTCCCCCCGTCTTTCCCGTCTGACCAAACGGCATCACCGTTCACCTGCTTTTTCAGGTCCCCAACTGAAAAATAATTCTTTCCCTTACTCCCCAAGGCGTTTCATAATTTTGTAGCTTCTCCCTCAGAGGCGTGTTTTCAGTCGGCCCTACTCCCTCCCCCTCCAGTGTGACTGCGAGGCGGGCCTCAGTGGGAGCCTGCCGACTGGTCTCCATCACCTGTCAGCCGGAGGCCTCTCTCAAATGTAAATAAGATGGCCACACCCCGGTCCGAACTGTCCGAAGGATCCTTCATCCCTTTAACTTACAGCCCCACTGCTTGCGGGATCCTGATTGATCTGGCCTTCGTCTGCCTCCTTTCTGTTTCCTGGCCCCCAGTCCTTTGTTCCTGGACGAGGCCACGTTTGTTTCTGCCTCAGGGCCTTTGCTGTTCTCTATTCTGAGAATCCACCCCTCGCTCGTTCTGGGCTTCAGCTTCCTGAGAGAGGCCTCCTTGCTCTAGACCTTTCTGAACGTTGCCTTCCCTGCCTTACCCCAGTCATTCTCTACCACAGTGGTTCTCAGAGTTGGTTCATGGACCCCTGGGAGTTCTGGAGACAGTTTCAGGCATCTGCAAGGTAAATACTCTCGTAGTGATAGTAAGTCCGTTGGGCTTTTTCACTTGGTTCACAATTGCACTGATCATACACAGGCCATTAGGGGTGGAACTGCTGACTCTTCAGCAGGAGCCATGGTGGCGACGCCCAACCCTGTGGGGCTGCGCTGTGTTCGTGTATTTCACTCAAAACAACATATTGCAACAGAGAGAAAGCAGAAGCAGATACGAGCATCCACCTGTCTTCTGTTCAAGGAGACCTTGAACAGATGTACAAAAGTGAAAACTCCTCTTACTATTTTTTTGGAGAGTATGTTTTTCACAAAAATATGTATTTATGTTAACATGTAATAGATTTATTTCTCAGTGAATAAGTGTTTTGAAAGTTGCTCAGTTTTAATTTCTAACAGGGCAGTTGTCAGTAGGTCTAACCTGTAGAAAGTTAAGGTCTTGGGGTCCTCAGTGATGTTTAAGAATATAAAGGGGTTCTGAAACCAAAAGGTTTGGGGACTGTTGCTCTAACAGTTTACGATTTTGATGTTTCTCATAATCTGAAATTATTTTGTTTTTCTGTGTCACTGATTATGAATTTTATTCTAAGAAAAACGTGGAAGGTAGGAGGTGGGGATTTTTACACAACACCTATATTTCCCCTGTATTTTTATAGGGGAAATGAGGCTCAGAGAGGTTAAGTGATAGGGAAGGTCTACCCAGCTAGTAAGTGTCAGAGTTGGATTTGAATCTACCTTTGAGTCCAAAGGGTCCATTGCGTTGCTCTGCCTTCATAACTATAAAGCCCTACATGTGGGTTAATTCATTTATTCAGCTAGCATTTTGAAGCACTTCTTGTCATAGGTGGGCACGGTGCTAGGGGCTGAGGGTGCAGGGTTTAAGAAGAGAGACGAGGTCTCTGCCTTGGGTCTCAGGACAGTGTGTGTCCTCTGATGGCAGGAACACTGTTTATGGCAGCAGATAACAGGCACTGGTGGTCTAGGCTTCCCAAGGAAAATGATGTCAAAACTGGAACCCCCAGAAATGAGGAGGAGGCCTGCTCAAAAACATTTCCTTTTTTGTTTTTAATGCAACTTAGCAAAGTGATTGTTATACATATATTCTTTTCCATTATAGGTTATTATAAGATATCGAGTGGAGTTCCCTGTGCTATACAGTTAGGTCCTTGTTGTTTATCTGTTTTGTATATAGTAGTGTGAATATGTTAATCTCAAACTCCTAGTTTATCTCTCCCCCTCACCCCCAATCCCCTTTGGTAACCATAAGTTTGTTTTGTATGTATGTGAGTCTATTTCTGTTTTGTAAATGAGTTCATTTGCATCATTTTTTTTTTTAGATTCTACATATAGATGATATCATGTGATATTTGTCTTTCTCTAACTTAACTTCACTTAGTATGATAATCTCTTGGTGCATCCACGTTGCTGCAGATGGCATTCTTTCATTCTTTTTTTGTGTGTGTGTGGCTGAGTAATATTCCGTTGTATATATGCATCACATCTTCTTTATCGGTTCCTCTGTCGATGGACATTTAGGTTGCTTCCATGTCCTGGCTATCGTAAATAGAACTGCTGTGAACATTGGGGTGCATGTATCTTTTCGAATTAGAGTTTCTCTGGATACATGCCCAGAAGTGGGATTGCAGGATCATATAGCAACTCTATTTTTAGTTTTCTAAGAAACCTCCATACTGTTCTCCATAGGGGCTGTATCAATTTACATTCCCACCAGCAGTGCAGGAGGGTTCCCTTCTCTCCACACCCTCTCCAGCATCTGTTATTTGTAGACTTTTTGATGATGGCCGTTCTGACTGGTGTGAGGTGATACCTCATTGTAGTTTCGATTTGCATTTCTCTAATCAGCGATATTGAGCATCTTTTCATGTGCCTGTTGGCTGTCTCTGGGTCTTCTTTGGAGAAATGTCTATTTAGGTCTTCTGACCATTTTTTGATTGGGTTGTATGTTTTTTTGATATTAAGCTGTATGAGCTGTTTGTATATTTTGGAGATTAATCCCTTGTCAGTAGCATAAAAACGTTTCTTAAAGTAATAATTAGCTTTAGGACATAAGTAAAGAAGTAAGCCTCATCTATTACATAAATTGATGGGGGAACGTTTGTCGAGCACTTGCCTTTGTGCCTGGCACTGTCCTGGGAATATAAAGATGAGTGAGATAGGATTTTTTTATCATTGTTATTTTAGTTTACTCTTAATAAGCCATAATGTGATCTTGCATGGAAACTACATTTTGGGATCTTGTATGGCTTCCGTTTTTCCAATAGAATGGTGCAAACCTTTTCTCCCTAGCTTGAACCTTTAGTTGGCCTCCTGCTAAGTTTCTGTTTTCTGTTGAAGGGATATTTGTAATACCTCATTTCCAGAGAGCTGAGACAGGCAGACCTTGAGCCAAACGAATAAACAATTCCTTTCTTGCTCAGATTACCAATTCAGGCCATTTTAGATTTTCTCCCATGAATTCAGGAGCTCTGTAATCTTCCTTCAAGGGGAGGAGACTGCTGGCATAGCTAACAGACGTGGAGCTTGAACTTCTTACAGGCCAGCAGGGGAAGTGCTCTGAGGCTTTGAGGGGACTCTGCTTCCCTGGTAAAACTAGGTGTCATTGGTGGGTAACGGTTAAGGAGAGATAGATTCTGCTTAAAATAATTACTTTCTATCAATATCAGGTATTGAAGGATGAAAAGATTTCTTCAGAAAGGAGCAACCTGTACTCTCCATAATCGAACTTTTTAGGTAGACAGAAACTTGGAGTATTTAGTATTTTGAAGAAAGTGTGATTAGATAAGACACAAAATCTAAAGATTTTATGATCCTGGCATCAAGTAGTGAGTTAACATGGGTTCAAAATCTTGGTCTTTGACACAAACCTAGCCTGGGAAAACCATAGTAAACCTAATTCTTCGTTAGGTAGAGTCAATTCAGCAGTTTTAAAATGCTTAATGTATATTAGCGTTTTTACATTGTCTCCATACGCAAAGACAGTGCTCAAGGAATTAGCAATATTTTTCAAACTTCTTTTTTGTGGTAGAACTCTCTCACGTGAAATACCGCAGCAAGGCCTCGGGTGGTGGCGTTCACCCTTGGAGCGCGTTATGGGGTCATGTGGGGAGCTTTTAAAGCTCTCGATGACCGGGCCTCATCCAGTGACATCCGAGCCTCTGGGTGCATCACGGCTCTTAAAGCTCACAGGAGACTCCACTGTGTGGTCAAGGCTGAGGCCACTCTGCTCGGAAGGAGGGAGGGAGGGAGGCTGGGTGCCTTCCCTAGCACTTCTCTCAGCGAACGTGAAACCTGTTGCTTTTCTGGGTTAAGATGAAAAATGTATGTAATCTAATAAACTGCAGAAACAGACTGTGCTCTCTTAATACCTCAATTCTTTAACTGAATTCAAAACCTCAGACACTAATGCAAGCTAGCGAGGCGGTTAAAGGTAGTGGGTGATAGCAGTTAATAGCTGGCTCTGGGGTTTCGCAGAATTAGAGTCCCTGTTTCTTCCACAGGGGCAGGCTCCTACTTTGCTCCATTTAATTGTTGCCATAGCTAATGATTTTTTTTCAGGAGAAGCCAGAAATGTGTTTTTTGAAACCCCTTTATTATTGTATTTGGGTGCCTAATTTAATTGAATAGAACATCTATGTAGAAAAGTGTGTAGATTTTAAGTGAAAAGCTTCATGAATTTCCATATGTAGCCAGAACATTAGCAGTACCTTAAAAGTTCCCATCGTTCTATTACCTGCTCACCCCCACTGTCCTCTTTTGATACCGTAGGTTAGGTTTAGCTGTTTTTGAACTAAATTGAGTTCATAGTATGTACCCTTTTGTTTCTGGCTTCATTCATTCAGTATTTGTTTTTATGAGATTATCCTTGTTATTATATAGCAGAAATTTGTTCATTTTTCGTAGTTATATAGTATTCTGTTATATGAACATACTATCATTTAATTTATCCTGTCTACTATAGATATTTGGGTTGTTTCCAGTTTTGGGTTATTACAAATAAGTGCTGCTAGGAACTTTTATGCATTTCTGGGTCATGGTGGGCAATGGTGAGTGATTGTACCAGTTGACTCTCCCACCAGCAGGGGATTAACCTTCCATTTGCTCTGTAGTCTTTGTCTTTGCACTTGGCATTGTCTGTCCTTTTAATATCTTAGCCCTCCTGGTATGTGTAGTGTTATCTCATTTTGATTTTTAATTTGCAGTTCTGTGCTAATAAGGTTTTTATGTTTATTAACCATTTGTTCTCTTTCGTGAAGCTCTTGTTTAAGTCTTTTCCCATTTTCCTACTGAGTTGAATGTTTGTTTGTCTTTAGTTAGTAGACTTTTTAGAGCAGTTTTTAGGCTTGCTCAGAGTTCAGCCGATAGTTTGGAGTTCCTGTATACTATGCTCCTTATTTTTCTCCTCACAGCCTCCCATTATTAACATCTTGTTTTGGTGAATGAACCAATCTTGATTCATTATTATAAATAAAGTCTATAGTTTACATTAGGATTCACTGTCTTCATAGTTTTGCCTGCTCCAGAACGGCGTATAGTTGGAATCATATAGTATGTAGCCTTTTCAGACTGGCTTTTACTAAGCAGTGTGCATTTTAGATTTCTCCATGTCTCTTGATGCCTTGATATAGCTCATTTCTTTTTATTGCTGAATAATATTCATTATATGGACGTACCACAGTATATTTGTTTACATTTTGAAGGACATCTTGGTTGCTTCCAGTCTTTGGTAATTATGAATAAAATTGGTGTAAACATTCATGTGCAGGTTTTTGTGAGGGCATAAGATTTTAGCTCATTTGAGTAAATGCCAAGAAGCATGATTGCTAGATCAAACGGTAAGACTATAAACAGCTTTGTGAGAAATTGCCAAACTTCTCCACAGTGGCTGCACCATTTTGTGTTCTCACAAGCAATGAATGGGAGTTCCTGTTGTTCTACATCCTTGTCAGCATTTGGTATTGTTGATTATTTTGGATTTTTAGCCCTTCTAATAGGTGTGTGTTATTGGGTATCTCATTGTTTTAATTTGCATTTCCCTTATGACTTATGATATTGAGCATCTTTTCATATGCTTGTCATCTATATATTTTTGGTGAAGAGTTAACATGTATTTTTATTATTGATCCATAGGAGTTCTTTATGTATACTGCATATGAGTTCTTTGTACTTTCGTGTTCACTCTTTCAAGGATAATCTTTTCATGAAAGAAGTTTTTAACCTTAATGTTGTCCAATTTATCAGTCCTTTCCTTTACGCATAGTACTTTTGGGACCTGTTTAAGGAATTTTTGACAATTATAATCATGAAGACATTTTCCTATGTTTTCATCTAGAAGCTTTATTGTTTTACTTCTCACCTTTAGATTGATACACCAACCGAAGTTGATTTTTGTTTATGGTGGAAAGGTCAAGACTTTTTACATGTGGATGTCTAATTAATCTGCCCTATTTATTGAAAAGATCATTCTTTGTTGTACTGTAGTATCACCTTTCTTGTAAATCAGGTGACTATGGAGGTGAAGAATTGTTTTTGCATTCAGTTCTCTTCCATTGTTTTTTGGTTTCTGCCTATTCAATTTCTTATTGTCTTAATTACTTTTAGTCCAAGTTTTGGTATCTGGTAGTGTAAATGTAAGTCCTCTACTTTGGTTTTCATTTTCATGGTTATCCTGATAATTTTTGGTATTTCTCAGTTTCATCTAGATTTTATTTTTTTAATTTTTTTTAAATATGATTTGAGAGGTTTTAAAAAATATTTATTTATTTATTTAGGCTGTGCCGGGTCTTAGCTGCGGCATGCGGGATCTTTTAATTGCAGCATGCGGGCTTCTTAGTTGTGGCATGTGAACTCTTAGTTGCAGCATGCATGTGGGATCTAGTTCCCCGAGCAGCAATCGAACAAGGGCCCCCTGCGTTGGGAGCACGGAGTCTTACACACTGGACCACCTGGGAAGTCCCTCATCTAGATTTTAGAATCAGCTTGTCAGTTCCGTAATGATTAATGACACTGAGCATCTCTTCATGTACTTGTTGGCCATTTGTGTATCTTTGGAGAAATGTCTGTTCAAATCCTTTGTTCATTTTTTAATTGGGTTGTTTGTTTTTTGTGGCTTTTGTAAGAATTCTTTATATATTCTGGATACTAGGCCCTTATCAGATATATGACTTACAAATATTTTATCCCATTCTGTAGCTTGTCTTTTTACTTTCTTGATAGCATCCTTTGATGCACAAAGGTTTTAAATTTTGATGAAGTCCAATTTATCTACTTTTTCTTTGGTGTCATATTTAAGAAACTATCGCCACTCCACAGTCATTAAGCTTTTTCCTTTTGTCTTCTTCTGAGAGTTTTATAGCTTTAGTTCTTAAATTGATGTCTTTGATCCACTGTGAGCTATTTTTTGTGTGTGGTGTGGAGTGAGGGTCCACCTTCATTCTTTTGCACGTGGATATCCACTTGTCCCAGAACCATTCGCTGAAGAGACTGCTCTTTCAGTGAATGGTCTTGGCCCCCTTGTTGAAAAATCAGTTCGCGATGGAAGTATGGGTTTGTTTCTGGACTCTCAGTTCTATTCCATTGGTCTGTATGTCTATCCATGTGCTAGTACCTCATACTAAATTTCACGTATACTTTATACTAAGACATTTTAAAATAAATACATAGCCAGTAAAATTGTGAGTTCTTCTTGTGCTGCCTAAAATCACCTCACAGACTGCTGGTGGTACACTTGTCACGCTTAGAAAACACTATCTCTGCACATTTTTAGGAAATATGTAATTGCTAATCATTGTGTAGCAAACCAAGGCCCTGATGCTCATTGTTGCATTTATTGAAAATGCTTGGCAGAAAGCCTTTAGTGGGTGGGGTAAGAAGACGTGGAGTGAAGTACATAGGTATTGGGCAGAATGGTGAAATACAGAGATAGCTGCCTTTATTGTATTAATTTTCTGAAAATTATTATTTAGGGGAATGTCCAGTCTTTCTATCCCATGACTAAGACAAAGGTCTTAGTTTTAAGGAGATTATGCCTAAGTAAATATTAAGGCTATTTATTGTAGAAGGTAAAGCATGGTGTATGTCAGCCCTTTATGCCTTTATCACTCCGGGACGCCCCTGGGGTGCCACGGAGCTTGGAGGGTAACAGACATTGCAGGGATTGCAGTAGTGCTGGCTGGCTGGTATGGAACCCCGGTTTACCCTCTGGGGCAGGGGTAGCAGGCTTCTTCTGTAGGGCCAGATGGTAAATGTTTTAGACTTTGTGGGTGTTAAGGTCTCTG
Source organism: Balaenoptera borealis (assembly GCF_965194805.1). Taxonomy (NCBI): domain Eukaryota; kingdom Metazoa; phylum Chordata; class Mammalia; order Artiodactyla; family Balaenopteridae; genus Balaenoptera; species Balaenoptera borealis. The sequence continues at coordinate 2,281,728 of NC_138875.1, read as the reverse complement.
CTGTAACTCTGAATTGCTGTCGCAGCCCCAAAACTGCCACAGTAATACGTAAGCCAGAGAGCGTGGCTGTGTTCCATGAGACTCTGCTTACCAGAAAGGCTAGACCCTAGTTAGTTGACCCCAGTCTGGAAGAAAAAACAGGAATAAAAAGGAAAGCTGCATATTATAGCACTTTACTTTGGGGTAAGCCTTCTATTGATATATAACATACAGAGAAGAATAGAAATTATGTTCAGTTCAGTGAATTTTCACAGCAAGAACTTTCTCATATAATCAGCACCCAGCTTATATGAGTTATATTAATAATTCATATAAGTATTTATATAGTTTCTTAGATTAAGAAATGGGACGTTAACAGCACCCTAGAAATCCCCATTATGCTCCATCCAATCAGTACCCTCGTGAGACTAACCACTGTCCTGATATCTCACAGCCTAGATTAGTTTTGCCCATTTATTGAACTTTATAAGGTGAAATCATATGGAATGTTTTCTCATGTCTGACTTCTTTGGGTCAGTTTTCACTCTTTCTAGCAGTATATGAAACTTCCAGTCGCTCCATATCCTCATAAATCCTTGGTTTTGTCTGTCTTTAATTTTAACCATCCTCTTGGGTGTGCATTTTACCTCTTTAAAAAGTATTTTTCCTTTGGATCTTCACAACAACCCTGTTGAGTAGGCAACACGGAAATCACGCTCATCTTTGAACTGAGCGGTCATCTGGGTTGCAGAGACCCCCTCGCTAACCGTCGGCAGGACTGAGACCGCTCTTGAGACTTCACTGTCTCCCTGGTCTGTGACCTGTGACCCATATTTTAATCTGTAGATACCTCTGTATTCAGATACATACATTAATAATAGCATGTAAGGCGCATGCATATTTTATTGGAAATTGGGACTGCTTCTCGGAATGAACTCTCCACAGTTCTCCATGGCACTGTCTAGCTCTGCTTATCGCTGTTGCGGTGCCGCCATAAATTGTATGTTTGTGGAGATGAAAAACAGAATAGTGACAGCAAACAGATCAACAAGAAATTATCCTACATATGTATAGAAAATTAATTTTTTGCAGTGTCAAAAGAAGCATTATACTCAGCAATGCACTGCTGGATCATTCTCAGAAAAGCTCTGTTATGTTCAGACCTTGAGCCTAGAATTCTGTGTTTTAGCCAGAAGGTGAGGCTATAGATAACTAGGGTTTTACTTTGTTATAATTTTAACATACTTAGTTTTGTTAAATTTGGATAATGTATGTGTAAGTCTGAATGTACATCTACATGAGTTTAAAGTCTTTAAAAATAAAAATTTATAGGTGATAAAAGCAAATATGTGAAAGAGGGTTGATATTCCTTTTAAAAATAATAAGAGAAAATACAGTCAACTGAGGCATGAAAAGAAGACGTCACACATACAGATACTGCCAGAACAGGCATTGGAAGCACATCTGAGTAAAGCTGGACTTGTTCCTGGGAAGCCTTGGCTGTAAGAATAGGAGCAACCTGGCCCTGTTAGGGACTGTTCATGAGTTTCTGACCAACTATTTATCTTTAACTGTCACGGATATATTTCATATCGTTTACCATGGCACCAGTACCAGTGTTTTGTCTCATTGAAACTACTCATGGTTTTGACAACTAGGGACTGTGGCTTGGCTCTCAGTTGAATATATTTTACCCTGAAAGAACATAAACAGGCTTAGGCTTACAATTGGTATGAGATGCTGTTGATAAAATCCAAGTTCATCTGCTGTTTTTGCACTAGGCACAGGGTAGAAAGTGGGGTCTCATCTCAGACACCATGACCTTAAGAGTCGTGGAAGCATGCTTAATTACAAGCTGAAAATTACTCCTAGTTCTGTCACTGGCTAATTGTGTGAGTTTTGACCAAGCAGCTTAACTTCTCTGGGGTCTTGTTTTCCTTAGCTATAAAACAAGGGTATGGACTATATAACTCACCTTTTCCCCCAAGTAAATTTTATTTCTTACTTTTTAATTTAAATCTTTTTGAATAGCTAATACATTATAATGTTTCAGAATTTAAAAATAAGGAAGTTCCATTTCCCAGCTCCATTCCCTAGTCAGATAGTTGCCTTTTATATGGGCAACTGATGCTATATTTTTTTTTCTGTAGTTTTACAGGGATATTTTATGCACATGTAAGCAAATGCATGGTATATCTCTGCCCCTTCCTTTCTTTTTTAAAGAAATGGTAGCATCTAGAACATACTGCTTTTTCCGTGGTCTGTATTTTGAGGATCACTTTTCCATATGAGTATACTTCATTTCCAAATGAGTACCTACTTAATGGTATAAATAAACGCATTTGAATAGATAACAGGTAAAATTCAAAAAGTACAAGGGTCTTTCCTGACACTACCCACCTCTCTCGGTGCAGCCACTTTTGAGTTGACGTATGTTTGTTCTTTCCTAGAAGAAAGCAGATGCTTATGGCTGGTGCTGTTAACCCAGAGTATTTGGTTTTCTGAGAGAGATTCTACAAAGAAAATAACGTAGGTGCATTTCACCTGGCTCTTAGGAGCCACCAAATGGCTAAAGTATACAGTTGGCCCTTGAACAACAGGGGTCTGAACCGCATGGGTCCACTTACACGTGGATTGTCTTCTGTAGTGAATACTACAGTACCACACATTTGTGGTGCGTTGGATCTGTAGATTCGGAGGAACTGTGGAGATGGACGGCCAACTGTAAGTTTCTTGGATTTTTGCCTGTTGGAGGATCTGTGCCCAACCCCTGCGGTGTTCAGGGGTCAATAGTATATGTACAAAATAAGAACAGTTAGTGCATATATAACAAGCTGGAAGAATATTAAAGCAAAGTTAGGTAATTTCGAGGTGGAGCGCATGAGTCAGTGAGGCTAAAAGTAGAAGTAGACATTCTGGTCTTGGAGCCTCAAACAGCTGGGAAGAGACCCAAAAAGTCATTAGCTTGTGTCTTATCTCCACATGTTTAGCAAATATTTGTTAGGCACACATTCTATGCCAGGCCTCATATGATGCTTTGGAGATACAGGGACAAAGCAGACATACAACATACAGAGAAGAATAGAAATTATGTTCAGTTCGGTGAATTTTCACGAGAACTTTCTCATATAATCATCACCCAGATTATATGGGTTATATTAATAATTCATATAATTATTTATATAATTTCTTAGATTAAGAAATGGGACGTTAACAGCAGCCTAGAAATCCCCATCATGCTCCATCCAATCAGCACCCTCGTGAGACTACCCACTGTCCTGAAATCTCACAGCCTACATTAGTTTTGCCCATTTCACTTCAGAGTTTTACCTAAAAAAGCTCAGCTGTGCTAAAACCTGAATGTTGACAAGTGTGGGAGGAGCAGTAGAAAATGGGAGAAAAGAAAGTAGAAAGGAATTTAAAAAAAAGTAGAAATGAGGGGAAAGAATGGTGGAGATGAGGCAAGGTGGTACCGATTTGAAGTAGGGGGGATGACTGTCAGACTTCCCAGAGGCCTGCTTGGTGACTTCAGAGAGCATTGTGGTGTCAGAGGGTGACAGAGTGGGAGCAGGTGGTTGATGGTTACAGAGCTGGGTTCTTGGAGGAATGTAGGGAATGATGGACAGAGGGAAGTGAGGCTAGTGCCTGTTAAGGGCAGAGGATGGGGAGCGCAACTCTATTTTGGAACGATTTTTATTCAAAACAAAATAAAAACAGGTTAAAAGTTTGGGGTTTAGTTACTTTAGAAATTGAAAATGCCTCATCAGGATTTATGGGTAGCTGAGATCTTAAACGCACAGTGCTTAAGAGTTTCAGTCAAGAGATGCGAATTTGAGTTAAATCCCCGAATGCTATAAATTCAGTAGGTTTTGCTGGAACTTGGTGTCATATCGTAGGTATTTTGCGCAGAAGAAATGCACCTAGGTTCTTCCGACCTAGGGGATGTGGACAACCTTTGCCGTGCAGATAAGCTGGCCGGCCTGACCTGCTGGGCCCGTCTGGGAAGAGCAGTTTGAAAGCCAGCTCATCTGGTCCCCGCCGTTACATGCCAGGCCTGCCTGCGGGTAGTTCCCATGGGAGAGCGCGGTCTGGAGTGATGGGTAGGGTACTGAGTAGCAAGGACGAGCATTAAAGAGGTGGCCGTGCTCCGAGACGGTTGATAGGCTTTTGTCCCCATAGCACCAGGAAGCGTCATCTTGTTTGATCTGCACAACTCTGTGATAGGCTTTATCATTTTGGGGTGGTAGAGACACAACTATTATTGTATACTGTTTAGAATCTCTACGTAAAGAGTTAAACTGATTTTGAAACTGGTCTTCAAGTTTTTCTCAAGGAAGCAAAGGTGCTCAATTTCTGATCTTTGTAAACCGGTTATTGTTTAATTTTGATAGTGAAGTGGAGTTCCTGGTGGCAGGAAGGGTGAGCAGTTGCGGAGAGCGGTGGGCCCGTCTGTGTGTGAGGGGACGTGTGTATGGGGACAGTCTGGGTCCTGCCTGGGGTCCTACCTCCTGAGGCCTCCTTGCACCAGTGAGATCTCCTGACGATTCCTCCCCGTCCTCTCGGAGGGCAGAAGCACATAGGTGAAAAGTACTGTTCTGGATGAGCTGTTAGATTTGAGCCCTGCCAGATGCAGTGGCTCTGTGCTTACTCCCATTCTGTCTGGGGAAGCAGTAGGAATATGTGCGGCCCAGCGTCTCGTGTGAAGTTGTAGCTGCCTCTTAAAAAGGCAGCCATACTCAGGAGGACTGATGTGAATTGATCACACCTTAACTTAGGTCCCTAGCCCCTTAGAGATCCGGGGGCCCTGTGGCTGCAGAGACCGCTCACCCCCGACAGTGGACACGTGCACACGCGTGTATGTTGACGTGTAGTTTTCTTGGCGTTGGTGGATCTCCTGAAGCCCATCCTAAAGATACGTGAATTTCATAGACCTCTTTCTGAACAAGTACTCTGGGGACCAGACATGAGAACGAACTTGAAGAGCTGGTGCATAATAGGGGTTGTTTTGAGGCCTAGGACTCTCCCAGAAAGGGTCAACTCTGAGCAGAAAGAAAGCCGAGTGTGGGGATAGCACCCCCCAGCCCTGGAGAAAGGCTTTGCTCTCTCAGTGCCGAGAGAAACAGCCGCGAAGCAAAGTGAAAGTCTAGAGATGCTGTGGACTTTAAAATTAGACTCAACGTGGAAACTAAAACATGTTTTGTTTTGTTTTTTTCCTTCCCAGTTACGCTGTAATTTGAATTGTTGTTGTTTTAAGTTTGTCATTGAACCAAATTAATATTACGTTATCAACAGCGGGAAGGGACCTACTGAAAAAGTCATTTTATTACATTTGGAGCTTTGTTAAAGAGCGAAGTCTTGCTGCTTAGGATAAAACTATTTTCTAGAAAAGTCTTAATTCATAAGCAAAATGACATCATTTTTCAGTTTTAAATGTACAATTTTTTATCTCAGGGGTTTATCTATCAATTGCAGTTAATTAAATCAAATTAATTCTCATTTTTAGGTAACATATTAAGTAGTTTCAACATAGAGGCTATGAAAACTGTTTCATCCTACATCCTGAAATAGCATTTTAATATTGCATTTTAGAAATTAAGTTGAGGGCCTCTTTTCTTATTGTATTCCGGCTTTAGGTTAAAACACTTACTACTGAGTTCTTAAAACACAGTTGTCAACAGATATTTTACTTGTGCCTTTAGTGTTTCTTCCCATAGTACAGACTTTTCCAAAGGGAATAATATATCAATTAATGTGGTCCCAGCAATCATTTTATTTGGCCCTGGGGAGTCATACAACATTTTGTTATTAGTTTGGTGTAGAGATTTTGAATGTATAGGCTTTGAATGTGGATAGAGTTAAGAATAAATAGAATAAAAATTATGTATATCTTTCCCTTAGTAGATCCACTTTGTTTCTGAATGAAGTTACAGTCTTTTGAATTACATCAGTATTTATCAAAACTGGAATTGCTTCACTGGAGGATCTGCCGGGAGGATTTTTTGGAGCTCTTGTCGGCTTTCTCCATCCCCTTCTGCTCTGTCTACAGCATGGTTTCACCCCACCTCCCATCGTTGGAATTTCACAGCTCTTGCTTTTAAGCAGATTCTGCTGTAGACCAGGAGGACTGTTAGCCAAATAGGGGACTGCAGGCCATTTGCTCAGAACAGGCATGTAAAGGTCTAGAGAAAATGCTGGAATGCTGTGTTCACCACATGGACGTTTGAGAAATAGAAGACATTCCTGAGTTTTATTGAGTCTTAAAATTAACCCCTCACCCTACTTCCAAATTTCTAATATTTTGGGGTCAAGCTGGATACAAAGAGTTGCACGTGACATATTTCTGTCTTTGTCTAGTTAATATGGATTGTATATTTGTGCCGAAATTTTAAGACTTAGAGTATTATTTTCAAGAGTTGAAGACGTTTAGGACGTCTTTATTTTATGACGTTCTTGGTAAATTTTTGTGATTATTGCATATTCTTGTTTGAAAATACTTTTAAGTTTATAGCCATTTACCTAAATGTAAGCACACTGTACACTAGAAAGCACACTGTAAAACTTGAGGATTGTTCAAAGCACTGCAATCCTTTACCTTCCTAAAACCATAACTGTGTGAGAGAACAAAAGTTTTTGCCTTTTTGACTTTATCTTGCTTTGCAGCAGTTTTCAGAGGTAGATTGAATTTGTGAATCAGCTTTTATATTTCTACTAGAGTTTTGTGTACTGAGTGATTTAAGAAACTGGGTTATTGATGAACGCTCAAAGTGACTTAGAGGAGAAGTGCCTCTGTGATTTGTTGTGGCTTAGAAATAGTACTGAGCAGGCAGGCAAGGTTAAGAAACACGATGGCTTTTGTGTGTCGTTGAGTGGGTATTAAGCCTCAGGAGTTTAGTTCCAGGTTTCTAACAGTCCTGTTCACAGGGGTTAGAACCCTGTAGCCCCATGTCTCAGTCATCTCAACGTTTCTCATTTCTAACTTAAAAACATGTCCATTAAAAAAATTTAAGGTACCATTCATTTCATCTGAAATCTCTTATAAATCTGACATAATTTGGTTTCGAAACAATAACCAAATAATTTAGTTTCATTTATGTGCTGAGAATAACAACTGGTATTTATTGTTTATACTTATGCAATTTTATAGATGGAGTTTTAACATTGAATGCGGAGAACACTAATTATGCCTATCAAGTTCCAAACTTCCATAAATGTGAAATCTGTCTGCTATCTTTTCCAAAAGAGTCCCAGTTTCAACGCCACATGAGGGATCACGAGCGAAATGACAAGGTATGTATTCTAAAAAGGGATGTCAGAAATGTGAGCGTTGAAACTGGAGGAATTGTGAAAATCAACATGTAAACATTTTTCTTGTTCCTAAATTGTGGAACATTCCATATTATGTAAATAAATATTTTGATGTTTTGTTTTTAGTTGTAGTTGTATTTCTACCCATCATTAGATAATGAGAGAAAGTGAGAACTAGTCTGGTGAATCTAATGAAGTTATTTATGAATGGACAAAGAAATAATCTTAAAATGTGACTTTGTTCAGTAGTTTCAATTTCCCTTATCTTGATGTGTTTTTCTCCAGCAGGGAGTGGTACCTTTAAGTGGTCTTGCATTTTAAGAAGGTATTTGAGATGTTTTAGATCTTATTTCCGCAGGGAGCAGCACCCCCTTAAATAGGTATTTGAACTCCCTTGCGGTGCCCCTGGTGGGGTATGTCAAGAGTGTTAGTGTCCTAACGGAATGAGCTGCCTGTTGGTTGGAAAGTGGCAGTTAAAACTACAGTGAAAAGAGTGATTGCCGACTTTTCTCTAGGTTAGGAGGATGTAAGCTAGTGAGCCATCTGAGACCAGAAAAACACCAGGGATCTCTTTTCTGGAGGACGGGATCTGACCAACTCCAGCCTTACTTTCGGCATGAATGATGCTGCTGTAACTATGATAACATGGTACTGACACCAGTACCCACGGGCGTTACTCTCCCAAGCTGAAGAATCTGAAAACACTGACCCATTAGGGTCCTGATATTTACAAGAGAAATACCAGTGATTACTTTATCTTTCTACTAGTAAGTGGCAGAATACCTTCCATTTGGGGGAAATTTTAGATGGGGATAAGCAACTCTGTTAAAATCTAGTGAAAGTTTTCACAATTACTTAGTTTACTTGAAGTGATTTTGTTTACAGCAGTGGAGTTGTCATAAAAGAAGGGAAAAAATCCCACCCAGTGAGTTGAAGTGTCTCACTTTTATTTTCATAGCGGCTACATTCTGATACATTTATATGCAGCATTTCTTATTAGAAATATTTTCTATATAGATGTGGTGTCTCCTTATACTCCTTTGAGAAATTCTGTAAGGAGTTATACTGTGTGCGTTTTGGATTTATTGACTTCAGGTCCAGAAAGACTTCAGAAGTTCCTTAGAAAGCTTATCTGTGGATTATGGTGCTTGTTAATATTTGAATGACATTGATTGTGGAAAGATTGTGTTTCAGTGGCTTCTCGACTTTTTTCTCCACCTAGCCACATCGATGTGACCAGTGCCCCCAAACCTTTAATGTTGAGTTCAACTTGACACTTCACAAATGTACCCACAATGGGGAGGATCCCACCTGTCCCGTGTGTAACAAGAAATTCTCCAGAGTGGCTAGTCTCAAAGCACATGTTATGCTGCATGAGAAGGAAGAGGTAATTATTTCAGCCTATACTTTGTTCACTGATTTTTAAAATGCATCTGATCCTTAGTCAGGAGGATGTTAGGGTTAAACTAGTTTTAAAAAGCCTTTCGTATAGGTTTCAAGGAGTCAGTTATCATTAAATTTGCCTTTGCTAGTCTCCAGGTCACTGGTAAAGTGTTTCTTTTGGGGTCATGTCAGCACCTTGGGGCAGAGACATTTTAGTGTGTAGTATATTTGGGGGATCAAAGTATGTCCACAGTGGCTGGCAGAGGTGCCCCCCACTCTTTTTTTCTTAATGAAAATTAACTTTTTTAGGATTCTGAGTGGCCAAGAGTAAATTTTCTGCCTCTGAAGATGGTAGAATCTCCTTGCTTGGCTCCTGGATCGTCTGACACGTGGGAATTTGGGAGAAGAGAGGAAATTCTTGATGACCCAAAACAGTTTATGCACCACAGTGAATAGTCCTGAAAGGGCCACAGGCCCAGTCTTGGGACAGAGTGAAGGATGACAGGGTCGCGCCGCTGGTGTGCACCAGAGAGGCCTGCCTGCTCTTGGGACGGGCGGGCCCACTGTGACGTATACACGGCTGTTGCTTAAAGTATTACCCCCCATTGTTACCATAGAAAGCTAGGGAAATGCAAAGGTAAAAAGCAGTCACCCAGGGATAATTACAGATAACTGCTTGGTGTAGTTTCCTCCTGAGACAGAAAAACATACAGCATTTAAATTGCATATATAAAATTTGCATCCTGAAAATTGAGTTTATTATACTTTGTATATCGGTTTGTGTCCTCTTTTTATGTCTTTAATTTTTTATATAAAATAATTTATTTTTATCTTTTAAAATCTTATTGTATAAGTAATACATGTTTATTTTGGAAAAAGTTAGAAACTAAAGATTAACAAAAGTAACATAAAAGAACCAATAATCACACCAGTGGGAGAGAACGCATATGCAGTTGACCTTTGAACAACGCGGGTCTGAACTGTGCGGGTCCACTTAAACGTGGAGTTTTTCAGTCAGTATGTATGACAGTACTACATGGTGCGAAGTTGGCTGACTCCAGGGATGGAGAACCGTGGACGTGGAGGGCCACCCTGAAGTTATGCTCGGATTTTCAACTGCGCGGGGTCGGCGCTCTAGACCCTTGTGTTGTTCAAGGGTCAGCTGTGTAGTCTTTCAGGCTTTTTTTTTGGCTATACATATACTTTCCATAATAGTTTATATACCTAAGGATAGTTTTTTTAGTGCAAATACATACTGTTTTGTAACCCACTCTTTTCCTTTAATACATTGTGAATACATCTTTTCCTCTTTCACTTACTGAATCATGAGTGTTTTCCCCATGTCACTATTTTAAATTGCTTTGTTAAAGTCTTCAGCATCTGGATATAGCATCATGATATTTTTACCATTTCCTTTATTATTTAACCTTTAAGTTGTTTATACTTTTTCAGTATTATAAATAATACATCTTTGCATGTATCTTTAATTGTTTCATTAGGATAGATTCCTAGAGTTGGATTTACTGAATTAACAAGGCTTTTTCAAGTTCTTTATAGAATGCCATGCTATGTTTTCGAGAGCGCAAGCTGCTTTATACCTTCTCCCGCAGACTGCAGGCCTGCCTGTCTCACTCAGCTGTAGCGCTGTCCAGAAATGGCCATTGTTTTCGTATTAAAAGGCAGAAAGTGTCTAATTTTGGAATAAGTTCACACAGTGAGACTCAGACAGCAGAGAAGGGGTTAGAGTGAGACTTAAGTCTCCCTCAGGCCCGACTTTCAGTCCTCCTCCCGGGAGCTGCCTGCACAGCGGTCTCTTCTGCACCCCCCAGGGGCTTTCAGTGCGCGTACACATCTCTGCACCCCCAGTGATACCACCCAGTAGCAGTATTCTGTGCTTTTTCTTCAGTTGACTCTGTCTTAGGTATGGTTCCAGCAGCCGCATGGTGTTACGCTGTGTGCATTGTGTACACCTGTGTCATACTCGCCAGGTCTCTGTGTGGGTTGTTTCTCCCCTTTGTGTGTAGCCGCAGTGAGCAGTCTATTCATTGACAGGTTCTGGGTCTTGTGATTTGCTTAGAAATGCTTCCCAAGTGTACAATCACTATCTTTTAAAATCCCACCGTGTCTTCTAATGCAGGTCCACAAGGTGTAGGGTGCACCTGTATTTCAGAAATCCTGAGTTCACACTCATTCCTCCACCCCAGTCCCTCTGCACAGGGCGCCCACCTGCCCCGCAGTTCCTGGCTGTGTGTCCCTTCCTCCACGACGGGACGCGGCTCCCAGCAGCGCGCACGTCCCTCCCCTCACGCGCTCGGTGGTCCTGTGTTAACACTGGAAGTTGTTTCACAGTTGCTTGGCCCAAACCACTGTACGTGAAGCACGTTTCGGATTTGAAGTCAGTACAGGGTTATTGCATTCGTTTGCTTTCTCTTTTAGGCCCCCTTGCCATTCTTAAGATCTGCGGCCCTCAGATTACTGCCCTCAATTAGGGTCGGGCTCTACGACCAGCGACAGCCCCATGCAGGCAGAGTAGGGATTGAGGGCCGGGGAGTTAGTCTTTGAACATTAGGGTGGTAAGTAGTAGCTGTCAAAAAGATGCAAACAAGGGGCACTCAGGAGACTGGCTCCTTTCTGTAACCCCACCCCATTCCTGGGACCGCGTTCTTGGTTTCCAGTTTGACTTTGCTGTATTTCTCTTTGTAATGATAAACAAATGTTTGTATGTTTCTTATTTTACTTTTCTGGTTTATTATTAATGTGGACTTTAGAATTTTGCCTAATTAAAAATTAATTGGTATTTTAATTTTGATTGCATTAAATTTTCTGATTGTTAAAGGGGAGAATTGAACATGTTTAAAATATTGAATCTTTTTTTTTTTTTTTTTTTTTTTTTACACAAACTTCAAATTTATTATTTTTTCAATCCTTTAGAAATATCTTTTCCACAGAACTAACAGGTTTCCAATTATAACCATAGTCTTATCCGTGTGGTGTTCTCTGTGATTAGGCAATTCATTATTATTCTATTAATTAGTGCGGTGATTTTCAACCTCAGCTGCACGTTAGTATCACTTGGGAAGCTTTTAAAAATACCATGCCCAGGGAAGCTGAACTCCGAGCCAGTTACCTCAGGATCTCTGGGGGTGCGACCCAGGCATCAGTCCTGTTAAAGCTTCCCAGGTGGTTTCATTGTGCAGCAATTTTGAGAATCACAAGTTTAACGGAAGTTGCAGGATTTGCCCTCATAAAAGAAGATGTGAATTCTCTCTGAAACGTGCAGCATGCAAAGTAAGCAGCAGCATCAGTGGTTTTTATTTTTTTAAGAAAATTATCATTTTAAATGTAAAAGAGAAAGGAACAGAAGGCTCACCTGTTTAAATGTAATACTGGATCTTCATTTAGGCACAGAGCCTGAGAGCATGGTGGTAAAATTTATTTACTCCGGAAAGGTTGGCATCTGATGAGTAGCTTCAGCTAAAGTTGGGATTTGCCCAGGGCAATAGCACAGTTAATGAAGACAGAGAAGTGTTAAATCACAAGCCCAATGATTTGTGTTTTGATTGACTTCACGGAATTGTGAGAGCTACATTTTAAGTCTGATCCTCACCGGCTTTCTATAATCAATTACAGCCTAAAATAATCATTTCTGCTTATTAAATCTGAACTTGGGAATGCAAATACACGTATGTGAATACAGATCAGAATTTGAAGATAAATGGAAACTAATGCTTCCTGTATATTTGCCTTCTCCTTCCAGCAGAAAGAGTAACTCAACTGCATGTTTAATTTTCCTTCATTAATTGTACATTATACTTTTAGATGTTCCTTTAATATCTATGACTCTGGATGTTGTACGTTATTATTCTACATAAGCATAATCTTCAGAGATTTTGTATGATTTCCTGGGGCATCAGAATAAATTTTTCAGAGTGATATTTTTTCATGTAGTTTCCAATTCATAATGTTTTAGAATTCATAAAATTATATTCATCACTTAAATTCTTCCTTAATTTGTTAATTGTTTCTATTCTCTTCAACAAATATTTTTTATAATAAAGCATATCTCAATATTATGGTCATGCTTAAGTAGAGTACTTAAGAAAAATATACCATTGGTGTTGCTCTAAAAGATGTTAAAATATTTTGAGTCAACATATGATATACATGAGGGCACAGAAATATATAAAATATAAAATATACAGAGGAAAGTGGATAATAGGTGAAAATCAAATTTAGTCATCCTATGGGCTAGGACTTGTGTTTGGCTTTGAGCTCACTTACATCAACAAGATGTAATGACCAATGTCTTCATAGGCTTTACTGACGTGTGTGTGTGTGTGTGTGTGTGTGTGTGTGTGTGTATGTATGTACGTGAGAACAAAAATATTATATATGTGCATTCGTTGAAAATTGATCATAATGGAAGTAAATGCATAAAGTGCATGCACTATAAGAATATTTTACAGGAGGAACTGACCTTTACCTATGTTAGGGCTTGGGAAAATTAAGACCAAACGAAACTACTGTACAATATTTGTGGCAGAGATCCACATGAGAAAAGGATCCAGATGAGAAAAGGGGTAGGTATAGCATGATAAAGTGTATGTTTCTATCAGAAGGTAGCAGGTATATTGCCATTAGTATAATATCAATAAAAGATATTCAAATAAATATTAGAAATCAGGAGGCAAGGTGACAAAGGTGAGGCTGAAGAGGGAGGCAAGAGAGCGGTAAAGCTAAGCCAAAGCAGACTAAGTATTACATCTGGGCTGTGTGAGTGCCCTGCACCTTTATGATTTCAGAGACAAAACCCTGGTGCCTGAGTTGGGCTGCTGGAAGGAAGGAGCTCCAAATACCTTCAGGTCCCACCATGCCCCCTCTTTATAGGAAACCACTCTTGGTTCACTGGAAGCACACTCTCCCCTCCTGCTCACCACAAGTCAGCAAGTCTGCGTGGAGAGGGGTCAAGCAGCATCAAGTGATCAAGACATGCCTGCTCTGGTACCCAGGGGCTGGTAGATGAGGTCACGTCCTCCCTGTACTGAAAAAGCTGGATGAGTATGGGCTTCACTCCCTGGGAGACATTTCCACTGCTCTGAATTTGAACCCCAGGAACTTTTCCCATTCCAAAATGCATGGGTCTCCTCCCACCTCCAAAGTTTACAACTACCCCAAGATTACCATAATTGCTTAGCTGACTTCCTTTCAATGCTCAAGGGAAAAACTTATGGCAAAGAGAGGCCCTGGATCATCATTACATTGACAGTTTTAACTAATGATCCCTCTGGCCAGGTGCCAAATTTGGAAAGGGCTTGTAAGCACCTTGAAGATTTTGGATCTGATTCTACAACCCCAATAAGTGGTCTTTGAAGAATTTTTTTTTTTTTTTTTTTTTGACTTTGGGAGCAAGATATATTATTTTTTCCCCTTTTCCACTTTTTTTTTTTTTTAAGCTGTTCCTTTTTTTTTTTTTTTTCTTCACACACACACACTGTATTTTATTTTTACAAGAGATAAATCGACTGACACCAAGCATTGTACATGGATGACCACAACAAAAGCAACAATGATTGCAATTACCAAACATGAAACACACTCATACTATGTCATAGTATTGACATTCAGTCCAGTAATCCTCCACTGTAACAGCTCCTTTACTTTGCAGTGAAAATTGATTTGTATATTCTTTGCCTCTGAGTCCTTGTGGAATTTTTTTTTTTTTTTTTTAATTCAGACAGAAAGTCACAAAAATTATACTCATCCTCATCAGTTCACTCAGTCCCATGTAATTAATTTTTTTTTTTCATCTTGATCTTTTGTTAGCACTTTTATGAGTTCATCAGTTTTTCATTAGAGTTCTGAAAATGCTTATTCATTCAGTTCAGCAGTACAGTCCGTTACCAGAAACCTGTACTTGTCATAGAGTCTTTTCCATGTATTTCTTGAAGATGAAACCCTTTTATAGGAACATATTTGCAAAATCATCAGAGTACACCCAGAACTGTCTGTAAATGACAAAAGACTTAAAAATGACCACGGTTAAAGATTTGATGACAGTTCATAATAATGCAGTTGACAAGAAAATTAGTTATTTCTGAGATATACATTTTAAAGTAATAACTAGGATTATTACTTATAACACTATACCAGAACATATAAGATTTTTAGAAATTTCATGTAATGTCTGAAACATTTATATTAACATATTTCCATACATATTTCCATACAAGTACAAATATAAGATTTTTAGAAATTTCATGTAATGTCTGAAACATTTATATTAACATATTTCCATACATATTTCCATACAAAAACAAATATGATTTTTAGAAATTTCATGTAATGTCTGAAACATTTATATTAACATATTTCCATACATATTTCCATACAAATATAAGATTTTTAGAAATTTCATGTAATGTCTGAAACATTTATATTAACATGTTTCCATACAAAAATATTGAATCTTTATTGTCAAAACATTCAGTAATGTTTTGTTCAGATGGGTTCAGCACATTATTTAAATTTGTTCTTAAATGTTTTAACATTTTTTAAAAATATCATTTAACGGGTCTTTCAAATATGTATTATTTGTTATCTGTCTATAGGAAAGCAGTGCATTTTTGTATATTAGTTTTGTAGCCTGCTATTCTACCAGATTCTCTGAGTTTTCAGGTGTACAACCTCATCTACAAGTAATAATTAGGTGATGAGATTTTTGGTTTTGTTTTGTTTTCATCTAGTACATGGGGGGTTTTAAAGTAAACCAGATCTCACCCCTCGAATTTTCAAACAATTTTGAAATAGTTGCAGGCATCACGTTACTACTGCACCTCTAGATACTTCAGTTGTATCCCCTAAAAACAAAGACATTTTTCCTCATTATCACAAAACAGTTACCACACTCAAGAATTTAACATTGCTCTAATAATCCATCTTCAGACGTCTGCATTGGGAGGGGCAAGGACTGACTTCCTATGAGAGTAGGTGGAGAAGGGAGTTGTGAGCAGAAGAGATACCTCTGCCTTTGACCCTAGAAGAAAAGCATGAGGACAGGTTCAGGTGGACAGGGGACGCAGGTGTGACAGTGGGAGTCCAGGCCCTGCCTGCTGGCTTAGGGCAGCTTTCCCTTTCTCGGTTTGCAGCTTCCTTAGTCTCTGTGTCTCAGCAAGTTTTTCACTGAGCCAAACACTAAGAGTTCTTTTTCTGAAGTAGTTAAATCTAAGAGGTCCAATAAGTATTTATGTCTTAAGTAACTTAGTAGCCATTTGAAAAACTACCGTATGTAAATTAGGTACTGCGTAGCTTTTTAAACCCTGAAATTTCCTGTTTCACATTGATTTTCACTCATTCCCTGCTTTTTAACCACAGCAACTACTGCAAGCCAGCTTCACAACGTTACGATGTCATTGAAACTGAACAGTATTGAGCCAGTCGTCCATGTGACGTGGGACGGTTGTCGAGGGTCGTGTTTCTTCCCTTGAGGGCGTCTGCTGTCCCTTGGCCCCTGCGAGTTTGTCATGGTCACTGCCTCCTCCCTCTCGGGCTGGATTGGGGCTGCACAGCCTCATTTTTCTCTGTGAAATGGAGACGTTGCCTTGTCTTCACAGAAGAATGAGGTGGTTGGAGAGAGGCATGGGTATGGGAAGCCTGCTTTTGGGAAGTGGGAACAGAGCCTGACCAGGGACAGATATGTGGGTTGTGTTACGTGGGTTGTGTTACACGTACTACAGGGATCGTGGCTGCGAACGGATCTGTGTGTGTTGGCTGGGAGGGGAGCATGTGGCTTCCTCACAGCGCCCTTCAGCCCGGTAGGAGGTCAGATGGTTGTTTGCATCAAGGTTCCGGTTTACGAAGCGTGTGTGACGGGATAGCGAATGGGTCAGGTGTTGGCAGAGGGTTGAAATGATGTAACATGCGGTCTAGGCCGGATCAGCAAGGGGGTGAAGCCTGGGGGTGGGTGGGTGTGTGTGTGTGTGTGTGTGTGTGTGTGTGTGTGTGTGTGTGTGTGTGTCAATCCTCTAGGGGGCTCACGGCGGCGGGTGGGGTGGGGGGAGGTGATTGAAGCGGTTCCACCTGTGCCGGCGCCCCGAGTGGACCCAGCCCTGGGGGTGATGGTATAGGGCGGGTGTGGAGCCGAGGCCCCGCCAGCCTCACACCACCGATGCAGGCCACCAAAACTGCTGTGCTCCATCCTAATGCTTCTTCAGATACACCTTTAAAATTTTTCTCTACCTCCTCCATAACTGGAAAGAGAAATAATGGTAATTCATCATCTCCAGACGCTCTTAGGTTTTTATACATTATTTTCAAAACCTTCCCTTCATTCTATTTTCTCTTCCACACCCTTTGTCCAGATTCTTTTCCAGACTGTCCCCCCAGTGGAGCTCACAGTCTCTGATGTCTGCTTTTACCCCGTGTGCTTGTGTCGGTTTCTCGTTGCTGTGACGTCGTCTCCTGAGGTGGCAGCCCCGCCACACGCAGCAGCTGTGACGGCAGCTTGTGCAGCCTGGTCTCATCTGAATCCTCGTTGCGTTGGTGAAGCTCCAGCTGTCTTTGTCTTTCACTGTTGTAGGAACGTAAACAGTTCATAGTTTCTGATTCCAGATTTTTTTTTTTTCCCAAAAGGCCTTTGAGGAACGTAAACGGTTCATAGTTTCTGACGTCCAATTTTTTTTCCCCAAAAGGCCTTTGAGAAGCGTGTATTTTCTGAAACCAGTTGACTTTCATTTCTATTACTACTAACCTCTCTTCTATTTTCTCTCTTGGAATATAACAGATTCTCTCTTAGATCAATAAATAATCACAGGAGAGGAAAAGGGTTGGAATCGTCAGAAGAGAGGCTTTTGTGTAACTGTGGTTTGAAGCTGGGAATGGAAACTGTGAAAATGCTTTATCTTCTTGCCCTTGCGCCACTGTGCTGCCGGGGAGAAGGCTCTGGAAGTTGAGAAGTGATATTCAGTAACTTGACCTTAGTAACCCCATGCTGAACAGGAATTCAGGACTAGTGATTTCGCATGAGCAGAACAACAACAACAGAAAAGGTTTGCAGTGCTTATTTGTGATGTGAAAATGTGTTGGCAATATGTAAAAAATAGGGTGCTCTTTTTAAGAAAAAGGGTTGTGTTCGGGTACAGGTTCGGAGTTTTCCTCTCTCACCTAACAGTCTGGTGTTGTACAGTACAGAGCTGGTGGGGTGGCCGAGGTAGTCCAGGACCCCACATGCTCTGCTCTCTTTGAGTGTTTCTTGTACCATGTGGCTTACAGTGGAGGGAGGGAGGGAGGGAGGGAGGTGGCCCGCCTGCTGTGGGAAGGCCAGGTCCAGAGGCGGAGGGTAACAAGTCAGGGTTTATCTCATGATTGTAAGTCATTAGTGAAAGCCTGCTGCCATCCCGTCGAGTGGAAGGAGCATGGTCGCCACACAGGTGGTTAGCGTTAGGAAAGTCGGCACCCAGCCGCGTGCTCAGCTAAGAAACCCATTATTGTACAGAAGAAGAACAGATACCGGAACACAATTATCAGTCTTTTCCGTGTATGTTAAATAATGTATTTTAGCTACCTTTGCCTGTTTTGGATGTTTTTATTTCTTAGTTAATTGATTTGAATGTGGTATATTAGTATCGACTACAGGAATAATTCCTTACCTTTAGTTGCACTTAAAATGAACCGATAAGAATCCAGCTAAGATGAAGTAGACCCTTTGTGCCCCTCTTACAACTGAAAATACCTAGAGATCACACAGCCAAGAGATCTAGAGGCTCCTGAGGGTGGGAAGAAGGAGGCGGGCAGCTGAGGGCTTTCAGGACTTGAGGAACGTGTGGCAGTGAGCCCCCTGAGCTGCTGTTTTGCCTGCTGTCCATGTGGACAGGGCGCTGGAAGAGCCTGTAGCCTTCTGCCAGCAGGCATAGACGGAAACACGCCAGAAGGTTGGTTGCCAACAGCCCAAACTGGGAAGGGGTGGTCTCGCAAGAGAAAATCCTGTTGACGCTGCCAACCCTATTCCAGCCAAATACCCACTGACGAACTCTGCAGGGCTGAGGGGAGAGCGATCGTCCACCCCATCCGGCTCCCTGTCCCCTGGAAGCAGACGGCCCTCTGCTCCCCTGACCCCCGGGCTTCAGTCGGGAGCTAATCTTGCATCCGTCTCCTGGCGGAAGGAGGGGGCACCCAGACCCCCCCTCCGATGGTGTTAGAGAGCCCGGCTGGACGCTGGCCTTCCGTCCTCTGCCGGGCAGAAGCAGGGCGTGTTCTGGTTCCCCGCCTGTGTAGTCTCTCCACCGGCAGCACCGAGACTCAGCCACGTGATGCAGGATGGACCGGTCTGCACGGTGCTTCCCGCCCCCGTCACAGGGCAGAGGGGCCCTGTGAGGTGGCCCTCCACTCCCCAGCCCGTCCTGCCTCTGAACAGGGTGGCACCTGCCAAGAGAGGAGCCCAGTGGACTGTGGTGGAAACCAGTGCTGCCGGGGCTCAGAGGGGGGCGGTGTCCTGTGGGGTGGGCTAAGGTTTCTCTCCTGCACTGAGCGCCATTTTGAGGCAGGCTCCTGTAGGAAGGGAAGGATGGCTGCTGAGAAAAAGCCCAGGCAGGAGCAAGGACAGCTCTTGGGCACTGGAGCCTGGGGGCTCTGAGAGAAGGAAGGGGGGCGCGGAGAAAGGTCGTGGGTGGCCCCGGGGGAGGGGAGGCAGGAAGGGCAAGTGTTACGGCTGAGCAGCCTGAAGGCGGTTAGTATTTATCGTATTTTATCCTCTGTTTGACTTAAAAAAATTATTATGTCTTCAGCCAGATGGGGGCTGATAAGAATGCCATATGTTTCCCTGGATGATCTGCTGGCCACTTAGCGATCACTGGAATTCCCCCAGGACCGCCTGCTTCTGGGGCAGGCACTAGCCACTGCCTCTGCCTAGAGGGCCTGCCGGGAGCTCCGAGTGCGGGGAACGCAGTAAAGCGGACGCCCGCCAGCTGCCCACAGGCCTCGCACTCCCCACTAAGACTTGCTCGAGGTGCCAGGTCCTGGGCAGGGAGGGAGGCCCATCCTGGCTCCTGGGTCTGGCTGGGTGTAACACAGCGGCAGCACGAAGCCTTCCATCATGAGGCCTGTTTCGGTTGTGGCCCAGCATGTACTTGATCCTGCTTTCGCCGTGTGAGCAAACTGTACATAAACCAGAGTTTCCACTCAGAAAATTCTGATCAATTTCTGAGTAATATCCATGTAGATGTCTCCTGAAATATACTAATCTGCTCATTTGGTGAAAAAGTACCTGAAAAGAGGATGGGTCTGAGCCAAAGCAATGAGAGAATCACGGTGCGGGTGGGAGGGTAACAAGTCAGGGTTTATCTCGTGTGTAAGTCATTAGTGAAAGGAGAATACTTTGCTGTACAGATTCAGGGTGTGGATGTCCCCAGTGCCACACTCAAGACAGGCAGCAAATTTTGTTAGGTGGTTTTTAAATTTTTGACAGTTCCCAAGAAAGAGATCTCTTTATTATCAGCAAGACACTAACAAGATAGTAGTTCATTATTTCCTTAAATTATTATATAGTAACACTGATTTAAAGTTACTTCAGTTGACGTCACGATTGGATTGCTCAGAGTGTTCCATTCATCCTTGTCTTTTCTGCAAAGGGTGCTCTGAGTAGTATCCGTGAACAACCTCATGTCGATGCTCTTTCTGTGCATTTACGAGACTGCCAGGGGCAGTAATTAGAAGACAGTCTGATGGGAAGAAATAGCTATCTATTTTGTTGTTTGGAAAAATAGTTTATGCTCATTGACAGGTTACACTCATTCTTTTCCATGTTTGGATCATTTAAATAAATAATTGTATTATAGAAGGTCACATGAGTAAACTCATTGAACTTTGTACTGAGTCAGCAGTTCATTACTGAGTACTTCCTCTGTGCCAGGCACCGTTCAGCATCTTACATGCATCATTGTACTTAACTTTATAACAACCCTGTGAGGGCAGGCATTGCTGTCACCACTGTTTCACAGACTTTGAGCAGTCAGCACCCCCAGATACACAGAGCTGGTGACTGGCAGCCTTCACGTGAACCAAGACCCAACTCCAGAACATCTGGACCCGTGCTATCCTAATTGAAATTTGAGTAATTTAAAATTTATAGTGGCTATATTTCCAAAAGTTAAAAGAAAACAGATGAAATACATTTTATTTTAATATATTTATGAAAATATATCCAAAATATTCTAATTCAAATGTTAACAGTTGAGCTATTTTATATTCTTCCTTTTTTTTTTCAGTAAGTCTTTGAAATCCTGTGTGTATTTTATACTTATTCCATAGCTCTGTTCAGGTGCTCAGCCAGGCACTTCTGGACAGAGTCGCGGACTTTTCGTAATCGACTACCCATAAACCAGATTGAAAGAATGATAGGTGTTTCCATTTAAAAATTTACCAGCCGTCATTTTGTTTTAAGGTAGTCTATTAAACTGTCATCTTAATTTAAATTCTTTCCTGACCCTTTTGTGGTATTGAAGTCATTCTGCTTCTCTTTAAAGTTTTCACAGCATAGATGGACAAAATGCTGTTTACCCAGCAGCCAATTTGAAACAATTCGCTTTGCTCAGAAATTGTATTGTTCTCTCATCCTTTTCCCTATGTTTCTATCAGGAAAGAGATCATTTTTATATGTTCATACGTGGACATGATGGTATATTTGTTGAGAGGTGAAATAGTGTTTGTTCCAGAGGAAAGCATACTTTGTGTATCAGCCATTTACAGCGTGAGTTCTTTCAAGAGGCGATGGCTCTGAAGTGTTGGCTGTGCTCATGGGCGGTCTTTCCCTTTGCAGAACCTCATCTGCTCTGAGTGTGGGGATGAGTTCACCCTGCAGAGCCAGCTGGCCGTCCACATGGAGGAGCACCGCCAGGAGCTGGCTGCGAGCCGGACTCACGCCTGCAAGGCCTGCGGGGAGGGGTTCGAGACGCCACCACAGCTGAAGGAGCACATGAAGACTCACTATAAAGTTAGGTGTGAGCCTTTGCTTGGGCTAGAAACAATTATACAGCACATTAAAAATGGGCCTGCTTTGCTATGATTGGTTGATCGGTTACATGTCTTGGCTGCTTTAGAAACAAGAACAGG
This sequence comes from Balaenoptera borealis, assembly GCF_965194805.1. Classification (NCBI taxonomy): domain Eukaryota; kingdom Metazoa; phylum Chordata; class Mammalia; order Artiodactyla; family Balaenopteridae; genus Balaenoptera; species Balaenoptera borealis. The sequence goes on along the minus strand of NC_138875.1, from coordinate 2,259,960 downwards.
GCAACTCATCTCACGTGGTGTCGGGATGTCTTTCATAGCATGTGTTATGTGTCGGGTCTACAGTAGGACAGGAAAGGTCGAAAATTTAAATGTCATACTGTGTAGGTAGACATTTTTAGCTATATTAAAATGTTAAAAGGTGTAGAACAAAGTATTATAGGCAATACATTTTTATGGGCAGGTAACAAGGTGTGTAGAGTGGATTCACAAAGGCCACATTAGCACCCTTTTTACTGAATTGGTTTATTTATACTACCTATTTAGAACGCACATGTTTAAATAGTTACTGTGCTTAGTGTGTATATAAATATATAAGTAAAACTTCATTTAATCATTACAAACAACCCTTCAGGCCTGATACTTTTATGTCCCCATTTTGCAGATGAGAAAAGGTAGGCTAGAGAGACCAAGTAACTTTCCCAAGGTTTTACAGCCATAAGTCAAGTGTTAGGGATTTAATCCCTAATAGTCTGGCTTTAGTGCTCATAATATTAGCAACCACACCTATATTTACATACATATATACATTTATTCCTAGTAAAACTTAACATGGCTTCGAAATTTTGTATTTGACCTATTCCTGATTATATATTTTTTACTGCTATTTCCTTTTCTTAATGATATGAAATGCAGAGTTGTTCCTGGCCCTTTGTGCTAAGTTAGCTAATGGTGATGATCAGTGGTCACACTCGTTGAGCTGATCTCTACGACAAACTATAAAAGCCCGTATTGATTAACTTTTTAATGACAGTATCATCAGTTTAACTTGCCACCCTTCCAAGCTCCAATATTTAGGAGCTATCTGTGCTGTTTTAACAACCAGCACCACCACAGCAAAAGGTCCCACACCAGTTAACAAAGCTTGTAAAGTGCCTGAATGCTTTGTAGTAGTTTTATGTATTCTCTTCGGCACTGTGTTTTGGAAGCGTGGACTGAACTTCTCCATATGATCAAAGTTCTCCTGTCTTTCCCACTCCCTTCATATTACTGGTTGTTGACTAATGTGGTTCCCACCTGATGCTTCGTTATTTCGGAGATTTTTAAACTCCCAAAATATAATGCGTGTGTCCTATCACACTAGATTTTTATTTTGGTGACGTTCTAGCACAGGCACTGTTGATTGTCCCCAGAGGTCTTGGAGAGGCGACTGAAGGTACTTATGTGGCCACCGTGCGCTAGAGCGCGCTGGCTCCTGGGCCTGCCGGGGGCCAGGCCGGCCGCCTCCGTCTCGCGGAGCTGCCGTTTAGCAGGGGAGACAGACGGTGACCAAGCAAGCGGATTAGCCAGTGCGGGTTTCAGACAGCGGGCGTGTTGAGGAGGAAGTAAATTGGATTCACCTGGGGTGATGCTCCAGGGCTGGGGCAGTCGCTGAGGCGCCTGTCTGATGTAGGCCTTTCTGAGGAGGGCCGTCTGGAGTGGGACCCAGGTGAGGAGGAGCGGCAGGCGGGCCTGCAGGTCTGGGGAGGGGCGTTCCGGGCCTGGTGGGCGGGGCGGGGGGCACTTGCCACAGTCTGAGCCGCAGGGGGAGGCCGGTGTGATGGGAGCCGGCTGCGGGGTGGAGTGGAGCTCACGGGGCTGAGTGCGAGGCGGCAGGGTCTTGGAGCTGGAGGGCGCTGAGCCCATCCGGGAACGCGGGTGTTACCGCGAGGGCAGTGGGAAAGCTTGGGAGGGTTCTGCACACGGATCGGCTGCCCAGCCTTCGGGCCGCGGCCTGGCTGCCGTGTGGGTGAGGCTGAAGCAGGGAGACCGCGGATCAGGGCCACGGACTGAGGGCGCCGCTCGAAGGCCACGCTGCTGGCTGCAGGGCGGAGAGGCGGGAGCTTCTCTGGAGGGGTGTTGGGGTGAGAGCGGCAGCTTTTGGAGACGGACTTGAAGTCGGGGTGAGGGAGAAGGAAGAATCCAGTGTAACTTCTAAGGTTTAAGCTTCACAGCTGGGAGCTGCCGCCTCCTGTTGTGGAAAGGAGCAGGCTGAGAATAAACAGGGTTTCATTTGGGACTTGCTAGGTTTGAGGCACCAGGGAGCCTTCAGGAGATGTCAAGTAGAGAGTTAGGTGCCCAGGGCTGGTGCTCAGAGGAGGGATCTGAGTTGTTGGAGATGGAACTTTGGAGATCATCAGCATCCAGGAGGAGCCTGGAGCAGGCAGCACACACTCGTGTCGACGTAGAAATCACACCTGCACAGGTCTTTGTGTTTGATCATCACAGGGAAAGCTTTATCTAGAAGAGACATTCCGACTTGCCTCCTCCCCAACCAAAAAAATGAGTTTTATGATATTGATATACAAAACTAATACATGTATGTGTGTGTGTGTGTCCTACACACTTATATGTGATTGATTTCTCATTAAAGCACGTTCTGATGGCCAGTCGGCTAACCTTTCCCATAGGATTTTGATTTAGAAGTGGTGACACAAGGGATTTGACTTACTGAGTATTTTCCCTCTATGCATACTAGGGTGTCAAGTACAAGGTCTTATAATCGGAACATCGACAGGAGTGGATTCACGTATTCATGCCCACACTGTGGAAAGACGTTCCAAAAGCCAAGTCAGTTAACTCGGCATATTAGGATACACACAGGTACGAGATGCATTTACTTTTGGGTGATTTCCCGTGGGACCTTAAGGGAAGAAAAGGTGCTTTAGAGCCAGCTAGACCTGAAATTTAATCTTGCCTTTTCCGTAGTTTGCTGATAACCTTGGTGTTACTTGTGAGATTTTGAGTAGGTAGTGGGATGTGTGAGTCTGCGGCCACAGGGTAACGTTCTGCCTGGAGGGGTAGGTTTGGGGTCTTGAGTGTGGGTAACTTAAGTATTTTCTTTTAATCCATCAGATGCTCGCACGGTATGGAATGATATTTTGATCATTTTTCTCCCTCTCCAGGTGAAAGACCATTTAAATGTAGCGAATGTGGAAAAGCTTTTAACCAGAAGGGGGCGCTGCAAACTCACATGATTAAGCATACAGGTGAAAAACCCCACGCCTGTGCCTTTTGTCCTGCCGCTTTTTCTCAGAAAGGGAATCTCCAGTCACACGTGCAGAGAGTTCACTCAGAGGTAAGCGTCACACTTGGGGGTGTGGTCCTCACAGGTGTGCAGTACGTCACAGGCTGCACGGATGGCTCTTAAGAGTGAACCTGAGAAATTCTCCATTTTAAATGTAGACGAAGAGTTTGTGCAGAGCAGACCCTGTTTAAAAAAATACATATATATGTATATGTACACATACGCACACAGACATACACACACATATACACATACACACAAGACATACACACATATACACACACAGATATACACACACATATATACTCACAGATATACGCACATATATATACACACATACACGCACACACATATACACATACACACACAGACATACACGCACACACATACACATACGCACAGACATACACACATACGCACACACACATATACACGTACGCACACAGACATACACACATACACGCACACATATACACATACGCACACAGACATACATACACACACACATATACACATACGCACACAGACATACACACATACATGCACACATACACATACGCACACAGACATACACACACACACATACACATACACACAAGACATACACACATAGGCACACACAGATATACACACACATATACACACGTATACTCACAGATATACACACATATATATACACACATACACACACATATATGCACACACACATATATATACACACGTTTGAACCTTTCTGGCTTATTATACATGGGAGAAATATAAAATACTATTTTTGTCTTTTTACCAACAGTATTATAGCTCTGATGAGTAAATGTGTGGAAATAATCCTAATACCATTCTTATGGTCCATCAATCTGAGTGCTAGCCTGTGTTATCCCTTTAGTGAACCTGAAACACAGACACTTCCAAGTGTAAGAAATTGAAAGACAAGAAAGGAAATTGAGGAGAAAGTATTTTTCTGGCACTAGTATTGCTGACCTTGCATATGGGCCCTTTCACATTTTCTATCGAGCAGAGTCCTGGTCAGTGTACTTCCCTCCACGCTGCATGTTAGCTAGCTATTTCAGCCAAACTGATGCTCCTAAGTTTTTTGTTGTCTCCAGGTAATACTGATTTGCAAACTCTGGAAGTATTTCTCTTAAACTGGTTCAGCTTTGCTCTTATTATTATTTTTTAAAATATTTATTTATTTATTTATTTTTGGCTGCGTCGGGCTCTTTGTTGCGGCGTGCAGGCTTCTCTCTGGTGGCCTGTGGGCCTCTCTCTAGTTGCGGCGTGTGGGCTCAGTAGCCCTGCGGCATGTGGAATCTTAGTTCCCTGACCAGGGATCGAACCCATGTCCCATGCATTGGAAGGCGGATTCTTAGCCACTGGACCACCAGGGAAGTCCCCACCTTTGCTCTTATTAATTGTCATGATTTGGTGTCTTATTTAGTCTAATTGTAGATTATGAAGAAATACTTAAGCAACACAAATACTTTTATCATGGATCATTTATTTTATATAACTACAATACTTTGGAGGATGAAAAGTATCACATTCCTAAAAGCATATGTATATCTTTTAATTTTTTCCTTGGAGTAAATCCTTAAGTAACGCTAAAATGAAGAAAACCCTACATACTTCATATAGTTTGTAAAGAGACTGAGAATTTCATATGCAATGAAGTTGCTTTTAAAGACTTAGTTTTATTATCTAAGACCCAGAGACACTAGGAAGAGCGTATACATATTCGTGAGGTTACCTTTCGATCTGAGAAGAATAAATTTGGGCCGTGTAAGTGACTCTTGTGGAGCTCCCTCTGTGTAGGTGATTGCTGAGGAATAACAGTGTGTTTAAATGCACAGCACCTGGAAAATGGCACCTTAGAACAGTCCCAGGGCGTGCTCGTTGCTGCTCCCGGCTTTAGGAAACCCTTTCAGGGAAGGCCGGGGACTCGCCTGCCCCCAGCCTGGGGACACCCTGGGACCTGCGGTGGGACAGGAACAACCTCTAAAGAGTGTTTGTAACATTATCTAATCCTGTGATGAGTCTAAAGCTGTAAAGTTCATTGTTAACAAGGTGCTAGGTGGAATGGGAGGTCTTAGCCAAGTTCAGAGCCGGCTGGGCTTGTTGAGTAGTGCAGAGAGGATATTGCAGGTGCTTCCTCTGTGCCTGGGTGGCCCTGTCTGTGTTACTGCTCTGTAGTCCACTCTTGGCTCTGTCACGGTGTTAAAAAGTAGTCACTATAAAAAAAAAAAAAAAGTAGTCCCTGCCGTGGACTATTGGAATTGGTGATGGAAAATGTATACATTGCGTGGCCATCCATCCTGACTTGTATGTTCAAGGCTCAGAGTAAAATTATATCTAACTGTCTGGCCTTCGTTATTGAACACTGTGCTTAACCGTTTAAGAAGTTGAGAACATGTCAGACATTTTTTTACTAGAGCACAATAACTGAAAACTATGATTTTTCACTTGAACCAGTTCTGATTTATAGAAAAGACTGAAATTTCAATTAATCTCATACTGGCAATATTGTTTAAAGAGTTGGGTCATTGATTCTAGACCTATCTAACTTATAAGAAAAGGTATGATAAAGGGTTAGATTATTTCTGTCATTTTAATTGAATGGTAAATTATGATTTGCCATAATTTAAATATTTTAATCTAACAATTGTAAAAACTTATTTTCTCTTTTTTCTTTTTTAAGGTCAAGAGTGGCCCTACCTATAATTGTACAGAATGTAGTTGTGTATTTAAAAGTTTAGGTAGCTTGAACACTCATATCAGCAAGATGCATATGGGTGGGCCACAGAATTCAACAAGTGCTGCAGAGACTGCTCACGTTTTAACGGTAAGCTTAGTATGCTGGTTGATAGAAGGTATTCTTTTACCAAAATCTGTCATCTTAATTGTGACCTTGAAAATTGAATATTATTTAGAATAGTATTTAGTACCGTAAAGGTGCTGTGAAAGTTTCCTATATGGAAGTATGGTGCTACTTTTATTTGTTTGCTTAATGAGTGAAAGGAAATCAAATTTTTAAAAACTTTAGAATAATATTACGTGATTCAGATTTATGGACTGTCATCTGAACCGGTTAGAAATAAGACAATGTAATCATGTAATCATTAATTTATGAAATTGTAATTCCTACAGTGTTATTGATGATGATTATTGAATATTCTTTATCCTTATGTTATATTTTAAGAATCACTTCTCTCTTTAAAGTAATATTTCTCCAGGTCTAATGTGACAGTGATACTTTTTCCTGAGATCTTGGACTTTTGGGAAACTCAGTTGTATTTTTCAGTACATGTATTTAAAATTGTATGACCCCCCAAACACACCCCCTTTTACTCCTTTTTTGTAGACTTTCATAGCTCAGCCTTGATCTGCTACTTCTACTACCCTCTCAATTGATCATAAATGGCAGCATCTAAGCATAGAGTTTGGTGTCCTAACCAACAGCAGAGACTTTGGACGTACAAGTCTCAGGAGTGTTGAAGTAGCTAATGAATGCCGTCTGCCGATAGTCTGTGTTAAGTCAGCAGCTGCCTCCTACCAAACTAGAAAATAGGCCTAGTTTGTATTTAGTTCCCAAGCATGAAGTTCACATTTAGTGTTTACTTTTTCTTTTCTTTTCTCACAATATTTGCAGCTTAAGATGATTCCTCAACTTACTCTTGATCAGGGAGGATGTTGTAAAGAAGTTCTAAAACTGGAGAAATAATTAGAGTCTAATAATTATGTCTTAAATTCTAGTTTGGACTGAGTATTTTTTAAATAAAATTTTCAATGTATAAATCAAGCAAATATTCATTTCCTTTGGCAGTATGCAAATCAAATATGTAGATGTAGTGAATTACTTGGAATGAATGCAAATCATTTTTTAAATTTATAGTCTCAGTAAAAAAACTGAAAATGTAGTATAGGGGTTTGGAAACCTGGGATCCACGCCACCTTTTACCCTCATCTGCGTGTGTAAGAGCGCTCTGTGTCAGGTTACACGTACCATTTTTCAGGACTGTCTAGGGATCAGTGTTCAGCCTCCTGAACACTGTCTCTTATTTTTCCTCTCCCATTTTCTAAATCTTGACCTTTTTGCTTTACTTTGGAGGGTTTTTTTCAACTTTGTCTTATAATTCTTTCCTTGAATTTTTTTTAAGCTAGTAAGGTTTTTAATTTCTGAGATCTTTCCATGTGATCTGATTGTTTCTTTTTCAAGATACTCTTTTCTGGTTTGATGTACTTTCCTTTGAAATCTAATCAGCATTTTCTTTTAAAAGTTCTCTTCTAGTCATTGAATTGTCTGTCTTGTGCATCTCCCCACTCCTCCTTCTTTCAGATGTCTTATAGTTCTTGATTGCCTGTATTTAAGAAGGGGGCATCAGGAAACCTGCCTCTGAACTTTTTATGCGTGAACAGAGCTGGTTGAACTCCAGGGTTACTTATAATTGGCCAGGGAACCAGCTCTTAAGATTGGGGTCCCTGGTGGCAGAATGTAAAAGATTTTTTGTTTAATCTACGGAACTAAGGGCCACAAAAGGTGCCCTGGCTCTCCCCAAATAGTTTTTTCATTTTTATCTCTTTTAGAGGCAATCCCCCATTTTTTTGCCTGAAGGTAAGTGCCTAATTGCCATCTGTTCTATGGAGGAAGACAGGGGATTCATTGTCAGTGTTAAGTATTTTAATTAATAGACTTTATTTTTTGGAGCAGTTTTAGGTTAATAGTAAAAGTGAGTGGAGAGTACAGAAAACTCCTGTAGACTCCTCTCCAGCAACTCACATAAGTTATTATCCCCATTATTGCACCTTGCATTGGTGTGGTGCATTTGTTACAACTGAGGGATGGGCACTGGTGCGTTATTATTAACTAAAGCCCGCAGTTTATGTCAGGGCTCACTCTCGGTGGGGCGTGTCCCGTCGGTTGGGCCGGTGTAGAACGCCCTGTTACCCACCATTACAGCATGGCACAGGGTAGTTCTCTGCCCCTGCCCTCTTCTGTGTATGCGTTTCACGTTCCTGGGTTTCTGAGGAATCAGATCAGCTCTCTCTTCACATGTTCTTGGCTGTAGCTTTACAGAGCATTTATTCCTCCAATGCCCCTGTTTTTCGGGAATTAAAAAAATTTTTTTAAACCACAGTGATTTCTTGCTTATTTTCTATATTTTGCAACTCTTTTACTCCTTCATTTTAATGGACTAAGAGGGAGATGAGGTCTGTGCGCCTCACCCCATCTGGAAGGAATGGTCTCTTCCACCACTTACAGGACGTGAATTGTGCTAGAAACATTCATTGAGTATATTTTCTTAAGGGCCAGTTTTGTGTCTAACTTAAAAATCAGTGAGGCATTTTATTTAAAATTTATGTTTGGATATGTATCGCTGACTCACTCTGTTATACAGCAGAAACTAACACACCATTGTAAAGCAATTATACTCCAATAAAGATGTTAAAAAAAAATTTGGGATACTAATTTTGGGATTTTAATGCTCATAAGGGAGATATGCCTGTTTCTTTCCTTTTTTAAAAAAACTGGTGTACAAATTAACGTAATTGTTTATATTTTTAACGAAATGTTGCTGTGTTTCAGGCCACGCTATTTCAGACTTTACCTCTTCAGCAGACGGAAGCCCAGGTCGCGTCTGCTCCGAGTCAGCAGAGTTCCCAGGCGGTGGCCGATGTCATCCAGCAGCTGCTGGAGCTGTCGGAGCCGGGGCCTGCGGGGCCCAGCCAGCCGCCTCAGGCAGCCCAGCAGCTGAGCATCACGGTGGGGGTCAGCCAGGACATCCTGCAGGTGAGGCACACTTACCTGCTCCGGTCTGTGTTTCTCAGCGACTGGGTGTCATCACTGAACGCGACATATTCAGGTCTTGTGAAAGGAAAGCGATCTTCCTCCTTAAAAATGTGTCGTAATTGAAAAAATTACATTGAAACAAAATATGCTTATTTGATTACTTATGGACAGTGCAGTATTTGAAATGATTTATTACTCGCTAAATAAAAAGTTTAGAACTCTAATTTCTTCTCTGTAAGTGAATTTTCTTGAAAAGTGTAGGCTTTTCAGAACTTCCTTGTATCTATCCGTGTTGACAGAGGGTAAGGAATATTTCATCCTTTCCCGCCGTGCTCCTTGGAGATAGCACTGCCTGTCTTGACAGTGTGTGAGCGTCCCTGCTCGTGTGGCGCTGGAGCGCGTGGAGGGCAGAGGGCTCTTCTGAGTCTTCTTCCCAGCCCAGCTCCGTAGTCACCGCCTTCATTCCCAAGCAGAGACGGCCTTCTCTCTCCTCTCCCTCTGTTTACTTACTGACGTGAACCCTAACCTCTCCCCTCTACCTTTGTGGTGACAAGTTGGCCGGGGTGTGAAGAATCGCAGGTTGTCATGACGGCTGATGTCGTGAGGGTGACCCCGCTGTAGTTTCAACCAGTGATTCCTAAATGTGTTACAGACAACTAGAGTTGTCTGAGAGAAAATTGCTAAAAGGCAAGTGAATTAATTTCAGTGCCCTTGAATTTAGAACTGTAAATGCTTGCCACACCAGATTTTGGGTGGAGGTGAGATGTCGGATATCAGGAGGGGTGTTTCAGCCTCCAGGGGCTGGGCGTTTCGCTCAGAGATGGCTGCTTGGCGATGTAGCTCTTACGCCCAGTGGGGTGGAGTCAGAGTTCCGTAGGTCAAGCTTGGTCGCGTCTTTGTAATTGACTTTGGCGGGCAGGTGTGGGCATCGTGCCTCCTAACCTCCTAGTTCTGTTCTGTCTCAGCAAGCCTTAGAAAACAGTGGGCTGTCTTCAATTCCAGTTGCAGCGCATCCCAGCGACCCCAGCCACGCCAAGGCCGCGGCTGCTCAGGGCCAGGCTCCAGACGCTCCCAACGTTTCAAGGGAGCCAGCTGAGCCTACGGCTGCAGAGCGAGAAGAAGGACAGGAGACCACAGAGAAGCTGGATAAAAAGGAAAAAAAGATGATAAAGAAGAAATCGCCGTTCCTACCTGGTAATTTTAGTATGCTTTAAGGTTTAGACACTTTGGGTGGCCTATTGCTGCTTTTTAAGAAACACGCCCTCCTTTTTCCTTCTGAAGGTGGTATGTTTGTTGAAGGCTCTGATAGCGTCTACCTAATAGCATTTGTTTATCGTAAACTTCGTTAAACTTACCGACGTCCCTGTGTTTAGGGCCCCTCCTGACTCGTCCCGCCGCTGTCAGGCCCCTCGTCCCCTCCAGCCCTTCCCGCCAGTCTCTGCCCCTTCGTCCCCCAGTGCCGCCGCCTGATGCTTCTAAAGCCCCTCTGCTCGAAACCCTTGGCCCTTTCCTGCCACACCTGCTCCAGCACCTGCTCTGTTTCTCGGCCCACAAGCCCTCCGCAGCGTGCCCCAGCGTGCATTTCGGTCTTCCCTCCCGGGTGACCTGGGTGCAAGCTTCTGTTACGGTAAACTTGGATTCCTGCTGTTCTCTCAACATTCTCACGTCTTCTGAATGGCACGGGTTTCCCCAGGCTTTTCTGCATCATGAATGTCTTCTTCCTCACCCTCCTCTCCTGTGCTCTGTGCAGACTCCGGGTGGTCATTTGAGGCCAGATCATGCCGCCTCCTCGTAGGAGCACAAGTCTCCCTCGTCTCAGTCCTACAGACTAGAATGTTTAGGACCCCCGCGGTCCCTCGTGTCACTTGTGGACAGCTAGAATACATTCCCTTCATTTCCGAACACCCCACGGTGCTCAGTATGGCCCATCGCACGGGAGCAGGCATTACTGCATCTTTCTTGAAGAAAATAGATTCCTGCCTTTTGGGAAGAGCATTCCTTTGAAAATATTTTCTCAGTGAATATAACTACTCTGCCCCTCCCAGATGTCTTGGGAGCAAGTGCTTTCTTTCTGGAGAGCATGGGGTAACCCTGTCATCTCTGTTAACACTTCTTTCTGAAAATGTATTTTCTCATTGTTAACGTACGCTTGTGAGATCCTCGTTTCTCAACCCACAGAACGTTGTGGCCCTACTCTCCTTTTTCTTTTGATCTGGCCCCTCCTCCCCAAGTGAAAAATAGGACGATGGAATCTAAGCAGTTTATTGTCTGGGTTTTCCTGGGCTCTAGAGAGGCAAGAAGGAAATAAAGGGCCATTGCCACATATTTTTAATAGCTATATGATAGCCTTGTAGGTTACACGTTAGCTGTGCATTCTTGAACGTCTCCTTTACGTGCCCCTGATAAACTGATGGAAACCCATAGTCCTTGCAAAACGTTTCGTACGAGTTAACTGCTAGTCGTCACGCTGAGCCTATGAACATGCTCTGATGTGGCTGCAGGCAACATACACGTCTTCAGGTGAAAGGCCAGACCTGGCTTCCTGAAAGTACCGAGGAAGGGAGACTTCATCCTGGGCCGTCCCGTATCTGTAGGTGTTAGAAACAGCTTTCTCTTTTGCACTGAGCAGTATTAGATGGAGATTTCAAAATGGAACTGCAGTTAACCTTATTGTACGTTGTTTTAATGTGGAGTGTTGTGTTCATCGAGTTTGTAAAGATTATGCAAATTAATTTTTGAAATACTTGAATAAATGAAGTACTTAGAGCACTTAGCAAGTTTATGTAGTTCTAGTAAATTTTAGATTAAATGTGATCCTTACTACAGGTTGGAGCCAGCTTTTTTTGTTTTAACCATCTCTCTGATATTGTGATGAGAAAATTATTATGGGGACATGTTTCTATATAAAGATATTCCTCTTGATTAAAACTTTATAGGGACCAGTATACGTTTAATGTAATGATTGTTTCTGAAAATACCTCTTCAGGGGTAGTTGATACCATCTGATACCCTAAGAAGACCCTGAGCAAACTATTCTTGTCTCGTAAGTCATAACATTTTCTTAACAGCTTAAAATTAACCTTAATTACATTTCCAAATTGAACTCTGCCATCTATAGCTATCACTATTTGATTTATTCAGTTTTGTGAGAGTGAATATTTTTAGTAGAATTTGCTTTGTTATTTTAAGAGGTATTTTGTGTATCAGTTAAACGTTTAGCAGATGCTTTTCTATTTATCATAAAACTTGTGACATATAAATCATTATGAAGCTGTAATAAAGTCAGTTAACCTTTAAAATGTCAGCTTCCTCATCTGTAAAAGGGGTAGATGAAAGGGATAGAATAAATGGAAGAGAACTGAATAGCGCCTGACACATACCAAGTGCGTAATGAATACGTATGTTTTTAAGTTATTTTAAAAGCAGGTGAAACTTGCTCATGCCCCACAATTCAAAAGGTACATGATGGGGTACAGTGGAAAGCGGGGAGTCCCCTCCCTGCTCATCTTGGTCCTCCATGCGCCCCTCCCTCAGGCAGCTGCCGTCACTGGGGTCTTCTGTGTCTTTTAAACGAGCTTAGGCATATTATTATACATTATATATTATTGTTTTTTAGCAGGATGTATGGCATACTGTACATATTATTTTGTGGTTCACTTTTTTCCACCTGATAGCTTGTTTTACAAGATGCCTGAATGGTATTCCCTTTTATGGGTAAATAATATTTAGGTATTTGCCAGTACCAATAATGCTGTCGTGGATACGTGTATATCTGTAGGGTGCATTTCTGGAAGTGTCAGAGCTCCCAGAGGGTAAGTTCTGTAAAGATTGTTTTAAAGTACTGATGTTGAAATAATTGCAGGCTTACCAGAAATGTTGTGGGAACAGTGAATACAGAGAATTGCCTTTTGCCTTCACCTAGATCCTCCAAGTGCTAAATGTTCTGCTGCATTCGTTTTCTCTTTACCTAGTAGTGTTTTGTGAGCTGTGTCTACGGCACGTATTCTTTTCTAATTTGTTTGGCTTTTGAGTTAAAAGGGAGAGGTATTTTCTTTTTTATAGCAGAAGGGGGAGAAATGTTTTGTTTTTATGTAGCCAAATTTGTCAGTGTTTTATGACTTTTGGACTCATGTAATACTTAGAATTCAACACTGACATTATGGAAAAAGTGCCTCTTTTATCTAACACTTATACTTCCGTTTTTTAATACATCATTACAAAACGATCACCATGATATGTCCAGTTACTATCTGTTTACTCTCATATTTTAAACCAAATCTTTGACTCAGTTTTATTTTTTGTTTCCAGATGGGCACCCAGCTGCCTAGACACCATTTATTGAATAAGTCACATATTCCCCGCTGGAAAGCAATGCTGCTTTTATCATATATTATACTCTCAAACCTGTATGGGTCTTTTCTGGACTTTATTCCAGTAATCTGTCTTTTTATTCATGTGTTGTGATACCAAATGGTTTTAGCTTTATCGTGTGTTTTGTAACTAAGATGCCTAGTCCTCTCTCACTACACTTTTCTTTAAAGTGTATTTTTTACTGTTTTCACATATTTGTTTTTTCATATGTACTTTAAAAGCGACTGCTAAACTTCCAAAACTAGTTCTAAAAGAATTCCTATTGGTATTTGTATATGAGTGATTTAATCAGAGAGAATTGATGCCTTTATAAATTTTTGTCTTTATACCAAAGAATAGGGTTAATAGGGTATTACATGAAATCATGTGTGTGAAACTTTTGAAAATTGTAAAGCACTATAGAACTTAAAGAATCTTTCATTCAGTAAAAAGAATAACTTAAGAAAAAAGAATAGGGTATGCATTTCCATTTACTCAGATCTTTTCTTTTTTTTTTTCCATATTTTAGTAGTATTTTAAAATCTTCTTCTGGATTTTGTTGGTAGGTATGAAGGATGTTGATTTTCACTTATTAAAATGTGGGCCTCTTTCTGAGTTTTAGTTTTTTAGGTGTATAATCATATCACTTGTAAACAATGATTTTACCTTTTCCTTTATAGTTATTACTGTGTATTTCTTTATCTTGTTACATTGGCTAGTATCACTCAGACATGATAAATTAATGGCAGTGTGGTAGTGGACATTTTCCTCACCTTAATAGGATTGCTTTTAGTATTTTCCTGTCAAGTCAAATGTTGTATTGATATGTTTTATTCACCTCCTCCTGTTTTTAGGCAGTTTTTTAAAACTTAAAACTAGACGTTGAATTTTAGTAAATGCCTTTTCGTCTTGAAGATGATTATGCATGTTTTTTCTTTTAAAATTTATTAATGTGTTTGAAGAGAAAAGCTGTTGCCCAGCACCAGGAAAGATTGCCATGTGGGAATGCAGAACTGGTTTTCCAGATCATTCAGTTTGTCAAAGGGTCAGAAATCTGGATTCAGTTTTCTTTTTCTAACACTGCCTGGGCCAAACAAAATATATGCAGGCCAGATTTAGAGACAGCTTCAGGTTGAAGCTTCCGCTTCAACTGCCCGTTTATATCTCTCTTCCAGTTCATTCCCAGAAATAATTAGAACCTGGTGACAGTTTTATGTCATCTTATGTAATTAAAGACATATTTTCATTTTTGTTTGAAAAACAAATCTGATTTGGGGAGATGATTTCCAAATTTTAGCTGATAGATATTATGGTTCTGTCTTATCTTTTTGTACATTGTTTTTCTGATTTGTCATGATAAGACCTTTAGGTAATTATTGCACTTTTTCTAAATTAATTTTTACCTATTAGTTTTAAGTAATCTTAAGTTTTAGACTTCCTTAGTATAAGCAATATCACCTAAAATAAATATCTTTCTCTCACTTTAAAAACCATTTCCTTTGTTTTCTACTCTTTTCCCCCCACCCACTGTGGTGTGTGTATGTTCCTCTCTTTGTTCTTGTTTTTAGAAAAATATTACTTTTCATTCTTTTACCTAACCTCTTTCTCTATGTTAATTAGTCCTATAAAGAGTGTTATATTCAGGAAAATACATTTTCTCTCCTTATGGATTCACTGGCACATAAGGAAAATTCCTTGTATTTACTGATAACAAAGAGAAGGAAACAAGAGCTTTTCTTTTCCCTAATAAAACTATGTCTGTAACGACACAGTTAAATAAAGAGTGAAATTTTTCTGATGAATTTCATCAGCATGGCCCAAATCTCTTTGATTTCAAGTGGATTCCTTACCTTATTTTAGGTGTCTGTTTAATTTCTGGTGAATACATCTAATTGAAGTTTAAAAAGCTGATTCTGCCACATTAGAAATTTGCCAATTTACATATTATTTTCCTAATTACATTTCCATAAATTCCACTTGCGACTTTTCTTCTGAGAGGAATAGCTTCAAACCTGGATCAAGGTTGAATAACAGTATTGGGATGGCCAAAAGTTTCATTTGGTTTTTTCCGTACGATGGCTCTAGTAGCACTTAGTTGTCTTTAACTTCATTCGAAACAATTTTGTTAGATTGTATGTGACAGCTGTCGTATCAGCGTGCATTTAAAAAAAGACTTAACCAAAACTGGTGAATTTTTGTGTAGCCATTTTAATATTGAAGAGAAGAAAAAAAAGCAACATTTTCAGCATATTACGCTTTATTATTTCAAGAAAGGTAAAGACGCAACCGAAACGCAAAATAAGATTTGTGCAGTGTATGGAGAAGGTGCTGTGACTGATCGAACATGTCAAAAGTGGTCTGTGAAGTTTCGTGCTGGAGATTTCTCGCTGGACGATGCTCCACGGTCGGGTAGACCACTTGAAGTCGATAGCGATCAAATCGAGACATTAATTGAGAGCAGTCAATGTTATACCACGCGGGAGATAGCCGACATACTCCAGATATCCAAATCAAGCGCTGAAAATTATTTGCACCAGGTTATGTTAATCGCTTTGATGTTTGGGTTCTATATGAGTTAAGTGAAAAAAACCTTGACCATGTTTCCGCATGCGATTCTCTACTTAAACGTAATGAAGAGAAAACGTTCCGTTTTTAAAACAAATTGTGACGGGCGATGAAAAGTGGATACTGTACAATAATGTGGAATGGAAGAGATCGTGGGGCAAGGGAAATGAACCACCACCAACCACACCAAAGGGCGGTCTTCATCCAAAGAAGGTGATGTTGTGTATATGATGGGATTGGAAGGGAGTCCTCTATTACGAGCTCCTTCCGGAAAACCAAACAATTCCAACAAGTACTGCTCCCATTTAGACCAACTGAAAGGAGCACTCGACAAAAAGCATCCAGAACTAGTCAACGGAGAACGCATAGTCTTGCATCAGGGTTAACGCAAGACCGCATGTTCCTTTGATGACCAGGCAAAAACTGTCACAGCTTGGCTGGGAAGTTCTGATTCATCCGCCATATTCACCAGCCGTTGCACCTTCAGGTTTCCATTTATTTTGGTCTTTACAAAATTCTTGTAATGGAAAATATTTCAATTCCCTGGAAGATTGTAAAAGGCACCTGCAACAGTTCTTTGCTCAAAAAAATAAAAAGTTTTAGGAAGATGGAATTATGAAGTTGCCTGAAAAATGGCAGAAGGTAGTGGAACAAAAGGGTGAATACGTTGTTCAAGAAAGTTCTTGGTGAAAATGAAAAACGCATCTTTTATTTTTACTTAAAAACCAAAGGCACTTTTTGGCCAAACGCAATATTTAGCGTTGCAAAAGAATCTTCTGTATTTGATCATAAATCATGAACTCATTCATGATCAAATATGCTATTTCTTTGTTTTAACTATTTATCAGTTCCTTTCTATAGCATAAGAATTTACCATTTCCTCATTATTTTTATTTGCATTTTTTTATTAGTGATAGCAGATCAGCTCAGACAATACTTATTGTAACTTCATTCCTTCTTTTCATGTTCTTTGAGTTAATTTTGGAGTCATTTGATCACACCTACTGTTACTTACACTTATAGCAGACTAAGTCTGCCCTGCTAATTCTTGATTTATATCATAGTACCTGTCTAGTTAGCGTTCTTGTCTCTCTTAGGCTATGATTTGTGTTCATATGGGACTGTTAGGATTTTCTGCAAGATTCAATCATAGTCATCAGTCATTTCAGTTATGGAAATTTCAGCTTTTTCCACAGTTGATCATATAGCCTCTGCTGTGGCAAAAGGTCTATAGCTTTTTATAGGTATGGTGTGCTGTCTAAATTGAAGCCTAGAAGGACATTAATATTTGGTACAATGCGGTTTCGAGGCCAAGCTGGACCGTTCTTGTTGTAATCTTCCTCCAGGGTCGATCCGCGAGGAAAACGGTGTGCGATGGCACGTGTGTCCCTACTGCACCAAGGAGTTCCGCAAGCCCAGCGACCTGGTGCGCCACATCCGCATCCACACCCACGAGAAGCCCTTCAAGTGCCCACAGTGCTTCCGGGCCTTCGCCGTGAAGAGCACGCTGACGGCCCACGTCAAAACGCACACGGGCATCAAGGCGTTCAAGTGCCAGTGCTGCATGAAGAGCTTCTCCACCTCGGGAAGCCTCAAGGTGCACATTCGCCTGCACACAGGTACGGGGGGCCCTCCCGCCGCAGGTGGTTCACAGCGGGGTCTGCGGTCACGGCTGAGCCTGTGGAGCACTCGTTGCTCTTTATTTTAACGAGCGTGACAGTGACCTTCTGTGGACTGGGCACACGGTACACGCTGTTGAACAAGATCCACGTGACCTTGGTCCTCATGGCGCCGATGGCCTAAAGAGGGAGCGTTAAACTGTACCACTTACGAGTGAGGGCAGGAGCGCAGGGAGTGAGGAGGGAGACCGCTGTGGGTGACGGGATTCAGATGCAGCCCGGGAGGGCCTTCCCGAGGAGGAGGCCGGCATCGCCCCCGTGGGGCCTCTGGGTTTTAGCTGGCACACTTCAGGCTGGGAGTGTCTGTGCTGAGACCTTAATATCAATACCCACTCTACCTTTCAGATATTTTGTCATCAGTATTAAGGCACAAGAACTTTCATATTCAGGCTCCAGTTCTGTTTATAGCAGTTTTATTGAGATATAATTCACAAATCATAAAATTCACTCTTTCAAAGTGTGCAGTTCAGAATTGTGCAACCCATGCCACTATCTAATTTTCGAACATTTTTATCACCCCCAAAAGAAACCCTGCACCCATTAGCAGGAACTTCTCCTAACCCTTTGAGGTTCCTGGGCTGAGCTGAGCATGTGGATGAGTATTTGAAAAAGCTGAAATGAGACTTTTGATATATGCCTTTCTTTGGAATCTGCATTTTCATTTGCCAGTAAAATTGTAAGAAAAGGAAGTTTCCTTCAGAAAAGGGAAGTCATAGCAGAGGATTGTTAAGAGGATGTTATTGCTGTCAGCAGCAGCAGCAGTGACATTATTATTTACAATCAAACAGCCACCATTTACTGCTCATTTACCAAATGCTGGGCACTGCTAAGTGCTATTCAGACACAAGTGTATAGAATCCCAGCAGCAAGCCTGGGGCCCCGTCGTTATTCCAGTTACAGACAGGATGATTTCAGAGAGGAGAGCAGCCTTACTCATGTTAGTGTCTTGAGGACTACTAGTTGGTTGAACATGGGTTTTACAATTTTAGGCTCTCTCCTGAAAATAGTAGATGCTCTTTTTTTTTACTTAAAATGCTCTTATTACCTGCCTTAACATCTGTAATGTGCACTGTATGCAAGCAAGGGAAAATAACTGTTAATTTATAATGTCCATGAAGTTATAAACATATGGCATGAAACAACAAATTGAGAATTCAGATCAGTATTAAAATACTAGAATTTTATGTTGACGTTAACTGAGATGTATTTCTTTGGAATACTTTTACAGTCTATTTTGTTTTTTATCAGGAGTCAGACCTTTTGCTTGTCCTCACTGTGACAAGAAATTTCGAACCTCAGGCCACAGGAAGACTCACATTGCTTCTCACTTTAAACACACGGAGTTAAGAAAGATGAGGCACCAGCGTAAACCTGCAAAGGTTCGTGTTGGCAAGGCGAACGTTCCAGTCCCCGATATTCCTTTGCAGGAGCCGATCCTCATAACAGACGTAGGTAAGATTGTCCTCCCTTGGTACTTCGCAAAGGGTGTATGAACATTATGGTTTGCGTACTTAGATAGTTGTATGTGTGGTGCCAGTGGAGTTGTTGTTAAGCATTGTTTTGCTTTATGGGCCAGCAAGTTTCACAGTTAAATTAAGATCCTAGTTCTGGCTCAGCTGCTGCTCAGATTATGTTCTCGGCAAGAGGGAAGTGCTGTGTAAGTGAAGATGTTCATATGTGAGTCCTCACCGAGGAAGACTGTACCTCAGTGGACCTGTGGGGTGGGCGGGTGTCCTGAGTGGGGCACACAGTATGCTATGTCACTTACATGTTAGAAGCCCCGCGTGCTGTGTAACAGATCATTATCTGGGCTGCTTTAACCTTTGGATTAAAAGGTAAATCTGCCAGCTTTCAAGTTCTTTTTAGGCTTGGTGTTGTTATGATCAAGGTAAATTATGATTTTGTTAGCTAACTAAAAAGAAAACACTGTTTATGAGAATCTTCAGAAAAATGATTTTTGTAGGTCCTAAAATAAGATTAAAGGAAACTCATTAAGTTCTGTGCAAGAATTTACATTTTTATGCCGTTCTCCTGTACTTCATCGTCTTAGGCGAGATAATATAGTCTGTGAATGAAATTAATATCAAACAAAACATAATTTAATGTAAATAAAGCTTAAATGGTAAAAAAGAGAGATACTGTAGACTAATGTCAGCTAGAGTGCCCTAATAAGGTGATCAGTAGTCACGAGCTTTTATGTATCTAGGAGCGTAGCATCAAAATATATAAACCAAACACAGAAGAAAGGAGAAATATTCAAATTCTGAACCATAGTGAGAGACCCTCAATTAGATTGGTGTAAACACAGCGAGACTGAGGAGGGTTTGAAGCACACATATAAAAAGGGTGATTGAATGGCTTTAAAGCCTTGTACTCCAAAGTACACACTCTTTTAAATATGCATGAAATAGAAGTTGATCACATTCGAGGGTATAGAGAAATTTCAGATTTTCAAAAATAGGTACTGTGAAGAATACAGTCTTTGATTACAGTTCAATGAAAACATAAATTAATAGAAAATAGCTATCTAAAGTTTCATTATATGGAAAAGTAAGGCTCAAAACTGCAATTACGTCCTAGAAATGGGAACATTTTTATAAACAGTTGGATGGACCAAAGCTATTACCAGAAAAGACTGATAACAGCTTTTAAGAAGTATTTCTTACTAAAAAATAAGAATGAAAATAAATAAAATATATAACTAAAAAAGGTAGAAAAATAAAAAAGCGAGTAGCAAAAAGTAATAAGTATAATAATTTAAGATAGAAGACAAAATTCTAGTGAACATAATTTTACAATTTTTAAAAAGTTAACAGGGGCTTCCCTGGTGGCACAGTGGTTGAGAGTCTGCCTGCTAATGCAGGGGACACGGGTTCGAGCCCTGGTCTGGGAGGATCCCACATGCCTCGGAGCAACTAGGCCCGTGAGCCACAACTACTGAGCCTGCGCTTCTGGAGCCTGTGCTCCGCAGCAGGAGGGGCCGCGATGGTGGGAGGCCCGCGCACCGCGATGAAGAGTGGCCCCTGCTTGCCACAACTAGAGAAAGCCCTCGCATGGAAACGAAGACCAAACATAGCCATAAATAAATAAATAAACTTATTAAAAAAAAAAAGTTAACAGTAAAATAGATAGCTTGACACATCTCTAGTAAACTAAAGACCGAGAAAATATCTGTAATATTAGGAATGAGAGTCAAGCTGTAAGCATAGATACAGATGAGATAAAAATTGTTTGCAGATACTCTACAACTTTTTGCTCATACACTTGCAAATTTAGATGAAATGGATTTTTTCTAGAATAATGTACTTATCAGACTTAACTCTAGAAGAAACGGGAAAACCCCCAAAGACAACAAGTTCAAGAGCATACTCCCCAAATACCAGCCTGCAGTGATTTTACGCATGATTTCTGCTAAGCTTCCTAGGAGCTGTGATTCTTAGGGTGTTTAATTGTTTAGGGTATAGACACTGATCAGAACTCCCATGGTAGGTTAGAACACTCTGATGTCCTTGTGCCGTTGTGGCAGCTCACAAAACAAAACAACAGACCAATTTCACTTAATGTCTCTAGGTTCTCAGTGATTTGTGTTATTCTTGAAATGCAAAAAAATCTCTGTAAGTTAGGACAGGCTAAAAACTTACTTAGCAGCCCTAGAATTATCCTTCATGCTTGAGGGTAACCCTCAAATTACCAGTTTTTTCAGGTTGCCATGACTCAGGTTACACGCCTGTGGGTTTCTTGCCCTTA
The DNA here is from genome assembly GCF_965194805.1 of Balaenoptera borealis. Classification (NCBI taxonomy): domain Eukaryota; kingdom Metazoa; phylum Chordata; class Mammalia; order Artiodactyla; family Balaenopteridae; genus Balaenoptera; species Balaenoptera borealis. The sequence goes on along the minus strand of NC_138875.1, from coordinate 2,238,833 downwards.
AGTTTACAAATCCTTAGTTGAGTTGAACTGGAGCCCTGATTCTCCAGACTTTTTCCGAGGTTAAAATGGAGAACATTGTGCTTTTAGCTTCACAGACACCTGTATCTTAGACTAAATTAGTGGAAGCAGAATTCTCCTTTGTTCTAGGCTGAGTGGGACACATGGGGGAAGTGATTCATAGAGCTGGCTTCACATTGTAAAATGTAAAATATTTAAATATTTATTTTACACTTCGTCGTTATTTGTATTTGTGTCTGTCTCTTCTCTCAGAATCTGAGCTCCTTGGGGGCTATGTAGAAAAAATGTGACTGTAATTATGTTTGGGGGACAGATCTTGATAAAAACATGCCAGAGAGGGTTTAGCATAGATTGGTTACAATTATTTGACTTAACTGGGAGATGAGATGTTCCAGTCCAGTCTGGTTACTTGAAGCTCAGTACCTTTTACACTAATTACTGTCACTTAGGAAAGTATTAGAATGCATCAGAAAATACTACAGCAAGTAACTTAATCTCTGCGTATTAAGGGAGCATTGTTGGATGGAATAGTCCCATATAGTTGTGCAATTCTAAAAACTTCCAGAGCTGCGTGGGAACTTAAAAATAGTCTTTCCCAAACTTGCCTACATTCCTCACTCTTCATTTTTACAGATGTAAAAAGTGGGCCCTAGAGAGGGTTCTAACATTGCTTTTAGGTTCTACAACTAGAGCTCATGGTAGAACTAGAACCTGGGTCTTCAGACGTCTGGGTCAGGGTGTGGTCAGTAAAGTTCACTTCTCCCACACCCGTCAGCCTTGCGCCCCCGGCACAGGAGTGTGGAGGAGCCACCAGGGGCCCAGGTGGCCACTGGATCTTGGCATCGAGCACCACTAGTCTTTACTGAACACAGATACCGTGTAGTAGTTCATTGCACTTGCGGCTGTTTTCACTAGACATGCGGTATACTGTACTCTAAATGCTTTCTCTTCTAAATTCAAGAACTAAGTTTAAATAAAACAGTGTGCAGACTGGGGAAGTATTGGAGTCAGGGTGATCGTAATATTTTGATCTGTAACTGCTTCTGGATTTTCAAATCATATGTGTATATGACATATCTATGTTTTTAAAAAAGAAATCACTGTGTTTTCTATATATGACTGTGCATATGTGTGAGTGTGTGTAATGGTGTATGCTGCCACCATTTTTGCGGAGCATAGATGTTTGGAAAATATTTTCTTCGAAGTGAGCCAGGCTTTGGTTATCTATTATTTTTTTAATTTATTTATTTTAAATTAAAAGTGGGCTTTTGTTTTGTTTTTAATTAATTAATTAATTAGTTAATTATTTACTTACTTATTTGGTTGCACCGGGTCTTAGTTGCAGCAGGCGGGCTCCTTAGCTGTGGCTCATGGGCTCCTTAGTTGCAGCTCGCCAGCTCCTTAGTTGCAGCATGCAAACTCTTAGTTGCGGCATGCAGGATCTAGTTCCCTGACCAGGGATTGAACCCCGGGCCCCCTGCGTTGGGAGCGCAGAGCCTTGACCACTGCACCACCAGGGAAGTCCCTGGTTATCTATTATTTTAAACCTCAGCGCTGTAATGATTGATCTTCCAAGTTTATATTCATGTTTTAATCATATTGATATTAGTGCATTTATCTTGCTTTTTCTTTCACATATTTGTCTAACCTAGTATACCAAATTTATTTTATATGTTATGTGTGATATATAATATGTGTTATGTTTGTCATCATTTTGTTCTTTTGTGGTTTATGGTAGCTCTTGTAAGACTAAGTTGTATTTTCCCCAAGCACCATAACAAGATAAAACTTTTTCTTCTGTTAGTATAGAAGGAATTTTAGGAAGTTTTAAGGACATCTCTAGTTTGTTTTTGAGGCATATTAGCTGAAATTTATCCATGCCTTTCTTTAAGATTAGTAGTTTCCTTAAAATAAAATACACACATATATATATATATATAAAGGGACTGATGGTCTAGTAGAAATGACATAATGAGGCCAAGACCTTAGGGGTTTTATGTATGTTTAATTCACCTTTAATTTTTTTCTTCAAAGATTACGACCTTATAATTAGCCTAGCTTTTTAACAGAACTTTGTAAAATTATTAGACGTGAAAAATAAAGCATCGGAAAAATGAAGCCTGTTATTTCACTTTCTGAGGAGCTCAAGGTGGGACCCCTACCCTCACCCCCAAAGATCGCAGAATCATCTGGGGTTCTGTTTAAAAATAACTATGCCTGGATGCTGCCCAGAGGCTGTACTTCTGTGTCTAGTGGGGAGACACTAAGGGAACAGCTGTATGTACTAGGTTGTAATTCTGTGTCTAGCGGGGAGACACTAAGGGAACAGCTGTATGTACTAGATTGTACTTCTGTGTCTAGCGGGGAGACACTAAGGGAACAGCTGTATGTACTAGGTTGTAATTCTGTGTCTAGCGGGGAGACACTAAGGGAACAGCTGTATGTACTAGGTTGTACTTCTGTGTCTAGCGGGGAGACACTAAGGGAACAGCTGTATGTACTAGATTGTACTTCTGTGTCTAGCGGGGAGACACTAAGGGAACAGCTGTATGTACTAGATTGTAATTCTGTGTCTAGCGGGGAGACAGTAAGGGAACAGCTGTATGTACTAGATTGTACTTCTGTGTCTAACGGGGAGACACTAAGGGAACAGCTGTATATACTAGATTGTAATTCTGTGTCTAGCGGGGAGACACTAAGGGAACAGCTGTATGTACTAGGTTGTAATTCTGTGTCTAGCGGGGAGACACTAAGGGAACAGCTGTATGTACTAGGTTGTACTTCTGTGTCTAGCGGGGAGACACTAAGGGAACAGCTGTATGTACTAGATTGTACTTCTGTGTCTAGCGGGGAGACACTAAGGGAACAGCTGTATGTACTAGGTTGTACTTCTGTGTGTAGCGGGGAGACACTAAGGGAACAGCTGTATGTACTAGGTTGTACTTCTGTGTCTAGCGGGGAGACACTAAGGGAACAGCTGTATGTACTAGGTTGTACTTCTGTGTCTAGCGGGGAGACACTAAGGGAACAGCTGTATGTACTAGGTTGTACTTCTGTGTGTAGCGGGGAGACACTAAGGGAACAGCTGTATGTACTAGATTGTACTTCTGTGTCTAGCGGGGAGACACTAAGGGAACAGCTGTATGTACTAGATTGTACTTCTGTGTCTAGCGGGGAGACACTAAGGGAACAGCTGTATGTACTAGATTGTAATTCTGTGTCTAGCGGGGAGACACTAAGGGAACAGCTGTATGTACTAGGTTGTAATTCTGTGTCTAGCGGGGAGACACTAAGGGAACAGCTGTATGTACTAGGTTGTACTTCTGTGTCTAGCGGGGAGACACTAAGGGAACAGCTGTATGTACTAGGTTGTACTTCTGTGTCTAGCGGGGAGACACTAAGGGAACAGCTGTATGTACTAGGTTGTACTTCTGTGTCTAGCGGGGAGACACTAAGGGAACAGCTGTATGTACTAGGTTGTACTTCTGTGTCTAGCGGGGAGACACTAAGGGAACAGCTGTATGTACTAGGTTGTACTTCTGTGTCTAGCGGGGAGACACTAAGGGAACAGCTGTATGTACTAGGTTGTACTTCTGTGTCTAGCGGGGAGACACTAAGGGAACAGCTGTATGTACTAGGTTGTACTTCTGTGTCTAGCGGGGAGACACTAAGGGAACAGCTGTATGTACTAGGTTGTACTTCTGTGTCTAGCGGGGAGACACTAAGGGAACAGCTGTATGTACTAGGTTGTACTTCTGTGTCTAGCGGGGAGACACTAAGGGAACAGCTGTATGTACTAGGTTGTACTTCTGTGTCTAGCGGGGAGACACTAAGGGAACAGCTGTATGTACTAGGTTGTACTTCTGTGTCTAGCGGGGAGACACTAAGGGAACAGCTGTATGTACTAGGTTGTAATTCTGTGTGTAGCGGGGAGACACTAAGGGAACAGCTGTATGTACTAGGTTGTAATTCTGTGTCTAGCGGGGAGACACTAAGGGAACAGCTGTATGTACTAGGTTGTACTTCTGTGTCTAGCGGGGAGACACTAAGGGAACAGCTGTATGTACTAGGTTGTAATTCTGTGTGTAGCGGGGAGACACTAAGGGAACAGCTGTATGTACTAGGTTGTACTTCTGTGTCTAGCGGGGAGACACTAAGGGAACAGCTGTATGTACTAGGTTGTAATTCTGTGTCTAGCGGGGAGACACTAAGGGAACAGCTGTATGTACTAGGTTGTTTATTGCAGCCCTGCAGTAGTGTACAGTTAGCAACAGGCAGAATGTCCGCCAGAAGTGCATTAAGGGAACTGGGTATACTGGTACAGTGGAGTTCCTTGCCGGCATCCAAAGGGTGATGGGAATGATGTCATATATAATGACTTGGAGAGTTAAGTATATGTATGAAGTATGAACAGATAGTTCCAGAACAGTGTGTATGGTTGATCCCACTTATGTTTTCACATTACAGACTCTTTTGTTAGAGTGGATACTAAACTGTTCATTATGGTTGTCTCTGAGGGGTGTTACTGGGCACGTTCTTTTGTTTTTCTTTTTATGATCTTGTGAATTATTTGAGAAAGGGCCAGAGGACTTGCACAAGTGCATATTGGCAAGGGATTGGATAAAGGGATTCGGTTCGTGGAGGGCAGGTGGGACTGGGGAGGAAGCGAAGACAGACTGGGAGACAGAGATGGGCCGGGACAGGAGGCTAGAGCTCCTCAGATTCAGAATGGTCCTGAGGAGCCAGAGCTTCAAGGCAAGCCGTTCGACCACAGACCTGCTGTTTCAGAAAAGAAAGGAGTAACTAAACATTCTGTTTATGGGACCTGTTTATGATGGAGAACTTGTTTGCTGTGGAACGTAGGTTCCAGAAGCCACAGGAGAAAGAGCTGGAAGAACAGTGGGGCTGGAGGGGGGACCCTGCACCAGAATGGGGGTGACTTGGAGAGGAGGGACGTCTGTGGGCCTGACAGGGCTCACAGCTTCAAGGCCTGGCACGGACAGCCAGTCTGAAGTCTCCTGGTAGATTCTGGCGTCAGGCTGCTTCAGTGCAGGCTGGAAGTCAGGGCCTGTTGTGGCAGACGGGCGGGGAGCTCTCCGAAGGTGCTAAATCAGGTGCAGCCTGGAGCCTTAGGGGTGCAGCCTGGAGCCTTAGGGGTGCAGCCTGGAGCCTTAGGGGTGCAGCCCGGAGCCTTAGGGGTGCAGCCCGGAGCCTTAGGGGTGCAGCCCGGAGCCTTAGGGGTGCAGCCCGGAGCCTTAGGGGTGCGGCCCGGAGCCTTAGGGGTGCGGCCCGGCTCTGCCGTCTGACAAGCTTGGCGTCTGTGCTGCAGGCTAGGGAGGTGCTCACCCGGAGCCCCGCTTTGCTAGCTGACCTCAGGTCTGACCGGGAGGCAGTGAAGCCCTGCACAGCCGTGCCCCCAGCACCCAGCATGGCTTTTTTTTGTTTTTGATGTGGGAAATGGCAAAAGCAATACTTTTGTTTTCTTATTTGTGAATATCTTATTTTTTTCCCTATGAAACAGATACAAGACAACTATAGGAGGGCTTTTTACTTTTTAAAAATTACCTTGTGAATTTCATTTACTTTACCTACTTTCACGAATTTATACAATTTATATAAATAATTTATATAACTAATTGCTTAAAATTATTTCACTTTCCTGTGTTGCTTTTTAATGTATATCTTGTCTGATGAAGTCTATAAAATTAATTTCTCACGTTTGTATATTTGTACAGTTCATTTTAATTGTGGGAGGAGAGTTTTAAATTTTTTTATTGGTGTTTTTCTTAGAAATCACTCATTCCGTTAAGTTCAGCAATGAACAAGAAAATGGCTTATCAGATATTACTTGGAGCTTACAGTTTTAATTAAGTGGTACTTTATGCTAATAGTTACTGAACCTGTTTGCATAAGATACCGGGGAACTGTGCCTAACAGTTGCTGTTATGTGTTGCCTGTGGACCTTCCTTGCAGAGCATTTGAGGTTCACAGTTTCACAAGCTTCGCAGTGACCAGAGGCGCCACCCTTTTTGGCTGCCAGTTTGGAAAATACTCACTTGAGTTTTCTGTTCTCTTCATAGAATCTAACATGATTCCCTGAAAGTAGATGTCCAATAAAGGTTGACCGTCAGACCGTGAATCAACGATCTTGGTTGGAATTTGTGCGTGCTTCTTTCCTTCCCTTCTTTCTCTGATTTTGTAAACACTGAGAACAGGATCATTAATATATTCGATCGTATCTACGTGTCCTACTTGGCCAGTGCTCTTTGGCTCAGGGGTACATCCGTGACCATGGGGCAGGCCCCAGGCTCCAGAAGCTCTAGCCCAGGGAGTGGGGAAAGAGAAAAGAGAACCAGCAGCGACAAGTGCTGGGACAGAAATGAGTCAGCGTGGAGGTGGGAAAGTGAGGCTCGTTAAGGATCACATCACGAAGCTGCCTGGGTAGGAGTTGGCGGTGGGTGTGGAGGGAGGTGGGGACCCGTGCCAGGAGGCCGAGCCGGGTGGTCGCAGTGGCCCCGTTCTCGGTGACAGACCACGGGAGGCGGTTGAGCAGATTGCCGTTAGGGTCCCAGCTCACTGTGGCAGGGACCTTCTTCTGTTGGTGATACGAGAAGGCAGAGCAGAACATTCAGGAGGCTGGTCTAGGTGCGTGTCTGACACAGAGCCACGCAGAAGAGTGAACGTGCGTCTGGGTTCGGGAATCAGCCCTTGTACGGCCATCTTGCCTCTGAGCACCAGGCGTGTCAGCCTGTCTGCAGCAGACTTAGCACGTGTGTCCTGGGGAAGGTGGTGGGGTGGACTGAAGGACTGAAGTTTTCTCTTCTTGAGCGCGAGAGAGGAGTTGTTGGGAAAAAGCAGGGCGATGCCGTGACGGGTAGAGCGATGCTGGAGCGCCCGGAGGGAAGATCTTTGCGTGGTTCCCACGCAGCTCCCCAGTCCTGAATCCTCGTGAAATGGGAGAAGGTTTGGCAGCTCATCGAGTGTGTGCCCTGTGGATTGTACACACATCACAAGGGAGGTTCTGTTATTTTTTTAAATTTTTTTATTTTTTGGCCGTGTCACACAACGTGTGGGATCTTAGCTCCCCAACCAGGATCGAACCTGTGCCCCCTGCCTTGGGAGGGCAGAGTCTTAACCACTGGACCGCCAGGGAAGTCCCACAAGGGAGGTTCTGAATTCTCTTTGAAAAGTAAATGAGCTTCTCATGCAGCATCGGGAAGTGCGGGTCCGTTCAGTTACGTCTCACGTGCGAGTGAAGCAATTTCTATTTCTATGTCGAATCCTCTCCAGCTTTGCCGTCTTTCCCCCCGTTGTTCGAGAATGGTAGCAGTGGAAATAGAAACGAGGAAACAAGTTTAAGAACACTGGAGAAGTGGGATCTCCAGGACTGGCAAATGGCAAACGTAACGAGCGGCTCCAAGAGTCTGAAATCCCTGGCCCCCGCATGACTAGGAGGATGGGGTTCCTTACGTACAGCTAGGAGAGTTGGGAGGAACAAGCAGGTTTTAGGGGACAGGATTGAGCCGTAACCCGCACTGTTAGGGACAGTCTGGACAGCAGTGTGTGAGGAGGTGCCTGTTGGTGATCATCGCAGGGAAGTGAATGGCACAGCCCAGGGAGCAGGGAGCATGGGCAGTCCAGAGTCTTGGCTGACAGCTGCGTTGTCTGGGAGAGAGAGGAGCAGCCCAGGTAGAACTGACAATATGCGTCTTCCTCTTGTTGTTCCAGGTGAACATTAAGTAATTCAGAGGGTTCAACTGTATGTTTGTCCTGAATTTCATAAATAATTCAATTGCTTGATCAAGACATACTTATTACACGGTCAACGTAAGGGCATTCTTTATTCATTGAAAGTATGTAAAACCTGAAATATTTAAGGTTGTAATTTTGCTGTTTACAGATTTTCTTTTAATAAAATTTCTATGAAAACCCTGACTTTCTTAGAACAAAAAATCATGTTGGAATCATTTCTGTCTTGAATTTGTTATAGTACCTAGGGTACAGTCTTCATACTGAACAAATAAGGGACTTAAAAACTCTGATTAACCTAAATGTTGATGTAGCTGTATAAATTGCATGCCAACAGATGCTCATATAGAAAGTTAAATGTAGAAATCCATGAAAAATTGGCTCTAGAACAAAGAGAAGTAATTGTGACAGTATAAATGTTCCTTATGTCAAAAGAGTATCTATCTTATATTAACTCTATTAAGTGTTTCCTGATAGGTGTTCTTTAAATAGCGAGTTCCTAACACAAATTAAAATAGCAATTAGTCGCAACATTGGAATCTAGCTCTTCAGGATTTTTTATCTTCTGGGTAAAGCAGATGCCGTTTGACATTTATTAGTAGCATTGACAGTGAATTATTCCTGATTTTCTTTTGGTTTGTAGGTCTTATCCAGCCCATTCCAAGAAACCAGCTTTTTCAAAGTTATTTTAATAATAATTTTGTAAATGAAGCAGATAGACCATACAAGTGTTTTTACTGTCATCGTGCCTATAAAAAATCTTGCCATCTTAAACAACACATCAGGTAAGGTAACATAGATTCAGAGATGGAAATTTATAGTTACAGTGATTTAGTGATCTGGTGACTTGTGGAAATACTAAGAATGGTAGTGTTAGCTTTTGTTATTTAAAATGTCACTCTTGACCCCAGAATATTTACTGATAATTGATATTTTCATTCTTCAGTGTCTTGACCAAAATGTTTTACCCACAAACCGCCACTGAATTTTATTTACACTCCTATTATATTTCAGTATTTGCAATCTCTGGGACATGTCAGAGAAGTATGGGGTTTGTTTCATTAGGATTATGCTCTTTCACAGTTTTTCGGCTGTATTCATCAGGTGCTAGCAACAGTGAAAAGGAAGTATTGATAGAAACCTGATCACGAGAGACAGTGAGGGGTCATGAGAAGAGGACAGAACGTAGAAGAGGATGTGGGGTCTGGTTTTGTGTCGGTTGTATGCGAGCCCCAGGACTTCAGATGAGTCACCTGAGCGCTGAGTCTCAGGTCCCGTTGTGGGGACGTGAGAGCTGAGTCTCTGCTGCTGAGCTCAGCAAAGGGGTGGCCAAGGGAGAGAATTACTAGAGTGCGTGCTAAATTAGGAAGCAGTGTGAAAGCGTAAGACGCTTATTCATTACCATTTTTATTCTTTTTAGATCACATACAGGTGAAAAGCCTTTTAAATGTTCTCAGTGTGGAAGAGGCTTTGTTTCTGCAGGAGTGCTCAAAGCACACGTCCGAACGCACACTGGACTTAAATCTTTCAAGTGTCTGATATGTAATGGAGCTTTCACTACTGGTGGTAGCTTACGGCGACATATGGGCATCCATAACGACCTTCGTCCCTATATGTGTCCCTATTGCCAGAAAACATTTAAGACCTCACTAAATTGCAAAAAGCACATGAAAACCCATAGGTAGGTATAATTCTGATGGTCACTTTTTAACAATCCTTATAATTCCCAGATGATGGTGGGGAGCATTTTGAAGAAATAGTTGTCTTTGTTTCCTTTATTATTACTTCTAGCGGGAGGTGTATGAGCTAAAGAAACTTCTGTATCAGTGTTTAATGACCTATTGAGAGCCATAGACTAAAGCACATCATTTGTATTTTTAATGTAGTGTTGAAGTAGTCAGTGTTGGCCTAAATGCTTTCTAAACTCTCTTAAAACTGCTAATCAGTAGTAGATAAAATGCTAGATAGACAGTGTCTACTATAATGAGGTAATGAAGATTTCAAAAAAGAAAATCTTGGTCAACTCTGTGATCTCTAGGCATATCATTAGTGTTATCTGAATGGTAATTATTGTAGGTTGTTGACAGAAAGAAAATATGTTTTAGCTAACACATAAATCCATCATTAAAGCTAACTTAGATTTTTGCTTGCTTAGAGGGCTGCCTCATCTGTAAATGGAGGTGACCCAAAGAGCCCTTACAGAGGCACATTTCTGACTGTGTCTGGAGCTTATTCAGTGGTGCTTCTGTGAAGCCACAGAATTCTGTATTGTAACGGAAAGCCTGGACAAGGTGACCACGACCACCTCCTAGGAGACTTTGAAAACAAGAGTTACCAGGCTTACCAGGAAAGAATATTAGCCTTCTGCCCTAGAATGTTTACCTTTGAGCCGTATTTTAACCCGGATGTCTGTGTCCAGGTATTACCTACCAAACAAAACTCCCAACTGTTAGAATAAGGTAACTCTGAGAAAGAGTGTTTTGGTTTTATCCCTCTGGATGCCAAAGCACACTTGACAGAATGGACTGTCCTCGATTTTGGCACGGTTGATTGTGTAGCCGAGGAGTTTAAGTGCTTCTCGAGACCATCTAGGGAATATGAGATTGGTGGTGTCAGTTGGGGGACGCTTGCCAATCATATATCCAGTTATACTTGGCTGCATTTTATGGAGGAAGTTCTATGCTTCACACGCATTCAGGAACTGGGGAATTCATGGGGGCGGAGACGCTCAGAGTGCGTGCTCCTGCTCCCCGTAGCAGGATCGCCTAAGAGCGGTGCCCTGCTAAGAGAAGTGGGGCGTGGTCACGGCTTGCCCAGAGCATGGTGAATAGTGCCTCTTTCTGCAAGGCGCCTGGCTTTCACGGTGTACTTTTGTGGTAGTGTTGGGAGTACAGCTCACAGGCTCAGAGGCCAGTGGTGTGATTTCTGGGAGGAGGGTCAGCTGCTTTCAGCCAGGTCATCTCTGTCAGTGGGGTGTTGCCTTGGCCACTGCTTGTCCAGGGTTCCGCTGAGGGACGCGAGCCACGCTTACGCCAGGGGAGAGTGTGCGTGACTTTCAGGTGGCAGCGTAAGGACGGGTAGGTCTGTCATTGCAGAGTTGGGGGTTTATCTTACAGATGGCGTGTACTTTGAACCTGCCTGCAAGCAGGCAGCAGCTCCAGTCGTTTGATCCCTTTGTTTGAAGTCTTGGAAATTCCTAAAAGGCTATATACACTTACATTAAAAATAAAAAGTCTCTGTAGTAAGAGTTGTGAAAACACCCAGGCAAACGAACAGAAAACAAGGCTCCACCAGTCACGACAGAGGGCACATTTCCTCTCCTTCGGGGTGGTGGAGGGGACCCCGTGAACCCATGGCACCACTGTACAGTCACCCTGTGGTGGAGGTGTGACAGTGCGTGTTCTTTCCTTTGCTGCTTTTCAGTACATTTTTGTTACCGCCCTCCTCAGTAAAAGTAGTTGAGAAGTGACTGTTTTTGATATCAGAAAATGAAGAGGAAAGGCTTTTGGAGCTCAGAATGGAATCCTGAATCGGCAGATTCACGTGATTCTGGCATCCAGAGTCGGGTAGAGCTTGTGTGAGTCTGACTGGAGTAGCCCCTTCATGGCTGAGATACTGCACAGCCTGTTAATCAGATCATTGTTTGACCTGGGGTTTTTTGTTTGTTTTTCCCCCAGTTTTTTTGATTCATTCACTGAATTCATTGTTCATTTTTCTCTTTGAAAGAGAAATTGTTGGCCTTGATGAACATATGCCGGGTATGTTTTGTACACGTGAAAGTAATATTAACAGGACTAATGATCTTGCAGAAAACCATCGCGGCCACATGCCTCGTGGTCCAGGTCCTGCAGCCTGTGGCCCACTGGCCAGTGAGCCGCGCACGGCCTGGCAGGCTGCAGGAGGGCCCCGTCTCTCCCGTGCGTGTGTGTAGCGCTGAAGGCAGCCTGTCAGGGCGCTGCCGCATCTCGTGCACTTCTTGTTTTGAACACCTCAGCTCATCGCAGAATTTGAATTGGGAGAGTTGAGCTTTGAAACGTGGCATCTTTTGTATCGTTCAGACTTTGAAAAATCCTTGTTGCCTTCAGGCCCCTATAGTCTGTGAAAGCGCTTAGCGATAAGGGCACGTGGGTTTTCTTTCAGATTATTTGTAGTGTTTAGCTCTCAACTGGATTGCCGCCGCGACTTCAAAGTGAAACAGTTTAAAATGAAAACTGTCACTGAACAAATCGCACGTCGCGTGCCCGCGGTGTTTGACAGCAGCTGACGCTGCGGACTGTTGTCCATTTTTTGAAGATTTGAGCTTGCCCAGCAGCTCCGGCAGCACCAGCAGGCCTGCCCGCTAGACGACGGCGCCGTGGACCAGCAGGGCATGCACGTGCCCGCCCAGCTGCAGGTGGGGATTGAGAACGCCGTGCTGCAGCCGACCGCTGAGGCCGTGGCCGACAACCCCGGGGCCGTGCTGGACCTGGGGCCGCCTGCCGGCGTGGAGGCGGGGCTCGGCCAGCAGATGGCGGGTCAGCCTTTGGAAGCAGATGAAGGTGAGCGGTTCAGGGCTTTTAACTCTCAGGAGTTTTGCAGCCCTTCGTACTCCAGTCCCCGCTGGCCCTCTCGTCTCTGACCTTTTAAAGCGCAGTTTGTGCCGTGTGTCTGAGCGTGAGAGAGTCTGCGGTGCCTTTAGAATGGTAGAAACGGGACCTTTCGATACGCGCTGCTTGTCACCCACTTTCACCCCTGAGCCTACCGCGAGAGAGTCTTTGGTTTTCACTGAGCGCCCATCTGCGTGATCACGCGTGTCCTGGTGCGCGGCTCCCGGACTTGCCAGCGTGAGGCCGTGGGCTGGGTGCTGCTGGCTGCGGGAGCTGAGGCCCCTCGGCCAGCGCGCTGCCTCCTGTGGGGAGACCTCGCTGCAGAAAGACGCCGGCTCACCGGGGGGACGGTGAGCTCAGTGACAGAGTCGGCTCAGGCTTCCGGCCTCCTGCGGGCCTGACAGACGGTTGGCCGGTCAGCTTGCTGTTTGCTTTATGGGCGTCCCAAGAAGTATTTGGTCTGTGAGCAGGGTTTTGTACTTTTTAACCCAACATATGTAAGTTTGTACCCTCTGTATGAATTGTCTTCCTACTGTCTTTTCCAAACAAGGAGGCTGCTTTTTGGAAACTTACCGAAGCATCCTTTTGGACAGGTTGGTAGATGTGGAGCGGCTTCCGGGTTTACGAATCTCCCGCCCTCGTCTGTGCTTCTTGTCTTCAGACAGGCTTGTGGTCCAGCAGCGCACCCTGGAGGGGCACGTGGGCCAGTACGAGCAGCAGGCCCCCCCGCCGCAGCCCTTCGAGCCAGCGGGCCTGTCACAGGGTCAGTGGCGGGCTTCCCTGCGGCTCTCCAGTGAGCTGCGCCTGGTTGGGTTTAACCTCACAGCAACCTTGAGTGTTTGTTTTAGTGCTCTGCTCAAATTTATGACCAGTTATCGAACCAGATAACCTCTTGCGTGGGTAGCGTGTGTGTGTGTGTGTACACATGCACGCACACGCTATTTTGTAGTCTGTTCAGATTTTCCAGAAAGGGACTTTAATGACCATTCTACGCCTGGTTTCTAGCCAAGGAAAGGTAATTGAGTAGAAACTGGGACTTGTTTGTGGCTGGTGTGTCAGCCTGCCCTGCAAGGATGGGAGCTGAGCGTAGCCTCTTGCCTGTGAGCAGGTCACTTTAGAGCCTGCTGATAAAAACTAATAATCCTGATTCCCGTTCAGAAAGTAGACATGTTCCTTTAAATACCTTTATTTGTAAAACCAACCTTTTTTGGTTTTGTGTGTGTGTGCAACTTTAGTATTTTTTGTAGAACTCATGTCTTCTAATTTATTTCAGGTTTTACAGTGACTGATGCATACAATCAACAGACTCAGTTTCCACCCGTCCAACAGTTACAAGATTCTAGCACACTGGAGTCTCAAGCCCTGTCCACGAGCTTCCATCAGCAGAACTTACTTCCGGTTCCTAGCTCTGATACCATTAATGTAGTGAGTATTGCAGAAGTCTCATCATTGAGCAGATTCTATCTTATTCTTCACTGTAATTATTTAAAATTTGCTTACTTAAGAGGGCATGTTAACTTGTTGCAACTTTAAGATTGCTGCATCACCTGTGAAAACCTCAGTGTTTATCAGATAGGGCTTCTGTTCCCTTAAAACATTTTCGTTTTAAGATTCCATTCCCATGATGTGGCTTTACCTTTTTGGTTAAATGTCAGGAAAGTCAGGAGAGTGTAACTGACTTCAGTAACATCTGAAGGATATCACATTGCTTTAGCGAGAAAACCTAAGCATTTTAATTTGTGGAATCTTAAAAGGAACGTGTTAGAATGAAAATATAATGAAGGCTGACATACTAAAGATACATATTTAAATGCATCATTTAAAATTTTCATCTCTCATTCAAGTTGGAGGCATTTAAGTTTTTGTTTTGGTATTGATTTTGCCATTTTTGGAAATCTTTCAGTAGTGGTGAAAATGATTGGCAAATCAATTGTTTTCTTTCTCTCTTTTTTTTAATATTTACTTTTTAAATTTTTTTGGGGCTGTGTTGGGTCCTCGTTGCTGCGTGTGGCCTTTCTCTGGTTGCGGCGAGAGGGGGCTACTCTTGGTTGAGGTGCACGGGCTTCTCATTGTGGTGGCTTCTCTTGTTGCGGAGCACGGGCTCTAGGCACGCGGGCTTCAGTAGTTGTGGCTCGCGGGCTCTAGGGCGCAGGCTCAGTAGTTGTGGCACACGGGGCTTAGTTGCTCCGTGGCATGTGCGATCCTCCTGGACCAGGGCTCGAACCCGTGTCCCCTGCGTTGGCAGGCAGAATTTTTAACCACTGCGCCACCAGGAAGTCCTTGTTTTCTCTCTTTAAAAGCCCCTGTGGGTAACTTTTGCCAAGTGGAGGACCTGGACCCTCCAGTGAAATTTTCAGAGCATGTTTTCCCAGCTCGAAGCTGCGTAATTGACAGTAGGCGCTGAATCTGGGTGGTGGGGGGCATGCCCCTCTGTGGCTTGCCTTCACTCGGCCCTCTGAGCAAGACTGCACACCCGCTCACTCGTGGCTTTTCGGGGCGGGTCCCGGAAGCCAGGGGAAACGCACGCACGCAGACAGGTTCTCCACTGTTCTGGCCCCTCCTGCGCCTGTCCCCTACGTCCTGAAGGTCAGCCTGCGCTCTGTCCGCTGAACATGGGTGTTTCCTGCAGATCTTTGCCCAGTCCCTGGGCTGCACCACCTGTGGCCGGAAAGTGTCGGGTTAAGGGGCTGCTGTCCCCAGACCTGCTGCTCCTGGGCTGGGAACATGCTTTCTCCCCCCGTGATTTTGTGACAAGCGAGGGGACTTAGTATTTTAAGAAAGCAGGCCGTTTTGTTCACTCTCAGTAAGAGTAGAGCAGATGAAAGAGTAGTCTCTTAATATACATAAAAAATATGGAAAGATCAGTTTCATGCTTGGTTAAACTTCGTATTAAAGCAAGTTAATGGAAAATAAAATAAGTATTTCTTCAATAAAATTGGTATAGATGATTTTTGTTATTAATTTGGCCCAAATGATTGCAACGACCTAATTGAGGTTTCTCCCTTTTAAATCCATATTTATGAGTGTTCTTATCCTTAGTTGTTAGGTGTTTGTATTCATTCATAGATGTTCAAGCAGTCCGCTCTGTGCTTCTGCTACGTTTTAGGCAAGTCGTTTGATTCAGGAGTCATCCCAGCAGGAGCTGGAGCTGCAGGCGCCACGTCCCCCGTTCCTGGAGGACAGCGAGGAGCAGAGCCGGCGCTCCTACAGGTACGCACGCTCCTACAGGTACGCATGCTCCTACAGATACACATGCTCCTCCAGGTACGCGCGCTCCTACAGATAAACACGCTCCTCCAGGTACGCACGCTCCTACAGATACACACGCTCCTCCAGGTACGCACGCTCCTACAGATACACACGCTCCTCCGGGTACGCACGCTCCTACAGATACACACGCTCCTCCGGGTACGCACGCTCCTCCGGGTACGTGCGCTCCTACAGGTACGCACGCTCCTCCAGGTACGCACGCTCCTACAGATACGCACGCTCCTACAGATACACATGCTCCTCCAGGTACGCACGCTCCTACAGGTATGTGCGCTCCTCCGGGTATGCGCGCTCCTCCGGGTATGCGCGCTCCTCCGGGTACGCATGCTCAGACCGCAGCCCGTCCTGCTGCTCCCAGCGCCCACCTGCACCATTCCTGCAGCTTCACAAAAGCTCTGGGAAACAGGGTCTATTGTCACCCCCGTTTTATAAAGAAAGTATCTGAGACCAAAGAGACTCACTTGCTAAAGCTTCTACAGCTGGTCAGTGACATGGGCGGGGTTTGGATGCAGCAGCCTGTGCCCGTAAACTACTCTGCTGTAGCTTTCTGTCCCCACTCTAGGCCACTGTTACCGTGTCTTCAGAGATAACTTGGATTTATATCGTGCCTTTTTGTCCAAGGCTCTTTGTGTGTTTCATATATAACCTCCTGTTACTTTAGTCACACTTCCATTTATTCACTTCCATTTATTCCATTATTCATACTTGTTGAATAATGTTTAACTTGGGATTTTGCATCGGTATTTTTAAGTGAGATTAGTATAATATTTTCTCGTGATTCCTTTGTGACATCTGCTTGGGCGTTCCTGGACTTCTGGCCATTCATTCATTCATTCCCCATTCGTTCATTCAACATTTATTAAGAACTTGCTGCTGTGTGCTGAGCTGTGTGCTCTGTGTACCTTCCTGTCACAGATTAAAACCTGGAAATGGAAAAAATAGGGAAATAAAATGGAATAAGCTTTCAGAATTTTAAAAAATTTTTTAATAATATGTGAATAGGAATTTTGAAATTTATAATTGTTTCATCCTTAATTTTAATATATTTCATAGCAACTGAGAGGAAAATAACACTACATATTTATATATTATTCAAAATAGCTCTAGTAACATCTGTTTGGTAAAGTATTTTATCAACTAAAGAGTATACGAACTGACATTTCCAAGTGTCTAGACTCAGAGGTGATTCTGACCCTAATGCAGCGGACGGGTTCGTAGCATCTTATGACTTGGTAAAGAAAATAGCACATGATAAATTCCCTGTTATGTTTAAAGGAATAGTTCGTAGTTAATCAAATTTTATTTCTCCTGGAGGATTGCTATAGGTTTTACTAACTTTGAAATAATAAAATATGTTTAAGGGTACAGTCTGAGCAGAATTTGATCTAACAAGTTTTTCTTCCTAGTATTTCAGAGTTTTAAATGTTGGAGAGCATACCTGGTTTCTGTAACAGTTATGCCTGATTGTTTACTGATTGTTGGTGAAGAGTGTTTGCTTTTCTTCCCTTCTCAGGTGTTGCATTTGTGATCATGCTGTGAATTAACATGGTCTGTGTTGTGTATATAGATGTGACTATTGCAACAAAGGCTTTAAGAAGTCCAGCCACTTGAAGCAGCACGTGCGGTCACACACCGGGGAGAAGCCCTACAAGTGCAAGCTCTGTGGACGTGGCTTCGTTTCCTCTGGGGTCCTCAAGTCCCACGAGAAGACACACACAGGTCATTGTCTGCCTCGCACTGGATGTAAACACAAGGAAAACCATACGTGATTCTAGAGCATATGAATTCTAGCGCATTTTCGTCACACCCCTCAGGGCCCCCAGCCCCAGGCAACCACTGACCTGTCTCCTGTCCATGTGGATTTGCCTGTTCCGGGCTCTTCCTGTAAACGGAACCATATGACACGGTGCCCTTTGTCACTGGCTTCCCTCACTCAGCAAGCACGTGTTCAGGGTCCACCCGTGTTGTGGCACGGGTCCCACTTATTTGTATAGCCGACTGGTAGTCCACTGTGTGGAGAGGCCGTGTTCTGCTTGTCCGCTGCTCAGCTGTTGGACAGCTGTGGTGTTGCCGTTTTTCGGCCGTCAGGAGTAATCTTGGCCATGAACGTTTTGTGCGTCTCTGTGTGGATGCAAGTTTTCGCTTCTCTGTTTAGGAGTGGACTTGCTTGGTCATACGCTAGCTGTTTAAACCTTGGGGTTTACCAAACCAGAGTGGCCTTTCCAGAGTGGCCGCACCATTTTCCTTGTCCACCAGCAGTGATTTCACATCTTGTCAGGGCTTAGTATGGTCTGTCTGCTTCATTATGACCGTCCGTCTTCTTAAAATAACCTCTTCTTGAAAGACCCTCAATTCCTAAAAATTGGGGACCACAGCAAGTACATGCTCTTCGGTTTTGCAGCTTGTTGAGCGCATCTTTGCTTTGATTGCGTACGGTTTTCAGGTAATGAACGTGTTCTGACCCCGTCTCTGCTGTCGCAGGAGAAAAGGCGTTCAGCTGCAGCGTCTGCAACGCTTCCTTCACAACCAACGGCAGCCTCACCAGGCACACGGCCACGCACATGAGCATGAAGCCCTACAAGTGTCCGTTTTGCGAGCAGGGTTTCCGAACCACAGTTCATTGTAAAAAGCACATGAAGAGGCACCAGACAGTCCCCTCGGCTGGGTCAGCACCGGGAGAGGCGGAAGGAGGAGGTGTGGTCCCTTTGTTGATTCAGGTTTATCATCAGCCGATGCTGAAACTTAGTGATTAACTCATTTCAGAGGTGATTTGTACCAGTATATTAACTTATTTCATTTTCTGATTATGAAAGCAATCATAATTTGCTCTTTGAAAGAAAGATTCAGGGAGGCACGAAGAGGAAAACTTCTTACCTCACTGGTCACCAGGCACCAAAATACCAGCATCCCCGCACAGGGCAGGCTGTCGCCCACGCACGCACGTACGCACGCGTAGGTGGACCTGAATTCCCTATTAGGAAATCACCTTAAATGCAGTGTTGTCGTCTATGGGTGTTTATTACAGGCGAATTTGAGATTAGTGAGCACGGATGTACATCAGTTCTAACAACTGCACGGAATTCCATTGTGTTTCATTACACAGTTTCCTGTTGCTGGACGCACAGTGGCTGCCCAGTGCTGCAGTGTAACAGGAAGAGCTGGCGGTCAGGGGGCTTTAACCCTCGACGCTGTGCTTATTCACCACGCACATTCTCATCTGATCGACACGAGATACCGTGAAGCTAACTTAAACGGTAGACGAGCTGATGGCCCCAGTTCCCACACCAAGTATAGTAATCCCAGGAGGATTATTTTGTGCTTATGCTTTTTGTACCTATGAGATGATTTCTTTTTAGCAAGTTCCAGAGTGAAATTACAGTGACAGAACGTGCACCTTGCATATTCTGACACATGGCGCCAGTGCACAGCGTTTTAAATTTTTTAAACGACCTTGTTCCATACGCAGCGTGAGTTATGCTGTTGATAGTTTACACGGTGTCCCGGGGCCTGGGCTCCTGTCTGTGCTGCGGCCAGCAGTGTGCGCCTCAGGCCCTTGGCACTTGATGCTGGCAGAGTGAGCGTGCTGAGATGGGGGCGCGACTCGGAGGGCCATCCGTCAGTTTTTAGTTCACTGTTTTGGTTCTGACCGCCGTCCATTTTGCTGTTTAGTGTTTCTGCTGTTTTTTAAAAAAATTTTTTAGCCATCTGTGGAATAATAAAGTCCCCCTGTCCCCCGTCCCCTGTCCCCAGCCAAACCTTTTTTTCCTTCTCAGTTACATTTTAACAGCAGCTTATTCTTTTTTTTAATGGATGTAAATATATCCTTACATTTCACTGAGAGAACACTTAAACATACATTTTTTTAAGTGTTTTTTTTCCTTTCAGTAAGTCTTTTTAATTGGTGGCTGTTGGCTAATTATCAGTTTGGTCTCTTCCTTTGGGCTGCTCATCTTCTTACGCTAATTCACTTTGCGCCCGTGTTGATAAGTGAACGTCTGTGTGTATGAGCACTGTTGACTCGTGCGGACACTGACCCTGTCGGAGCCCGCTGCCGGCCTGCTGGCAAGGCTGGCAGGAGACGGGCAGCCACGGCGTCTGCCCTTGTCGGTGACCCCTCCCCCGAGGCATGGCCTTTCCGCCCTGACCAGCTTCTCAACAGACAGTGGTGGGGAAAGACCCTTTACCATCCCAAATATAGCCTCACTGAGTTGCTAATTTTAACCTTACATATTTAAGTTAAATGTTTAGTTTTAGTTGTTCTGTTACAACTTAGTTTTTTGATTAGGATTTGATCCTTTTTCCTACATTTTGTTTAGAGATGGGTCTGGAGGAAGAGGAAGACAGTTCTGAAAGAAATGTGTCCAGAAAGGCTCGTCCCGAGGTCATCACCTTCACAGAGGAGGAGACGGCGCAGCTGGCCAAGATCCGGCCGCAGGAGAGTGCCACCGTGTCAGAGCAGGTGCTGGTGCAGTCGGCCGCCGAGAAGGACCGCATCAGCGAGATGAAGGACAGGCAGGCAGAGCTGGAGGCCGAGCCCAAGCACGCCAACTGCTGCTCCTACTGCCCCAAGAGCTTCAAGAAGCCCAGCGACCTGGTCAGGTGCGGTGCAGGCCCCGCGGCCCGGGTGGACGTGCGGGCTGGGCGCTCCTCTGCAGCCCCTGCTGCGCTGTCTGAACCTGGTGCCTCTAGAGCGGCTCCTGCCTTTCCTCAGTTCTGGTTTCAGGCCCGTGTGCGCTTTGAGGCTTCCTTGCGAGCTCATTCAGCACGTTAGCTAGAGGTTTGCTTGCTCTGTGGGTTGCTTGCGCTTATTTCTGTGTGACGGTGGTAGCAGTAAAAGAGAATTAAAGATCATTTCCTGAGGCAGACGCGGCGCTGAGCCCAGCCTGGCAGGCGCACAGAACAGCAGCGGGTGCCTGCCCGCCCCGCTGGGCGACCGGTCCGTATGGCGCGAGGCTTGCTCGCACGGGGCGGTGGCCCGAGCGCTGGGGGTCGAGGCCACGTCAGCCGCGAGGCGGTGATTGGCGTGCGGTCTGGCGGAGCGGCGGAGGGCAGCCGGCAGCCGGGCCCCAGGAAGGAAGGCCGCAGTGCAGCGCTCTCTTCAAGCGTTTGGAGGCTTCTCGTTCACGGTGCGGGGGGGCCGGGGGGGCGCTCGTCTTTAGCCTCAGGAGGTGGAGCTGCTGGGTGAGGGGTACAGGGTGACTGAAGGGAGGAGCCGTCGGGATTTCAGGGCGGGTAGTGATAGAGCCGGCGGCTTCGGAAAGCCAAACGGGCGTCTTCCTGCCCCTCTGTCGCACAGAGCCCTGCACGTGACGGGAGGGCAGGCGGGCCGCCGAGAAGCTGCTAGGCTGGAAGTGCCCGTCGCGTGAGCGCAGCCAGCATCCCCTGCCCTGTGTTCCTGCCGGCCGGGAAGGGACGTGTGCCAGCGAGAGAGGGACGGGTAGACGGGCGAGGGGCCGTGGGCACGGCAGGCCGAGCTGGGTCGCGGGGCCGAGACGGCGTCGTGTCCCGGTGGGTGGGGAGGAGGAACGAGCTACGAAGATGACGGCGTGACTCCGAGGCCGAGAGTGAGACGCTGGAACCTTCCGCTACGGAGAGGACCGGGCGGGGGCCACAGGGGAGCAGCGCGCTGGCTGTGGGGAGGGGCAGGGCCCCAGCGGGAGGCAGGGGTGCGAATCGTGGATGGGGGCGTCCTCTCGCCGCTGTGAAGGCCTGCAGCGCGTGGCCGGCGGGCGGTGCTGACGAGCAGCCAGCCGGGCCAGCAGGTGAGCCCCGGAGGTGGGACTGCTGGCGCCTGCACCCCCGTGAGGGGGCGAGGCGGCAGGTGCTCCTGGAAACCAGAAGCCTGCTGCAGCTGGCAGCCCACCTGCCTTCTCCTTCTGTCCTTCATTTAACAATCCTTCGAGGCTCAGCTGCCCCCACTGTGTACTGGACAGGTGTCCTGGTGAAGCGAACCAGGCCCGAAAACAGCGGAGGAGGCAATGAAGGGAGAACTTTCCCCTCCCCAGAGACAAGTGCTATCAGCAGTTTCTTCTGTGTGTTTTTTCAGAAATGTCTACACATACGTCAGCATTAACTTCTGCAGTTCTGGTCTTGGTTTAATTTTTACATATCGTGGGGTCTCAGACAACTTTGTCAGTACCTGCCCACCTCTTTCATCCTTCATCGCGACGTCTTGTTCTGTCGTGTGGGCATCCCAGACCCCTGTTGATGACTGCCTAGTTTTCAGTGTGGAAGCACTAGGCCAGCCCCACTGTCCTGTGCTCTGTGTGCACCTGTGTGGGCGCCCGGGGTCAGTGCTGATGGACACACCCACTGGCCTCGAGGGCTGTGCCGCTTACATCCCCCAGCCTCTGAGCACCTGCTCCCAGGCCACCCAGCCGACGGTGGGTCATCATCAGACTGATAGGAAAGGGGTGGCTTGTCATTTTAACGTGCTCCTTTTAAATTCTGAGTCTAGGGAATACCTTTTCATGTGGCATTTGGGTGCGTGTGTTTCTTCTCTACGCTGCCTGTGTGTTGCCTGTTTTTCTACTGTGATATTTCTTGTCTTACTGCTGATGTGTAAGATTCTCTTTGGTTTTCAAGAAAGTTAGCCTTGTTTTCATTGGTCTTGCAGATTACTTTGTTGTCTTGTGGATTTGTTTATGGTATTATTTATATAGAGTGAAGCTTAAAAGTTTTGCTAAATTTATTCAGTACATAGTCACGCATAATTTTTATTTATATGGATAGCTATAAATTTTAAATCATGAAGTTGTTTGTAAATGCGTATAAAGTTAAAAAGAAAGACACTTAATTGCAAATGCTTTCTGGCTAGGCATGTTCGAATCCACACTGGAGAAAAGCCATATAAATGCGATGAATGTGGGAAGAGTTTCACTGTTAAATCTACCCTAGACTGCCACGTGAAGACTCACACAGGTAAGAACAAACACCTGCACTGTTGGTAGATGCCTTCCGACAGCACTTTATACTTGTTCCTCTGTATTTTGCACACATACTTTCAAGATGATAGGAAGCTTAAAAATCAGGAGCCTCGAAGAAATGAATATAGAAGATTTGTGATTCCCAACATGGAGAAAGTGATCTCTGACACCAAAGGAAAGGATCTAGGTCTCAGATGTGGCGTTATAAGTTGTCTCACTCAGAGGTAAATACCTGTGTTAGAAAGATTAACTCTTAGTCTCATTCAGGCCAGAGATTCAGTTTGTTGAAATTTTGTGAAAACTGGGGATTTCCCAAATCTGATTACACTTACCGGGTAGCAATTCTGTTTCTGTGGGGGGAAAATCTGATAAAGGAAAACAATTAACGTCCAAATTTCATGGCCATTTTCTTCATCTAATGTGAGGAACTGAAGGTTAATCATCCTAAGTAAAACGTACTCAACCTTTGCTTCTTGATTCTGCACGGTGTGCCCTCGTGGGTGAGAAGGCGGGCCCTGGGCCTCTGCCCGGTTGGAGTCTGTCCTCACTTGTGAGCCACTTCTCTGACCCGCCCATCCCTCGTGTGGAAAATGGGGCTAACACGAGTACCCCCCCACCCCACTCCCCCCGCTGGGAGTTTAAATCGCCTAGAAAAGTAAAAGTAGCACCTGGTAAACACGGAGTAAATGTTAGCGTTGTTAGGACGTGTAGGATTATGATTATCAAACCAATTTACACTCTGAAGTTTTGGCGTAAGCAGAATTGACCAAGGGAGTACAAGTGGAATTTCACACATAGGCGTAAAGCCCTGTGATTCTTTTCTGATGGGTTCGTGTGTGGAATTCAGTAAACAGATACACGAAGTCCTTCAGCTGCCTATTCTATGGACAGTTCTTCTGTTGTTTCCTTAGGATCTGTGCTTGACCCTCCCTGCAGCCCTGGGCGCTGCCGAGGGTCGGGAGGGACCCGCTTAGCAGCTTTGCGTCCCGGGTCTCGCGTGGTAGCTCACGTGGCAGGTGCCGGCGACACTCAGGACGCCTCCTGCGCACCAAGCCTCCGTGTCGGCTCCCGGGTGTCAGGACTAGGAAGAAAGTCTCTGGGAAGACACCTTCCAGGGCTCCCTCTCAGGTGACTTCTGAGGCCCCGAGCAGTGTGAGGGGAGCAGGCGCCGCCAGTCCCAGGGCGAGTCGCCGAGCCCGGCCCTGGGCACAGTCCGTGTTGGTTTCCGGGAGCAGGAGAGGGAGACAGGGACGGGCGGGCTCTCTCCTTGCAGAGGCTCCAGGGCAGGGTAGGGGTTCTGACGCCACGCCCAGTCCCGCCTGCCTGGCCTTCTTCCCCCCGCGGCCCGTGTGTGTTAGAGGACTTGGCGCCCCAGGAGCTGGGCACGTGCGCCCGGAGCGCAGTCTGCCAGGCGGCGTCCACCTGTGCCGGCGGCTCGGGCTCCCCTTTGTCAGAGGAGAAGACCTGTGAGGCGTGAGCTCACGCTTCGTAAAATCAGGGAGGGAGCGGAGCCCGAGATGCAGGGCGGGCCCCCGCTTCCGGCAGGGCTCGCCGTGCCTCTGTGTCGTGGAAAGACTGAATTCGGATCCTCGACAGTGAACTTGCTTACTTTTAAGTTTTCCAGCCACCGGCCCTCCGGAGCGAGGGGCCCCGGGGAGCGCGGGGGTCGGTGGACGCAGCGCGGTGGCAGCCAGGCCGATGGCCGACGGGGGCGAGCGCTCGGCCGGCCCGCTGACGCTCGGCTCCTTCTCCCAGGTCAGAAGCTCTTCAGCTGCCACGTCTGCAGCAACGCCTTCTCCACCAAGGGGAGCCTGAAGGTCCACATGCGTTTGCACACAGGAGCAAAGCCGTTCAAGTGTCCCCACTGTGAGCTGCGTTTCCGCACGTCTGGGCGGAGGAAGACTCACATGCAGTTTCACTACAAACCGGACCCCAAGAAAGCCAGGAAGCCCGGGCCCCGGGGGCCGCCGGAAGGGCCGCAGCCCGTGAGCGCGCCCCCTCCGCCCTCCTCCGACCCCAGCGTGTTCATCATGAACAGCCCCGTGCTGGCGGGGCAGCTGGACCAGAGTCTGCTGCAGCAGGGCCTGCTGGGCCAGGCCGTCCTTCCCGCCTCCGTGTCCGGTGAGTAGGGCTGACAGGCACCAGGGCTGTCGACGCCGGGATTTGGGGGGGGGGGGGCGGGGGCGGCGCGACCTTCAGCCTCAGGACACTGCCCTTCCTGAGGGTTTCCCGCGGGGCCGCGGGAGGTTGAAGTCCTGACTTCCAGACGCAGCTGCCTTTCCGTTTCCCATTCTTTCTAACGTCACTTCTGCATTTCACGCTTCAGCTCTTTGTTTAGTTTGATGGGCTTAAACCTGTTTCCTTTTTAGTATTCTCACAAACTTAATAGCGAGACGTAATTTATAGCTACCCGTGAACCTTGTTTTTCATATACGAGAGTTATCCAGTTGCTCTTGGGTCACACAGTATTTGAAAAGCATTAAATTTTAGTCAGTTGGGTTTTTTGTGCACTCACAAATAACGTAGCAACTGTTAATAGCTACTGGACATCTTAAGTGGCTTTCTTTCAGTTTCGTGACCCATGGCGCCATTAAAGCATAATAGGACAAAATAATAGCGTTGTTTTAAATCTTGGGCTACTCAGTGTGATCTCTTTGAGCCTAGTTTCCTGATGTGTTTAAAATGGATAATATTATTTTCTATTTCACAAGGTTTGTTTTGTGACGATTAAATTAGATATGTACGTGCCTGTGTAAAGTAAATATTAGTATTTGTTAGCTAGGTCATGTCGATATGTATTTAGAACTTCTGTATTTAGAAACCCAGTGCGTTTTTCCTGTTTGAGAAAGTGTCTGGTACGCAGTCATTCCTGTTCTTCCTCTGCAGCTGGTGGCGACTGGACAGTGTCTTTGACAGATGGAAGCCTGGCCACCCTCGAGGGCATACAGTTACAGCTGGCTGCTAACTTGGTTGCACCCAGCGTTCAAATCTCTGGGATCGACGCTTCCAGCATTAATAATATCACGCTACAGGTGCGACGCCCGCCAGGCTTTTCTGTGCTTTCAGGTGGTGTGAGTCACACTCAGCGTGACATTTCCATCACAACAATCTCTGTGCTTTCAGATTGACCCAAGCGTCCTGCAGCAGACGCTACAGCAGGGTAACCTGCTTGCTCCGCAGCCGACCTCGGAGCCCGGCCTGGCCCCGCAGCACAGCTCCCTTCAGACACCAGACAGTACGGTCCCGGCCAGTGTGGTCCTCCAGCCCATCTCAGGCCTGTCCTTGCAGCCCACGGTGACGTCTGCCAACCTGACCATAGGCCCGCTCTCGGAGCAGGATTCCGTGCTGACCACCAGCAGCAGTGGTGAGAGCTGCCGCTTCGGTTGAGTGTGACAGCTGGAGTTTTGGCTCGCTGCTGACAGTCACAGATTTGGTTTGGGGACACTGGGATGCTGTTTTTTTCTCTTCATAAAGCTTAACGAATAAATGTCCTAAGAATAAGCTTTTCTGATGATAAGTGATGTTTAGTCAGTATATGCACAGAGATTATTGCATTCATGGAACCGCATAAGGCTTTTTGTTTGTTTGTTTTTAAATCATTTTAGTTGAAGGAATTAGAGATGACACTGTATTTTAAATCCTTCTCTTTTTAAAGTAACAGTTGCACTAAAATATTTTAATATGAAAAAGGAGGAAATGATTATTTTTTTAAGCCCAGCTTTGTTCTGTTTTATAACGATGACCAGGGACGCAAGACCTCTCTCAGGTGATGACATCACAAGGCCTGGTGTCCACCTCCAGTGGCCCCCACGAGATCACCCTGACCATTAACAACTCGAGCCTGAGCCAGGTGCTGGCGCAGGCTGCTGGGCCCACCGCTGCGTCGTCCTCAGGGTCGCCGCAGGAAATTACCCTGACCATCTCCGGTTAGTCTTAAAATTTTTTAAATCCTTTCACCTGCAGTTTAGGTAACTCTTTTTTGTATCTTTTTCCTGCAAGACTGAGCTTTGCCTAAATCCAGTGCCTGAGGAAGTGTTTGTAATTTATGTGAGAAACTCCAGTTTAGTGAGAATGATATCCTGCAGTTCCCATCTGATACCAGGGATTAAACATGGTGGTTCCTCATGGCACGTCCAGTTTGAGCCAGTTAGCTTTGTCAAATATATTTTGTTTAGCCAAGAGTAGAAAACCATGGCTTCATAATTCTTACCATGCTCCTTTGAGCTAAAGGAGTTGAATCGGTATAAGTGGTTACACTAGGAGATTACAGATACCTACCCCCCTGACCTTTTCAGAATTCTTCTCAGATTATGTAGAAAATTATGGTAGAACATCGACAACTAGATAAGTGGGTGGAAGACACCCTTTGGCAGCCCAGGCCACCGAGGTTGGCGAGCTGATCCTCCGCGTGAGTCACCAGCTAATGTGTTCCCTGGTCCAGGCCTGTGATGCTCACGTCACTTCTTCCCCTTACAGAGCATTAATTCTCACAGTATGTTCTCATCTGAGTGAGCTTGGAGCATATTTCACAGGTGCATTTTGCCCACGCGGCTCTTAGCTGTGAGCTCTTCATGTTAACTGAGTGGTTCTGAAATTCAGCGACAGTCTTTCTGACCCTGGCAGTGCACCAGGTCCTATTCTAGTGACTGACAAATAGTAACTCATTTAAGTCTCACAACAACCTTATGAGACTGTTGGTTTTTTTAAAAAAAAAAAAAAAGAAAAGAAAAACGTTTTGCTGGGGTCAAAATAACCTCCCTGGAGACACAGTATGGCGGCGGCTGGAACACTGGGCCGACAGCCGTGTGAGTGGTCAGTGTAGTTATTACCTCTGTTGCCTGAGATTTCTGCAAAAACCATGATTGGAAAAGAAAGAGGAGTTATTGAGAAGAAAACCAAAAGCTTTCTTTCTTAAGGGGTGTCTTTATTCCTTTCAATTTATGTGAGAAGTTTGAGGAACTATTCCTGGATGGAGCTTTGCTTCTCGATGACACGCAGTGGTTTTTAGATGCTAACAGGCAGCAGAAATTAACTTTGAATTTTATCTAATTCACTAACTTTCTTCTTTTTTATTTAATATATGTGTATTTATATATATATATATACATATATATTTGAATTTTAATGTTGGAAACATGGAAGAGTTATTTTCAGAAAGCTGTTTTGTTGATCGAATTAACTTTTTTTGCATAATCTCAATATTTGAGGGGTTGTGCTAGTCCTATACAAAAAGCACATAATGTGGGATTCTTGTTTATAGTTCGGCAAATGTGTTTTTGTGTTTGTGGCTTGTACTTCTGTTTCTCCCATGTTTTCCTATTATCGGTCATTTAGTTATTTTATTGTTAATTTTTAGTGTATTAGGTGAATATAACTGCAATTAAAAAAAAAATAGCTTAAAAGGGTTATCCTAGGAGAAATCTTTGTCAGTTGATGAAATAAGGGTTGCCCAAACTCTGGGCTTAAGATTTCTTATTCCTTTACTTCTCATTATTGTGTGTAATGAGAATTGGCTGTGGGGACTCCTAACTCAACATTTTCTTATCCCATTCTGAGAAGTCTAGAAAAACTTTTAATTTGTGGTCACCTGTGGAAAGCATCTAGCTATGCTATAGAAATTTTCGGTTATTTTGTAGAATGCTCTTTTTTCCATGAATGCACAGAATTATAAATGCTTATGAATGCTAGAATGCAAATATTACTTCAATTAAGGTGTACAGACCTTTAGCAATTCATAAGCTGTTTGGGAAAAAAGTTAGACATTGGGTAAAAGGTGAGGAGAGTCCTCAGTCTCCCCCAGTTATCTTGTACAGTAAAAGTCCTCTTACCTGATATCTTTAGTTATTAATAAAAAGCCACATCAAGCAGAGAGTCAGAAAAACGATGCCTACACGATTTTGAGCATTTATCCGCAGGTCTTTGAAAATGGGTCTGCTCTGCTGGTAGGAGTTCTGCATGTTTTATTTTGCCCACATTTCCACCCCTGTTGCACAGCCTCATTCCCCAGTTCTGTTTCTCTAGCGTGGCATGAGGGTGTTGGTGATTATGAAGCTGAGTGCAGCATCCTTTTGCCTTTTGGTTTTCATTGAAACAGCTCGGGTTTTTAATTTTCATGTTCCTCTGTTTCCATACTATCTGATTACATTGTACAATTATGCTGTAATGTAAAGGTTACAAGCTAATGAAGCTGACAGAAGCCCATGTCTCTCGGTGGGAGTACAGACATCACGGCGTGTTTGAGCCTGCTGTGCGCGTCCAGAGCGCCGTGGGGCAGTGACCCTCCCGCAGGAGACCTGTAGTGGCCACCGCTGCCGCAAGGGAGGCCTTGGTACCCTCCCTCGTGCCCCTCGATGCTGCAGCTGGGGGTCCACCATGTTTGGAAGTATTTCCAATTCGGTTTAAATTTAATTCAACAAAGTGTGTAGCTCTAAGTGCCTAAATGCTGGGTTAAAGTAGAACTCTTAAGAAGCACTTAAAAACTTTATAGCTTAAAAAGTGTGAACAAATAGTTTCCTTTTGGGAAATGTATTTCTTGGTCTTATTTTCATTTTTTTTCTCTTTAAATAGTATTAAAAATGAAATAGCTTTCACTTTTAAAAGGATGTTATTATGTGTTTAACATACTTGCCAGTATGTGAATTAACGTGTTACTTTCAGATATCACAGTATTAATTTCTGTTTAGGTCAAGATCTTATACAGCACAGTTCTAATGGAAGTAGTGAACTGAACGGAAGCATAAGATTATCAGCACCTGCAATCAGTAATCAATCTACGGGTGCCACCTTGACCATAAGCAATGATCAACTTCTCTCACAGAGTGCAACATTAAACGCTTCAGGTATGCAGCTAATGATCGAGCCACGAGAGGCTTCATAACGTTTCATAGTTATAGGGCTCTGCACCTGGTCAGCGGAGAGAAGTCACCTGTCTTCTCGCGTGACGAGTGTGTCAACTGCATGTTCTAATATGTTTGATGTGATTCTGTGATGATTAGTGGCTTATGTATAATTCTAGGACACAGAGCTGTCTCGAGTGTTATTAACCTTTTAAGGTTGTTTCCACCTTCTAAAGAACAAAGGTAAATAATCTTATTCAAATATGCAAGGCATTGTGTATGTCTGCAAGTCACAAAGCTGTCCCCGTGTCACCCAGGCTGAAAGTGCCTCTGGCTCGTTACTTTGTGCCCTGCGGTGGGAATGTTTGGGCGCCAGCTGAATGTAGGATGGCAGAATTAAAAGAAGGCATCTTACTAAGGTTTTGAAATATAGGCTTTAATAAAAAATAAAAGTAAAAGAGCTCCAGTAAAATAAGTCACAGCTTCATAAGGAAACATTAACAGTTGAGCATGACATATCTGTTTTCCTTACCTTGTAGAGATTTCATTACTTTCTTAGCCCTCTTTATTTTCCAACTCTGTATATCATTTTTTGAGAAAAAGAATTTAATCTTTAGATAATGTTTGTACCCCCAGCTAGACTTTTTTTCGTGCTTAATTGAAATACTTTCTTATCCAGTAATTCTTCTATTCACAAAAGATTGTGGTGCATACTGTATGGTAAGAAGTATACTAAATCTGGGTGTGCAATGTTGAACAAGGCAACTACGGTCCCCTTGCATTTTGGATCCTAGAAGCGAATAGAGCAGACGTTTATTGAAGAACCCGTAAGTCAGTGTAGAATCATGGCAGTAGCGATACATAAAGGGGAGAAGGGCGTCCAGGGAGCACGTCTGCGGGGGGTGGGGGGGCTGACCCGGTGGGGGCGGCCTCCCGAGGCGGGAGCTCTGGCCGTGGGGGGGCGTTTCTCCCCCGCGAGCGCGGGCCCGATGGAGCTGCCGGTGCTGCAGGGTGGGGACTTGCTGAACTGGAGCAGGCGCTGAGCTGAGGCAGCGGCACACAGTCAGATTCCGCTCAGGGCCCTGAGGGACTTCCTGTCCGCCCCCTCCTCTGCTGAAGGGTACGCTGACACTCAGGTGGCCAAGAGCCTTGTTGGAATCTCGTGCTGGCGGATCTGGGCAGATCCACAATCTGGACTTCTGGCCGATGATCGTTTCCACTGTACCACTGCTCTCCGTGTTTTCCTGTCTCTACTTTGGTCTTAACTCTGTCCCTCCTGCGTCGGTTTGCTTGTTTAATTTTGGGGCTCTAAGAAAATTGTATCCCAGAACTGAATTCTTTTACTTATTAATTTGAAATGAGAGTCTTTTTGTTTTGTTTGCAATTAAGGGGAACTTTGTTTTATATTCTAATTGGCTGTGAAAGCTAGTACTTTCAGATTATAATTTAGCCTGTAATAGGTAAGACATCTACAGTATATCATGTACTACTCAAGTTACATAGCAAACTTGTTTCTGCAGCTGTTTCCTGAAAGTCTTAGTTTGTATCTTTTTGTAAAGGACTAGACACTGCGTTCTTTCTTATCACCTCTAGGGTTCTGATCACCTCTGCCACCCTGCGTGGTGCGCGGTGCGTGGTGCGTGTTGCGACATGAAGATGTGTCTCTTGTGTTTGGCCCGAATGAGTGGTGTCACGCTCTGGTGGGGATCTCTGTCCTGGAATGTTGAGAGGTCAGGCTCTCCCCGCCTCCTGCTTCCCTGAGGAGTAAACTGGCTGTAGGTGGTGGAATCTTATGTCTCCTTGGAAGCCCTGCTTCATGTCTGTAGTGAGTCCTGGGCAAATTGATGGAAAGACAAGGAGAGTTTTAGGTGTTTCCCTTTAAATGGAGGGGTGTTTTGCACTACTTGGTGACCCTGGACGTTCGCTGGTACAGCAGATTCCTTAAAGTTGATGATGTTCTGATCAGAATGGAGAAGGGGATGGAGGGAGAGCCCAGGAACGCAGAGGGCTCTGTTCTGGCCACCTGCATTTTGTAAAACCTCTGTCTTCTGTGAGTCAGACATTAGGTGTTCCACCTTGTACATCTGCCTCCACAGATACAGAGTGACGGTCTCACAGGCAGGGGAAGAGCGGTCAGTTGTGTACAGGGCTCCTGTATGCCATGCACTGATGTTTCTTTAAAAACAACACGCATGCCCCTTTCTTCTGATATAATTTTTTTTTCTCTTTAGACTTATTGTTGTAGAGCCAGCTGAGAACTTTTCTCTTCTTTTCTTTCTTGATGCCACTTTAGCTTAATTTGGTACCTTATTAAAAAAATTTTTTTTCAGGAGTTTGATGATATTAGAAAATAAAAGATGTGCTCATAATTAAAGAACATGTGTTTAATAATGTAGTATCAGTTATTATAAATACAGGATTAATTTTATATAAGCAACTCAGTTGTATTACAATCTCAGACACCTTTGGGGTCTTTGAATAACCCTGAATATAGGAAACCGTTCTTCATACACTGAACCACTCAGTCCTTGACTCTAGGCAGATGTTTTTAGAGAGGTTTGCGTATTCCACTAGTGCTAGTTATAATTAAGTAGCTGATTTCATCTATATCCTATTGTCAAGAGATTGCATCTTAATGGGCAACATTTATCTTAGAATCAGTCAGCCCCAGGCTGAGCTTCAGGCCACACCAATAAGAACTGAAATTGAAATGACTTTGAGATTGAACATGACTCTTCTAAGATGAGCACCAAAATACAAACTTTCAGTGTCACCCGGTAAAAGCCATGTTGCAGGCCCTTGATCAGAGCATGGTGACTGTGCGCGTGGTTGTCGTCGTTAACTCTCTGTGTGAGCAGGATGTGGGGGGCTGCAGCTTCTAGGGCAGCTTTTGCGCTCTTTGCGCCTTAGTTGGAGGTAGGCTGTTACCATTTAGGGATTTACAAATAAATCGATGTGCCCCGATGAGTCAGAATTTCACATCCAGAACGAAAGCATGTGCTTTTGTTCAGGTGTGTGATATGGGTTTGAAGGCCATTTCCAGATCCGATCCAGGTAACACCCATGACAAAGGGCTTTCCTAGAAAATGGGCAAGTATGCTGTAAGTACCCTTTCAGAGGCAGAAAGTTATTATTAGTAGAGGCTTGAAATTTAGCACAGCTTTTTAAGGAATTTAACATTGTCTTTTTGTTCTTACCTGAGTCCCTCTGTTTTTTTGATTTTGGAATACTTTATTTATTTATTTATTTATTTATTTATTTTTAAACATCTTTATTGGAGTATAATTGCTTTACAATGGTGTGTTAGTTTCTGCTGTATAACAGAGTGAGTCAGCTATACATATACATATATCCCCATACCTCCTCCCTCTTACGTCTCCCTCCCACCCTCCCTATCCCACCCCTCTAGGTGGTCACAAAGCACCAAGCTGATCTCCCTGTGCTATGCGGCTGCTTCCCACTAGCTATCTGTTTTACATTTGGTAGTGTGTATATGTCCATGCCACTCTCTCACTTCGTCCCAGCTTACCCTTCCCTCCTCCCCGTGTCCTCAGGTCCATTCTCTACATCTGCATCTTTATTCCTGTCCTGCCCCTAGGTTCTTCAGAACCTTTTTTTTTTTTTTTTTAAGATTCCATATATATGTATTAGCATACGGTATTTTTTCTCTTTCTGACTTACTTCACTCTCTGTGACAGACAGAGGTCTGTCTGTGGATGTCTGGGTCCATCCACCTCACTACAAATAACTCAATTTCGTTTCTTTTTATGGCTGAGTAATACTCCATTATATATATGTGCCACATCTTCTTTATCCATTCATCTGTCGATGGACACTTAGGTTGCTTCCATGTCCTGGCTGTTGTAAATAGAGCTGCAGTGAACATTGTGGTACATGACTTTTTTTGAATTATGGTTTTCTCAGGGTATATGCCCAGTAGTGGGATTGCTGGGTCATATGGTAGTTCTATTTTTATTTTTTTAAGGAACCTCCATACTGTTTGTAGATTTTTTCATGATGGCCATTCTGACTGGTGTGAGGTGATACCTCATAGTTTTGATTTGCATTTCTCTAATGATTAGTGATGTTGAGCATTCTTTCATGTGTTTGTTAGCTGTCTGTATATCTTTGAAGAAATGTCTATTTAGGTCTTCTGCCCATTTTTTGGATTGGGTTGTTTGTTTTTTTGATATTGAGCTGCATGAGCTGCTTGTAAATTTTGGAGATTAGTCCTTTGTCAGTTGCTTCATTTGCAAATATTTTCTCCCATTCTGAGGGTTGTCTTTTCGTCTTGTTTATGGTTTCCTTTGCTGTGCAAAAGCTTTGAAGTTTCATTAGGTCCCATTTGTTTATTTTTGTTTTTATTTCCATTTCTCTAGGAGGTGGGTCAATAAGGATCTTGCTGTGATTTATGTCATAGAGTGTTCTGCCTAGGTTTTCCTCTAAGAGTTTTATAGTGTCTGGCCTTATGTTTAGGTCTTTAATCCATTTTGAGTTTATTTTTGTGTATGGTGTTAGGGAGTGTTCTAATTTCACTCTTTTACATGTAGCTGTCCAGTTTTCCCAGCACCACTTATTGAAGAGGCTGTCTTTTCTCCATTGTATATTCTTGCCTCCTTTATCAAAGGTAAAGTGACCATATGTGCGTGGGTTTATCTCTGGGCTTCCTATCCTGTTCCACTGATCTGTATTTCTGTTTTTGTGCCAGTGCCATACTGTCTTGATTACTGTAGCTTTGTAGTATATTCTGAAGTCAGGGAGCCTGATTCCTCTAGCTCCGTTTTTCTTTCTCAAGATTGCTTTGGCTCTTCGGGGTCTTTTGTGTTTCCATACAAATTGTGCAGTTTTTTGTTCTAGTTCTGTGAAAAATGCCATCGGTAGTTTGATAGGGATTGCGCTGAATCTGTAGATTGCTTTGGGTAGCATAGTCATTTTCACAATGTTGATTCTTCCCATCCAAGAACATGGTATATCTCTCCATCTGTTTGTATCATCCTTAATTTCTTTCATCAGTGTCTTATAGTTTTCTGCATACAGGTCTTTTGTCTCCTTGGGTAGGTTTATTCCTAGGTGTTTTATTCTTTTTGTGGCAGTGGTAAATGGGAGTGTTTCCTTAATTTCTCTTTCAGATTTTTCATCATTGGTGTGTAGGAATGCAAGAGATTTCTGTGCATTAAGTTTGCATCCTGCTACTTTACCAGATTCATTGATTAGCTCTAGGAGTTTTCTGGTAGCATCTTTAGGATTCTCTGTGTATAGTATCATGTCATCTGCAAACAGTGACAGCTTTACTTCTTCTTTTCCGATTTGGATTCTTTTTATTTCTTTTTCATCTCTGATGGCTGTGGCTAAAACTTCCAAAACTATGTTGAATAATAGTGGTGAGGGTGGACAACCTTGTCTTTTTCCTGATCTCAGTGGAGATGGTTTCAGTTTTTCACCATTAAGAATGATGTTGGCTGTGGGTTTGTCATATACGGCCTTTATTATGTTGAGGTAAGTTCCCTCTATGCCTACTTTCTGGAGAGGTTTTATCATAAATGGGTGTTGAATTTTGTCGAAAGTTTTTTCTGCATCTATTGAGATGATCATATGGTTTTTCTCCTTCAATTTGTTAATATGGTGTATCACATTGATTGATTTGCGTATATTGAAGAATCCTTGCATTCCTGGGATGAACCCCACTTGATCATGGTGTATGATCCTTTTAGTGTGCTGTTGGATTCTGTTTGCTAGTATTTTATGGAGTATTTTTGCATCTATGTTCATCAGTGATATTGGCCTGTAGTTTTCTTTCTTTGTGACATCTTTGTCTGGTTTTGGTATCAGGGTGATGGTGGCCTCGTAGAATGAGTTTGGGAGTGTTCCTCCCTCTGCTATATTTTGGAAGAGTTTGAGAAGGATAGGTGTTAACTCTTCTCTAAATGTTTGGTAGAATTCGCCTGTGAAGCCATCTGGTCCTGGGCTTTTGTTTGCTGGAAGATTTTTAATCACAGTCTCAATTTCAATGCTTGTGATTGGTCTGTTTATATTTTCTATTTCTTCCTGGTTCAGTCTCGGAAGGTTGTGCTTTTCTAAGAATGTGTGCATTTCTTCCAGGTTGTCCATTTTATTGGCATAGAGTTGCTTGTAGTAATCTCTCATGATCCTTTGTTTTTCTGCAGTGTCAGTTGTTACTTCTCCTTTTTCTTTTCTAATTCTGTTGATTTGAGTCTTCTCCCTTTTTTTCTTGATGAGTCTGCCTAATGGTTTATCAATTTTGTTTATCTTCTCAAAGAATCAACTTTTAGTTTTATTGATCTTTGCTATTGTTTCCTTGATTTCTTTTTCGTTTATTTCTGATCTAATCTTTATGATTTCTTTCCTTCTGCTAACTTTGGGGTTTTTTTGTTCTTTCTCTAATTGCTTTAGGTGTAAGGTTAGGTTGTTTGTTTGAGATGTTTCTTGTTTCTTGAGGTAGGATTGTATTGCTACAGACTTCCCTCTTAGAACTGCTTTTGCTGCATCCCATAGGTTTTGGGTCGCCGTGTTTTCATTGTCATCTGAGTCCCTTTTTAAGATAATTTTGATGAATAAATTGAGTTCTGCTTTCAGTGAGAGAAAAGATCAATTTTTTGTTTGCTAGTTCTTTGTGAGGTTATTTTGGCCTCCATTTCTCCTAGATTTAAGTACAATCAATTACTTATTTCCCAACAGCTCAGAAATGTTAACGGTCCCCGCCTGTGGATGCACTTTAAAATCAGACGCTCTTCCCACTCTGCCTGGGGGTGAGGCCAGTCAGGGCATGTTTCCCGTTCCCGACTCCCTGCCTCCTCTCACCACTTTTTTGTTAATCTCAAGAAAAAAATGATCTCGCACCTTGTCAACTTGTTATGAAACCCTCCAAAATTATCATTAAGTTTTCTTAGAGGCTATGAAAACTTATCCCAACAAAGACTGAAAACAGAGTGGGTTTGATGAAAGTACAGAACTTGTTAATCCTTTAAAGGTTACTCTTTTTGAGTTAGCGTCATGAAGTGAAGTAGGGCTTAGATGGCTGTGATGTGTCCTAGGGGAATAGAAGAAATAAGAAAAAATAAGTGGGAACTAAAAGTAAGAGTCTACAGTCTTTACTTCAGTATTGAATCTTAATTTTCCTGTTAAGAGTAGTTAATTTGAATTTTAAATTATGGTTTCTAGAGCTTTAAGCAAATACTTTCATATGGCTAAGAGCTCTATATTAAATATAATTACAGTTTTTAATTATTTTAATCATTTAATTGCATGCGTAAGAAAATTTTTAAACACAGGTTCTTTTCAACCATGTTGAGACTAGTTCTGCCTGAACTAGGATCATCCTTCTTGTGGGAAGTCTCTTGAATTAAGAACAGTATTAAAGGTTGCTTCACCACACTGTTTGAGTTGAAATATGAGCTCTGGCCTTCCGTGAAGTTGTTCAATCTTTTCTCTGAACTTTGTGTCAGGGTTCCCCTTAGTTAGTGAACTCGCAGGCTTCTGTTTTCTCTGCATTTCGTGTGCTGCACGTCCTGGAACCTTCCACTACCTTAACCATCCTCAGAACGTTGGACGTAGTTCACTGGTTGGAAGGGGAGAAGATCTGCGGCTCCTTAGTTGCAGGAGTTGTGCTGAGGTCTGGAGTCCTGGTGGCTACTCTGGGGTGAGCACTGCCGGCTTGTGGCTGTGCTCTTTGCCAGCGTGGCCCTCACACCACCGTGCTTCTCTCAGCCCGGCGCCCTGCCGGCCGACCCCATCCTCTCCTTAGGGATTCTGATTGGACGGCAGCTCGTGTAGCTGCTCCTCGCCAGGTCCTGCAGGGTCCTTCTTGTTCATCTTCACCCCTCCCGATAGAGTCACACCTGCATGCGTTTGCGAGAGTTCGGGTGTGTGGAGGGGATGCCTGGTGAGGAGGTGGCCCGGGTACCTCCGCAGATCCACACTCCCCTCCCGTCCTGGCGGCCGGGCACGCGCGCTGTGCAGACGCGAGCGAGGGGGGGCTGGCGAGGTTCTCGGGAGCCGCGTGGCTGCTTCAGAGCGGAGACTCCCAGCCTCCTAATGGTTGTACTGCTTTTGAAGGTTCCAGGTGTGTGCAGCACAGTGTGGGACTCCGGGAGTGTGGATCTGTGGAGGACGCCAGTTACAAGTAAGTAGCCTGGTTCCCTGTGCCCGACTCGGGCAGACCCAGGTCTCAGCAGAGGACCGCGGGAGTCTCGTGGTGTTTTGTGTTCAGACCTACTTAGGGACTAGTGTTCGGAATTTCTGCTTCAGGTGTCATCTTGGGGTCGCTAGCACCTGGCACGGTGGCTGACGCAAGTGGGTGATAAGTCACGTTTGCTAGATGAATGGAAGGACAGCTTGTGAGGATTGTGTGTGTGTGTGTGTGTGTGTGTGTACACGTGCATGTGCATGTGTGTTATGCTTACAAGTAAAAACTTAAAAAAATTGTGTTTTGTTGGTGCCCGCCACAGGACTTTGATAATACCATGCTAAGCCCATTTCGTTTGCCAGTAGGTGCATGAGTTTCAGTTTTGTGGAAGAGAAGGCCTTCCTTTCTTTGCCCAATCTGTCCCAGATGTCTTCCTTTCTGTTATATCATTAGCTACAAGGGGAAAATATTATAGTGTTTTGTTTTGTTCTCCAAAGAAAATTAAGGTGTCCTGCAGGATAAATTAGTATTTAAAGGATTGCATGAGGTTGATTTTGATTGCCTGTGTTTCAGAATAGGTGAGTGTAAGCAGAGTTGTCAGATGTTACACTGTGGAGCTGGTCGTCGCTCAGTGGGTCCCGTTTCATTCCTCTCTCCAGGCTGGTCTCTGGTCCTGGATGAGGACAGTGTCCTGGAAATTCTTGTCTGAGTCTCCTTCTGCACTGGCAGCGGTGACTGGGCCTTAGGGTCACTTATTCACTCTCTTTTACGGCTTTTTCTCTGTTTACACTTCAGAAGCAGAGTACATTTACGTGTAAGGACATGTAGATATTTAAAAAGCCTTGCTATAACGTTGGAATCAAAGATACTGTGATTTCCTTGATGCACTTTCACAAGCTTAGGCAATGTGAATGCCGATTATGACAGATTTGTTCCTTTATGAAAACTGTCTTCCCATGCGAATAACATTGGACTTACCTACTTTCCCGTTTTGCCTTTTCTGTAGAACTTAATGCCACAGCTGGAAGCCTGCCTTTGACAACACCCATGTCCCCGTCTGCCACATCTGCCCAGAACCTGGTCATGTCCTCATCGGGAGTCGGGGGAGAGGCCAGCGTCACGCTGACCCTGGCTGACACTCAGGGTTTGCTCTCCGGGGGGCTGGACACGGTCACGCTCAACATCGCTTCTCAGGTGGGTTCCTGTGTTCCCCCTGCCCCACGGGGTCGTCCCGGGGAACTTTACTTATCACTTTCCTGAGTGTGTGTTCTGAATACGCTCTTTCAAAGCTGAAGTGTTTTTTTTTTTTGATTAAATTGAAAAAGTAATTGGTTAAATGCAAAGTGGGGAGTACAAGAAAATGCAGACAATACAGAAAAGCATTTTAAAAAAATCCACTACCCAAACGGAACTCCACTTAACGTTTCTGAGTGTGTGTACCCTCCTAAACCTTTCTGTGTACAGATGCGTATTTTCTAACTTTCACAGAAATGAGCTCACGTGTATCTAGTGTAGTGTAAACTTTTCCCCCTCTCGTTAATTATATTGTGAATATCTTCCCATCAATGATTTTAGCAGTGCAGACATTTGTAATGACTGTACCACCGTTCGTCTTATAGATGAGTTTACTGAGGGGCACTACGTTGCATCCAGGGTTTTGTTATTAGTAGGGTGGAAATTCGTATGCTCTTTATCACTTATGTCCTTAGATGAATCCCTGCAGTAGATGTGCTGGATAGAAGGGTGTACATTTTAGATAACGCATTGAGCTTAAGATGCCGAAAAACCTTTCAGAGCTTAATTAGAAAACTCATGAGAAAGGATGATTAATTACAGTGACGAATCCGTCTAGTAAAGTGCTGTCAGAGTTTCGACAGCGGACCTGTCTGCTGATCCCTGTCTGTGCGTGTGCCCGGCTGTGCATGTGCCTGGCTGTGCGTGTCACCGGCTGTGCGTGTCTCGCTGTGCATGTCGCTGGCTGGGTGTGTGCCCGGCTATGTGTGTGCCCGGCTGTGCGTGTCCCTGGCTGTGCATGTGCCTGGCTGTGCGTGTCGCTGGCTGTGCGTGTGCCTGGCTGTGCGTGTGTCTGGCTGTGCGTGTGCCCAGCTGTGCGTGTGTCTGGCTGTGCGTGTGCCCGGCTGTGCGTGTCCCAGGCTGTGCGTGTGCCCGGCTGTGCGTGTGTCTGGCTGTGCGTGTGCCCGGCTGTGCGTGTGCCCGGCTGTGCGTGTCACTGGCTGTGCCTGTGTCTGGCTGTGCGTGTGTATGGCTGTGCGTGTGCCCGGCTGTGCGTGTGCCCAGCTGTGCGTGTGCCTGGCTGTGCGTGTACCCGGCTGTGCGTGTCCCTGGCTGTG
This sequence comes from Balaenoptera borealis, assembly GCF_965194805.1. Classification (NCBI taxonomy): domain Eukaryota; kingdom Metazoa; phylum Chordata; class Mammalia; order Artiodactyla; family Balaenopteridae; genus Balaenoptera; species Balaenoptera borealis. Next base: position 2,198,954 of record NC_138875.1, on the reverse strand, counting down.
CATGTCACCGGCTGTGCGTGTGCCCAGCTGTGCGTGTCCCTGGCTGTGCATGTGCCTGGCTGTGCGTGTCGCTGGCTGTGCGTGTGTCTGGCTGTGCGTGTGCCCAGCTGTGCGTGTCCCTGGCTGTGCGTGTGCCCGGCTGTGCGTGTCCCTGGCTGTGCATGTCGCCGGCTGTGCGTGTGCCCGGCTGTGCGTGTCCCTGGCTGTGCATGTCACCAGCTATGCGTGTGCCCGGCTGTGCGTGCCCCTGGCTGTGCCTGTGTCTGGCTGTGCGTGTCGCTGGCTGTGCCTGTGTCTCGCTGTGCGTGTCCCTGGCTGTGCGTGTCGCTGGCTGTGCGTGTGTCTCGCTGTGCGTGCCCCTGGCTGTGAAGAGGCAGGCTGGGCAGCGGAGTAGATGCTCACCTGCTCTCCTGGCTGGAGCTTCGTCTCCACTCTGGGCTCTCACTGTGCAGGGAAACGCTGACGGCTGTGGCATCCAGAGCAGGGTCTCTTCTGATCCTGCCACAGGTGCGTGCTGGCTGTTTTGACTGCGGGAAGATGGGTTAGCTCTTCTAGGTCCTCGCTCTTTCCCTTTGTAGAACAGTGATGTGTCCTCTGCTTGCTCTGGGCTCACGCCCTGTGAGGTCCCCTGCAAGCATGCCCGGCCCTTTCCCCAGGGAACACGTGGGACACTCCACATGAGGGGCTTCTGTCCCGGCCGACCAGAACGCTCCCTCCCAGGCGATTTTGACTCTGCAGCCTGGGCCCCCTGAGCAGTTGAGGGGGAACCCTGCTCCTCTCAGCCAGTGCTCAGGGGTCTACAAAATTCTTGTGCACTTAGGGAATGAGAATTATTACAATTTCCACCTCAGTGTAAATGAAATATAGCGAAGAAACAGACTGCAAGTAATAATGCAAACCAAAAATAAGTGACTTCTAGATGATGCCATTTTAGCGGATTCAGGTCATCATTTCTGTAAGTATAGCTAATTGTTGAGCATTTATTTTATTAGGCACTTGATTTTTGAATCAGGGCATTTGCATTAAGAATACTTAATATTAGCCTTTGAAACACCAACCGTAAGCTAGTAAATCACATCGTATTCAGGATTTTTTTTAAATTAAGCTTTTTTATTTTGAGATAATTGTGGATTCTCAGGCAATGATAAGAAATGATACAGATCCCATGGACCCCCTACCCAGTTTCCCCAGTGGTAGCATCTTGTAAGACCAGGGCACCGCACCCTCCAGGTGTTGTCGTTGGCAGAGTCAGGACGCAGAACACGCCCATCCCCACAAGGATCCCTCGGGCTGCCCTTTTAGCCACATCTGCTTCCCCTTCCCCCGACAACTGCTGATCTCTTCTACAGTGTTGTCGTTTCAAAACAAAAAGGAATTGTAATTTCCCCTTGATAAACCTGTATGAGCTAAGAGTCTCAAATGTCTTAGCTTTAGTTGGGAATATATGAATTTATTGAGCCAGCACTGATTCAGTTGTATCAGAATTTCTGGCCAGCAGTTGTATTTGTTCTTGATTAATAAAATAAGGAAATGTGAATTTATTAATTTTGATTGACAAATTTGATTAATTTTTCAAAATTGGGTACCAGTACTGGGTACCAACTGTCTAATCAGAGTAGGGGCCAAAGCCAGCCACAGACACATAAAAGTGCAACAGTAACTGCTATTTGAAGGTAGCAATATTCAACTAACTCCCCTATGTAAGGGGGGTAGTGGACATGATGCTTTATTAGGGTACATAGGAACTTTTCAATCCATCCCACGTTTGTGTAAGAAAATTGGACTGATGGATGGAGATACCTAAAATATTATTTCACTTTTTAAAAAATTGCCTGTGGAAAGTAAAGAATCTTAATTTAAGCTCTCTTTTTTCTAGACTCTAGATGACTTTGTAAATTTATTTTCTGCCCCATATACCCCATATTCTACGCTGTTGCCTTTGTTTCCCCATCTGCCTTGGGTAGTGTCTTTCCAGTCAGAAGCGCACCTGAAGTTCTCTGATGGAGGGAGTGTTCACAGTGCCATCTTGCCCTGTTTTTCATCTCCCCGCCTGCTCCTCAGCTCTTTGTCTTCCCTGTTGGAGCTCAGCTTGTGTCAGCCCCGTGAGGACATTAGGCCGCAGCCTTCACCTTCAGCTGCAGGGTCCCAACGGCATGGGCCATGTTCTTCATGGTCGTGTGACCCCTTACCCCTTTAGCATTGTGCATTGATGGGGAGTCTTCATGGTTTCGAGTGAGTGTTTTGATGATGTGTGAAATACGCTTAGAATCAGCTTCAAGTGTAGCAGTTCAAGTTGTATTCTTAGTACGGAGCCAGCATTTGCAGTACAGTGTTGGTTCCTTTAGGTTGAACCTGGTCTCTGCACTCACCCCCTGCATCACCCTCACCACATCCATTCTCTCTCTCTGTCTCAGATTCACAGTCAGTTGATAAAGGTGTGCTGGCGTGGCAATAAGACTCAAAGTAGTTTTGTATGGTATAGCAAAACTGTATGTCTGTTTTTAAACAAATGTTCTTTATATATATATTTTTTTACAAGGTTACTGAGATATAATTTATATATCGTAAAGTTCACCCATGTATTTAAAGTGTGCAATTTAATGGTCTTCAGTATATTTGCAGAGCTGTACAACCATCACCATATCTAATTTTAGAACAGTTCATCACCTGAGAAGAACCCTTGTCCCATTAGCAGTTAGCAGTCACTCCCCAAGTCCCTCCCTCGACCCCAGATCCACCCCAGCCCTGCAGGTCTCCCCCAGCCCCTGGCAACCCCTGATCCACTCTCTGTCTGTAGATTTGCCTATTCTGGGCGCTTCCCATAAATGGAGTCGTAAGACTCTGGTCCTTGCGACTGGCCTCCTGCACTGGCTTGCACACACTGTAGCCGTGTCGTCCTCATTCTGTTTTACTGATGAATACGCTTCCACTGTATAGCTGTACCACATTTTGTCTGTCCGTTCATCAGTTCATGGATATCGGGGTTCTCTGCCCGTTTGGGCTGTTGTGAATAGTGCTGCTGTGGACATTCCTGTACAAGGTTTCAAGTGGATGTAGGTTTTCGTTTCTCTGAGCGGAATTGCTGAGTCATATGGTGATTCTGTGGTTAGCGTTTGAGGACCAGCCAGCTTGTTTTCCGAAGTTACTGCACCATAAGAGATCTTTTAAATTACGACTGGATTTGATCATGTTACAACTTCTAAAGCAGTAATCACCTCTGCCAGGGTCAGCAGTTCCCAGCCTTGCTCACGGACCCCGCTCTCTCGGGCCCTGGGGGTGCGGGCTCGCCCCAGGTCATTCTGGTGAGCCCCACTCCACAGCCGTCGGCAGCCTGTGAAGAAATCACCTATCAGGTACTGCACACGTTTTACCCACAATCTCTCATGGTTTTCAAAAAACGTAGCTTCAGAAGGGATGGGTGGGGGGTCCTAGGGAGTCCTGCGTGGCCGGGCTTGGGGCCAGCCTGAGGAGGTGTGTCTCCCGAGGGAGACAGGTGCTGAGCAGGGAGGACCCGGGGGTGGGGGGCTAACACTGGCTCTCGTTTGTTCCATGATTTTCCAATAATGCGGAAATCTAGTTCTAAATTTATCACTATCTTCTTTATTTGCCCACTGATCAGATTGCACGTGGCCACTTACTTGCCTTTGTTCTTTTTGTAGGATTTCCTGTAATACCTTTGCTGATTCTTTCAAGTCTTGCTATACTGTTTCATAGTATACACATTCACGTGTGTGTACGTGACCTATTTGTCCTTTGACTAGTCCTTTTTCTTAAACACAGTTTGGCAGCGGGGGTGAGGGTGGACAGAACACTTAGTAAATGATAGAGTTCCACATACAAAGGCCTAAAAACTCCTGGAAGCTTTCAGAGCAGTGAAGATGCGGGGTGAGGACCTCGCCCACAGTGGCCACGGCAGTGACCTGGCGGCCGGGTCTGCGGCTGGGCTCCCAGCCTGGAACCTGCCCGGGCCGTGTGCTTGAGGCGCGCCTGAGCCGCCCGGTGCAGCGGCTCCCGCGGGAGGCCGAGAGGCCGGCCGCCTCCCACAGATGACAGCCGAGCTCGGGGGCTGGGTTCGGGGCGGGGTGCCTGTTCCCCTCGCGCCGGTCCCGTCAAGCCGGGATTTCTGACCCGCTCCAGGTGACGGACGTGTCTCCTAACCTGGTCCAGGGTGGGCAGCCCGAGAAGGAGGGCCGGCTGCACCAGTGCCTGGAGTGTGGCCGCACCTTCGCCTCGGCCGCCCTGCTGCTGCACCACAGCAAGGAGCTGCACGGCCGGGAGCGCATCCACGTCTGCCCCGTGTGCAGGAAGGCCTTCAAGCGCGCCACGCACCTCAAGGTACGCCGCCGCCGCCCTCCCGCCAGCGTCGCTGCTCTTCGCTTAAGGTCAGAGGCGCTGCACGGGCTTAGGACTCAGTGGGGTCAGGACTCTTCCTAGTGAGCGACACGGTTCCCATCTCTTTTCGAGGAAAGGCCCGTGGAGGTGAACATATTTACAGATCACCTTGAGATGCCGTTTCTCCCATCGCGGGGACACGTATGAGAGCTCTGTCGGCACCTATGAGCAGGGCTCTGCGGAAGCAGGAACTTCCGTGATGGCTGGCAAGGCTGCAGAATTGGTCTGGCGTCCTACAGGGGAATTAGGCGATACCTAACCAAGCGATAGCGGCTCCCACCGCGAGAGCCGGCACAAAGGCATATATGCCCGCCCAAGCTCAGGGTTAGGTCAGCGTTGTTCGTAGCTGCCAGTCATTGGAGGCAACCTGAGGGTCCCACTCTGGGACGTCCACACGGTAGAGGAAGGAATGAGGAAGGGTACTGTGATGTAACTTCCAGGACCACTGGTCAGGGGGAGTGTCCCGGCCTGTGACTTCTGGGCCAGAACCCCTCCTCTGCTGCTGCTTAGTTACCAAAAGCATGAGAATCCTGTGACGCCTGATTGCACAGTGAATCCCGCACTTGCTTTTTCAGGGCCTTTAGAGGAGGCAGGCAGTCAGTAAACTGAGTTTCTGTTCTCTAGGCCTACATCTGCCTGCACCTCTCACCTCTTTTTCTACTGTTTTCTGAGATGAGAAACCCCAGTATTAATGTGTTCTGAAAAGAGGACTCCGTGTTCGTTTTTAAAAGCAAAACACTGACTGTCAATTGGAGTCTTCTTGCAGAGGCTGCAGCCCGAGGTTGGCGAGGTTGGCGAGTGCTACTTATGACTGAGGGACTCCCAACCCCGTCCGACCTCTGTGTGAATTTGACTCTGTCGCTTAGAACCTCTGTGCTCCTGGTCAGGTCATGTAACATCTACAGCTTCAGTTTCCTACTTTATAAAATAAGGATGTTAATACTTAACATTTTATGGTTATTTTAAGGAATATAAAGTACTTAAGCACTGCACTTAGCTCTTAGTAGACAGTACAGAAATTATAACTATACTAATGTTACAACCTGATAGAGAATAAATCCTTTTAAAGAGGGAAAAGAATAAAAATGGTTAAAGAAAATTTAAGATGTTTAAAATCATATATGTTATACTATATATGACGTAACTTTTCCATAAACATCTAAAGTGGTGTGTTATACAGTTTGAAATACTAAATCTGGCATTTTAATACCTATAAGTTACTTTCTCTTGATGACCTTCAGAAATCTGGAATTTTTTAAAAATTACATTGTGCCAGAAAATAAGGAAGTCCCCATCACACCCACACGCAGTATATGACGGGATCGTGTCAGGGGGACACGGGGGCAACTGAAAGAGTTCCTAGGGGCCAAAGCCGGAACAGCCGGGGCGCGAAAACAAAGCAGACTTGGATTATAGCCCACAGTGCGAAACCTCCACGGGTCGTTACTGGTGGGAGCGTGACCGACGGAGCACGCTGGTCTGCCGTGCGGAAGAATCCCGAGTAGCCCCTGTGGACGCTGCCCCCAAGAGGGGACGGCCCCGCTCCTTAGGGGCGAGCGGCGGCAAGGGCACGTGATGGGAGGGGGTAAAGATGGCCGCCCCTCCCTGGAGGAACCTGACAGACGCTAGCTGCGTGATCAGAGTCGGTGCCAGCAGTGATGGTATTGTGGGATGGAAACGGCACGGTACTCCCCGTGGCCCGCGGCCCACGGCCCTGGTCTGGTGATGAGGAAAGCGTCAGACACCTCTCAGTTGAGGGACATCCTGCAGAATACCCACCCGGTCCTCTAACAAGTGTCATGGTGGCCGACAGGGAGGGAGGCCGAGACACCGCCCCGCCCAGATGCAGCCCAGGGGCTCGGGGGGAGCCTGGGTCTCCCTGGCAAGCCGCAGGCCCGGCCTCCCATCCACTGGGTACCACCTCCGACTCTGCTCCGGGAACGCCCACGAGGGTCCTGATTGGAGGCGAGCCTGTGGTCCTCCTCCCACTGACGGGCCTTTCTGCACTGGTTTTCCCTCTCCTGTTTCCAGTCTGTACGGTTCTGTCATGATCTTCAGTATTCTTCACGTGTGTGTTTGTCTTTACCAGGAGCACATGCAGACACATCAAGCCGGTCCTTCCTTGAGCTCTCAGAAGCCGAGGGTGTTCAGATGTGACACTTGTGAGAAGGCCTTTGCCAAACCAAGCCAGCTGGAGCGACACAGCCGCATCCACACAGGTGACCACGCAGCGGGACCCCGGTTTAGCGATCTTTGCCGCAAGCCGCTGGTTGGTGAGACGATGAGATGCAGTGCGTAGATATTCATTTATGACGCGGCACGTTACTTGTGAAGCAGGGGCTGCTTGTTCAGTTTTTTCCTAATCATGCGTCAGTTTATCACGCAGCCAACTTCTTCAGGCACAAGCTGTTGTGTTGGCGTGGCGAGCGCAGGAAAGAGAGGCTCTCGGGCCAGCGCACCTTCCCGGCCCGTCTCCCTCGCATATCTTCAGAGCCTTCTCTCCTGGCTTTTCTGTCACCGCCTGTCTGTCAAGTTCGCCTTAGGGAAGACGACAACACGAAGGGGCAGGCCCCGCCCCTCTCTGCCTCCTGGCCCGCCTCGGACAGCCCGCCTCTGTGCCCTCTGACGTGCGCGCACCGCCTCTCGTGGCCTCGGCTGCTCCCGCGGGGACCGTGGCACCCGCGCCCCGCCTCGGGGTCCCCCGCGGCCCCCGGGCTTCCTCCTCCCTCTGCCCCTCCGTCTCCTTGGGACCACGGGCTCGGCCTCCCACCCTCGCTGGGCTTCCCTGCGCCCCTCCAGGCCTCTGTTCACCCTGCAGCCGGGCCAGAGCCCTCGGAGGCTTCCTCCTGAGCACCCCCGGCAGAGCCCGCCAGGCCTCCCTGAGCCCCCGAGGTCCCCTGGCCACGGGCAGGTCTCTCCCCCCATCCAGCTCTCTGTCTGGCGCCCACCCTTTTCCCGGTGCTCCCTGGCGGGTCATCGTCTTCCCAGCCCTTCTGTCCCTTTGCCGGCCGTCTCTGACCCACCTTCACACGGACGCCTCCTCCCGAGAGGCCCTGCCCCGCTGGTGCCCCGGCTGGCGTGAGGGCCTCCTGTGTGGTCAGCAGGTGCCCAGCAGCCCTTCCCGGCCCGCGGGCCGTGCGTCCTCAGGGATGCCCCTTGCCTGTCAGCGCAGACCCGGTGCCCACCGGGTGTCCAGCAAGTAGCTCTTGAGTGAAAAACATCCGTGCTGTTCCTTCATAATGCATTCATTCAGAAGCATAATTAAGAGAAATGACTGTTTGCCGTTTTTAATAGCATAGATGCACGTGAAGGGTTTGGCATGTGTGTAAAGTGGGCACCTTGTGGCTGTCACAGGGGCCACGTCCCTGCTCACGTGGGTGCCCCGTCCTCACTCTGGCTCCTGATGTCTTCAGCTTCCCTTTCTGTCTCCAGAGAATCCCAGCTTCTAAGGGCGGTGTGATTATAGTGGGCCCACAGGGTAATCTCCCTTTTGGTCACCCCCAGTCATCTGACTAGCGACCTGGTTCCTCTGTGGCCGTTCTTTTTTCTCAGGCATGACGTCATCATAGTCCCAGCCCCAGGGTTCAGGGCAGGAGACCTTGGGGGGCCATTTTTAGGACTCTGCCTGCCCTAGGCGAGCTGCAGGAAGACCTCCTTTGTCGTCGGCTGTGGAGGGACACCTGGGGGCTGAGGACCAGGTGCTCCCGGGGCAGCCCTGGGGGTGCTGGCACATGACCCCAAGAGGCAGCCAGGCAGAGCAGTGGGAAAGAACCTTCTAGGCCAAGGGGAAAGGCTGCGCCAGGCCCTGGGGCAGGAAGGGACCCGGTCCCTGGGACTTGGAAGTGGGTGCGTGACAGCGAGGGGTGGCAGGACTGCCAGGGCCGCAGGGGGTGGCAGCAGAGAGAGACGCCGCGTGGGGAGGGCCGGGCTCGCAGCGTGGCCGTAGGGCGGGCACTCACCTGGGCAGGCTCCCGGCAGAAGCCACGCTTGGCAACTTTTCCCTCCATTTGTCAGTTTCCACATCAGCTTGAAAGCAGTTCAGTACCATTTGAAACATACTGTGTAAATCATGCTTTTAGTCAATTGGATTTGATCTTCCCGTGTCCTTAATGTGTTTTTGCTTTTCTGCTCAAAATGGATTAGAAACGTTTTGTTTGAGCCACATGTGCTCTACCTTTATTTCTGGGTGCTTCTAGGACTTTCCGTAGCTTTTGATCACGGTGTCTTTCGTGGCTCCCCATGGAGTGGCCTTGCTGGAACCCTGCGGGTTAGCATCCTGAGCGAGGAACGTCCTCAGCCTGTTGTTGAACTCGCCTCCCTTCTCCGGAGTTACTGTGTGCTGTGTGTGCTCGTCGAGCGCCGTCTGTCAGGGACGCTGACCGTGCTGTCTGTCCCCAGGGGAGCGGCCGTTCCACTGCACCCTCTGCGAGAAGGCCTTCAACCAGAAGAGCGCGCTGCAGGTGCACATGAAGAAGCACACGGGGGAGCGGCCCTACCGGTGCAACTACTGCGTCATGGGCTTCACGCAGAAGAGCAACATGAAGCTGCACATGAAGCGGGCCCACAGCTACGCGGGTGAGGTGTCCTGGGCGCACGGCGCGCGGCGTGCTGCGCCCCGCGGGGTTTACCCCGCGTCCCCGCCTCAGGCTCAGGCTCAGGGTCCGGGCCGGGCGAGTCTGTGCCCTCTGGCTCCGCAGTCGGGCCTCCGTGTCCCCGAGCTGAGTCCCCGGCATTGGTGCCGGCAGGGCGGGGGCGTCCCCTGTCCGCCTTGTGTCCCGTGTTGTCCAGGAATGCCCGCGCCCTTTAGGGAGACAGGCAGGGGCGGGGGGCTTGGCGGGGGGCAGGGAACGCAGCCCGCGGAGTGTCTCCGACAAGTCAGGGAGGGTTACAGCCTGCGTCTCGGGCTCACTCTGCTGCTCTAGGTGCTGTGACCACGAGGGGAGTTGGACAGCCTGAGCGTGGCGGGAGTGGTGCCCAGGGCTTTCCGGGAGCCACGGGGGTAGGACCCTTCGTGTTGCGCAGTTTTTGAGGAAGAGGAAGTTCTAACATCTACACGCTAGTGCTTTGTGCTTTACTTTCTGTTAGAAAAATTGTGCCTGTCGTTATCACTAGTATTAATTAGTAATCACTCATCAAGGATGTCATATTAACATAGCCTTTATGAGCACAGGGAACAAGCGCTGTGTGCGTTCATATTCAAGTAACAGTAATTGTCGTCACCGACGGAATTATGAAACCTGCAGCTCAGATGGCTTTTTTCACCAGGAAGGAGAACAAATCAACTTAGGAATTTCTTGTCTCCGTTTAAGTTGTCCTTATTTAAATGTGAATCATTTTGTGCGAGTGAATGTCTGGGACTCTTTCTTTATCACCACGGCAGGAAACTTGCAGGAGCCCGGCGGCGCCCAGGAGCACGGAGGGGAGGTGCTGAGCCGTGTTCTCCACCTGGACGAGGTGGTGCCCGAACCCGCGAGCGAGTGGCAGACCCTGGCCAACGTGTTCTGACGCAGCCCGACCCTGAGGACGTTTCCAGAGCGAAGTGTGGAGAAGAACAAAGCACTTGGGATTTCTGTTTTGAAGCCTCAAGTGTTAAAAATGTTACCACAATAGCTATAAAATTTTTAGCTATAAAATTATCTAAAGAATCATTGACTTTCAGAGACTTCAGGAAGAAAGCTGGGAAAGATGGAAGCACGTTGCTGTCGTTCATCTGCAAATCACTGAACTCAGGTACTACATCAGCAGTCTCACCTACTCCGTGGCCAGTGCGTCTAGTTAAAAAGAAATTAACTGGATCTTACTCTCATTGTAGTGTGATTTCTTTGTATTAGCAAAGACACAAGTTAACGTGGAAAAACCCAGATAGGTTTTCCTTCATGCTTTCTGTTATAAGAAGCATAGCTCATGAAACAAACATAAGATAGGTGCATGAAGTTCGGAAAAAATGTTACAACACGCAGGGAAGTTTTTGCCATCTTCTTCTCTGTGAATTTTGAAATTAGTAGAAATTGACTCTAACTTTTAGTCTACCATAAGTTAATATAACTAGTACCTTGAGAGATGGCTGGACCAGTTCTCTCTCCATTACAAATATCTAATCATTAGTGACAGGAATGCAGCGTCGGGGGCGTACACCCGGGGAGTAGAGCAAGCCTGACACACAGGTGAGGATCCAGCTGTCCGCGCGGGCTGATGCCACTCGCGCTGCCCGAGCTGATAACTCGGGTACACGGGTCGGCTACCACAGAAAGCACAAGCCATGCGCTGCAGGTCAGAAATCACAGAATGGTCTCCTGGGAACAAAGGGACTGCAGCCCTGTCCGCCTCAGTAATTAAGAGCGTATTTGTACTTTGAGGGTAAGAACCTGTACGAGCCCCATGGTTTTCTCTTCGTGCATAAGCAGGTGTATTTTTTATTTCAGGGAATTCTTTAGTATCATCAATGGTGCCACGTTGAACATGTCCCAAACCAAATCCTTCCCCGCCCTGGGGCAGAGTGTGTGTCGTTCCCACAGCATTCCAAAGATGGAAACTTCTTTACTTCATGTGAATCTCTCCTTTGAAATTATTTATATGTTCTATATATAAATACATATGTACATATACAGATATATGGGCCTCTGTGTGGCCGAACAGTATATTTTGTAAATAAGCACTAGTCCCAGTTACAGAGAGAGCAACAGAGTTTTTACCTCCCAACGAGCACTTCAGATCAGTATTGTATTCGTTTTATTAATAAATGGATATCCTTGTCATTGTGACATAAAGCTGGGGTTGGTTTTTTGTTTTTGTTTTTCCTGAAAAATAATCGCCTTTATTTTCTCTCTCATTGCCTCGCTGGTTTCAGAAGAGAGCAGTTTTATTATATAAATATTGTGTGGACTTTGTATATTAAGAGAGGAGCTCATTTCAGATTCCTGAAGAAAGAGACATTTCACTGTTATTTTTTGAAGGGGCATCTTTTGATTTTTTGTTGTTGTTCACGCTTCTGGCATATGTATATAAGTAATATTGATAGTGATATAAAACCTTTTGTTATGTGAAAATATTTAAGTCAGAAAACTGTTAAATAATATTACTTTTTTTTTTTCAAACTGCTTTATGTATTGTATATTTTTTTAAGGGAGGAAAAAAAAAAAAAAAGCCTTATTTGACTTATTCTTGTGATGCTGGACTTGTATATCCTGAGGTTTTTCTTGGATGTCAGTGTGTATACCTGGCTGCAGTCTGTTATTCAGAATAATTGTAATTGCGCCAGAGTTTAAAGGTTCTGCTTTTAATGCACTTTTCTTTTATAATTTTGTATTAAACTATTTTAGAAATGTTGATTAATTTTGGTGAACAAATATCTCCAAAGTTGAAATGATTGAAATCTTAAAAATTTTGTTCTTGCTAGGTTATTTATTTTGGTTTCAGCATTAAATGTCATCTCAGGTCAGTCTCTAAAAGGGGTTTGTTTAATTCCTAATTGTATAGAAAGCATAGTTCAGTGAATTGTATTGGTGCACTGCCCAAGTAAGGCCTTACCAGGTGAATCTAAAGCCTACTTTTATTTTGGTTAAAGAAAAAAAAAAAAAATCTATCAATAATTCGTTTTGTGAGTTTTCTCAGTTTATTATCAGGCAAACACAAGACATTAATGTATTCTTTTGATTTACTTCCTAATTATAAAAGCTGCTTCTTTGCAAGACATTCCTTGAAAAATAAGGTTTTGTAAAGACATAATATCACTTGAACTTTTTGGTGGAGTGGAGTACAGGTTGATCTTTATACTTTACTGGTTGATAAAAAGTCTTCTGACAAGAGATTTCTAGTCTCCTGCATAACCAGGGTTTTGAGGATAGATAATTGTATTTTTTAAAATATCTCATCATAGCGTATCTGCTTTGGAAATAACAATAAATAAAAAATGAAGTTAGGAAATGTGATTAATTTTTTTTCTTTTAAAATATTTAATATAAAATAGTTTGGCACATGAATTCCTTTCAAGCTCAGGTAGGTACGTTTTTACAGAAAAGAACTTTAATGATATTTTCCTGTACCTCTGCACTTGATGAACGCTACCCTTGCAAGGTTTATTTGCAGATCTTCAAACTAAAAATCAGGATATGGTGTGATGACAGGCAGGCCGTCCGTGTTAGGTAGCAGTGTCTGTTGTTTTCACTGTTGCCCATATTCAGCGGTATCCTGGTCATTTAAGCGCCTTTAGAAAGGGCATGACTGTCTTTAACTGTCTTCTGTGGTAAAGTAACGGTGAAGCTCTTAAGTAAGCGGAAGGAATGTGTTCCCTTCCCACCGATGATACTGAACTGGAAACTGGGATGTGGCTCTCAGGGCGCTGGGGAGCAGGAGGGAGCTGCACAAGTGGCCGAGTCTGCGTAAGATCGGCGGTAGGTGCAAATGGAAACACCTTTGCAGAAATGTGCACTCCCACACCCTGCCCCAGGCTCTCCTTGCCCCTCTTAAAGGCAGGCGTGTGGTTGGAGGGTCCTGCAAGAATGGGGCTCAGCCTGTCAGTTCATCAGGAAGTCCCTCAAACGTCTCCTTGTCCTCTGACAGCACGCTACTGACAGAACGAGGAGAATCGGTCCTCAAGTGAGTAGTTCCCATCCTTCCGTCAAGTTTCCATCTCATCCAGTGTCAGCATTGAACTAGCGAGTGTTTCTCCAGAACAGTATTCTGTAATTCCTGCCCATTGCCGTTTGTGAGCTTGAGTTTTACAAGAACACCAGTATTTATGCGTAAGAGGTGCTGCGTGCATTAGTACAGGGGCGGAACTCGGAAAAGGAGGTGGGTTTTTGTTCTTCCCACGGAGTTTCCTCTTTGCAGAAGAATATTGATAACTCATGAAGATGCACATTTTTAACATTAAAAGATCCTCACTCAGATTTATCTAAATATGAAATAGCTAAGGTGATTTTTATTTTTTCCTGGGCTTTGCTCAGAGAATGGTAAGAAGTTTGCAGTTCTTATTGCTTGTTTGTAGGAAGAATATTGCTCTATTAATATTTAGAATACGGCAGGTGGGGGGAAGGAGGCTGTTCTTTCAGAAATGATCAGATTGTGGCCCATTTGTTTCCTCTGCTGTGGATTGCAACTATTTAAAATGGCCCAGCCGAGTTTTTCCAGAATGCGTGGCTTTTTGGTGGTGTAAGATTGCTGCTGATATTTAAACACAGTCAAGGGCATGAGTTTACGGTGCGTCTTGGGCTTGGGCAGAGCTGGGGAGTCAGGCCTTGGGGCCTCAGGTCAGATCAGCCAGGGCGCTGACGGGCCGCCTGTCTTTGGGCAGCTCGGTTCACTTCTCTGGTCTGTAAAATTAGTTGATTAGATGTCTTCCGTCCCAGCTCGAGGACCTATTCTTAGCCAGTGTGCTGTGGTGTATCGGGAGGTAGTTCTCCAGGGGTCTGTCTCATTTCTGCAAGTCTTAGGGGTAAAGCACTGGCCACTTCTGCCCCACGATCTCTTCAAGGCAGTTTGAAGAGAATACGACCTCGGGAGAGAGGACGTCTTCCTCCAGAGCCAAACGATGCTTTTCTTACTGACCCGTGTAATCAAGGTATGTCTCACCGAGGCAAAGGTCAGGCCGGCTTGCTGTGTGTTTATTGGAGACTCGGGTTCCCAAAGCCCTGCTTCCTCTCCCAGGACACGACACCCTGCATGCAGGCATCACCTGGCCCGCTTTGGGCTGCGTGTGGAGGTCGGGGCCTGGGGTGTCCACACAGACGCCGGAACTCTGGTGCCTCCTCCTGCTGTGAGTTGCCAACCCCTGCTCTCTGGCCCGGGAGCCTCGGTCTCCTGCCGGCGCCCGGGAAGCCGGCGGGTCTTCTTCTAAGCCGGCAGGTGGGGAGAACTTCCCACGTTTCGCAGTTGGCAGTGTGTTCCCGGCTCAGCGTACTCTATGAATGGAAAATTTTTCTTACACGTGTCAATGATTAATTTATTCTGCATCATCCACAGTGTTGTCCCTGTCACTGAGGATGCGTTACTGTCACACAGCGCCTTTAAAGTGCTAAACCCCTCTGCTCTCTAAGGAAGAAGTAGAAAACGGGGCAGCACACGGCCCCACCGTCTCCTTTCTGCCAGTAAGCAGGGGCTTCCCTGATTTTTAAATTCTTGACCGACCAGAAGAGATGGTTCTGTGCCACTAGTTCAGTATCAGAACAGAGAAATTGCAGGTCACCCTGCTAACTGGCTTCAGGGGAAGAAGTTCTTACGGGTTAACGCGAAGTAGCTCATCTTGATGTTTTCTCGGCCAGAGGCGGACAGCAGCTGGCCCTCTGCCCCCTCGTCACCACGCAGTTTTCTAGGTTCTCTCTGAATTCTCTTTCTCAGGTTTAGTAGTCCGAAATCTTTATCCTTCTTGTGTAAACTCTTCGAAGCAGTTTCAGATTTACAGAAAAGTTGCGAGAGTGGCACAAAGAAACCTTCATATACTCTTCGCCAAAGACCCCTTTCCAGTGCTGCCGAACGTGGGAAGGATAAGATCTTTACGCAGCAGACCCGGCGCAGGGTCGTGCCGGCACCTCCACCCTCTTCACCTGGGACGCCCCTCCCCATGTCCCCGTGGCTCCCGTTACCCTGGCGTCTGGGAGCCGGTTCAGCAGCCGCCCCCGCCCTGGCCCCGCCCTGCCGTGCCTTCCGGTGGTTCTTTCACGGTGGGGGGGGGAAGTCGAGCTGAGAAGAGGCTGTGAGAGGAGGACCTGTCACCCTTCCCCCTGGGGACAAAGTCAAGATTGTCTGGGAGGCAAGCAAGAGCCCGACTGAAATCAGCATGTTTCTCGAAAGTTAGGTGGTTGATTCTGCTTCCAGGGCAAATGCCGTCAAAGGACGTTGCTCCAGGGTCGTGCACTGGAGTGAACACCCCGCAGTGGTTACCCGTCCCTCGGCTTCACCGGGCTGTGATTGCTCACCTCCTCCTTACGCCGCTTTGCTTAGGATTCCCTGACTATTTGCTATTTACAAGAGAAAAATCGCCACAGAAAATGCACTGAGATGCTTCACTTCGTGTTACGTTTTGGGGGAAAGAAGGAAGCATACTCACTGCAGAGTCCTGTGGTTTAATTAAAACTCTTGCCACGTGGGGGTCTAGGACATATTTGTCACTGCACGAGAAACACACACCTGCTGTGGATTGACTGGTGTCCCTTCCTACACAAATCCATCTGTTGGAGCCTTCACTCCCAACGCGACAGGACTCCTAGGAGCTAATTGGGGTTTAAGGGCGGTCATGAGGGTGAGGACTGGTGCCCTCGTAAGGAGAGACACCAGCAGTGTGTCACGTGCCCAGAGGAGAGGCCGCGGGGACCCAGCAGGCAGGCGGCATCTGGAGGGTGGCCCAAGGAGCGTGGCCTCCCCAGAATCCCCCTGCCAGCACCTTGGCCGTGGGCTTCCAGCCTCCAGAACCCCGAGCAAAGAAAATATCTATTGTTTCAGCCCCCCAGCCGGTGGTATAGTGTTACGACAGCCCTAATAGACTTAATTAAAGGCTTGGCTCTCTCGTTTTCAGTTGCTACAAGAAGGCTTTTCTTTCCCTATTTCAGTGTTTTCCTCAGGCCCCAGTTCTCTTTCCTCCCAAAATCCCAATTCCAATTTACAGCCTGCACCCGAGTTATAAAGCCAGCCCCATGGATTGAGCCGACATCCTCTCCGCTGACCTCTGACCTGCTCCCGACCTCGACCCTCCCTCCAGAGGTTGTTCCCGCCGGGCTGGGCACCCTGGACCAGCTCCTCGGACCATCCTCCGCCCGGATGGACAGCAGGCCACATACGGTTCTCGGTCTGGACTGAGTGGCATGGAGGCGGCTGTGCAGATTGATACGATATCTTGGAAAGCGTGATCACTGTGGTTTCCTGTCCTGGTGGGAAGAGCCTTTCTTGGTTCAGTAGACCCTCCCGATACCTCTAGACCCTGCGAGCGATGGTCCTCGGGGTGAGCACAGTGAGATGAGGAAGAGTGTCCCGGCTGGGGTTCCAGCACCCCCTTCTCTTGGAGCTCCGCCTGGTAAACTAATTTCCTTCAACTTGAGGGGGGGGTAATGCAGACCGGTTTGGATAAATGCTCAGTGAGAACACCCCTTCCGTGGTTCATTTCCTATTTTGCATCGTTTTATTTTAGTATCACATTATCATGGTAAACGCTGTGTTATTCTAGGACACCCCTTGGTTTACCATTTAATGCATTTTCTATATATGTAACACTAAAATAGACTTGCCAACTGGAAGAGCAGAATTGAAAAGATGTGATGTCTTTGCATGCTTTTCCAAATTCCTCGGTCTGAAGGGGTTTGGGGGTTGGCATGGCTTGGAGTCTATCTACCCCGTGGATGGGGCCTCAGGCTACCGGGCGGGGGGGGGGGGGGGGGCGCGGCTTTTATTGTCGGATTGGAAGTGCGTGGCACGCTTGAGCCTGGGTGCTCCCCGAGGATGGCCGGTGTCACCCCACAATCGACGGGGAGGGCGCTTCCCTTGCTGGGATTTGTGAGTTTCTCAGGGCTGCTCCTGAGACGGAAGGGAACCAGTGGTTTGTTAAAAGCAAAACAAAAGATTTCCATTTACCTTTTTGAAAGATGATTCTTGTAACCAAAAGCAACTATACATAAAATTTCCAGTATCACTTAATCTTTGTCATCGTCTCTGCGTGGCAAAAAGTCATTTTTCAAAGATTCTTCAGTTCAAGTTAACGGGGACTGGTATGCTGGTAAGATAGTGAAATGTAAATATACTCTAAAGGATTGTTTAAAGGTAAATTAAAAATTATTTTCCTTGTGAGTCAGAGACTCAGTGCCCTAACAGCGGCCTCTACTCCACTTTCTCTTATTGATACACAAACCATCTGATGGTAACTCACCTCCTCAAACAGGTGCCGAGAGGCAGCTCTGTCCTGTGACAGTAAGACGCCTACTCCCATCAGCTCTGAGTTTTGCTCTACGTGGGCTCGCATTCCACAGACCAGAATAAAAGCCAAAGAAGACGGCCATGCAAGTATCATTGAAAGTGTATTATTTTATTTCAATGTTCAAGAACAGTGCTTACTTTCCACGAGACCCGGGGTCACAGCTCTTGCTGTTGGGTGTAGCCACGAATGGAGGTCACTCAGTCAACAGCTCAAAGATGCAGTGTGTGTGTGTGTGTGTGTGTGTGTGTGTGTGTGTGTGTGTGTCGAGCAGTTTGGAGGTTTTGTTTCGGAAATTTTCTTTCTTTCTTTTTTTTCTTATCCTCTCATCATTGAGGCTATATATTAATAGACATTATATTAAACCCACACGAAACATTCAGAATTAGAAGCGGATTAAAGAATCGCGTTTGGGCGTTACGTTGACTAGTCCTCATCTCCGTCCTAGGGGGGCTGACGCCAGTGTGCGGGGCTCCTTGGAGGGCTTGTGGGAGAGATGCTGAACTCAAAAGGCGGGAATCAGTAGGTTACGGGGGGCGGGGGGAGCGCAGGAGATGTCAGCTCGCGTTAGGAAAGAGCGGGATTGGAGGACCTCTGCCCATCCCCACGTGCTCGGCCGGCGATTCCGGAAAGGCCAGCGTACTCGTCGTCAGTGGGTTTCCGGGAGGAAGCGGGCGGGACGGTTACGTTTCCGCCGGGGGTGGGGTGGGGGGGGTTAGTGTTTGCCGTGTGTACCGCCGTGCTGAGCTAAGCCACCTGTCACCTTCGCGCTCACGGTGACCAGCCTGCCACCGCGAGGCTCCCCGGAAACTCCTGCCACCGCTCCGAGCTGCGCCACCTCCCGGCCGGCCGCCGGGCTCGGGTGGAAACAGGTCGTGGCGAGGCCGCTCTGCTGCCCGCCGAGCCTGTGCCGTCGCCGCCCGGTTTCCCAGAAGAGCCCGGCCCGACTCTGCCCCCGCGCGCCCTCTCCGCCCGCGCCGATCCGGCTCATCCGGGTGTGTGAGCCGCGGCCACCACGCGGGACAGTCCCCGCTGCCCGCCCGCCTGTCACGTACCAAAGCGCCCGCCGCCAAGCCGCTCCGCGCCCAGCCGATCGGTTAGAAGGGGAAGGGCTTCGGGGGGCGAGCAGCGGAGGCCGGGAAAGAAACCAAAGGAAGCTCGGAGCCGCACGGTCTGCGCGCCCCGCGCGGTGGTCCCCAGGGCCGCGCCCCGGGCCATCGCGGGACGGGGGGCGGCGACGGGGTAGGGTCGCCGGCCCCGGCGCTCGGGGGACGTCACTGATCTCCAAGGGCGAGGGGACAGCGGGGCGGCCGGCCAGAAGCCGGCGGGCCGCGCGCGGGGCCTGCTGTGCGCTGTCGCCAGGGTTAGGGGGCAGTGGCTACGCTCGGGATCTGCGGCTCGCGGTTAACTTCCAGGCAGTTGTGTTAAGAAGCTGGGGACGGACGGGATTCCGGGACACGGGGCAGGGCTTCAGCGTCTCGCCATTGGGGACCCCGAACGGCCGTCTCGTCCTCCCTGAGAAAAGGAAACAGAGGGTTAGGAGGGCCGGCGCCGCCCGGCCGCCCCGCTTCCTTGCGGTCACCGGGTCGCCAGCCACGGGGCCTCTTTCCTCTGGGTCTGTTTCTGGAGATGATGTCGCACGGGGCAAGTCTTTGACCCCATGCCTCCAGCATCCTTTAGCCCGTCGGACCTCCGAGTGCCACAGGGCAAATAGGACGCAGAGAGTTGGGGTCTCGTCTGAGAACGTTGCATTTTCTGGGCGTGAAAATCTCAGCTGATATAGTCCCAGGTTCCGAAGGAGCTCGTTTCCTCGGCTGCGATCCCGGGGACCGAGGGCAGCGGCCCGTGAACGGCGACAGGGACAAGCCCCTCTGTGGGAGCCGAGGTGCTGCCGTGACGGGCGCACGCTCGCTTGAGCCGCCAGGGAGGGGCCGCTGCTCAGCTGGTCTCCCCAGGGACAGTCCCCTCCCATGAGCCCTCTTCTGCGTCACCAAGAAACCCAGCCTCCCGGAGGGGCCGGCCACTAACTCCGACCTCAGGGTCTTAAAACATGTGAATTGACATGTTTTCTGGACAAATACAATTTGCAATAAAAAAAAAAAAAACAAGAGTTGGCAGTCGTGGAGGTGGAGACGGCTGGGCGGGGACAACTGCGTCCAGGGAGCGTGGCCGGGCATCGGCTCTGAGAAGGTGGCACTTGTCACCCCAGATGTCACTTAGATTAACTCGGAAAAGGGCGCTTTTTTTTTTTTTTTGCCTTTGAATTTTCATTCAAATTTTAGTCTCTTTGGATTTCCCTTTTCTCTTAGGTTATGGATGAAAAATTGATCTCTCAAAGATTCCCTTGAGACTGTGAGCCCCCAGAGAGCAAGATAGACATGAAATACCCTGTTGACCAGATGACAGACGGGCACCGATTGACCTGACCTCGTCCACGCCTCCGTCCCTCACGTTACCAGAAATAAGGTGACGGAAGCACGAGGGCCCCAGATCCTTATAATTAACGCAGTCAGCCAGAGAGATGGTAGTTCTGATTTCTTGGGGTTTTGCTTTTTCCAGAAACATCCCTATGTTGCTGAACAACTCACCGGAGGAATTTTATTTTCACAAGCGAGAAGGTTTGTGGAATTCTAGCCTCTGAAGGTATGAGGAATCACCCAGAGACGCTCCCTCCCAGGGAAGGGGCTTTGTCACCTCTGCCTCAGGGCCACCCTCCTCAGCAGGGACTCGGGTGCGGTCCCGTGTGAGCCCGGCTCAGCTTTGCGTGCTCGGTCCTCAGAGCCGCTGCCAGAGAAGCCCTGATCCAGTCTGCCCTGGCCCACCTTGCCCTGAATTTCCCACAGATTAACCTGTTAGGGCTCCCTCGAAAGTGTGAATTATTCCTGCGCAGGAGCAGAACCACGGCCCCATCTGACAAAGTACACCTGTGCTGAGACGGATTCAGTTCCCCACACCCTTGGCCAGACAGTTCACGGGAGACGCCACTGAATGTCCTCAGGGCTCCTTGTGAAATGAAAAATGGCAAATTTGGGGGTTTTATTTTCTATCATTGTGCCTACAATTTATTGAGCGTCTCCCGCGAGCTAAATCCGTGACATCTGCTTCCTCTTGTGAACAAGCAAGCCAGCCTGGAGGAAGGCGGCGTTAGCATCCCCCTTGCCTGGTCGAAGGAGCCGAAGCTCAGAGAGGTTGCATGATTTCCCCAAAGTCAGCCAGCCAAAGGCGTTAGAACCCCTGATGAGGAGGGAAATCGTCCTAACTGCAGACGTCTGGGTTCAGCCCTGGGACATTCTTGTTCAGAAGACTGGGGGGACCCAGACATGGTCTGGGCATTGCAGGCAACCTCCCGGCCAGGCTTGGGTCACTGGTGGAAATCCTGCAGTTCCGGGTTTAGACCCAGAGCTCCTCCGGGGTCTGCATCCTTGCCATCTCGCTGCTACGTTTCAGAATCGAGACACGTATATCGTGATGGTCTCTGTTGCTTGGACGTTTGAGGTAGAATTTATTTCCTTATCAGATTTGCCTCAGAATTGACATTTTGAAGAGTGGGTCCTGCCTATGGTTTTTTTGTTTGTTTGTTTGTTTTTGTGTTTGTGTTTTTTGGCTGCGTTGGGTCTTCATTGCTCCGCGGGCTTTCTCTAGTTGCGGTGAGCGGGGGCTACTCTTCGTTGTGGTGCGCGGGCTTCTCGCTGCGGTGGCTTCTCTTGTTGCGGAGCACGGGCTCTAGGCGTGAGGGCTTCAGTAGTTGTGGCTCGTGGGCTCTAGAACACAGGCTTAGTAGTTGTGGCGCACGGGCTTAGTTGCTCCATGGCATGTGGGATCTTCCCGGACCGGGAATCGAATCCGTGTCCCCTGCCTTGGCAGGCGGATTCTTAACCACTGCGCCACCAGGGAAGTCCCTGCATTTTATCTGACATTAACCAACTTAGCCATGGTTTACTCACCACTCACTTCACGTATTTAAGGTTTTTCTTGAGGAGACTAAGGCTCCTCAAAGCTGAGTCCTGCTTCACATCACCCACAAGTGTCCAGCATCTTCCAGAATCTGGGTCATGGGGTCCATCTGTGCCGTGTGTATCTCCCGACCACCAGATACACCACACATGGGACTCGATATTGAATTAAAGATTAGGTGACCAATCAATGAGTCTTTGGGTTCCTGACCAAATCTTTCCACCATAAATTGTAGAATCTCGACGTTTTAATGAACCAAGTTGGAAGCCCACTTCTGCAGGTCAGAGGTCAGAGGTGATTCAGGTTGAGGAGCCGTTGTGCTTTGCTGGTGGTGACTGAGCCCTTGAGACGGGGGCACACGGGGCTGTCAGATCTCCTGGTGACACGACCACGCCACGTACCGCGGGACCTTCTCATGTTAAATCACGTTGTGACCTGATGTGACCCCAGCAGGTGTTCCCCAGGAGACGCTCCCATTCTCATCCGAGCTCATGAACACCTGGGACAGGAGTCCGAGGAAACTCCCGCCTCCCCCAGGTGGCCGCCGGACTGAGGACACGCGGGGAGGGAGCCGCCACAGGGGGTGAGAATCGGGCTGCGTTTGCCTGCGATGCTGACACCGTGATGCTCGAGGACGCAGGACGGTCCAAGTCCGGGGACCGAGCATCTGGCTCCCCTCCTGCGGCCGGATCACGGCTTTCCTTTACCCGCAGCGAGCATCCGGCGGTGCTGAGCGCATCGTGGGTGTCATGTGCTTACAACGCCGCGCCTGTCATAACAGATGGGCTCTGCCTTTTCCTCACTGGCGTCCGTCTTCCGTATGACGTTTCTTCCAGCTGGAAGAGGAGTTGACTGGACCCTCTTAGCGGTCAGGGCTTTGGTCGTAGTTGGATGTCGGCAGGGAAGTGATGGCCTGTTTGGATGAAGAGTCAGCGGAAGTGGCGGCTGGGCTGTTACTCTGACGAGAAAACACGGGACCCGAACACGGTGATGTTTGTCCCTGCCCAGCTGCCCTGTGAACACGGTTCTGTGCCAGGGATGGCAGGTGCCCTCCTGGAGCTTCAAATCTGTGTGGACACGGCCCCAGCGGCACGGTAGGCTCGCCGTGGCTCCACGGGGTCATCCCAACTCCCGAACCCCTTCCAGCTCTAAGCCTGAAAAGCTGACACGCGGCTGGAACCTGGGCTCAGCCGTCAAAGCCCTGGATGGGCAGCCGCGGAAATGCACATGGTCTTCCTTGCTCTCCGGTCCAGGAAGTGCAAAATCCGGTCCCGTTTTTGCTAGTTTCTGCCAGATGGTCTTTCAACATTAGAACATGAGTCACACCATGTCACTAGATCCCGGGGACCTCCCCATTCAGGGCCAAGGTAAGAGCGCTCAGGAGGGTCCCAGGACCCTCTGTGGGGGGAACCCCTTACCCCTCCGACCATTTACTCGGTGCCGCGGCCGCGGCCGCCTCCCTCCTCCGGGACCCGGCCAGGCCTCCCCGTGCTCCGTCAGCGGTCTGCCGGGAGCCCTGTCCCCGTGCCAGGCCAGCCCCTCCGCCCCTTCGCGTCCCTGCGCCCGCCACCCGCTCCGCCGGGCCGTGTCTGGCGCCCCGCCTGGAATCCCGGTGGCCTGGAGGACACAGAGGGGCACGTTCGCGCTCAGCCCATCCCGCCTCCCCCCCAGCAGGCACCGTGCGTTTTCTGTCGCCCGCCCGTCAGGACGACACGGCTCCTTCACGAGGCGGCGGCCTGCGCGTAAGGCTTCGCCCGCAAGTGACACCGCACGGAGCGGGCGCTCAGCAAAGCCGGGGGCAGAACCCGCGGGACCACAGGGCTGCCGCCCGAGGGCCCCCGGCGCCCCCCCGGAGCAAGCCCGTCACTGTGTCAGTCCCGAGACCTCCGCCACCGCCGCGAAGCCCCTTCCCGCGGCTCTCGGGGCCCCAAGCCTCAGGCGGTGGTGGCACGTTTCCGAGGATGCGCCCCGTGCCCCGGGGTCTGTGACCTTCCTGCGAGGAGCTGTCAGCGGGCCCGGGACGCTTCTGCGACCGGCAGAGAGCGAGCGATCGGGGGCCACACGCGCCCCTCCTGCCACCTGGAAGTCGCCTCGGGCTTAGTCATGGCCTGGGAGGGGCAGAAGCGGGTCTCTCCGAACGGCGGCCCGAGGAGGGGACCCCGCGGAGCCCGGGGCGCAGGGGCGGAGCCCGCTGCCCTCAGCCCGTCTCTCGAGGCCCTTCCGGCTCCGGGCTGCCCGGCTTCCTCACGGGTGAGCTTGGCCTCGGTCAGAAGGCAGCCCTGCACGTGGGCGCCCCGACCTCCCCCGGGAGGGAGCTGCGGCCTCGCGTCTCCGAGGGGGAGGCTCTGAGAGGCCTGGGGGGAAGGGCCACTGCCGGCCCCCCTCCGAGTCCAGAACCTTCCCTTCCCTCTTCCGTGCGGCTCCGGCCCGGGGTGATGGCACCCGTCCCCTGTCAGAGCCCCTCCTGAGATGTCGGGCGCTCCGAGCGAGACTGTCTTGTCACCAGCGGGGGGGCCGGGCAGAGGGCGTTGTACCCGCCCCACCGTCACAGCGGCTCCGGCCACGTGTCCGTCACCCCGTCGTCCGGAGGACAAGCCAAGCCTCAGGGAGCCCGGGGGCCCAGGTCACTCACTGACGGACGGGGACCTGGGTCCGTGTTAACCGCTGGGACGGGTGTCCGTGGTCCCCGGGGCCTCTCGCCCATCCAGCCGTCGTCCCCTCGTGTCCCCTTGGCTGCTGCCGGCTCCCTCAGGGACGGAGGTGCTGCTGTCTGGCCAGGACGCCGCCTGACCCTCCAGGCCCCGTGCCTCCCGGGCCCGGCTGTAACCACGGCGACCCCGTCTTCCGCAAGCTCCCCGAGGGGCCCCGGCCTGGCGCCCAGCGCCGCACCTGTCCAGGCGGGCCCTGGAGAAGCGCCTGCCCGGGCAGGGATGGCACGTGGGGCGCTGACTGCGGAGAAGCGGTGCGGCGACGGGCCAGAGGCCGGCAGTCCCAGCCCTGTCCCCGAACCCGCCCCGCGCCGCCCGCCTTGAGAAGGTACCTTACCAGCTTGAAGATTCTGGAAAGCGTGCCCTGGGTGTCGTGCCCCTTGAGGCCCTTGTGAGCCGATTTGTAGTCGGAAGCTCTGCCCCCGTAGCCGAATCCCGGCTTCTGGCCCTCGGCTCCCTGCAAGAGAGGACGGCCGCTCTCAGTCCGTCCGTCCGGCCTGGGCGGCACAGACCCTTCCCGTCTGCTTCCCTGGAGGCGTCGGCAGCCTTCAGACTTTGTGAAATTTGGGGGCTCCTACCTTTCTAACGTGCAAAGGCAAAATTCCCAATTCTCCAGCCTGGAGGAGCCTCTCCAGGATGACCAGGACCAGCTCCCCTGGCCGCGGCCTGGGTGCCCTGAGTGTGGATGGTGAACTGGGACCAGGGTCCTTCCCGGGGCTCTGGGCTGGGAGCTGGTCACCGTAGAGGGGAGGGGGTGGGTCCCAGATGGGAAGCCCTGTCCCCCAGGCCGTGCACCTGGGCACAACCCCAGAGCCAGCCACCTGGACGGGTCTCAGCAACCCCATGCCCTGGCTGTGTGACCTTGGGCAAGTGTCGGAACCTCTCTGAGCTTCGGTTTTCTCTTCTATAAAATGGGGATAATGGATGCTCTGCTCTGAGAATGGAGCCTGCGGCTCTGAACTTTCGAGCTTGCTGTTGTTATGGGAAGGGGGCTTCCCCCGGCAGCCCCCAGCCCGGTCTCCAGCTGCCCCGGGAGCCCCTCTCACTTCAGGGAAGATGGAGAAAGTTGTCTTCGTGACACGTAGCAATGACAAGTGATTACTGAAAGGTAAGGATATGTGTGTCTCTAGGACCAGTCTGCATTCTAATGCGCTTTAGCTTCAAAGGGAAACTCCCACTGTGAACACAAGAAAGGAGTGGGGGAAACTCTGGTGCTCAGACACAAGGAATGTTAGCCTTTGGGGGTAACGGGTGTCCAGCCTGGGGTGCGACATTCCTCGGGGGGCGAACCACACATCCTGTCTGCGTCACGGATCTTATGCAACGGACAGGCTCTGAGGTCTCACTTCACGTTTCGCCAACAAGAAGTAGGAAGCTCTCTGTCTGGCCTCTCCTGAGAATCCTATACACAAAATAAAACCGTCTCCTGATCCAGACGCCAGAACCCTTTGCCTCAGGCTGCAGCGCTTTCCAGTTTCATGAGAGTGCCTTAGGGCTGGAAGGAGCTTGGGAAACCATGGGATCTCTCCCTCTGGTTTAGGCTCCAGAAGCTTCCAGATTCCTCCAGTCCACCGCTCTCATGTCTGGACTGAAGCTGGACCAGGGCCATCTGTCCAGGCACACCCCCTGCCCTGCACCCCCAAGCTACTTCTCTTCAGCCCAGGTTTGGGAACAGACATTGGCCACTCAGCTACTTTCATGTGAAGGTTTGGTGTCAAGGGTTATCAAGTGTGCAAGGGACAGGGGCAGTGAAGATCCAAGACCACGTAGGAGAGGAGCCCAGAACTGCCCTTGAATCCCAGAGGTTTCCATGGACACGCTCGCTCCATCGTGGTCCAGAGTCGGGGGATGGTTAAAGAGGACTGAGCCAAAGGACAGACACAAGAGTTGTAGAGATCCATGCTTTCCCATGCAAGCGCTAAATCGTTCTGTTACTCTGTTGTTTTCTCCAAAAATAAAGAGCTTCTGAGAATGAAATTCAAGGATTGGTTTTCAGATTAATAATCTGCTTAAATTTTCTCCTTTCAAACTCTTGGTCACTTATATCTTTGGACAACCTAGAATTTACCAAAAAACATGCAACATAAGTTTAGAAAAATGGTGGGACTTTCAGGAACTCCAAACGGGAAGACAGTCCTGTGGCTCTAGGAAACCGACAAACCAGCTCACGGAATACGGAGCAGGATTTTACTTTGGAAAAAAAGAGAAAATTAACAGACATTAGTGGGACCAAACGGAGACGTGAGAGGCATGCAAAGGCCGTGCTGTTAGCTGCCGGGCTGAAGTGGCCTTTAAACGACTGGAAGAAACATGGTCTTTTCCCCTCCCATCACTCCACGTTCGCCGATGGCTTTGCCCTGGTTCACGCCTAGAAGGTTAGGAGGCAGCTCAAGAGGTTACTAAAATCAGATTTCTGGGTCAAAAATGGATCTCATTCTTCAACATCATCTTTGTCTCCTGCTGGCACAGAAAGTCAATCATTAATTGTCCCTGAGGGCTGGCCCGTGTCGATTCCCTACGTTATCGTCACCTTGCGGCAAATTCATTAGGTCAGGAAAACGCTCACGCGTATTTGTATAAAATGTTCCAGCAAATATCTCAGTTCATACTTCAACGTAATGATGTGTTGGGGCAGTTTATGGAAGCCTTCCCTGCCTTTTCTCTGAGGGTGGCTCCCCCCCCCCCTTCCTCCCTCCCTTCCTTCCTTCCTTCCTTTCTAAAGTCATTCATTCATTTCTATGATGCTTATTAATTGGGTATCAAGGATATATATGCTCTGCCCTAGAGATATATTGTGTCTCCAAGAATATTGGAGGATGTGTTTCTAAGGATACTGTGTCTCCAAAACAGACACAGTTCCTGGCCTATAGGTTAGTGGTTCTCTTTTTATTCTGGAAATTTTATAAAGTAAGAACTCTATCTAATATTTGCTAGTAAGTATGGTCGATAGATTTAGTTAAAATACAGATAGGCATTTAAAGTTGGCTCAGACACCAAATTTTACTAGGAAGTGAACAAATCAGCCATTTAAAATCTTCATGGGTTAAATGAAGATTTTAATCTTCTTTAAAATCTTCTCAGAAACTCCTAAAAAGGTTTTCCTGGATGGCTTGATATCCAAGCTTTAGTTATGACTAAATCAAAACCCAAGCCAAATTCTTTTGGATCACTTAGGTTATAAACTGAATGACTGAATTTAGCATCTTTTTGTCTCTTTAGCAGAATCATTTTTTCTCCACAAAATGTCAACATCTGGCAGGGGAGGGAGTGCTGGCTATTTGGACAGGTCCACACGCAGACTGCAGGGACCCATTTTTCCTCATCTGCCGTTTTGGAAGGAAATCAGGAATTTTCTCATACATGGAGTCGCTCCTTCCCTGGGGAGGAGCCCAGGGGAGTCTCCTAGGAGCCCTTTGGTGCCTGGGCCCTGGGTCATGGAAACAGGAGCGTGAACCCAGCTGGAAGGAAGGACCGGCTGCGGTGGAAGCAGCGGGGGACAAGCTGGGTGGGATGGGAAGGAAGGTGGGCCCAGAGAGCAACTGAAACAGAGCAGAACAGAACAGCTGAGTGGCCGTGAGGAAGGAGAGGCAACGGGTGGACGTGCATTTGTCACCTACCCAGCTAAATCTGCTGAGGGACAGTCCTCGCCCCTGTGTGAGGAAAAGAAAAAGAGGGACATGGTGATCAGTGTGGGAAAAACGTTCTCTCCACCAAACAGGAAACACAGTCAGGACAACACAGTGCTGAGATGGCAAACAGATTTCGGCACACGCGCCCTATCCTGTGGTTGGCCGTGGCCCCCGGGAGCTGCCCAGGGAGGATTTCAGATTGGGGTTGAGAGGGAAGGGAGCTGGGATGGCGAGCGCTGTCTGCGCGGCAGCAGGCGGGAAGGGGTGTCACGCATGTCTCAGCCTGTCCTACGTGGGCTCCACGCGGCAAGACATTTTGGGATGAAGTCAGGGAGCTCTGAGTCCAGCCCTCTTTTTGATCCGTTTGGGGATTTCAGGGAAGGGCTGTAAAGTGATGATGACTCAACACATTCGCAGGTCTTACCTTTCCTTGTGATGGAGGAGGTGTGCGAGGCGTCACCTGCAAAGACACAGGAGAATGGTGAGCGGGGCTGGCATCCCTCCGTCACAGCAGCCCTGACCCTCCTCGTGAGAGCCTCCTGGTGTCACCATGTCACCTCCTGTTGTCACCGAGCTTGTTGCTAGTTCCCCGCTAGCTCCTGCTTGCTGGGAGGGTCTAGTATCTATTGGTATAAGAAGCCACCCACTCAGTCTCTGCCCGGCGTCCCCGTTCTGTTTTAGTTGAGAGAGGAATATACGATTTGAGAATTTGAAAGTATCCAGTGCTACCTAGATCTTCCAGAGCACACAGAAAGTGTTTGAGAGGATGGGAAACACACCAAAGGCTCTGCAGCCGCAGAGGCGATTCCTCTTGGCGTGTGCTCCCGTGACACACCCCCTGTCGCAGGTGATGGAGACAGTGAATGTCACCACCATCCTTTCTGGGGTGGGCAGTCAAGGGCCCCTGGTATTCGAGCCTCAGAAGGGACACCCTCAGGTGTGCGACTCCTAAAGCTCCCTAATCAACATGAAAATACCATCTTAGATGTCTGCTGCACAGAAAGTTTATAATTAGAGCCTGTGGTTTTGCTTTTGTTTTTAAGATTTTATTTTTTAGAGCAGTTTTAGGCTTCTAGAAAAATTGCACAGCAATTGCAGGGAGTTCTCACGACCCCTCTGCCCTGAGCCCAGCACCCCAGGCTTTCGTGTGGTCCACTTGTGACAACTGAGCCAATGTCAATACATTAACCAAAGTGTGTGGACTCTGTGTTGTACATTCCGTGGATTTTGACAGATGTGTGAGGTGCCTCCGCCGTCACGGGATCATTCGGAGGAGACTCGCTGCCCCCGAATCCTGGGCACTCCTAGTCTATTCATCCCTCCTGCCCCCACACCCCTGATCTTCTTACCGTCTCCAGAGTTTTGCAAAGCTTGTATTCTTGAACTAAGCATCTCCTACTAGCTTAGTCTCAAAAGGAGTGAGTTCTTTGGTAGAACACAAAGTTTTAACACAAAGTTAAGCTGCAGATGCAGCTCAGACCTTGGGACCCGGTGCTGGCCCTGGGCTCCCGAGGCCAACCTCACCCTGAGGAAGTGGGAGGCATCACCTGGGGATATACTCAGACCCCCCCCATCATGGATTACAGCTGTGTCACATGGAGATATAGTCAGACCCCTTGCGGATCAGAGCTCAGTGTCACCTGGGGACACACTCGGGCCCGCGTGGACTGGGGCAGGGCCGGGCGCCCCTCACCCCTCTAATCCCCCCCCCCACCCGTGGCTGCCACTCACGATGTTCTTGAAGAAGTGCACTACGGGGTTTTCGTCTTGGGGCCGGCCGTGCTGCGCCTTCGGGGGCAGGGAGCCGTAGTGGGTGGCTCTGGCCGCGTGGTGTCCGTCCTGAAAGACAGGGCGCGTGGTCTCAGGGCAGGCCGGACCCTCTGCCGTCTGGGAGGCTGCCTCCCTCTGCTCGTCTGTGGATCCGGACGCTTTTGGAGACCTCATGCTAGGAAGCGCTGACGTCACAGGAGGCCGCCCGGCGGGTGGGGTCTGGGCGGTGCTGTCCCCACAGGTCCCTCCTCGGCTGACCTCCTGGCCACTGCAGACGCCCCCTCGGGAGCCCTCCCGACGGGAAGGCCAAGCTCCGGAGGGAGCACCGCCAGCCCCCCGGACGCGGCTCCACCTTCAGAAGCGCCGACAGAGCCTGCGAGCCGGTGGCCCCAGGAGGAGGGGGCCTTGCCCGGAGCCCCGGCAGAGAGGACGGTGCTTGTGCACAGCCCCTGCTACGGGAGTGTGGGAGGTCGTGAGCATGAGGGGGTCGGGAAACGTCTGGAGGGTCAGCGGAATCTCCTGAAAGCCCGTCAGGTAAATGCGCCAAGCCTCGTGCACACCTCCCCCATCACCGGCTCGGTGCTTGTGGTTTGGAAGGACCCTTCCCGTTCAGAAGACACTGTTGCCACCGAAAAGTCTAAATTGGGCTTCTCGGGAATTTAATGCATTTAATGGGCTTAGTTTCACTGGTGATACCTGCACCCCTGACTGGTTGTCACTGGAGTAACAAGTGCATCGTCCCCGGCACTAGTTATAGATGCATTGCACCTGGTTCTAGTTATAGGTACATTGTCCTTGGTACTAGTTACAGGTGCATGGTCCCCGGTACTAGTTACACGTGCATTGTCCCCGGCACTAGTTATAGGTACATTGTACCTGGTATTAATTATAGGTGCATTCTCCTTGGTACTAGGGACAGCTACATTGTCCTTGGTACTAGTTACAGGTGCATTGTCCCCCGCAGCAGTTATAGGTGCATTGTCCCTGGCACTAGTTATAGGTACATTGTACCTGGTATTAATTATAGGTGCATTCTCCTCGGTACTAGGGACAGGTACATTGTCCTTGGTACTAGTTACAGGTGCGTGGTCCCCGGTACTAGTTACAGGTGCATTGTCCCCAGTAGTAATTACAGGTGCATTATCTCTGGTACTAGTTACAGGTGCATTATCTCTGGTACTAGTTACAGGTGCATTGTCCCCAGTACTAGTTACAGGTGCATTGTCCTTGGTATTAGTTACAGGTGCATTGTCCCCAGTAGTAGTTACAGGTGTATTATCTCTGGTACTAGTTACTGTTAATGTCTATGACTGTCCCCAGCTGACAGGTCCTCCTACCCCCATCCACCAGGGCTGAAGCCCTGCAGTCACCCTGGCCTCTTTCTCTGCTCTATTTCCCCCACTGACTCGGTTCACAAACCTTGTAGGTTTTTCTTTAAAATATTCCTTGCATTTGTCCTCTCCCCACATTGACATTAAGGCCAAGGCTGGGGTAGCCCTGTTCGGGCCCCTCCCTTTCCAGCCCAGACGGGTTTGCAAAGGATGCTCTCCTCCTCTCCTTCCCCACAGCCGTTCCCTGCGCCTGCTTCACAAACTGAACATCTTTTCTCCAGCCGGGGGGCCCCCGAGACCTGGCACCGTACGGCATGGCCAGGTTTTCTCCACTTGCTGAGACCTCGTCTTGGCTCTGAGTAGACCAGCCACCTCGATGTCCTTTGACATCCTCCAGGCCTCCTGCTTCCCTGTGACTTTTCATGCCCTGCTCAGCCTTCGAGCTCGAAGTCCATCCTTCTGTGGGTCCTGACTGGAGCCAAGGCCCCCTCCCACTTCCCTGTGGCTCCCTGCCCCTCCCAGGCTTCCCCCCGCTGCCCGACACCCACCCTCTCGATGCCCCGGCCGCGCGTTCTGCTGTCTGCAGTGCCCCTCCTGCGGCCTCTGCTGGGTACGGCTTTCTCAGCTCACCTGGGCCGGCTCGGCACGTGATCTGTTTTCCGTGTGGCACGGTCACAGCCTCCCTCTCCTGCGCCGGGCCGGGGACCTCACAGGATTCTGGCTCCCCACAGAGGAAGCCCGGGGGACTGAGTTATGATGTGGGCACGATGGCGTGGGCAGAAGTGGACGCCATGCGCACTTGAACTTGAAGATGACACCCTCAAGGGGAAGCGCTGGAGTGTTTCCGGAACTGGTGACCCCCCCCTCCCCCATCCTTCTTACTCTTATTCCCTCTGCTGGGGTTGCCAGAACATAAATAATCTGGTTCTCCTTGTGCTATGTTGTCTCTCAGCCAGCGCCTTTCTGAGCTCACAGACCAATCAGATTCGGTCACTGCTGGCCCACCTTACCCATTCTTCTCCAATAAAAGAGAGTATAAAATTAAGAATGATAAAAGAAAACAGATGAGCTAGGAAACTGTTTAAATTACTTATTTTAAGAAAAATATCGTTGTGTCTAATGTATCTGCCAAGTGAAGTTATTTATTAGATACCACCCTAATGGCCAAAAATAATTAAAGCAGCTCAGAACTTAGTACAATTTGCCCTGACTTTGGTTTGTTTTTGTTTTTGTTTTTTGGCCGCGCTGCACGGCATGTGGGATCTTAGTTCTCTGACCAGGGATTGAACCCACGCCCCCTGCAGGGGAAGCGCAGAGTCTTAACCACTGGACCACTGGAGAAGTCCCTTTACTTTTGTTTTTATACACCATTTTTCTGCAGGCTGTGTTGGATTTTGAGTCACAGAAACATCGTGCACTTTGATTCACCCATTCTGTGATTAAACTAGAAAGATTTCTTAAACTTTACAAAAAGGTTTTTAAATAAATGAACGTTCAGTCCTATATGCAGGTCTGATATTATTAAAACTTATTTATGCTGTGACATAGTTAATGAAGTATTGTGTAGATAATAATAACGTTTCACATGTTTATCATGTGTACCAGCTTTGAACGCTAAATGAAAGAGCATATATTTTGGTGATTTTTATAATGAATACATTGGTCGCCAATCTTTTGAGGGAAGAGTAATTTAAATCTTTTAAGGAGCACATGAAGTTGGTAAGTTGTGTTCTACCTCTCAGAATCTGGGGTCAGAACGGTTCATGAAAAAGTCAATTAGTGTCTTTATGGCGCTGGGCACAGAACTAAGCATGCAATGAGCATTAACTGTTGAATTAACGCATCGACAGTTTAGATCACTTTTAATACAGAGCCCAACACATGCAATAGATCTTAAGTAAATAGAACAATCATCATGGAATCCTTTTGTAACATATGCATTGAAGAGTGACTGAACTAGGACCCTGACTTGGAATTTTGGCTATAAGTTGTCACAGATAATTTAATGTAGAGTTATAGCTATATTGTTATAGTTGTAATGGTCTGTTGCTGGAAGAACATTTAGTCAATCATATTTCTATATATTAGCAATGAACAGTTAAAAAAACCCAAATTTAAAAGCACTACCATATATAATAGCATCAGAGAAACAAAATATTAGTTATAAACTTAGCAAAGCGTGTATAGGATCTTTATGCTAAAAACTAGAAAATGCTGGTGGAAGAAAATCGAAGAAGACTTAAGTGGAGAGACATACTATCTTCATGTGTCAGAAGACCATGAATAGTAAAGATGGCAATTCTTCCCAAACTGATCTACAGATGTAATGCTCCGCCACTCAGAATCCTAGCAGGATTTTGTTTTATAGAAAAACTAACCTTGAAACTATATGTAACCAAAATAGCCAAACAACTGTGAAAAAGAAGAATAAAATCAGAGGAACCGCATCACTTGATTTAAAGATTTCCTACGTAGCTATAGGCAGTGTCGTACTGGAGGAGGGGTAGACACATAGCTCAATGGAACACAGTAGAGTCAAAAAATAGACCCACACAAATAGGACCAGGTGATTTTTGACAAAGGTGCAAAGACAATTCAATGGAGAAAGCATAGCCTTTTCAACATATGGAAGTGGAACCACTGGACATCCATATCCAAAAACATGAACCTCAATCCAAAGTCACACCCTATACAAAAATTAACCCCAAATGGATCATGGATCTCTATCTACACTGTAAAAGTATAGCGTTTTAGAAGAAAACAGGAGAAAATAGAAGAAAACCTTCATGACGTGAGGGTAGCCAATAAGTTTATAGACCTGCCACCAAAAGCATGATCCATAAAAGAAAGAAAATTGATAAAATGAACCTGATCAATATTTAACACTTTTGTTTTGCAAAAGACACTTGAAGAGAATGAAAAGACAAACTACAGATGGAGAAAATATTTCCAATCATATATATGACAAAAGACTTGAAACCACAAGTCCTTCTTGTAAAGAACTCTCAAAAATCAATGGTAAGAAAACAAACAACCAGGTTAAAAAATTGGACAAAACACTTGACTAAACACTTCACTGCAGAGGATGAGCAGAACGCAAATAAGCCCATGAAAAGACGCCCAGCATCATTAGCTCTTAGTAAGATGCAAATCAAAGCATCAGGAGACACCACTACAGCCCTATTAGAATGGCTAAAATAAAGGATACTGACAACACTAAGTGCTGACTAGGACGCAATGCAACTGGAACTCTCACGCTTTGCTGCTGGGGATGCAAAATGGTACCCTCACTCTGGGAAAACAATTTGACAGTTATTATAAAGCTAACCATGTATCAATACTTACCACATGACCCAGCAATCCCACTTCCTGCTTTGAATGATAAAAGAAAAACGACATAGTTTTGGAAGTGATTTTTGTAATGAATATATTGGTCTCCAGTCTTTTGATGGAAATAATTTGAATCTTAAATGAAAGCTTATGATCACACAAAAACCTGTACGTGGATGTTTATAGCAGCTCAATTCGTAATCACCAACTCTGCAAACAACCCAAATGTTCGTCACTGAGTGAAAGGGATAAACCGACTGTGGTACGTCCGTGCAACAGAATACTATGCAGTAGTAAAAAGGAGCAACAACTCAGAGCCATCTCCCAGGCATTGTACTGAGTGAAAGAAGCCATTCCAAAAAGATTTCATACAGTATGATCTCATACACGTGACTTTCTTCAAAAGAGTACACTACAGGGAGGGTGACCAGAGCAGTGGTTGTCAGGGGTCAGGAATGGGGGAGGGAAGGGTGTGGTGTGAAGTGGGAGGGAGGTTTTGGGGTGATGTACCCTCATTGTGGTGGCAGCCACATGAAACTACACGTGTGTTAAAATTCACAGACGTGTACACCAGAAACAACCCAATTTTACTGTATGTTAATTTATAAAATAAAATAAGTCCGTTTAACACGGTCTGTCATTATTTGGCCCAAAGTTGGTGATGGCAACATTATGTCGTTCTGTGAATTTCCCGGTTGGAGTTCTCCGCGTAGGGGAGTCTGGCCTTCTCCCTACATCCATCTTACGTCTCCAGGTCTCCAGCTAGATTTTAAGTTTTTGGAGGAAAAAAGAAAAACTTCTACTTGATTCCCCAAAGCTTCTGGCAGTTTGGCTCAGCAAATAGAAGTGGACAAAGGAACAAAGAAACCCTCTTTCTACTGGGACCTCCTGGAAAGAGCAAGCCTCTGGGGGCTGGAGGGCTCTGGTCCTGACACAAAATCCCCTGCGAACCGAGCACGCCAAGCGCTGGGGCTTCTGTTTCCTCACATGTGAAAGCACGGGGTTGAAACAAGAGACTCGCTGAGAGAATTTTTAGCTCTCAACTTTTACTAAGAGGCCACCTCTGAGTAGCAGCCAAGGAAAGAAAAATAATTCTCCAGCGAGGTTTACGTATTAGGGCGTTTCCTAAGACTCTAGGGCTGCTGCTTAATCTGTTTATTTATGCTTCACTGAAAAGTTCTGTGGTGAGCACAGGAAGAAGAGCTGAGAAACGCGCCTCGGTTGCCATGGTGATGACGCCTTTACACAGTGGCAGGGGAGGGGAGTGCTGCATCTGTCACCCTTAATTTTTTTTTATTGTGGTAAAACATACGTAACGTGAAATCTACCATCTTGCCGTCGTTCAGTGCGCAGTTCAGTGGCCTTAAGTACATTCACAATGTTGTGTATCCATTACACCATCCACCTCCAGAACTTTTCCATCTTCCCAAACTGAGACTGTACCCAGTAGACACAAGCTCCCCATCCTCTGCCGCGGCCCCTGGAAAGCCCCATCCTACTCTCTCTATGAATGTGACGGCTCAGGGGACCCCATACAAGTGGAATCACACAGTGTTTGTCCGGTGGCAACCGGCTTCTTTCACTGGTGTAACGTCCTCAGGGTTCAGCCAGGCTGTCGCTTGGGTGAGAGTTTCCTTCCTGTTAAGGCCGGGTCACACCCCATTGCCTGTGGAAGCCACGTTTTGTTCACCCATGCATCCACGGATGGACACTTGGGTCGTTTCCACCCTTTGGCGCTTGTGCTGAGTCACGTGCTCTGACTCGGACCCTGTGATGCTGATGTGGTCCGGCCTCCGACAGGTGGCTGCGGGGATGCCGGCTCCCAGCTTCCTCCCCCACAGCCTGAAGAGCATCCTTTATGCTTTGAAGGAGCCTGGTTGGGGTGGGGGGGGGGGGTCGTGACTCTGAGGCCATATCGAAGGCCGGCCTGCGCTGAGGAAAGGGGTCCACGCCCACCTCGAGGGGCGCCGGGCGGGGAGGCTCCGGCCGCGCAGGGCACCTCTGCTGTCGCCGCTCAGTTCACGGGCGGAGCAGGGCCAGCCTTGCCTCCTGGGCAGCGGTGGGAGCCCCTGGCAGGAGCGGCAGGGTACTTAAAAACAGTGCGTTCTGGCTTATTTGTTATATTTCACAATTTGTAGGCAGTGGGTACTTACTTCCATGCCTCACTGTAAACAAGGGGGTCCGTTTCTGTCCTGGAGGAAACAGTCTGGGGAGGGAAGGGGTCGCAGGGGATGGGGGATGACGGCGGGGTCGTCTGGGTGCGAAGGTGACCCCAGTGGGGGGAGGACAGGGGCGCGGGTGAGGCTGCCGACACCCCCGGAGCCGCGGCCAGTCCCCTGCCTGCATCTCCTCCCTCCACCCCTGGGTCCCCGGCCTCTGCCCCCGGAACCTGGGACACACAAGTTTCCCTTTAAGGAGCCCCCTGGACTCGGCTCCCGAACTCAGGAAGGTCAGTGATTCTCCGATGCAGCCCTTCTTGTCTGTGTTCAGAAAGGATAGAAGAGCCAGAACTGCTCACATCTTACAGTTATTTGCCAGGAATGGTGTCTCTTTGTCCGTGTCTATCCTGATCCAAGTAGCTCATCTATTTGTAAGTGATTAAAAGGCGAAGGAGGAATTCGAAGGTCAGTCCTACCGGAAAATCCGAACCCGACACCCCAAAGCCGGGGCGGGGCGGGTAGCGGGCACCCCTCTGAGCGTGAGCAATCAGAAAAGGAAACGGGGCCGGACACAGGGCCCGCGCCCCACGTGCCGGTCTACACCTGAGGTTAGGACGTCAACACGCTCTCTCCAAAATACGTGGAGCTGAATATTTGGGACAAGTGAAATTAGAAAATTAGTCCAGTTTTTAAAAAATGAAAACTCAGGTTGTTTGGAAAAATAGTGCTTATTACATAGGGATTTCAAATAACAAGGAGTTTGTAGAAGAAATCCTACCTCTTAGGGGTGACTTGGTTCACACTCTGATGAACCACATGGAGACCTCATTGTCTGCACACGTGAACACGTGAGTCGTGTAGGGGCCTCGGCACGTGATCACAGCACGCACAGGGTTACGTGGCACTGACGTGTTACTCTTTTTTGGCATCATGATTAACAAAACAACAATAAACTTCTTGGTGGCAAATAAAATAACATTATGCTAAAAAATTTAAACACTGCGGGAGGAAAGCCATGGGATAAAGGACAACCATTTCATGAATTTTTAACATAAACTGCTTTTTTCCATTAGCCTGTTTCATTGTACTGGTTTTGAAAAATTAATTTTCCCTCCACTTGTGATAATGTCCTTCACCAGTAGGGGGGGCTCGTGCACTTGGCTTCCCGGCTGCTTTCCAGTCCCGTCTCCAGATAACGGGAAGGATTTTTTAACTGTTTTTCCAATTTGCTGAAGAGCTGGGAGTCCTTAAACTTGCAAGTAATAGCAGGGGATTAGTTTTCGCCTGACACATCTGAAGATCAGTGGTCATCAGATTGGGTAAAGATTCATTCCCTTGACTCCAGCGGCTGTCTTCTGAAAATAGGGATGAGATATATGCCAGCATCATCATTTGCATTTGCATTTGATTAGAAACAAATGGATACAGTCAGTCCCTCTCAGAAGAAAACGCTGCCTCTTGAAAAAATTAGTATTCACTGTGTCTAGGGTTTTGTGCTTAGGGGGAAAAAAAAAGGAGTTCTAGCGTTTATTTCTTGTCTGTGAGAGGAATTTAAACTCT
Source organism: Balaenoptera borealis (assembly GCF_965194805.1). Taxonomy (NCBI): domain Eukaryota; kingdom Metazoa; phylum Chordata; class Mammalia; order Artiodactyla; family Balaenopteridae; genus Balaenoptera; species Balaenoptera borealis. Next base: position 2,161,226 of record NC_138875.1, on the reverse strand, counting down.
TTCCTGAATCCACCATCAGAATGCCAGTGATGGAAATCAGAGCGAATCCATGGCTCTGGGACGCTTCCCCCCTCTGCGTCCACCCCTCCCGGGCTCTGCACCTGAGAGGCACCGGTGTGCTGCCTGTTGGACCCTGCGAGCCCAGGCGGTCTCCCCTCTCTCTGCCCAGGCTTTAGTTTGCTTGCCTCTCTCCTCCGGATGAATGACATCGGATGAGTGCAAAGGAGGGACCAGGAGAATAACATCATTAGATACACAAGCGTAAGGAAAAGCATCTGAGGACCGCCCAGGTGTAGACTCATGGCTTATAGTAGCTACACAGGAGACGACGAGCCTGTTATAGGACCAGCTCTCTCCCTGGTACTTTAAAACCCGGTGTGACGATTTGAGGTTCGTTACAAGATGAGAACGTCTTTTAAATATCGTAACTGTGTTCTGGCTTCCCTCAGATCGCAAGCATTAACAGGAAGCATGTTCTCTTCCTGCGCTCTTACTCTGTCTTATTGTGTGCTAGTCTGGGAGAAACTGGTCCTTTAAAGACAATGTGTGTCTGATAACTAGTGTTGGTAATATCTGCTCCATCTTTCCTATGTGATGTGAGCAGACAAGAGCTCTGCGTGGAGCTGCTATTTGGAAACTGCTGCCCTTTTTAAACTTGAAATCGAGCATTTTCACGGAGGTGACTGACGCAGGTGCCCTCATGCCAGGGCACCTCAACCCACCATCCGTCGGGGTCTGTGGCTACGGGTACCTCCGAGGTGCCCCGGGTCTGGCCCATCAGCAAACTCCTAACCCTGTGAAGGGAAACCTGAGGCGGCCAAGGCCCTGTGCAGCCCGCCTCACTCAGTGAGAGGTCCTGGTGCCGTGTCAGAATGACACAGCCGCAGTGGCCTCTCTGTGGATCTGTCTCAAATATGTCCAGATGGTCATCCACTGGCTAAAAGCAGTGACCATTTTCTTACTGGCACTTTCTTAGTCAAGTCAATCATACAAGTTCCAGGAACGCACGTTTCTCCCTGTGTCCCTAGAAGGATCCAATATAAAAAAAGGAGCAAAGAAATTGGTTCTACCTGCTTTGAAAACACGGGGCGGACGCATTATTATTTTCACCCCGGCTGGTCATAGACCAAAAATGTTGCTCTGTGTGGCCACCTTATTTTGCAGATGTGGAAGTGGATACTCAAAGGGGTTAAGTGAAGGGCCTGCGGTCTCCTTTCAGCCCCAGCTCCATGTTTTAATCTGCTGCGCCATCCGAGATCCCTGTGGATTCCACGTGCACGAGAAGCAATGTCCCAAACCAAACAGTAGCAGCAGGTGGAGAAATCACGGGCCAGCCACGTGACCAAAGGGAAGGGAGAGGAACTTTTCCAAGTTTGCAGACTTACCTCCTGTTAAGCTGTGAAGGTGTGGTGCGCTAGAAACAAAAATGTGCTCAGATATAAGAAAAACAAATTAGTGTCTCTCGGTGGCATCAATCAGAGATGTCGGTTAATATCTAGAGAACTGGGAAAGCTGTAATCACTGCTCTACTAGAAAACGAGTTCCTACTTATGTTGGTAAATACTGGTAACGGGATACGACAAATGCGCGGCACATCTAGTGAGAGAGATGAGATTTTTCAGGTTCATTGTTATTTGGAAGGATGCAGTTCTACGTAATTAAAACTGGGGCTCGATCAGCTCCCTCTTTCAATGGAAAAGTTATGCCTCAATCCAAGTGGACTGTACTGTCTGCAACGTTCTATTTTGTTCATGTGGTTAAAAGCATCCAACTAACCAGCCATCCAACGAACAAACATCTTTGATACTTAATCCTTCAATTTACAGGTTGAACACGACAGAATTGTGCACATATCCACCAAGTGGCATTAAGGATACACGCCTTTAGTAGATGGTTTCACCAGTGGTCCAGAGACACGGGGAGCAGAGGAACTTGCATTCTCCTTTCTTCCGCCGGAGAAATCTTTGATTTTGTGGCACCCTCAAGAAACCCAGATCCAGGCAGCTAAGCGGTTCATCTCTTTAACCTGTTTGGAACCACAGACTATAACGGTGTCACTGTTTTTCTGAACTGCCGACAATAAGGGAGAACAACAGAGTAAGACTTGGGATCAATAAAATGATTTTTTTTCTTGTGAAAGTGCTAAGAAAACCAAATATGCTTCTTCCGTACTGTTTTCTTTATATTTAAGAACCACGACACGTAGTTCACTATGAAACGGATATACTTTTTCTGCCTTTTCCCTCTTGCTTCACACTTCTTTCGATGGTTTATAAAACTCCTTCACCGCCCTCAGAAATCTTGTTTCGGTGATTTGTCCTCCTTAAGGACTTCCTGAAGGAGGCAGCAGCATATCTTGTGCTGAATGACTCTTGTCCGTGGCTGCCCTGTTTGTCTGCCCTTCTACCTCTCTGTAGCCCTTTGGAAGGACGGGCTGTGGCAGCTTTATGCCCCTGTGGCGACTGGCCCAGGTGCTGAGCTAGTTGCCAGTAAAATAAGTACTCTGGACTAGAGCATGTGACCCAAAGGTCACAGGCCTGTAGAAGACATGACACATCTGGCTGGAAACTCTTCAAGCTATGAGTTTCCCCCTTTCAGAGCTGGTCTTGATGAACATGGCGTGTTTTAATCCCCACACCCTGACCGCACGATGCTCTCTGGCCGTTCCCAGAAATCACTGGATCACGAGGTTATCTTGGGCCTTTTGGGCGCGCTCCTAGTTTTGTGTATACATGTTTTTCAGAGGAAGCAATTGCTCCATTTCTGGTCAAACAGCTTCTAATACGCCTCAAGAGAGAGCATTAGATTTTTTCTGGCAAGGTCAAGGCATTTAGATTTTGCAGTCGGGAGAGAATTCTTTGCCGTCTGAATGACCTACGCAGTTTTGCCCTACGTTTTTGCCCTTGGCAAGTTTAAGAATATGTTTGTTCCTGAATCATTGACTCGAAGGAGTTTAATTAAAGCCGTGGGCTTTTTCTTTCTTTAGAGAAAGCCGTGCAGTATCAGCAGCGGGCTTTTCTCAGTTACGGGAGAGATTCACAGGCAGACCTTCGTTGAGGTGGAGATGTTCGGTGGCCTGCTGCCTGTTCTGGTGACACGTTTCTTCTCAGATACTGGCAAGTGAGAAGGCCGGCGGGGCGCGGTCTGTGCGGAGGTGTGGGTCGTCCCTGGTCCTCCGCTCAGCTGGGGCTGTTGCCTGGCCCGTGATTAGAGGGGCCGGTTTCCAAGCTGGAGAGTTTACCCTCTTAGCAGCCTGTGAAGCCGAAGGCGGCGGGCTGCGGGAAGCACGGCAGCTTCTGGTTTCCTGTGTGATGTTTCACCGGAAACGAGGACACCGAAGCCCCCGCCGCCTCTGCGCCGATGGCTTTGCCTCCACGGGACGGCCGTCCACAGACCGGGCTCAGAGGCCTCCTGGCAAGGACAGAACGAAAGCTGGGATGTGGTCATGAGGTCACCCTGGGCACCGGCACACAGGAAGTCGGGGTCACGTGTCACAGCCGGCGCGTCCGCTCGTTCAGGGAGCGTGTGGTGGCTGCGTGGCCCGAGGGGGGCGCACCTCGGGCGGGGCTCCGAGGCCCGGCCTCCGCTCGCGGGCCAGGATGGTGGAGGAGGAGGCGGCGCGGTGACAGAGGCCCGGCCAGAGCTGGCAGCTGCCGCCACGTCGGCGAGGACGCCGCCGACCGTTGTGTTTTCCACCCACAGCTCCGTCTTCTCGTCCAGACGGGATGCGCGGCCGCCCCTGGGCCGTCCCGCCAGGGACGTGAGGCTCCCTCTGCGGTGCCCAGACCACCCGCGCTTGTCCCATGGGCAGCTCCTCCCTCCTCGTCTCGGGCAGCCCGGGAGAGCTCACAGCCGGAGGCCTGGGCTCGTCGTCCCCGCAGGGCAGGCTCACCGCCGTTTCCCGAACTCAGGCCGGCCGGGCTGGCGCTGAGAGCGACGCTCTTGAACGTGGGTGTGGAGGCCTCCCGTGTCTCCTTCCACAACGGCGGGAGGACAGGCTAGATGTCGGCCTTAACCGCTCCGGCTCTTTTCCTTGCGCCCAGGCACCCATGTTTAAAGACCTCAATGTGTGGAAAGTACGCAGAAGACTTCCCAGCATAAACATCGAACTATCAGCTCAGCAGAGGCGTAAACCAAACAATCGCCCAGAAGCCTTTGCTTGGCTTAGAATTCAGTAGTCTCCTTGTGCAGAATGACAGCAAGTGGTTTAAGGGATGCAGAGTCTGGAAGATTATTTTGGAAGAAAAGCCAAGTTGCAACAGGCTTTCCTGAAAGTGAAGGCCGCGGGCCCGGGCGCAGCTGCACTGGGGGGCAGCCCGTCGCGGGGGTGGTGGGGGGAGTAGACCACGGTCCCCCAGGAGAGGCCCGGCCCCAGGACGACCAGTCAGCCTCCGCCCAGGTGGGCAGGGCCCCACTTGCTGTGCTCTGGGTCCCCATGGCCAGACCTCCAGGGCCCATCAAATCCATCCAGCTCTGGTCAGAGCCATTTGCTTGGGCATCGTGAAGAAATCGATTGAGAAAACCTGACGGCTAAATACGAGGGAAGCCTCTGGAAGGCTTTCCATGTGAGTGATGCCTGGGGTCTGGGGGCCGTGCTTCCCGGGAGCAGAACAAGAGCCCATAAGCCTAAGGCACGGAGTCACCCCGAGCACCTCGGGGCTGGCGGGGCTGGGCTTACGAGAGGCCCCTGGAGACCTGAGGAAATAACCATGGAGTCTTAGTCTTCAGAAAGATGTTTCCAGTCACCGACTCTGACCCCTTTGCCTTCTGGGTGAGGAAACTGAGGCCTGAGAGCAGGAACCCAGGAGGTGACAGCTAGAGCTGGGGCGGCCTCTCAGGGTCCCTGCGGGAAGCGGGCCTGACGCGCCCTCGATGCGCCGGCGGCTTCCGGATGTTTCTCTCCCTCAGCACGGGGGCCCAGGGCGTCGGCAGGGCAGGCGGTTATTTCTGCTGTCGTGTGCTTTTCAGGCCAGGAAAGGAGGCTCAGAGCAGACACACGGAGGCTGAGCAGTGAATGAGACCTACCACGCGGGCTTCCGTCCTTACCCTGTGCTCCTCCAGGGGCTAGGAGTCCGACTCCTTAACCCCCAAGCATCCTGGGGACGGTTGGTTGGGGGGTCACAGCGGGCAGGGCGGCTCTGGGCGAACCTCTGGGCACCTCCCGGGCCGGGCGTCCAGGCAGTGTCCTCTCCAGGCCGCGAGGACCGGTTCCCGGGGTCTGTGGGACGCAGGCAGAGGGGCTTAAGGAAGCCAGTGAGAGCAGCTGACGGGCGTGGGGACAAGGGCTTCCCCCTCTGTTCTTCCTGCATCTCCAGGGCCCAGATGTGCAGGTGGGGTTACTCGGGGGAGGCACTTGCTCCGCGCTCCCCGCCCTGGGCACCTCTTCAGCTCCTTCCGTCGCAGGTGCCAGGCGCTCTGGGTCACGCAGCTTCCAGAGGCCCAGCCGTGCGGAGCCAGGGTGACACGGTGGAGAAACCAGAGGAAAGGCTCTGCCTGTCTCCCCACGGAGCTGTCTTCCCTGTTGTATATTTGCTCCTTGATTCTGCCTTGGAATTCGTGCTTTCCCAACTTGCTTTTGGGTCCTCAAATATTATTTCATGCGTGGCCTTGGGCTTCCCACCTTCCATGGTCCTCTTCCAGCCCTCAAGGTCAGCCCTGTGTCAGAATCAAGAGAAGTGTTCAGGCTCCTGGAATCAAGGGACTCCTCGCAGGGGACCCAGTCCTGGAAGCGCAGCCACAGTGCTGAGCCCACTCGTTCCTTGGCGTGTAGTAGGTGGGGCTTTCTCACCCTTCCTGGTGTGTTTGTTCAGAGACAGACAGACAGAGAGAAGGAGGTCCGGGTGCAGGACGCCAGCCTGACATCACTCACCGACTTTAGGTTTCTGAACCGCAGGGGAAGGAAGAAGCTTTCGGTCCCGAGCCGCCCGGTGGTCCTGCACCGCCATCCCCAGCCCCTGCGCCATCCCTTCGGCCGTGGCCTCACGCCACAGCTCCTGTCCCCTCCGCAAGCCTACTCCACGTGCCCTTTGTCGTATTTTGAAACCACTTCGTGCCACCTGGCCCTTCAGTGCTTTCCCGTGTCCGGGGCCATTAACGCTCCGAGAAACCTAAGCTCTTTCTTGAAATACTGAAGAATCCAGCGCGCTGGAGGAAGACAGAGTGAACAAACGGCAAAGGCAAAGGCCCGTACCTGGAGGCCGCAGACGCCCGGCCCCCATGCTGCGTCCCTGGGGCTGCTGTGTGGGACTCGTGCATTTCTGGCCAGGTTTGTGCACGTGGGCACAGAGGTCTGTCTGGGATGAAGCTGTGGAGGGCAGGGTTGCTGCTCTTTTTCCGCCAACGGAGGAAAATCATTCTGCTGTAAGTTTCTTAGCATCCCCAAATGCCACAGCCCTGGCCCCGGCCCTCCCCGCTCTGCACCGCATCTGGGATTTCTGGCAATGTCTCTGCCTCTCGGTGGAGCGGGCCTGCTTTCTGATGGCGATGTGTCCCGTGGAGGAGAGGACGGGGGTCCCGGTGGCTTCAGGGCGCAGGGAGCATGTGGGTCCCCGTCGGGGCCTCTGCCCTCCCCGCCTGCCCGCCCGCATCCCCGCTGCCAGGAAACAGCGAGCGTCCGCCCCGGCTCTCCGCACTCGGCCTGGGAGCCCAGGGCCCCCCAGAAGGCCTCTGGGGCCCAGCCCTGGCTTCCTCGAGGCTGAGTCTGGACCAGGCCAAGGCCCAAGGGCCCCAGAGGTTATGCGCCTCCAGGGAGACGGGGACCTCTCGACCTTCCCGGGGTGGGGTGGTGTTTGCTTTGAGAAGGAGACACCGAGGGGCCCTCTGCACCGGTGAGCACGACGGTCACAACTGAAACACGATTCCGGCGGCAGCACCCCTCCAGCCCCCCTGCAGCTGTCACCTGGAGATGCGCCCCTGCCCACCCCAGGGGGCTTGACGGCAAGTCCCTCCCGGCAGCCAGCGGCCCGGGCACCGCTCCCGTGGCCGGGTCCTACGGCGGGGTCAGGCCCTGGGCTCTGCGGCCGCTCTGCCAGCCTCCCCGGACCGACGTGCGGGAGCCGACCCTTTACGTCGTATGGATCCACTCCTCCCCTGGGACCAGCCGGTCCCGCGGCCCCCTGCGGTCACACCGTCCCGTGCGGGGCGGAGGGCTCCGCGGCGGGTCTCAGCTGCGGGCACAGCTCCCGGCTGCCTGGGTCCCGCTCCCCCGGGCCCCTCTGCTTCGTTTGAAGAGGAAGATCCAAAGCGAGACTCCTGGGGCCCCATCCTCACCCTCGGGGCTCAGTCGGAACTAGCTTTCCTGTCGCGTGCCACGTGGTTGCAGCCTCCTGCACTTTCCCAGGTTGGAAAGGCCGGTCGATGCGCGGGCACAGCGCCGGCTGGGGTCCGAGAGCACAAGTCTAGGCGGGGCCGTGCCCCCCGCGAGCTGAGTCTGACCCGGGCCGATCGCGCGCCTCCCCCGGGGGGGGGCCCCAGCCCGCCGTCCACGTGGTCGTCCCTACGGTCCCTACGAGCTCCGAGGGGCAGCCGGGAAGGAGGTCCTGCCCCGGGGAGCTCAGCTGGGCTGGCGCCTGGACGAGCTCACTCACCTCGTACTCGGCGAGCGCTCCGTGTCCCTTAGGCGCCGGTCCTCCGAGGAGCCGGGACCACAGGCGGGCCAAGGCCATGGCTGCCGGCCACCTCGGGGGCCGGGCTCGCTCCGGGAGCTTGTCCTCACCCTGGGCCCACCTCCGTCTGGGCGGGGCCCCCAGTCGTGGCCGCACATCCCTCGCGAGGACCCCCCCTTCCGTCTTTGCACATTTTCCTTTGCTCGCTTCCCCTCAGGAGCTGCCCTGGTCAGTCCGACAAACGTGACCTTCCAAGGCTCCCGGGCTGGGGGCGAGGCCCCGGCAGCGCCTGCGCCGTCCCCGCCGTCTGGCCTGGCCGCCGGGGGGCGCCGTCTTACCTGGGACACGTTGCACAGCCCGGGCGGGCTGCGGGCATGACGGGGCAGGGGGTTCCTGCTCTGCCTGAGCCACGCGACCTGCCAGAGGGACAGAGCGGCCACTGAGTCCACGTCCTCCAGCGGCCGAGCTCCTGGCGCCGGGGACGAGGGGCGGGCGAGCGGAGGGGGAGGATTAGAGGATGCGGCACGTGAGGGGGACGGAGGATGGACCAGCCGATGGCCGGGGCTGGGCGACACGGGGAGGGAAGATGGCAGGGGACAGCCCCTGAGGGCCTGGGGGCAGAAGGAAGGACGACAGAGAGAAAGGAACAAGGAGAAAGGTTTAGGGAACAGTTATTTCCCGGAGTCTATTCTGGGGGCCTGTAGCTCATCATGTGACCAAATTTCCTTAAAAATGTCGCCGGCACCAGACATGTAAGATTTCCAAGACAGCTTCACGTGACGAGCTGACAGGGCTTTTCCGACTCTGTAATGGAATAGATTTTATTTTATTTTTCTTTTAGAGCAAGCGTGTTCGCTTCCGCTCTGGATTTACAAGTAGGAGTCTTTCCTGCTCTGTGGGGTTAACTGTGGCTCTCACAGTTGGGTCCTCTCAGTTTGCTCCAGGGTGAAAGGGAATCAATTCAGGAGCAACGGAGCGTTCAGAAGTCATGCTAGCCGACCACTTGGAGTTATACGTTCTCACGGCTATTCTTCTTTGCTGTTGGTGACATTCAGGAGCGTAATATTAATAGGGACTTGAAACTCCTTCATGAGCTGCGAATGAACCTGAACTCTATTGTTATAAGTCTTCCTAAACAGTATTTGATCCTAACTGAGCGCGCTTTCCCTATTCTATCAGCTACGAGACAGTTTCTGCCGAATCAACCAACGTTGAGGGATGTGGTGGAGAGAATATTATTACAGGACCAAGGTAAGGGGCCTGCAAGAAGTTCCTCTCTTTTGACCTGCCATAGCAAAATGGCAAGAGAGAAAGAGAGAAAGAGGGGGAGGGAGAGACAGAGAGCCTCGTAGGGGTCAAGAGATGAAATCAGTGTAATAGGTTTCAAGAGATGTCTTATATTGGCTACAGATGAAATGGATTTTTAAAAACCAGGTTAACAGTTGGTTATGCATGGAAATAGGCAGTAGTTATGACACAGGAAAATATCAACGCATTCTAGAAATATTACTGCAAGGTGAACACACTAGGGTTTCCAGAGGCAAGTCCGTGGCGAGCGTGTACTTAGCTGTGCACCTCACAATCACTTTTCTCCGCGTGGGAGAGGCTATTTCTATACTAGCAAGAAGTACTGGCGACTTTAATGCATGGTATTGGGTACTTAAATAAGACCCCTTAATACTTATTTAGAAGCACACCTCAGTGGATAAGCCTGTGGATTCTCTGCCTTGATGAGGCCAGGCTGTCCCCGCTGAGGGTGAAAACCCTCAAAAATGGCCTGTGGTCCATGCCTACACTTGGTCCAAAGGCAAAGAAGAATTTTCTAGTCCTCTATTTAAGACCACATCCCTTCTTCATGAAGAGGTCAATCTCTCTGCGACATTTTCAGGCGGCTCTGGGGGCTGCTGTTAAGGCCCCTCTATGGCCACCCCGGCTTCCTGGGCGCTGGCCACGCAGCCTGGGGCAGGGATGGCCCACGGCTCTGAGATGGGGTGGCCCCCTGGGTGACAGACTGGCCCACGGATGCCTCCCTGACGGCTTGCCCCTCCTGCGGCGGCAGGAGGAGGGAAGACAGCTCTCTCCGTCTGTGTGAGAGCAGAGGAAGGTTCTCCACCTCGCGTCCAGACGTGCTCAGGATCTAAAGGGAGAGCGTCTCCAGCAGCAGGAGTGGGGCACCAGCAGGGCGGGAGGAGAAAAGGCAGGAAGGCCTCTTCCGGAAGTCGTGTGTCACCCTCTCCGCCTTTAACTGTTTCTCATGGAGCAGGATGATTTCCGAGTGCTTAAGAGTGTGGTGATGTCCATAATGGAAAAACTCTAAGATAACCTATCAAACCAGAGTGTGAGAAGAGATTTCTCCAGTTCTGGAATGCTAAATCCATACTTAGTGATTTCCACGAGAGATCGAGGGAGTGTTTTTTCCCCCTAATGATGAGATATTCCCTCAGATGTCAAGCTAAGCTCTCCATCAACCGGTAAGAACGGCCTGTTCCTTCTACCAAAAGGAACATTAACAATGATGGAAAGCAACAACATAAAATGGAAGTGAGTTTAACAGGAGATGAGTTAGGACAGGGTCTGATGGCAGGATATGGGCACAGACGAATGCAAGACAGATCAAAATTAATTCCATGCCTTTGCGCTTATTTCTAGTTTACCAGCGACCCCAAACTTACCCTCAATTTCACAAACTAACTGTCATCCTTAAAAGAGCCAGCCTGCCTCTACGTTCAGGTTCTCCGCTGTTTCTTCTGCCCCCTGGTATGTACCCTCCCAGGGAGCCCAGGCGGGGGCCGTCTTTCCTGTGCTCAATCACTCGGTAAATGCTATTGAGGGTCCCGTGTCCCAGACACAGGGGAGAATACAGTCATTTCCCCCAACGTGTACAGGACGGTGCTTTGAGAGAAACACTAAAAACCTGAGGCAGAACGAGAACAGTCCTAACAGAAAGACCGGGATACTGAACTGCCAGTGGAGAGAAAAGAACAGAACGTCTGTGTGTAAAGCAGAGGCGTGAAAACTGTGTGCAGAAGGGGGGTGCTTGGGCCCCCAGACTCACCTGTTGGTTGGTTGCTGTGTCAGAAGGTCATGAAAATACCAGTTACACCGTGTGCTTAGTAAAGGGAGGGTCACCAAAAAAGACAACTTAAAAAAATCACATGCAATTAGTCTGTTAAAATGTTTAATAAGTGCATAAAAAGGAAGAAATATATAAAAAGCAAAAGGTCATCACAAAATCAAATCAGAATACAATCACCAGAAGGCAATCGGCATTAAATACATCAACATAATCTACAAACGTTTCACTCAGAGGACGCAGCAGAATCGCTGCCAACACAGGGGCATACCATTCTGATTTATCTCTCGCCTGGTTAAAGACAGAGGAGGAGTGAGACCTCAGGAGGACACAGCACAGCGCTGGGAGCCGATCAATAATTGATCCACAATTGATCAGGGGAATGATACTTCAGAAGGAATTCCTGTAGGAAGTCTCAAAAAGTGTTTGTTTGGGTGCAGAAACACATATGCTCAGCATACAGGGATTTTTCTCTAGAAAGATGTCTGGCCACATCTCTTGGCAAACTGATGTACTGAGCGGCTGGGGCGTGGCCACGTAGACTCACGTTAGCTGAGATCCATGTTACGTGCATTGCTGCATCGTGAGCGGACACACTCTCGGCTGAAATGAGCGAGTGCAGCTCCACCGGCCCCCGACTTCAGGGCTAGACTCACACGGGGTGGGGTACCCTGCTCAGACACTGTCTGCCGTGTCCTTCATGTCACCTCCAACTGTCACCCTCCCCAGGGGATTACAGAATACATCTCTAACATTAGGGTGCCATGTTAACGGTGAGGAGTTAAATTACTGTAGAACTAAAACGTGTTAAATGAAATTGAAATGCAGTGGAAAAAAAGGCAGGAAACAGAACATTGTGATTAATTTGCAAGACTGCTTATACCCCAGGGCACTGAATGACAGCAAGCGTTCTTATCCCACACAATCAAGACTAGCGGCAGGGAAGTCATGCTGGATGCTGAGGACAGATGGACGCTGAGAGCAGCATGTTGTAAATGCAGCTCTGACTGTAGTCAACAGAGGAAAACAGGTACAACCACCAGTACAGAAACTTGCTCTGAAACACCTGTAGGAAAGTAGACTGATGCGGAGGACGGTGAGACAGGCCTGTCCCCTTGCGTCCCTACTGGGGGTTGTCTGGGTGTCACATCACTGTGGCCACCCTGGCTATTGTCCAAGCTAACAGGTCACGATGTTGTGGTTAAGCCTGAGGGTACAGCGCTGGCCCTGGAGCGGCGGGTCTGACGGGTGGGTAGGTGGGGCAGCTTAGGGGACCCCCTCCACCTGCTAAAACTGACCAAACGCAGTGGCATCTCCGTCCTGACCACCCGCCCATTCCTCACAGGGCCCCAGGTTCCAGGGACTTGGAAACCTGCTTCTTAAAGGCAACAACTCCGCCTTTCTTTCTTCCTGCCACAAAGGCGCGTGGTCTCGTGAATGCACTTTTCATTTATGGCTCTCGAAAGAATATGCCGCCTCAAGGAATTTGTGTGTGCTTTGCTCGAATGTCAACTCCCGGCCGCATAGAGGGTGGGTGTGTTGGTGCATTCCCAGGGCAGCGGGCACGTGCTGCTCACCCAGGGGCCACCCCACGTGCCCTCGGAGGAGGGGGGCAGGCGACAAACAGCCCCTTTTCTGGGAGCCAAGGGCTCCCATCAGTTTCACACGCTTCACCCCACAGGACCTGTCTAGCACCTAATACAATGAGGGCTCTCCTGATTTATAAACAGAGCAAAGCGAAAATAAGATCAAAACCAAAAAATAAGCCCACGCCAATAAACACCCCAGGCTTCTAGGCCATTGCGGTGTGTCACTGGGTGTAGAGTGTATTATGCTTACACCTCCAGAGTTTAAAAGTGAACAAAGAATCCACAGTAAGATAGGTGAGCTGAGCAAGATTGCCAGTAAGGCCCGCTGCATATTCTCAGCAAAGATACTCGACAGGAATGTATCCCTAGCCTGTGTCTGTAATAAGCAACTACGGATATGATTTTGCATTCGAACTCTAACGGATTTCTTTGGCATCAAAGGGCAAGGCTGCTCATTCGAAAATCTTCTTTACTCAACATCCAGTAGTGAACAGAATTGATACTTCAGAAGTTCTAAATCAATTATTTAAACATTGTTTTTATGTTTAAAAATCCTGTGAAAATGTTTTGATTTCTCTGAATCCTTGATAACCTAGCAAGACTAGTTTGTGAAGTGGATGGCTACTTCTGAGGCTGGAATCTTTTCTTTGAAAATGCTGAAGAATATCAGACTTGATGCAATCAAGGTTGTACTTTTACATAAAGGAAGAAAAACATGTATGTCTAATATATATTCATTTTGAGATGAGGTCACAACAATTGACATAAACGCTTTCACGATTTTATTTTAACTTAACCCATTACCACCGAAATGAAGCTTGTTTTGTAATATATGCTATGCAGCTGCTTAATCTCTTCTGCACAGTTTAAATATATTTTTTCCTGTTCTTTGGGTTAAGCAGAATAGTTTAAGGTTTCAAAACTGTCGACGCTGCATGCATACGGGGTGCTTTGCATAATAGCAAGACTCGATTAGTCAGTCAAGGTCTGGTGTGGTTTGATAGCTGTGCTTGATAAAGCATCTCGGATTGAAATCAGCATTAGAAATAGGTCAGAAGACCCACATCTCAGGGTGAGGGAAGACTGCCCCAAAGTACAGGACACTGAAGAAACCAATCAGAAAATGAATTCTATAAGCACAAAAGGTACATGGAGTTTATTCACAGGAAGTCCTGCCAAGTGTCACGTGACAGATCTCAGCTCCCAGCAGGTCCCCGAAAGCTCAACGCTCCTTAACACCACACAAAAGGCGCAGCTGACACCTGTGTTTATCTCCAACAATTTCAGGATCGTCAATAATTTTAAGAACTGTAGTTAGAGACTAAAGCAAATTCGAGAAACTCCTGAACTCCCAGTGCCCCGGTGTTGATGACGCTATAGGACCACGATGACAAGGGCCTCAGCTCCACACTCGACTCAGAGCCCCTTACAACTTCCCAAAGGCCTTTCAGGATAAGCACAGGGCACAGCCAGAAGCAAGGCTGCATCTTAGGTGTTTTGTGAGCACACCCAATAAACCAGGGGCTTTTTTGAAAAACCTCAGTCCTTCCAAAATCACCCGGCTATCCAACGCTCTAAAAATCAGGCGCCGCGCATGCGATGTATTTGCTATCGGAATGCCACTTGGGGGTTAGCTTTTCAATGAAGCATCAGCACAGATGATCTATTCACAATCTAGTCCAGAAGCCACTTTCACAAACCGGACCACAATAGGAGCAATTTTCTCCTGTGATACATTTTTATCCACAGAACATTTAAATAATGAAACTTCACAAATTCTACATTCAAATGAATGGAATAACAAACGAATACAGTTTTGATTCACAGACACACTCATTTAATCCCTCACACTCATTTATTTCCCTAAACAACTCAGACAAAAGAGAACGTCTGCTCGAGGCGAATTTAAATTTCGAGTTTGTTCAAAAGTCCTCAATCACATCCTTGTTGCAAAGCAACACGAAGCTAGCGGCGCTGAGTCCGGGAAAACGTTGGCAACAGCCCAGCGTGGAGCCCCGAAGCGTGGGCGGCAGAAGCCACGTCAGCCCTAAAGCCCCCAAGCATAAGACACAAAAGACCACAGTGCCCACATCCACACCACCCAGGAGATGTGAACTCGGAACGTTCTCCGTTCCTGGACCACATCCTGACCGCATCCCTGCTCACCAGGGGAGAGAGCGTGAAGTATCGAAAGCAGTGACCCAGGCCCCTCCCAGGAGCCCGTAAGCATCTCCAGCAAGGACAACACGTCTCCCCAGACAGCACAGAGGCTGTACTCCCTCTAACGGCTGAGTTCACCTGCGGATTCCCTTCCTTTTCCGCTTACACCACCTGGGAGGCACGACCTGCACGCGCCTCTACTCCTCAGAGCTCACCTTGCCCGAGCCCCGCTTGGGTGCACCCCTGTCCGCGCCAAAGAAGCGGCCGAGGGAGTCGAGGATGCCTGTGTCCCTGTGTCTGGGGAGGAAGCCGTGCCTGGCGTGGTCCATGGTGCTCGCCGAGGCCAGGTACTTGGATCTCTGGGAGGGTCTCTTCTGAGCCGCCATCACATCCAGGCCCTCGGGAGCAGCCGCGCTGTCTTCTTGGATGGTCTGGAGCTCGTCTGACTCTGAGGGCCGGTCTTTGAAGGTGTTGTCCTCCCTCCCTGGGGCATCTCGGGAAAAGAGGCGGATCAAATGGGGGCGGCCCCCGGGGTCAGCTGGGCTGGCATCCGGCCAGGCATTCTTCGGGCCCGCTGTGCACTTGGAGTCTGTCACCGCTGTGTCCTGCAAGGGGGTCCCATTGTTCTGGTCCACATCTGCAAACAACAGTGAGATATGAATACGGCTGTGCAAAGCGGGGTGGGGACAATGCCGCTTTCTTCCCGGGCTGGGCGACCCGCCGTCTCCCAGCAAATCCACAGGGTGCGCAGGCGCCAGGGAGCTCCATGCGGCCCCGGACTGCCTTGGGCAGGACCCATCCGGCCTGAGCACCCTGGCGGCGGCTCTGTGTCTCAGAGGCCCTGGGAATTGTCTCAGGTGCTCCAGATCCGGCACGGGGCCTTCCCGAGCAAACAGGGCCGCCGGGCACACAATCTCCCCTCGGTGCTGCCACTCCTGCCCTGGGGGGGGGGCTCCAGGGTTGCAGGTGCCTCGATGGCATGTTTATCATCTAAGAGGCTACTGGTGCCTAAGCAAAGCGTGTTGGGAGCACTTATTTGACAAAAGGTATTTTTAGCATTCTTGGTAAAAGTGGAACTGCCCACACCTTTTGCAATTCATGCCTTAAAGACATGGGACACTTAGAATTCTTTAGTCCCCAGCGTCCACAAGAGGCCTCTTGCATGAGAGAGAGCTGCTTGTTCACGACATTTTGGTTTGGCTTCTCCTCTGTAAGCAGCAACAATCAGAAAGTTTAAGTGGAAACGGGGTAGTTCATGTGGCACACCATCCTCCCTTAGCTTTTTACAAAAATACACAGTATTTCTCTCGAGAATGACAATACCTCCATCTTGCTCTCAGTTACCACAGGTGGGTATAAATGAATGTCATGTAGTTAGGTTCTTCTCCAAAGTTTATTACTTTTCTATGGCAAATGTGGCTTTACTCACACTATCCATCCATCAAACTGCCTAGAAATCTATTTACTAGCATTTACCAACAGCATCCGACCACCCATCCACCCATCCATCTATCCACTGTCCAACCATCCATCCATTATCCACCCGTCCATTCACCATCCATCCACTTATCCACCCGTCCATCCACTATCCAACCATCCATCCACTTATCCACCCGTCCGTCCGCCCACCCAGCCACCCATCCTTACCAAGCACCTAGCAAGCGTAATGTCCCCTGCACTAGGCGAACAAGATGTGGTCCTTGTCGCCTGAACACAGATGAAAATGAACGTTACGGGTTGAATAATGTCCCCGCAGATGGTGTGTCCACATCCTAATCCCCAGTACCTGTGGATGTGAACTTATTTGAGGGTTAGGTCTTCCGCAGATGTAATCCAGTTAAGATGAGGTCTCACTAGAGTAGAGTGGGCCCCGACCCAATGACCAGTGTCCCTGTGAGAAGAGGGGGATTTGGATGCAGACACACACACACAGAGGCCACGTGGCATGGAAGAAGACTGTGGCCTGGTTTGTCTACAAGACAGCGTTGCCGCGAACACGGGGAGGCGGGTGAGCCGGGGCAGACCCTCCCCCCGAGTCTTGGGGAGCGCGCTGCCCTGCCCACACCTGGGTGCCCACAGCTGGGTGTAGATTCCTGGCCTCCGGACCCGAGAGGGTAGACATCCCTATTGTTTTCGGCCACCCCGTTTGTGGTAATTCGTGCGGCTGCTGCAGGAAACAGATGCAATGTGTAATTTCATGTTGAGTAACGACATGAAAGGAAACAGCAGGATAAGGGGCGTCAGGAAGGCCCCCTGAGGGGACCGCTGGATGACACGGGAGTGTGGGCCGAGGGCGGGGTGGCCGGGGTGGGGGGACGTACTTCTGCAGAGAAGGACGCCCAGGACAGGGTCCTCGGGAAGGAGCTTGGCTTGTTCACCGGGGAGGAGCAGGAAGGCCTGGAGCCCGAGGGTGCAAGGCTTAAGGTGCTGGCCGGTGAGCGGGAGGAGGGGGTTGATGGGGAAGGGGGATGGTGGGGGGGGAGGGGATGATGGAGGAAAGGGGAGGGTGGAGGGTGGAGGGAAGAGGTGAGAGGAGGATGATTCAGGCCAGCCAGAGACAGGCCAGCCAGACTGTGCAGGGTTTCAAGGGCTGAGGCAAAGGGTTTTCTTCGCGGAAAGTGCCCAGAGACAGCCAAGGAATGGGGTGCGGGTGGGACCAGACTTCAAGGGAGAAGGCTCAGCCTGCAGGTGAGCACAGGTGCGGGTGAGCACAGGTGGGAGGGGCTATGGTCAAGGGAGAGATAGGGTGCAGGACCAAGGTCATGTCCTTGGGGTGCCAGGAAGGAACGGCACATGGCTGGGGGATGACTGCAAGGAGGGTCTTTCCTTTTGTTATATGTACGCGGAGGAGTTTTTACATCTACAACCCTTACTTCCACAAATATATAAATAACAAAAACCGAGTGATTCCACACTCCTTTAACAAAATCATAGGGGTCAAGAGACTGTCCCATGGGTGACACTCATCGTGCAGTCAGTATACTGACTTATGTTTCCAAAGCAGAGTAACTGACTCCCAACGGATATCATAAATGTTTGCCAGAGATCAAGTACCAGGCAAACAGCCAGACCCTGGGATCCTGCGGTCTTTTTTCTGCTCCTAAGAGGGTGCACACAGCTCTCAGGTGTGCCCAACGCCGGCCATGCTACAGGCCTTATAAATATGTCACTTAGAATATGGCGCATCTTTTATGACCACTGGTTACTTGAACCACATGAGAACACCAATATTTATCACATATCAAATCTCTCACTGTATCGTAGCAACGTGAAAAAGCACCACGAGGAATGCTGTGGCGGGCACAAAGCTGTAGATTTTTGCGGGGATGCAATCCTGATTTATAGGTTGCAACAGAAAGAGTCTGATTTTCAAGCTGTGCTTTAGATTCTGTGGCTGATATAAATTAACGCAAATGTAAAGGGGAAACAGGCACTATATTGTACATGATTAAATGCATTAACGAAACACAAGCGCCTCTGAATACTAATATTTTTACAACAGTTGGCTTTTGTGTCTCTGAATATGGGTATTTGTGAGGCACAGAGAAGGGCGTTTGTGTCCTGAAAGTAGCTTCTCCCAGGACGCAAGGAGCACAGGGAGAAGCTAAAATCTGTGGCTCTGCAGCATTTTGGGTAAGGACAAGGGCAGTTTCAATTTGTCAATTAATAACAGCTTTAATCGAATTAAAGCCCAGGGCAGAGTTCTTCTTTAGACTCTGTCTGGAGCAAAGCCTCTAGTGCACAATGTGAGGGGCACACGTCTGGCTCTACCCAAACATGCACTTATAATTCTCTCTCTATTATTGTACCAATTCTACAGGAAATTGCACAAAAATGTCTTAAAAAACCCCACATCCATCTAATGGCTAAAATGACCCCAGGAAACTTAGGGAAACGCACTGGACTTCTGGGGGTGG
Source organism: Balaenoptera borealis (assembly GCF_965194805.1). Lineage (NCBI taxonomy): Eukaryota > Metazoa > Chordata > Mammalia > Artiodactyla > Balaenopteridae > Balaenoptera > Balaenoptera borealis. The sequence goes on along the minus strand of NC_138875.1, from coordinate 2,142,883 downwards.
TGATATTAAAATCACGAATTGCTCCCGGGACCGTCTCTGAGAAGCAGAGGACGTCACCGGCTGGAGGGTGGCTTCTGGGGTACAGAGACCCCCGCCCCGCAGAGCAGGATGGCGACCTTGGGGCAGTGTTTACTCTTTAGAGCAACTCATAGGTGTCACCACCCGAGGGAGGCTCCAGCCCAAGGTCTCGGCAGCACCACCTGGGCCTGTGGGTCCTCAGCGTCCCACCTGCCCAGAGTCAGGGCCTGCAGGGCGTCCCCGAGAAGGGCCCTGGAGGCTGAGCTTGACCCCCGTGCTCCGCAGCAAGGGCCCCGAGCCGCCTTTGGTATCTGCGGTCCTCAGTGGGGGGGGGGGGGGGCATGCGCTGGCCTCCGGCACCTCGAGCCCGCTTCAGCAGCACACGCAGGCATCAGGCGTGCTGGGTGCCCCCCAGGGCCACCCCTCCGGTAAACGCAGTGTCCGGTCACAGCCCGGGGGCAAAGCCGAGCGCTCGCTGGATGCTCTGTGCGTTACCAGCAACCCCGCGAGGCAGGTCGTTTTACGAGCCCTTTTACTCATGTGAGGAAACCGAGGCAGAGAAAAGTGAAACAGGATTCGACGGAGGCGGTGATGTTCATTCTGGGTCCCCAGCTGCCGTCTACGTTCTGCCGACTGCAGACCATCCCCAGCTATGGGCGCCCCGCAAGCCTGCGCCAGCCCCCGCTGGCTTGAACTGGCACTAGGTTTTGCCTCTCAGGGTCACATGTAACTGCAGATGACCGATGGCTAAAACGTTTCTGTTTAACAGAGAGGGACTGACCGGGAAAGATGGAGGGACATCCTAGAGCGCTGCCGTCCTGAGCCAGGAGCCCAGCCTGGGCCCCACCTGCAAGACACAAGGCTCTGCAGGCCCCCAGCGCTCTGCAGGGCCCTGATCGCCCACCTCCCCCGGCCTGCACGCATAAGCATCTGCTCACAGTTGACCACATCCGCTGTCCTTGGCAGAATATGTTAATGACTGTTAAACACCCAAAAAGGCTGAGTTGAGGAATCCTGAAAATCATTATTTTCTATGATTCCATATCATTTTTGCTATAACCAGAAAACGACACACATCACATATTCATATAAGATCATCTCAAAGAAATTGTGATGATGAAGTGAATCTTGTTCTATATTTAAATATGACTGTTTTTACCTAGACTGTCTTATGCTTTTTTCCATCACAGCCATGGAAATCATATTCCATCACCAACTTTCATCAAAACCTCATGTGTGAGTGCATGCGTGTGTGTGTGCAAACATGAGAACACACACAGATGCCAAGGCACACCCCAGACCCAAATAGTCAGAAACCAGAGGATGGCCCCCCTTTCTGCATTTTTTTTTTTAAACAGGCTGGGGTGGAGTGGGCAGTGAGTTATTCATTCTCCCAGTAACTTGGCTTTTGCCCTTTAACCGAGCATTGTACGCGGTCAGTGACACCTCCTGTTCACCCAAGCTCAGAGCACGTGATTATCAGGGAAGTTCAGTGTCAAAGATGCTGATGACCTGGAGCCCGTGGTGGTGTCGGGTGTTTCCCACCCTCGGTGTCCTGTGGGCCTGAGTGCTCTTGTCAGGAGGCCGCGCCCGCGGGGAGAGGACTTGTCCCGCTGGAACTCAGGGCTTTTCCCAGCTTTGAGCTGACCCGGGCGGGCAGCTCTGTTCCCACCACCATGGGAACATCCTGAGTCTATCAGGTGAGGTCAGTGTGAGCACGGGCTGCGGCTTCACCTTCTGAGTTTGCCCGTTTCTCCAAATGCCACAGGCTCTCAGGTCAACAGGAATAGAAAGGATGTACTCAGTTTCTCAGAGCAGGACCGTATCGCTCATCAAACCAGAATAACACATAATACAGAAATCCCCTCTGTGAGTGCGTCAGCCTATTAAAGTTAACGACAAAATGAAAACCTTCTATCGGTAAGATATAAGTCATAGTGTTCTTCCTTTCACTACAATTAATTTAATGTTTCTTCCTATGATTAGAGAGGGATCGATCATAAAGGATCATCCTTCCATAATGGTTCATCCAACTATAATTTCATCAGGGAAGTTTAATAAGATTTCATCTTCACGGCTGATCAGATTGGAAACAATAAAAATGATCATCACTCACCACCCAGTCAGAGGTTTTGCCAATAACAAACTTTAAAAATGTGTGGTAGAGGCTTAGCCCACTGCAAATCATAACTGTTGGTTTGTTTTATTTACAAGCATCATTCCCATCTCAACAGGAGGTTCCCAGACTTCACAGACCAGTAAAATAGCAAAAATTAGGGATGAGGTCTTCATACTGGCAAATCCAGAACTTCGAGAAGCTTCTATTTTATTTACAGCTAAGCTATAAAGAGAAAACAAGTAACTACCATGTACTAGCCTATATTTCACTAAAGAAAGAAAGGGAATTTGGGTATTAAAAGAACAGGAAAGGCATCATCTCAGAATAAAGGGCCGTGCCACGTCTTCTGGTCACTTTTTGACCCAAGAGGCTGCATCTGTCCACACACGCCTCACAGGCCCACCTCGAGTGGAGGCTCTGGGTCCAGCGCTGCTGGTGGCCTCCTGGGCGGGGCAGGGCTGGGACACACCAGTAAGTCCCAGGGTTCCAACAGACTCTCCCTGACCCGTGCAAAAGTCACAAAACCCGAACACCATGCTGCCTTTACTGAACCCCTCAGAGCTTCTCACTCTGCCACCAACCTCTAACAGCCTCCCACAGGGGGGCTTTTAGTATATACTGTACATATATACTTCTCTTTTCCCCCGCATGACATCCATTCAGATATTTTGATAGAAAATAAAATCTGTTTCTTCATTTTGAGGGATCAGACTCACTGGTTATACCTACATTTTTTTTTGCTTGGTTTTAAAAACAATTGTTTTTGGTGGCCTATCTAATTAGGTTTGTAGCCCAGACTATAATTTTAGTTGACTATTTTAAATTACAGAAAAAAAAAACCACCCAGAAACTAAAGTCACAATTGAACTGATTTGCTAGGTCTGTCCCCCATCACAGGGATTTTTCCTGGCTCAAAACCATGGATTTCCAGTCTACTGTCTCTGCCACTTCTTCCTGGTGGGTGTGACATACACAGTGTACCCGGTTACAATCTCCTATGGATGCCCCATGGAAGCCCACCCCAAGCGCTTCCTGGTTACCTTTTATAGGGCCTGAAGTGGAGACGATTGTCTAAGGAACTGCTGGGCTTCGTAAAGTTCACGTCCAGGCTGCTGGCACCAGGGCTCCTAGAAGCTCAGGCGGTGCTCCGGAGGCCCATCGAGGTCACCGGGACCCCGCCGTCCCAGTCCTTTCCCTGCCGTAACGTCGTGTGGTACCCGAGGCAGAAACTACCCGGAGCCTGAGCATCCCAGCGACCTCGCATGGAATGGGGTGGTCACCTTCCTGGGTGGGGAGGGCACTGAGCCACAGTGGGGACGGGGCTCTGGGGCACTTGCGCACTTTCCGCTAGACGCACAGGGGCAGAAGTCAGAGCGGCTGTGAGCCCCGCACAGTTTCCTCCTAAAGTGATTCGCAACCTGGTTTCCCAGCTTATAGTCGCTTGAGGAAGTATTATCCAAAAAGAAATCCATAAGCCCGAAAGCACCAAAGGTGCTACTTTCATAACTGTTCATAGGAATCCTTAGTTTCTAAGGGACAGATGGAAGGAACTATCACTGTGGAATCCACAAAATGGAGGAAATCTTCAGTTTTTTGGTCTTCGATTTGCTGTTTTTAAACTCATGCTTTATAACTTATATTGTTCTTCCATATTTTTTCCATCAGATATCATCTTAAAGATCATTGAGACCATTGACACCATTGTAAAATGTAGATTAGCACGACTGACACTATTTCAGGCCCTCTCTCACTGGGACAAGTTGACCTGGCAAATGTGTGACCCCAAGGTCAAGCCCTTCAGGGCGGGTGACCTGAATCAGAAGGGGAGAGGAAATCTGAAGTCACACGGCCTTCTTTAGAGTCAAGAAGAACTTAAGGGATACAGAGATGGTTGTAAGAACTAAAGAAAAGTTATCCAATACTTCAGCCCTTTGCAGAAGAGGTCTTATTTCCCAAAAACCAAGAGAAGGTGATTGGGTTTACTACAGCTCAGGAAAAATGAGGCAGAAGCTCAGAACTCGAAACTGAAATAGACAACACAACTGTCCTCAAGTGGCCTTTGTAAATTTCGATTCTCAGTTGGCTTCTGTGGTGGGGAGATGGTTTGGATCTGCTGTTGCAGGATTCTTCCCCGAGGCAGCTTTGCGGACAAGCAGTAACTCCGCAGAGCCTCCTGCTGACCCTCGCCTGCCCTGGCCGTCCCCTCCTGGCCCATCAGTGACCACGCAGAACCTCGGCCTCCTTCTGCAGAAACAGGCTCCAGCTCCACCCACCCCCGCCCGACCGCCCGCCAAGCAGAGATTCTGCAGCAGGGAAGCTACAGAAAAAGGAGGTAGACATCGTTTCATCTGGTAGCCCTGAGTCCTGGCCGGGATTCTCATTTTTGGGTGATGGTATGAAATAGGTCGAGTTTCCACGTTACTTTTCTCTGGGCCTGCTGATACATGTTACCTGACAGAAGAACATCTTGTGCCATCTCACGTGACCATCCACATAAGAAAGCACCGTGCCTGTCCCGTCTGTGGACCGTCAGCCCCTCTCCATCCTGGGGGTGGAGGCGCCGCACCGGCCGCCGGGCACGGGGTCTGCTGGGCTCGGATTGAACACGCATCCAGCGCCCTTCTTCCTGAAGCAGCGTGCCCGGAAAGGCCAGGCTTCGGCCGCGGGGAGCAGCCCGCAGGCTCTGCAGCGCCTGTGCTTCACGGGGCTGCCTCACACAGACGGCCACAAACCAGGCTGTGAGCTCAGGGCCTTGCACAGAACCTCACGTTAAAGCGATGGGGACAAGCGTGCGGTCCGGGGCGGGGGGGGGGGGCAGGAGGGAGCCGCTCCTTACAAGCACCCGCTGCCCCTGGCCGGCCGACCCTCTGCGCAGGAGGGGCGCCGGGTGGGGTACGTGCGCGTCTCTGATGTGACCGGGCCCCTCTCTGCAGAGGAGCTGGCCACGCCCCTGGGCCCGTGGAGCCCTGGAATTTGCCAGTGTGGGCCAGGGGGAAGAGGACCCTCCTTGTTTGTGGAATACTTCTGTTCCTGGCACGCTGCACTCAGGGTCACCAGGGAGGGCGAAGGAACAAAAAGGCCCATGGTTGTGGCCTGTGGATTTGCTCCGGCAGAAATTCTGCATCTATGAGAGGTATGCGGCCGCCCGCAGGCTGCCTGCAGAGATTTCTTTAAAACTTCGCCACAAACGAATCTTACCAACCCACCCATCTCACACGAATGCCTCCTTTGTGGACCCAGAACATATAGTTTTTATTTGCTCTAAATAGCTGGCCCCTCAAACCCTCCCACAGCGGGGATGGGGTCACGGGCAAGGCAGCCCCGCGCGGAGCTGGAGCAGGACGAGGGGCTCCCCCCTGAGTCTGCACCTTCTCCATCGCACGACAGTGGTGACAGGCTGAACGCCAGGCCTCCCAAACCCAGCTGGTGTCAAGATGATGAGACTCCAAAGAGCCCGGTATTCACACGGTTCTGTTCCCTGGGCAGCCTCTGGGATTCTCACAGTAACTCTGCAGAGACTCGTGGAGGCTGCAGGATGCCCCGAGAAGGTGGCACCACAGGCGCCACTACCAACTGCTTTCCAGTGGGGAGCAAGTAAGCTAAAACAGGTACTCCTACCTCTAGGCCAATTTTACACAGTGGTGTAACATTAAACTGAATTTGGATTACAGGACCAGAGTGTGCTGTAGTCAAACCCAGCAGACCTTGATTTGGTCCTACCACCTACTATGTGACCTTGACCACATGATCTAATCTCTCAATGCCTTGGGTGCCTCATGGGCAAGACTGAACGAATATGTGGAGCTCCCTCAGGTCACCGTTCTGACGAGCACTTGAGGTGCACGTAATAAAATGTTCTTAGCACCGGTGCACAGTGAACACTCAGTGGGGGCTTTTGTTATTGTTGCTATTATTATGATATTTATAAAACTAGTTTGGGAATACCTTGTGTAAGAACCCATACATTTTCCGTCCACCCATCCAACCACCTACCCACCCATCCATCCATCAGCCCACCCATCAGCCCTTCCATCCATCCATCCACCCATCCATCCACCCACCCACCCATCCAGCCATCCACCTGTCAACCCAACCAACCATCCATCCATCTATCCACCCGTCCATCTATCCATCCACTCACCCATCAGCCCACCCATCCATCCATCCACCTGTCCATCCATCCATCCATCCACCCGTCCATCTATCCATCCACTCCCCCATCAGCCCACCCATCCATCCATCCACCTGTCCATCCATCCATCCATCCATCCATCCATCCATCCATCCATCCATCCATCCATTCAATATTCATTTCATGCCTGTGTAGGCAGAACTGTAAGAATGGGTCCCAATAACCCTCACCCCTTGTACAATTCCTGCTTCTCTCAGTGTGTGGAACCTGTGAATATGATGAGGTATCACTTGTGATCATGTTATGTCTTATGGCAAAAGGGAGACTCTCTGGGACTGTCTCATCAACCACAGGAGCCTCTGGAAGGCACAGTTTTCTCCAGCTGGTAGCAGAAGCCGAGGTCAGGGAGACTGTCACCCAGGTATGAGACGGATGGGGAGCGAGCTGCTGGCTGTAGAAACGGAAGGACCACGCGCAGGGTCTGGAGACGGGCCTCCAGGAGCTGAGGGGACGGCACGGTCCATGGCTCACAATGCAAAAACTAATCGATACATTTGCTATCGGGCGTTTTAGTAAATGAGAACGTTATTTTTAGATCTTTTCTTGGGCACAGTTGCAGATCTGTCCTGCAGCGCTGTCTGTCCCTGGAAGCCGCAGGAACAATGGTGTCAAATGGCTAGCAGCAGAGATGGGGGCGCTTCACACAATGTCTGCTTTTCACCAGCGGCCTCCCAGCACTGAGAAAGTGCCCACGCAGTGCCAGTACCAGCTAGTGTCAGCTACTGCTCTTTCTTAAGGATAAAAATAACTTGAAAACTCTGCAAGTGAAGAAATATTCAGTGAAATACTTTAAAAAAAACCTCAGGCAGTAAAACATGATTTTTCAGCTTAAGAAAAGGTGATGTAACAATTAGATAAATGGAAATAAGGGAAACATTCCAAGATATCAACTATAAAAATGTTCTCAGGTAAACTCTCTTTATCCGCTGTTTTAACTGTTCCCAGATATATATGGCTTTAGTCAAGCGCATGCTAATATTTTCATGCTTTTTTTAGTTTGTTTATTTTCTTTTTTAGAAATAGTTTTGAGACCATTTATCATGATCATATAATCAGACACCATTTACATTTTATAAGGTATCCGACTGAAGAAATGGAAAATATTCCCTATCTTCTCATGCAGTAGAGGTAGACACCTTAAAAGACTGATTTATGAATATTCTAACTTAAACACAATGGGTGCCTCCCTCTAATAATCTATTTTTATGTTTTGTTGCATGAACCTTGAATAATTAGATAATTTCATAAGGAAACTATCAAACGTAGAAAGTCAGCATTTCCACATCATGAAAATAAATCCATACACACATGTATGGATGTGTGAGTATTACAAAGTTCTCCAAAGTTGAAGAAAATTTGATCTCCTTGAGTCTCACTGTAACATTTTACATTTTTATCCCAGAGACAATTTGGCATCGTTTGCTACAAGTCCTGGTTTATTTCCGAGGGACCCTGGTTTGAGGAATCTGAAGGATGCGATTGCACAGCGTAACCTGCCAGGTGCTGGAGCAGGTCCTGGGCCCTGAGGCGGTGTCGCTGCCTTGCTCACCTGTGATCACTCGAGACCAGCATCGCTCACAGCAGGGCTGGAGCAGGTGGCAAAGTCCCTTCTGGCCTGAAGGTCTACACATGTTGAAATGCAGGGCGTGAAATGTCGTCCTTAGAAAGTGGTTGCTCGGGGATAAAGCTTTTAATAATCCCTGCGAATGCTCTGTGCATTGCGGTGCGCCGAGCTATCGCTCAGTGCCGTGGTGTGAGGGGTATTAGTTCATCCCAGGGCTTTCCAAGAGCACCCAGAGCAGAGTGAGAAGGGATGTCGGTCCCGCGGAGGCTGATCTGTCCACATGTGTCTAAACCCTGTGTTAACGTGTGCCACCCTGATGCCCAGGCATTTGGGGCGGGAATCTCCCAGGTCAGCCAGCCCAGCTTCCAAGGGCTCCCAGGTCCGGATCCGGATCTCAGTCACTCTACCTGACCTTTCCTGACCCCAACTCCTGCTACCGTCGTGGCAGCCCGCTCGCATCAGGTGCATCCGTATTTCTGAATCTTTGACTCTGCTGTTCTTCCCCTCTGCCCTCCTGGCCAGGCAAACCCCCCCTCCTTCAGGATGTGAATCCCCTCCCTGGACGCTGGCAGCTGGGGCTGATCTTTAGATGCCAACTGTACTTGCTATTCCACCCAGTTTCAAGTCGAGGTGACGGAAGGGTTTCAGGGTCTTAACGTTGATGACCCGCCCGTGACCTCCTCGGGACAAGGTGCCTCCCCCTGGGCCCTGTGGACGCTGAGCTGGACCAGCACCTCGCTGAGCTGGGCCGACGCCCACGCAGACCAGCAGGAGGGCAGCTGAACGAGGCAGGGAGGGAGGGAGGGAAGGTCCCGGACGGTGGTTCTGTGTGGCCTGAGAGCACGGGGGCTTGGCCACGACCCGGGGAAACGTCTGGAGAGGCAAGTGTGGGAGCCGGGGCTGACCCTGCCATCCCAGCTCCTCCACGCCTGCGAGCCCCGTCTCGGACCTGCTGCATCCCGAGGGCCGTCCTCTCAGAGCCTCGAGGACAGAGGCTCCGTCCGCCGTGCTCAGGACCCTCGGTGCCTGCCCACTGCTGACGGGCCGAGGGCAAAACTCGCACTGCGGGCAAACTCCCCTTTGACTGCTTTCCAAGTGTCGGCTCCGCCCGCTCTCCTGCAGCCCTGCCGCTCAGCGCCCAGCCCTCCGGCCCAGGGACCCCGCACGGCCTCCCGGCCCCAGGTAGCCCCGCGGGGACACGCGGTAACGGCCGCGCTGGTCTGACATTCTAGGGGCGGCTCAGCGGCCACGTGCCCCAGGCCCCCTGGAGCCTCCATAGAGGCCGGGCCCTGCTCAGGACTGTCCCTGGCCAGTGGCCTCCGCACCGCCGGGCTGTGCTCACCTTCCCACCCAGTCTGCAGCAGACTGTCCCCAGTCTGTCCCCACTGAGGGGGTCCTTGTTCATTTACACCTTAGGGCACCCAGGGATTATGTGCTGTGTGAACAGACAAAACCAGATCTGTAACGCTAAAATCAAGTTAAAAAGGAGAAGAAGAACATTTGTTAAAAACAATTGTGATTTTTTTCTTTTTCAATAAATTTACTTCTAGGAAATGGAAATGTCTGTTTCCTTAACGACGATGGTTAGGATGGTTGTAAGCCTTTTTGGTTGTTGTCATCTTTGTGTGTGTGTGTGTGTGCGTGCGTGTGTGTGTGTGTGTGTGTGTGTGTGTGTGTGCAGGCACTCCCATGGTTAAAGACTGCCCTTGGTAACAAGATACCTCCGGATAGATGGATCAATGGATGAATATGATCTTGATATATTATGATTGAGGTTTGCTTTCTAAGTAATCAGGTCATGCGTCTGGAGTTAATCTGCTTATTCTTTCCCATTAGAAAAGGAACATTGCGTTGGCTGGAGAAGGCGGATGACAGATAGTAACAAAGCAGCCTTTGAGAACGGCAAATGGACAGAGGGCACTGCCCTGGCCTCCCTAATCTCGACGTAAATATCACAGACCACGGATAATGCCACAGTGATTACGAATCAGCACCATCGCTTGAGGACAGACGCCCAGCAGAGACATTTAAATGACAGGTTTCCTAACAGAAAGTGCCTGCACCATCACCGCCGACCTCCGGTCCGGGGTCAGTTCTGCAAACCACCGCAGGTTAGAATGTTACCCACAAGGGCTGGGATCATTGGTGATAAACAATCACAAAATCCCACAGTTTTCAGAACGTTCCATCTCCTGTAGCAAAGACATTTCCAAAGTTAAAAAATTACTATTATGAATCTAACCTCTTTTTCTTTCTATAAGAAAAAGTGCTACTTAGTAGTGAGATTGCTTGAATAATGACAAGTAGGCGACACACAGGAAGAAGAACCACGCCTCCCACACGACTGTGAGACATGAAATCGACCACACATTGGTTCTGAGGCAGCATTTCTCAGGACACACGGGGCAGGAAGGCACCATTTGAAAAATTCAGCTGCGGAGTTGAAGCACGGGTCAGTGGCCAGCCTGTGAGTAGATGTGACGTCTGTGTCAAGGACACACAGGAGGGAGAGCATTTCACTGACGTAAGCTATTAACTGAATGTACGAAATACTTAATGATCTACACATTCAAATTGCTGGACCACATTGCAGGTTAACTACAGATAACAGTGTGTGTGTGTATCTGTTAAATATCACACTTCTATTTAGTGGTAACGTGGAAACCCAGGGTCCCTTCGTGTCTTAGGAGCATCAGAGATGTCTGCTAGTGAGGCTGGCATGACGGCTCCCGGGGACATTCGCAGAGATGGACACGATCTTCCGCACAAGCAAAACAGCCGACTCTGCTAGAGCACTTCAGATCACCGCCCCCCTTTCTCCGCAACTTTGAGTGCGTCCTGCTCTGCAAACGTCCCGCATCCTGAGGAAAAGGCTCAGGATGGAACACGTGTTCAGAGGAACACGTGCTGGGCCTGGAGGGTCATCCCGTCAAACCCTGGCCTCTGAGCTCTCCCTACAAGCCACGGTCCCCCGGGTACCAGGAGGCCCGGCAGAGCGGCTGGGGCAGGCCGACCCTCCACACGTTCCCCCGAGACTTTCCATGACCATCGGTTTTGTTCTGTGGCTCATCCCAGTCTCGGGGCCTCTCTTTAGAATTCCCACCTTTCCTTCAGCTTAGGGAGAGGCAGCTTCTGGAAGATGGGAGTCGGGGGAGGGTTGCTTCAGTGCAGGTAAGTACGGGCTTGGGGACATGAACTCTCAAGGTGGGTCAGTGGACTCCGGTTTGATTGCTAATCCAGACCATAACGGTCTGCAGAGGCAGGAAAAGAAATCTCCGACGCAGCGAAAGGCCAAGGGTCTCGCGTGCCTCAGCCACCAGCAAGGCTGACTGCGTCGTGGATTAAGTGAATCAGGCACTAGGATGGATTTCAGCTCCGGGGGGTGATGTTTACTAAACACCCAACTGCAAAGGACAGACATAAAAATGAAGGTCTAAGCAAACAGCCCTGCCCTCTGGAGCTCAACGTAACAGACAAAATAATGCCAGCCTGGCATGCGTCTGCCCCCCGAAGCCCTGAGCACCAGCCTCCTGGTGGCCCCACTCGCAGTGGCCAGGACGCGGAAGCAACGCAAACGGCCAACAGTCGATGGGTGGACAAGCAAAAGGCGGGCCACCTTAGGAAGGAATGAAGCACTGACACACGCACACCACACAACATGGATGGACCTCGAAAATGCGGTGCTCGGTGAAAGAAGCCAGCCACCAAAGGCCACCTGTCACGTGTGGAGTCAGCAAATCCACAGGCAGAGCATGGGTTCGTGGTCGCCGGGGGCGGAGGGGGGTGGGCTGGAGGGCAGAGAAGGACCAATAACGGGACAAGTTTTCTTATTAGGGTGAAAAAATGTTCTAAAGTTAGATTACAGTGAGGGTCGCACAACTCTATGAAAATACTAAAAATCATTCATCTGTACACTTAAAACGGGTGAACTTGATGGTATGTAAATTATACCTCAAAAAAGGTGTTAAAAATAAAAGCAATTAAGGAAGTCTTCATTTTACTCATTTGTTGCTTCAACAGAGCTTTTCAACCAAACAGAAATCAGAAGATGTGAGGGGATGTATTCAATCATATTTTTAAGGCAACTGGGAGAAGCAAAGAGACGTTTAATATTTAATGCCAAGTGCCAGAGAATTAATGTATCTATGATGATTACATATCTATCAGAACATCTCAGTGAATAATGTATATACGATGCCATAAAGGAATTAGGTCTATCACTCTTCAGAGGAAAATTCTGTGCAAAAACTGCAATTATAGTGCTGATGAAAACAATGAACTGAAAAAGGTGCCTCTTCTCTCTTTAAGCCCCTTTGACTCTGCACGTGGACCAGTGGCCCTTCCACGCATGTCAACTCCCCTGGGGGGACATGCTACTTGCCTAAGAAGCTGATGCAAGGTTCCCTCGACGCTCTCTGGTTTCACAGTGTCGTTCACCTGGAAGGGTCCCTTGTGCGTCCTGCCTCCACAGTCGGGGGCTGACACATCAGTAAAGGAAAGACAGGGACAGAACCCTCAGAAGCTTTGATTCCTGGTTAAGGAAGTCGGGGTGCGACACAGAGGCTCCACGCCAAGCGGAAGAAGACGGAAAGGAGGAAAAGTGAGCTTCATCCTTACAGACTCTTGTGTGAGGTCTTTTACTGGTACTTGTCTCTACTGGACCTCCTGCGCCCGCCCCCCGCCCCGGCCCCCCATCGCTACATCACAGGTATCACAATCCCCATTTTACAGCTGTAAATACCGAGGGTCAGCGAGGTCAAAACAAGACCCACACATTTACTAAGCAGTAGATTCAGGATGCGAACCCAGGTCAAGAGTCATGTCCGCGAGGGCAGGGTTTTCTGCTTTGCTCACTGCTGCACCCCTGCACTGAGACCACGCCTGGCGCATAGAAATGGCTCAGTAAATATTTGTGGAATGAGTAATTCTTATTTCAAAATAAGAAAACAATCCCTGTGCCATGCATTACGGAGATTGAGGGTTTAAGAGTCTGGTGTCTGTTCAAACCCTAACAAAGCAAAGGCTGGTTTTATTTTCTGTCTCTTGACGTTCCTACAAGTTTAGAGGAAAAACCACCTGAGGTGGCTCAGTGGGGCCTGGGATGTGCTAGAGTTACTGTCACTGGTTAACTAGCGACCAAAGGACGCTCTCTTGTGTAGCCATGGAAATGAGTGCTGTTTTGCCCTCTTGCTAAGTGCAGGGTTTGTCCTTGTTGACGTTCTTTAGTGGAGTGACAGCAGCAACGACACAAGTGACAGACTTTGATAAGCAGTGTCTCCATCTTCCAGCTCCTCTCTTGGCCTCCAGAAGTTACACATCCCCAAGGCACTCCTGTCCCAGGGAGATACTTCCAAACTTGGGAGTTACTCACTGACATGGATCTGGGACAGAAGATTCGTCTCCTGCCTCAAGCATTGCGCTGAAGAGAGAAGCAGTCGCAAAAATATAAGAGATTTGAAAACTGTAGATGATATTTTATAATTTTGAAGACACTGGCTTTCTGAAGCACAACGATGGCATTCTCTTTATTTTTTATTACATGTCAGCTTGCACACTATCCCCTCTCTGAGCTTTGCTGAGTATTAGTCTCTGTTCAGAGGCAGCTGTCTGGGTCCTGGAACCCGGCTGCACATACACCTCCCGGCTACTTCTGAATAAATGCTCCTATTTGAATGGCTTAGAAGTTCCAGCGCAGGAAGAACTTATGCCAGTTCTGCACCGTATTTCAAGGGATGTCTCTGTGAGTGTGTCAGAGTGCAGCTGGTCACCCCAGGCGCCTAATCCTTTAAAGGGAAAGTATGGAACCCAAAGTGCTCCCGGGGTCGGGTCACACCCTTCACTGCCCAGGGGCCTGGGGCCACCTTTGACCCCGAGGCTCAGAGTCAGACCCACGCATCCCTCCCTCCCCGAACTGGTTTTGAAACTTTCCTTTTTGTTCTCCCGCTGCCCCCAGCCTGGCGTCCCACCCCTCATCATCTCAGGGGTTCACTTCTTTAATTCAATGTCACCGAAGGTGAGTGAGAACGACGTTGAGGACTGGACAGCAGCCCCGAAACCGCGAGGCAGACCCCTGGGGACCAGAGGAGCCAGGACCGGAAACTGCGGCCCAAGAGAGACACACTGGCAGGATCTCCAAGTCCCCCCGGAAGGCGCCGCCCCGTCCTTTACAGGCATCTCAGCAAGCACAGTAATGCTACACTCCCCGCTCCCTGAAGTCCACCCTCGGGAGACGGCTCCCGGGATCTTCCTGAAGGTACCCAGCCCTCCCATCTTTAGTTACAAACAAACAACTGCCCGCGAGGAAACTGCCAGGAAGATTCTGCCAACAACACCCAGCCGGGCGCAGCTGCCCCGACCTTCCTCACGCGCAAGTGAAGATGTGTGGTCCCCACGGTCCCCACGGTCCCCACCAGTGAGCCTGCAGCCGAGCAGCGCGCCCACCCCGGGGCCCGGACGTGGGGCCGCCCCTCCCTCCCTCCGGCCCTGCCTTCCCCTGTGTGCGTGTGTGAGAGTGTGCCTGACCGAGTGTGTGAGTGTGTGCGTTAGCATGAGCGTGAGACAAGGAGAGTGTTTATGGGAATGAGTGTGAGTGGACGTGCATGTGAGTCAAACTCCGTTTCTCTGTGGCTGGAACTGCACTTGCTTCCCAGAAAGACAGACCGTCCACGAGGCCTACCCTAGAGGCCGTACGGCACCGGGGCAGCTGCTGTCCAAGCGCGCCATCACAGGTTATCCATCACCTGGAGGCAAGGCTCCTGTCGCCCTGTCCCCCCACCTGCGGCAAATCAGATGCTGGTACACAGTTGCCTTCCAGTTACGGGACCTCCGCTTATAACCCTGGGCCACAGCGTCTTTGGTTCTTATCAAAGATTCCAGAGAGAGAAAGGAAACATTAAGACACGATTTTTTGAAGCAACTTAAATACAAAATTTCAGCTAGAGGCAATTTTCAAGTTAATTAAGATAGTGTGTAAAATACAACTATCCGGGTAGGGCCCTGGCTGTTAGAGAGACAGGAAAGAAGGCAGAAGGAGTACCTTCTTAATGTAAATTTCATATAACTTGGAAAATGATTATATTGTAGCCGTGAAATAAAAATGGCCTGGATGCAAAAAGTCTACTAACAAAACATTCCAATATTCATGTGCCTAAATCACAGCAATTTACCTAGAGCTCACTTGCTGGGGAATGACAGGAACACCTCTGACTGCCTGTCACCTCTCTAATGACAACATGAAAGCTGCCAAGCTGAGTCATATCCAGGGTCTACGGTACAAGCCCACCTGCCACTGTCGCCCCAGCTCAGGTACGGCTAGGTCACCTGCAGGAACAGGTGTGGGGCTGCGTCTCCATCCCTGGATCTGGACTCATACAGGGAGGGTGACCCAGGACAAGGAGCCTGGGCCGAACCCAGGGCCGATTTCCCCTTAACCCTTCAGGTGTCGAGGCGCAGGGTGGCCACCACGGTCCCCTCACCCCTGGGAGACAGAGGTGAGCAGTGACGGCCAGTGACAGCCCTCCTGATCTGTCACACCTAACATCCCCGGGGCAGACCGCACGTGGCCAGCAGGACTCAGTCATGCGGGTGTGGACGGGGCAGGACCAGTTTTGGTTCGATGGGTAAGGGCTGGGGGAGGTGAGGAAGCGGCTTGCGTTTGGCCTGCGGCGCCCGTAGGACCAGAGCGCGGCAAGATGCCTCACGCGCCTTTCGGAAGACGTTCTTTCTTCAGTTAGACAGTGTTCATAGTAATGGCCTTGGTGGGAACGAGGGAAGGTGAGGCTCACCCTTCAAAGCTTCGTGAAGGACGCAGGCGCCCCTCTCCCATTGAAGTAAGTACAAGCAAGGCCACGGCCATCTCCTGAACTGGCCAAAGGCGGAGGAGGAGGGTCCGGCTGGGAAAGGTGCCCTCGACCTGCTCCGCCCTCGAGGCGGACTGTCCTCGGGTTTGCCGGGGCCACTGGCCGGGGACTCGGAGGTGACAGCGCCCCGGCCACACGCCAGCTCCCAGGGCCACGTTACAAATTCAGGCTGGCTTGAGGTGGAAATTGGAAACAGTCACTTTTCCTGATGGAAGCCAATATGGGTGCTTTCAAGCTGGGGACCCAAGACACAGCAGGCTCGCCTGTGGCAGTGGGTGAGGGGAAGGGTCCACGGGCAGGGCCACGGTGGTTCCGAGTCCCCGGGTCCCGGCTGGGACACGGTGCCTTCTGCTGGCCAAGCCCATCACAGCTGCAGTTTGTGCCATCCTACGGCCTGTATTCCCCTTTTGTTCTGGAAATGGTTCTGTTGCCCTATTGTGACTCTGCTGGCCTCAAGTGACTCTCGGCAGCACATTCTATTTTGAAGGCCAGGACCAGTGGGGGAAGAGCCTGGACGGCCAGCTGTGGCCTCTGCGACTCCGATCGCCGGCGCCGGCTGATGCCCTCCCAGCTCGCCGTGCACTGGGAGCCTCACTCCCTCGCGAACCACAGCCCTCATCCCGGTCTTGGCGCTGCGGGTGCCCAGGGGACATGCTCAGCCGTGCCAGGAGACACCAGGCAGCAACTGGACCCCGGGCTCCTCCCACCCGCCTGGCCCTCTTCCGTACACCTCTCGCTCAGCAGCGGCCCAGAGGCAGAACTTCTCAGGAAGAAAGAGCTCAGGCCTGAGGTCACACGATCTGGGGGGCACTTCTGGTGAAAATCAGCAGTTTGCAAAGGTGTCTTAGTGAGAGGAGGGAACAGGCTGCAGGTGGAGGTGGCGTCCCACCCAACCCTCCGTCATCGGCAGATGCTGACGAGCTCCTACGAGGGCCTTGGCTCGGGGCAGTCGGGGGGCAGACAACACACAAGCTGCAGACACCCGTTCGAGAGCCGCAGCAGGTGCTGGAGCTGAGGCCGCCTCCACTCCCCTCCTCTCGGTCCCTGGCAGCCAGACTGGGTCATGCGATGGGGTCCCGTGACTACTTCTGGCCCATGGAACCTCAGCGGATGTGATGGACGCTGTCCCCCTCAGGGGACGTGCCTCTGGCTCCCCGCCCCACAGATGGAAGCAGCCCGGGCCTCCGAGTCACTGCCGACAGGGGGCCTCCTGCCTGTCCTTGCTGGGCCGGGACGTGGGTGAAGTTACGACATGGAGCTCTGAGGCCTGGGAGCTCGTTTGGGAGGTCGGCACAGCCTAACTGTCCTAATGCAGCTCTCTTCTAAGTGGGCTGGTCATGCGGGTTCAGCATCCCAGGAGGAGGGTGCAGCCCGTGCAAAGGCCCTGCGCTCCAGGAACAGCAAGCAGGAGGGGGAGGAGACAAGGGAGGGTGCGAGGTGCCGTCGGAGGGGTGCCGGCCCGCAGGGCCCTACAGACCACGGGGAGGGCGGGAGGGCTCTGAGCAGGGGCGTTGAGAACAGACGGTGGGCGTGCGCGCGGCAGGATGGAAGCCAGGGCTCCTGAGGGAATCCAGGTGAGCCCTGATGGTGGCTTGGACCACATGACGTGGAAGGTGCCGGGTCAGTGTCCGCTCAGTGAGGTGGGCTTGTTCAGGTGCTGGGACACGAGGGACCAGAGCACCGCACTGGCAACACACCCCATCGCGGGAAAGGGCCAGGAGACGTTAGCGCTCAGATTCCTGAGACGTCGGTGAGTTTTCACTGGGCCCTTCCCTTCTGCCGTTTCCCTCTGATGATCTATTTCATCTTCAGGAAAATGAGGCTCAGAGCAGAAAACCCAGAGAAAGAGGAAACCAGCGCGCAGGTACGCACATTTAATCTAAACATTGTACGTACCATCGAATACCACATATGTACGTGGACTATTAAAGGTCACCGGGGGCTTCACTTGAGAGGCCGGGCCCTTGGGAGAAGGCAGCAATCCGGGCAGGCACCCCCCGCCCCCGGCCGCGATGGAGGGGCTGAGGGCCACGCCGCCTGCCCGCGCTCTGCACCTGCCCTGCTCACCCGCACCGCCGCCCCCTGCACGGTGCAACTCCGATGCTCCCTCACGACAGCCCGGAGCTCAGCGGTACTGGGATCCCCATCCACACAGGGGAACCGGAAGCGCAGAGAGAAAGGCTGAGGACCCGGCCCGGAGGTCTGGGTCCACGCTCCCAGCTACTAGATGGTACGGCCTCACTCGAGAAACAAGATAATCCTGGACGCCAAGACATCTGTCCGGCAGCTCCTGCCGCCGCAGAGGCTGCCGAGTAGAGCCGACGTTCCGCTGGCCGTGGACACGCCTCGGCGCACCGCGGGAGCATCACCTGAGCACCGCTGGGAGCAGGGGGGCTTCGGCCGGAAATACACACACTGAGAGCGGGAAGAGTGCGCCCCCGGAGGGCTGCGCGGGAACTACAACCAGGCAGCGCAGATAGGCAAACGCGTACTTGAAAGACACAAAGCGTCGTTCATTTTCACTCAAATGCGCAGAGAGATAATAACGTGTTACGATGTTCCACTGTTTTAACCTATCTGTCAAATGAGAGGCGTCTCTGTTCCCCAAGGGCCATCCAGGACAAGCCACTGTTTTCCTGGTGGGGCTCAGAGCAGGGCCAGGGACCCTGGGCGGCAACCTTGCCTTTGTGTCCCCAGGCCTCTGTCTTCACTGTCCTGGCGGTCAGACCCTCATCGACACAATGACCAGGCGGATAAGATGGATTCTAATATTCCTTCAAGTTCTCAACTTCTGGTTTTGATTCTATGATTTTTATCCACCCCAAAGACGCCCTTATACAGTATCGATTCTATCACTTGTCTAGATAAGAATAGAAGACCTCAGGCAACAGCTGAATCACAATTAGCAATACATTAAGGCTACCATCAAATATTCTCAGGAAAAAGGCTGTGCAATGATCATTTCTGAAGGGCATTGATTATATCTGGGGAGGGACAGTTAAACAGGAGTTTGCAGGGCAGGACAGAGTGGGTCCCTCGCCTATGTTCGTTACTGAGTTGAGATAGAATTTTACATCAGTAATGACTGCTACTTACTGATTTTGTAACTTAATCCAATAATCAGAATATATTAAATAAAATATTACCTAAAATAGCATCTCAAAAAGATTTCCTTGTGGAAGGTTCTTGGAAACAAGCAAACAAAAAATGCAACTTTTTTTCTTTTTAAACGCTACGTGAAAATTCTCAGGGAAAAGATCTGTCTGTGGCACAGTATCTTCCAAACTTGGCCGAGCATTATCTCAGGCCACACACGTTCTCACAGGTCCTCCCCATCATGAGGGGCACCCACTTCTCCTCCCTGGAGGCTGAGCTGCCTCGGGGTGTGGCGGGAATGATACACCAGGTCACAGGTAGAGACACGAGCCTTGAATGGGCTCCAAGCTGCAAGGAAGCTCATTCAGTTTATTTCCATTTGCATATGAAACGAATCACCAATATGCCATAAAAACACCTTGAGGTCCTTGACGACCACGTGATCATCTGTGATAAAAATTTAAACAAGAAAACATTCTGACAGTGTGTTAACTACAGCTTTGCTTCCTTTGAGGAGCACATGCGGGCATCTGTCTGATAACAGCTGTCACGTGGCCGACGGGAGTGACACACAGGTGTCAGCTTGTTTATTTCTCACGGGCAGCTCTGTTATCACCCCTACGTGCTGGTGAGGAAACCAAGACACAGAAAGATGAGGGAGTACATTGCCCCAAACCACAGAGCTAAATCATGGGGGTAGGGGGAGGCTATGTCCTGTGTAAAAGGAAAAGCTGACGAGGTCTCACTTTCCATCGGGCAGCTGGGAAACTACAGGTTAAATAAGTTCAACACAGCAACTGCTATACAGTCAACAAATGTACGTGCGGCCTTACTTCATCTCCGCTTTACGTGTTTTTGTATTTTGTTTCTTTTTCTTATTGCAAGTTAACTCAAGCCTTGTGAAATAAAGACACACATATATGCATTCATATATATATACTTCTATCCACTTAAAAATATAATAATATAATTAATAACATATAATATTATATACTTTATAATTATATAGTTAGACATACACGCAAATGTTTCTAATATGAATGCTTTCCCCCTAAACATTAAACATCGACAATTCTCCTTCCATTATCTGAGCAGTGAACTAGTGACTTTCACAGGATTTTGCCCTTCCCTGCGACGCGCACGTGGCTTAGCTGTGTAAAGTGCTCTGACCCGACGCGCGGCCGCTTCTCACAATCCTATGACCCTGTGGAGCTGCACCAGCGTTCACCCAATGTGACAGGCACTCAGCCCTCCGCTCTGACTTTTGAGATGAGGGTCGCATCTGGAAGGATCCACAGCTGCTCTGGAAAGAGCAGGGGTGCCCTCTCTTGGAGACCTCGCTCCTTCGTGGGTACAGTTAGGGAGACCTAGGGCTTTTGCTCACCTCGGCTGAATTACCTGCCCCTGCTTTAGCCCCCTGCTTTAGCTCTGGGGGAGGGGGAGGGGGCTGGCGGTGAAGGCCCACCTTCCTTCCTACCTGGATTTCAAATGGCAGGGCTAGCTTGTGCCATGTGTGTGGCTGTGAGGTTCCAGAAAAAGCTCAGCAACTGTCCCACCGCAAAACACCCTGGTTCCCCAAAGCCCAGACAGCACGCGGTTCTTGTAGGGCTCCCGAGCCCTAAGATGTTTCCTTCCTCTTTGGGTGACCAGGCAAAACTCCCCAAGTGTAACGCCCCAGAGTCAGAGGAGAAATTACAGGAGATTTACAAGTGCGCTCCAATGAGTTATTACTTAGATCTAAATCCTTCAGTGAAACTTTCCCAGAGAACGAAAAAGTAAATAAAACTCTTAAGCGCGTTGCCAAGTCAGTCCTAAGGCGTTCACCACACACGGAGGAAGTTCCCCTGGTTTAAGTTATGCAACTCATGCATCAGGCACGTGAGCCAGTGACTCAGGCACCTGTGCGGGGCTCAGCGCCGCCCACAGAGCCTCTGGACTCTCCAGAACAGTCCCCAGTCGGGACGCCTTGCAGGACTCTCGCAAAGCTGGCCTTCCCAACCTCCACCGAGACCCTGAGTACGAGTGTCCTGAAGACGTGGGTTAGGGGAAGGCTAATGGCCCTCCCCACATCCCTCACCTGCCCCCAATTCTGCTGACACATGGACAGAATGATGACCAGGAGCCTGACGAGTATCGTTAAGTGCCTGCTGGTGACTCGTGGTTCATGGAACATCGCGAAAGCGTCGTTTCCTCTTAGATTCGGGGAATTTCTGTCTAGTCAGGGAAAGACCTTTTTGTAAAGTGGGAGGGAGCCGCTGATTTCACGTCGAGTGACATTTGTACAACACTTCAGGATTTAAAAGGAAATCGTACATATTTCCTCTGAAAGTAGATTGTCAAGATGGAGAGCCAAGATTATTTCAGCCTCTTTTCCCCTCATCACTCTGCACCTTTAGACTGTGGTGGCTTTGGACCCCAGGAAAGCGTTAGGAGTGGGAGACTATGAAGTTCAAAAGCAGACGCCTGACGGCTCTGCAGGGCCCACGTCCGTGTGACTCAGGATGGTAGAGCACAGAGCAGTGGAGCCCAGGAGGTGTCCCGGGTCACCCTCACTCGTGGTCACGCTTCCCCTCTGCTGTGACTCAGCGGCACCAGCTGCAATGCCCTGAAGGTGACGATTAGGGAACCACTCCCTAATCGCGCTGATGGGCTGAGAGCTTGGCCTGGGAGCGGTACCTCCAGTCAGCAGATATTCCAGCCTGTCTTAGCGTCCAAGGCACCGCAAAGTCACAGTAGACAAGACAGGCAGAAGCTGGCTTGTGGCATTATTCTTCCCGGTAAAAGGCAAATCTAACTTTGTGACAGCACTGAAACATCTGCATTTCCATTGGCTTTCACATTCAACTCCAGATAATACAAAAATTCTCCAAATTGAGTATGCATTTGAGAAGGTTAAAGAGGGCTGCCTTTAAAAGTTCTTCAGGAATTACACCATGTTTATAACTTAAGGAAAAGGCTTATTATAGATCTTTTTCATGCTATGTCATACAGGTACTATATACATGCAATATAATTGTGTTGTGTGTGTGTGTGTGTGTGTGTGTATCTGACAGTAAAAGACTGGCTGACATTGTTTCGAATAATCCTAAAAGTGGTAGACCTGGGGAATGATAAATATGATGCTTGCTTTAAATATAAGTAAGCTTAGCCAAAAAAAAATTCTAAAACTTACTCTTATTCATATATAGCACCTAACTATGGACATTTCTACTTTGTCATTCTCTTTTATGTGTTTATACACGTATGCAGTTGGAATACAGGGCTAAAGGCACCTTTATCTTAGAGGTTTACAGGCAGATTTAGCGTTAAAGTCACTGACAGACGTGCCTCCCTCTCTAGTCCAAAGGCCACACGCTACTCTCCAAGCCAGGATGCCATCCTCTACTCCTTCCTCTGCCCCTAAGGAGTGGAAACCCCACTACCTAGAGGCGTTGGACTGTGTTCAGGTCCAAAAAATCCCTATGGAAATCATCGTGAAGCAGGTAGAATCCGGGAGAGAGTAACTGATTTCCTGTCTGATTTCCATCTAACTAATCCTCAGTGTTTTGTCTCTGGGCCTTGGGGTTACGTTGATTTTCATGGAAGCTTATGACACTGAAAAAGTGGGCAGCGGTACTTCTGTAATTATGTGTTCTGCTCAAGAAGGAAGGAATTATAGAGAAGGAAAGCATTTTTCAAAAAGAGCAGGTAAATCAGGAACAAAGAAAACTGGGATGGATTTTCCTGCCTGACAAGGGAAGCGTAAAGAAACCCTTTCCAGAAATAAGCAGAGACCAGGCCAGGAATACGGTGGGGAGGCCTTGTTCCTTGAGTGTCAGACCTGCAGGCTGGGCTGACTGTGGCCAAGGCTTATCTTAGCAGCGAGAAAACCGGGCCCTCTAGTTTTGATAAATGAGACCTCAGGGTCTGGCGTTCGGTCCTCACACTCCAGGAATACGAATACGTGGAGAAAAGAGCGATGCCCACGGGCAGGTCTGCTCGTGTTCCAGTTTGGCCTGTGACGCTGGGCAAGTAATCGAGGGTCACTGTCACGCGGCAGAGGTGGACCCAACAGCATTAATACAGGAATGGGTGGGCACCTGCCCGTTCACTCCTGGGGTGAGAGGCAACCTCTATCTCTAGGGTGATGAAAAAGTAAACTTTTACAGAAAACACATTTCCCAACACCTCCTGAGTCACTCTTCGTAGTTAAAATAAACACCACCGTATCCAGGCTCTGGGACTATTTCCCGTCCTTGTTAGCTATTTTTTTTACCAGAACTGCTTGGCCTCCCAATGCCCACACCCAATTGATCAAGTAGATGATTAGAGACATAGCATATAGCAAGGGAAAATCTGGGAAATGTCCGGTGTCTGTGGGTACAAAAAGGCATGCGAAACAAAACCAAAAGCAAAAACAAGATGAGGACGGCTACCATGGGCGGCCAGGGCGGTCCCATCGGGGAGAACGAATGGACGTTCCCAGAAGGCCGATGGAGCGGGCTTGGCCTCCAGGTTTCTATAGAGGCTGCATTTCTAATAATGAGAACAGATTCACGGATTACTCACGTAATTAAAAAAATTAAGACCTTCTCCAAATGAGAAAGTGTTTGCGCACGATTCTCATATGAAATCACATCTTCTAATTATTATATTACGTACCAAACACGTCATTGTCTTCTGAGGTCTCCCGGGAAAGGTCACGAAGGTTTCTCTTTTTTTCAGATTCTCCTCTGTTAGTTTCACCATCCTGGAAAAAACAACACAAAACAACCCTTTCTTAAGATATAGTGTTTTATCAACAGGAAGCTTTAATGCATTCTTCTCTTGATACATTTTGGAGCCAATAAACACATTTTCATGTCTGTCTTCAAGGTATGAGATGGAATCTCAATTCAGGGTGTGTGTTCTGTGGAGGATTCTGAATTCTGGCTCGTTTTCTCTGCCTGAGCACGCAAGCATTCTCTTGCTCCAGTGGATATACTTTCATACAAAAGAAATTGAAGTTATTAAACTAAACGAGCTAAACATCATCCCATGTATTTCAGGAGCCTGTCCACTTGGTCGCTGTTTCGGGCTGTGAGTTTAAAGCGCGGGATGAAATTGACACCAAACCTGACTCCCCTGAATTCCAACTTTGCTCAGTGGCAGCCGGGCAGGACAGCCCTGGGGGAGAGCCCCTTGCAGGGGCAGGAATGATGCAAACGTCCTCGGCCCAGCTGGCCAGCTGAGGGAAGTGGCAGGCGCCACGTGGGCTGGGCCGGGCCACAGGCCTGGGCTTGGGCACCCACCTCCGCCCTCGTTCCTCTGGGAATCTGCACCCTCAGAGGTGAGCTTTCTTCACTCCCCTCCCACCCGACTCCCTTCTGCTTTTTTATGGAACCCCAGGGTGCTATTTGAGTTTAAAATTTTAAGTGCACAGAGTAGATACGGTTCAGTTTCTACTCGAAATCAAGTTTATTTAATTATTTTCATACGGAACGCTTGCACTTGACATCAAATTCAGAGGGCGCTGCGAGGGCCATGGTGACAATGGCGGGATCCCAGGGTACCTCCCGGCCGCCCACCTCCCCTGTGGATGTGCTTCCAGCTTCTGTCTTCCTCCAAAACAGTCTGGGCACAGTTAAGCCATGGCACAAGTTCACTCCCTTCTTCCTCCTTTTTACCTTTACGTAAATGCCATCACACTCTGGACGCTGCTCTGCTTCTTGCTTTGTCACTTAAGCAGGAGTCCTGGAGATCGTGTCCCCCAGGACACGCAGCACTGCCCACGCTGCCCTGGTCGGCAGGGACCTGGCACCTCTCTCCATCTCTCTTGCCGGGTGACCAGCCTCCCTCTGGGGACACTGCACCCTGCTGCGTCGTCTTCAGTTATGCCCAATGCTGCCTTAAGCCTTGCTCGCCTACCCAACGTTGCACAAGATACATTTCTGGAGGCTGAACGAGTCACACCATAATCTTTTAAAGACAGTGCCTAACTTGGCCAGATGCACAAGAGGGTCCGCCGCTTCGTACTCTGGTCTCCACGCTTACTTTGCATCACTTTTTTCCAGACCAATCTCTCTGTCTGGACCACACCCTACCTCCTGACCTTGTGGGGGGGTGGTCCAGGCAGAGAGGTCAGAGCCTCTGGGAACTTTGACCTCACCCAGCCCCCATCCCCACCTCAGTGGCTTCCCTGCCCCCAGCCCCCTTCCTGTCCCCCCAGCCATAGATCTGAGCTGGTCTCTACTGCAGACACCATCACAAACGCCCCGTCTGTTTATTTCTCTGTCTCTCCACCACACTGTAAACTTCTTGAGAACGGGGGCCTTGCCTGATAAATCTTTCTAGCCCCAAACCGGGCACAGTGCCTGGTATCTAGCAAGTGCTGGAGAGAAAACTTCAATTTTATGCTGTTTAAGAATAGTTTAAAATAGATAACTTCTGTTTCAGCAGAGGGAGCCAAAGGTGGTGTAGTATGTATTTTTTCATGTCTACCTATTTATTTTTAGAGGAGAGTAAAACTTGGAAGAGAAGGCATTTCTTGGTAGATTCTTTCATCATCATAAATTCCTATCATATGTGTTTGTTTCACATCTCCCTTCTAGGCTGGTGTCAGTAGCATATCCTTCACTAACTACAAAATAATAAGCTTTATTGGAGAAGTAATTAATTAAATACAATTTAGCTGCCATTGTAAATCGTTGTGGATATGTTTTTCCACATTTTAAAATCAGGATGCTCCTTACAAATCATCAGCATCTTCCAACTAGAACTGACAGTGTTTTCTCTCTCGGTGGTTAGTGAAACAGCGTGGAGTGTCAGGGATGATGGTGCTTCAGGTTCAGAGGAAAAGCTAGGTCTTTAAAGCAAATCGCTTTGCTTTCATGAGTGGAGGCGGACAGCATGGTCACACAACCTCCCCATCTCCACTGCTGAGGCTGGAATGGCATCACGGCGAAGAGACATCCTGCGTCTCACATCGCCGTGGCACTGGGACGTAGGAAAGTGCAACAGGTTATCGAGAGCCACATCCTTAAACTCTTCCAGAGCAACCTGGTGCCTGCCGACCCCGAGTGAACGCCGTCTGCCAGGGACTCAGATGCTCGGGGAACAAAATGGTCGACCCAGAGCTGGGGGAACCCAGAACCGGCTTCAAAGGCAGCTCCTGGACAGACGGTGGGAGGGGGCCCTTTCCAAGAGGAACCAATAAACCTTCTGTGAAGAACTTGAAAAAAAAAAAAAAGGCTGGAATGGCATCGTGGCGAAGAGGCATCTTGCGTCTTACGCCCACGCCTTACACAGCCTTCTGGGCTGAGGCAACAGAACATCCGCACGTTAAAGTGGCCACAGGGCTTCCCTGGTGGCGCAGTGGTTGAGAATCTGCCTGCCAATGCGGGGGACACGGGTTCGAGCCCTGGTCTGGGAAGATCCCACATGCCGCGGAGCAACTGGGCCCGTGAGCCACAACTACTGAGCCTGCGCATCTGGAGCCTGTGCTCCGCAACAAGAGAGGCCGCGATAGTGAGAGGCCCGCGCACCGCGATGAAGAGTGGCCCCCGCTTGCCACAACTATAGAAAGCCCTCGCACAGAAACGAAGACCCAACACAGCCAAAAATAATAAATAAATAAATTAATTAATTAATTAATTAAAAGATAAATAAAGAAAGAAAGTGGCCACAGATGCAGCCCCGAGTGGTGATACAGGCAGGACCACGAACCCCCACCTCCTCCCATCTTCTCCCTTCTCAGTCAAGCCTCTAGCTGAGTAAACCTCTCTCCTCCACATCATGGTGCACGAGGCTATGGGGAAAGTACCTGTTGCCCTGGGATATTTACAGACTAATTTCTGTCCAAATACAAAGCTTGTGTCTGAGACCTGATACTGTTGCTATTCCACAAATATAAAAAACATCCTTGGGCCTCCCTGGTGGTGCAGTGGTTAAGAATCCGCCTGCCAATGCAGGGGACACGGGTTCGAGCCCTGGTCCGGGAAGATCCCACATGCCGCGGAGCAACTAAGCCTGTGTGCCACAACTACTGAGCCTGCCCTCTAGAGCCCGCGAGCCACAACTACTGAGCCCACGTACCACAGTTACTGAAGCCTGCACACCTACAGCCCGTGCTCCGCAACATGAGAAGCCACCGCAATGGGAAGCCCGCGCACCACAACAAAGAGTAGCCCCCGCTCGCTGCAACTAGAGAAAGCCCGTGTGCAGCAACGAAGACCCAACGCAGCCAAAAATAAATAAATTAATTTTTTAAAATCCTCATAAATAACACATTTTCAATATGTAAAATGTCCAAAAGCAACACAAACAAAATCAAGGTGATGTGTGTCCAATGTAATGGAATTTTCATGATAAAGAAATAAGAGCGTCCTGTAAGTTATAAAACGCAATAAAATCCTCAGACATACAAGACAGTCAGGCCTATGACCTGGACCTTCCCTGAGTGTCCTTGTCCCAGTGCGTTCTGATTCTTAAATTGTGTCTGTGACTGTAAGTATCTGAGTGCATTTCAAGCTGTTATGATTTCTTCATAATATCTGTGCCCATAAACAAGAAGAAAAGACAACCCTCAGAATGGGAGAAAATATTTGCAAATGAAGCAACTGACAAAGGACTAATCTCCAAAACTTACAAGCAGCTCATGCAGCTCAATAGCACAAAAACAAACAACCCAATCCAAAAATGGGCAGAGACCTAAATAGACATTTCTCCAAAGAAGATATACAGATTGCCAACAAAAACATGAAAGGATGCTCAACATCACTAATCATTAGAGAAATGCAAATCAAAACTACAATGAGGTATCACCTCACACCGGTCAGAATGGCCATCATCAAAAAATCTACAAACAGTAAGTGCTGGAGAGGGTGTGGAGAAAAGGGAACCCTCTTGCACTGCTGGTGGGAATGTAAATTGATACAGCCACTATGGAGAACAGTATGGAGGTTCCTTAAAAAACTAAAAATAGAACTACCATACGACCCAGCAATCCCACTACTGGACATATACCCTGAGAAAACCATAATTCAAAAAGAGTCATGTACCACAATGTTCATTGCAGCTCTATTTACAATAGCCAGGACATGGAAGCAACCTAAATGCCCATCGACAGACGAATGGATAAAGAAGATGTGGCACATATATACAATGGAATATTACTCAGCCATAAAAAGAAACGAAACTGAGTTATTTGTAGTGAGGTGGATGGACCTAGAGACTGTCATACAGAGTGAAGTAAGTCAGAAAGAGAAAAACAAATACCGTATGCTAACACATATATATGGAATCTAAAAAAAAAAAAAGGTTCTGAAGAAGCTAGGGGCAGGACAGGAATAAAGACGCAGACCTAGAGAATGGACTTGGGGACAGGGAGGGGGAAGGGTAAGCTGGGACGAAGTGAGAGAGTGGCATGGACATATATACACTACCAAATGTAAAACAGATAGCTAGTGGGAAGCAGCTGCATAGCACAGGGAGATCAGCTCGGTGCTTTGTGACCACCTAGCGGGGTGGGATAGGAAGGGTGGGAGGGAGACGCAAGAGGGAGGAGATATGGAGGTATATGTATATGTATAGCTGCTTCACTTTGTTATACAGCAGAAACTAACACACCATTGTAAAGCAATTATACTCCAATAAAGATGTTAAAAAAATATTTGTGCCTGTTTTCCTTTCCATCAGCCTAAATATGTAAGAATCCACTTACTTCTCCCTATGAATTTTAGAGGTAAATACAACAAGCAAAACTCCCACAATTATTGATGTAGACTTTAAAATACTTCTAAGTGAGATTCATTATCCAGCAACATTGGCAGAATATTAACTCTGATTTAAGCAATTTGCTGTACTTTCTAACCATCTTGCCCAAACCTCTGGCAACAGACCCCATCATTCAGGTGCTTCACTGCCATTTTTAGAGATTTTCTTCTACTTGGTACAGCTATTTACACACACACACACGAGTATAGAGGAAAATATGATTTTAATCAGCCTTGTCTTTTTAAAACACTGAAGGTCTCAAGGTAGCAATTTTAGGAGGAATGAATGGCCCAGAGGATAAGTTCCTAATCGTTGTAGAAACTTCTGAAAAATAACAAGAAAGCTCTGGGAGAGGAAAAGAAAACACCGCAGTCACATTTTTAAAAAGTTAAAAAATTTTCAAAAGTTCTGATTCAAACTAGAAAACACATATCAGGAGAGGAAGGGTGTGAAACATTTAACAAGTGACATTCTAAACTGAAAAACCAGTTTCATGTTAGTATTTGAGACATGGTCCACCACAGGTTGCTTAACAAAAAAAGAAGGAGAAGTGAGAATTGATTTTGAGAAGTTTGCCATACCTTAAAAAAAAGACATTTCATGAGATGCCATAAAACTTGAGTGGGACATCATGGGTTTAGGCGCAGGGACAGCCTTATCTGGTTCTATTTCCTTAATTGTATTCCCATTCACTCATTAATTCCCATGCGGACCTTGTAGTAGGAGCCAAGGCTGCAGAGAGAAATGCGACGTGGGGCCTCCTCGGGATGTTCACATGCCGTAAACAAAATGGACGTTTCAGAAAGAAAATCAGAGAACCATCAAGCCAACCCCTATCAGATCAGTGCCATTTAAACTAGTACTGGGTGAGCCAGCCTACTGAGCCGGCATCACACTTACTTCTTCTGAGACACCCTAGGAAAAAAGTACGTAGTGATTCACTGTTTTTAATTCTTAGGATGTTTAGCAAAATAAGTTGCATTGGTCACGGCCCTCCGTCCTCCCACACTGTGCTCCGTCTGCATCTGATGCTTGACTGATGTCATCTTAAAGAGGAAAGAAGAAACCCAGCAGAGATCTCATTACGGCTTCACCAGTGACACCTTCATCCATCACACTCCTCATCCACGTTTCAGCCTCACGGGCTTGCTTTACAGAACACAGGCTGGTCAGATGCTTTGGGTACCGGTCACCGTCTGGCCTTATAACCCTCATCTAAGTGCCACGTAAGTCTGTCTGCTGTTCCTCAGGGCACCACACGTATCTTTGACCTGAGGTCACCGTGGAGGGGATGTTACTAAAAGACAAATATTTATTTTCTTTCCTCTTCTGCCATATTCACGTAGCTGATAGATTTAATCCACCTAGAAATTCGCTGAAAATGGTTTGGGGGCATAGGATCAGCCACATACATAGTGTGCTGCACCAAATTGTTATTTGCACAAAAGCTTAAGAACTGGGTCTCTGAGGCCCATTTCCTGGACTTGACTCCAGGTGCCCCACCTGCTAGCTGAGTAACTTTGGGAAAACAATTGAAGTTTCCTCTACTTCCTTTGCTTAAGTGTGAAATGAGCGTCATAACTCAGAGGTTCTTGCTGTCTGATTAGGAAATTCCTGTGAATTGAGGATATTTTTAAGATTCTGGTTTCATCAGAGGAAAGGTAGAGAAGCCTTCCCATAACGCTGGGGAGATAATTCCAAGAAGAAACAGAAGGAGCGATGGCAACAAGCGAGCATCTTTGGACAGCTTTTGCGGACTCGCTGCTCTGATACACGCTTTGTGACACAATCCTTCTTCCCACTCATTTCTCCCTGGAGGTGTGAACCCGGGGACTGAAGCAGAGGGTGGACAGCAGCTGCAGAGTCGGAAGGCAGAAGGTCCCCGATGGGAATCCTGACGGGTTGACTCGCACCCAGGGTGCTGGAATGTCGCCCGTCTCCGGGGTGGTCGCCCCCTCAGCTCCCGGTCCTGCCCATGACTCCCGGGAGCTAGCATGGGCTCCGCCACTGGGGTCGCCGGGACACCCCGGTCCAGCGTCTTCCCAGGAAGGAGATAAGCCAGCGGGAGCCAAGACCTGAGGTGTGGGCAGCTGGGGTGGAGGCCGGGATGCTCTCCAGGCAGTTCCTTGCTCTGGGAACACTTAGTGCTTTCAAGGAAAATTGCAGAATCTCTCTAAGGGAAACTCTCTCTCTTTTTGTTTTAAGAAGCGAATCATTCCTTTCACACTCAGAATAAATCCAGACCCCATATGGGCTGGCTGTACGTGTTTAGCTTAAATTCCTACAGCACTGCTCTCTAATCACATCTCAGAGATCTCAGCTGCCACCGGAGGGGGAGAGGGAAGCAATGAGACCGTCCCGGCCAACAGCCCATCAGCCCAGGGCGGTGCGGGTGCTTCAGGGACCAGTACGCATGCGGGGAGGGTCGAATCTACTGGTATTTTCTGTGGCTGAAGAAATTCTCCTGCGTGTTCTTGTTATTTAAATCTGGTGATAAACTTTGTTTGAAACTGTTAAAGTACTGAAGTATCAACACCAGAAAAAATCGTGTGTGTGTGTGTATGTGTTTATGTGTATACGTGTGTACGTCTATGAGTGTGTGTGCCTGTGTGTATGCATGTGTAAGTGTGTATTGTTTGTACAAAGTAATAAGAAGTATATGAAAATAGTTCTTATTACTTTGTACTTACTATTCAGCATTTTTGGTTTATTTCTTAAAATAAACAAGGATCACAGTCTTGCTCTTGGCTGGATTTGGACAAGTAACAGACGATACTAGCAAAACAGTGAAAGCTTACAGGATCAATGTAAAGAATACGAAGAAAAATGACAATCAGACTCATATAAACTGACTCATCTCAATGGCATGTCCCTTTTTGTGCAGCGTCAGAACAGGATGGAGATATTCAGGCAAAAGTGTGACCTTAGCCCATCTAGACCAGGGCTTCTCAATGCTACATTATTGGTATTTTGGGCTGGATAAGCCTTGTTGTGGGGTAGAGGCTGTCCTGCGTGTCATGGGATGTTTAGCTCCCTCTTTGTCCTCTACCCAGGAGATGCTAGTAGCCCCTGCAGTTGTGACAAGAAATGTCTCTAGACATTGACAAATGTCTGGAGGATGGGGGGGGGGGTCCCCTGGTTGAGAGCCACTGGTCTAGACAAAGAGAAGCAACAGAGAGGGGGTGAAAATTGTGAACCTGTTCACAAACATATAGGACGGTGATGAGTTTTTCATGAAGACATTTTGTGAGTCATCAAAACTCCACTTTTAAAGAATAATTTGAAAGCAGGGACCACATGACAAGGATTAGAGAATGACTGCGAATTAGATTTAATTTAGTCATTAAAGCAAGTGCTGCCTAGGCAACGGTTTCTTAGATGTGACACCAAAAGCACAAGCAGCAAAAGAAATAATGGATAAACTGGACTTTGTCAAAATTTGAAACTTCTGGGCTGCAAACGGTATGATCAAGAAAGTGAAATGACAACCCAGAGAATAGGAGAAAATATTTGCAAATCATTTATCTGATAAGGGTCTAGTGTCCAGAATACATAAAGAGCTCCTACAACTAAACAACAAAAAGACAAATCACCCAATTAAAATAATTGGCCAAGGATCTGAATAGGCACTTCTAGAAAGAAGGCATATGAATGGCCAATAAGCCCAGAAAAAGATGCTCATCAACATTATCCATTAAGGAAATGCAAATCAAAACCCACAAGACACTGCTGGATAAAATAAAAAAACTGATAACAAGAATCGTTGGGAGGACATGGAAGCCCTTGTACGCTGTAGTGAAATGGTGCAGCCGCTGCGGAAGAGACTCTGATGGCCCCTCAGAAACAGAGTCGCCACTTGACCCTGCAGATGCAGCCTCGGTACATACCCAAGAGAAGTGAAAACATATATCTGTGCAAAAACTCATACACAAATGTTCATAGCAGCATGATCTGTGATACCAACAGGTGGAAACAACCCAAATGTCCACCAACTAATGAACAGGTAAGTAAAACATGGCATTTTCCTACCATGGAATATTATTCAGCAGTAGAAAGTAATGAAGTATTGACATATTCTACAACACGGGTGAACCTTGAAAACGTTATGTAAGTGAAAGAAGCCAGACACACACACACACACACACACACACACACACACACATACCTGTTGTATGATTGCATATTTAAGAAATGTCCAGAATAGACAAATCTGTAGAGACTGAAAGTAATTAGTGGTGGTCTGGGGTTGCAGGTAGGGTGGGGTGGGAGGATGGCTAGAATGATTAACTTGAATAGATTTATGACTAAAGGCACTGAAAATGCTTCCCACTCAGCATTGTGGACTCCAGAGGAAAAGAGCCATGATGTTACAACTCTCAATGAGATGAGATTTCAAATCCAGGACTCCTTTTCTAGATTTGTCTGGAAAACATAGGAAGCATTTTTGATGATATGAGTATAAGAAAATCCAGGATTTTTTAAAATTCAGAAGTTATATAAGAGAAACGAAAACATATGTCCACACAAAAACTTGTCTATGAGTTTTTGTTTATAGCAGAGTTCTTTATAATAGCTAAAAGGCGGAAACAACCCAACTGCCCGTCAACGGATGAATGGATACACAAAATGTGGTATATCCATACAAAGAGATATTATTGACCTTAAAAAAGAATGAAGCACTGACACAGGCTACAACATGGATGACAATTGAAAACATTACGCTACGTGAAAGAAGCCAGACAGAAAAGACCACATATTACATGATTACATTCATACAGAATGTCCGGAATAGGGAAATCTAGAGACAGAAAGTCGATTAGTGGTTGCTTAGGGCTGCGGGCTGGGAGGCTGGTCCCGGGGGGGCGCGGGTGACAGCAGAAGAGTGCAGTTCCTTTGTGAGGTGATGAAAATGTTTTAAAATTGATTATTGTGATGGTTCCACGTATCTATGACTAAATTAAAAAAGCACCAAATTGTACATGTTAAACAGGTAAATTGTATGGCATGTGAATCACATCTCAATAAAGATATTTTAAAAAACATAAATGCTTCATTTGCAGGTAGTTAAAATGAAACGTTGTAGCATCACTAAAGGAAGTTTAGAACTACCTGCTTGAGGTGCTTGTGAAGCCCTTATCTTGGATTAGGAAATGGTCATTTTACTACTTAGTTTAAAAGCCACACTCTCTGCAAGACCATTTGGTAGCGTAATTAAGATTGCAGTGTTCTTTAAATAATGAATGCAAAGAAGGGAGCTCAGGACTTTATTTTCAACACTAGTCAGAGCAAAATAAGTATTAACTAGTGTCACAGTAAAACTGTTTATTGAGACCTGTTACGTAACTGGACGTTCTAACATCTATTTTAGGAACACAAATATCCTGCTATTTATTTCTGGAAGTTACTGCTCCATCAGCTGTTTAAGTAGAACGAGAAGGATGGTGACCAAGGAAGGGCACGGGGTGGTGGGAGAGAGGGAGGTGGGCTTTGTTCCGTGTATCTCTTTTACTAAAAAGAGTCTGATGGTCCTGTGAATGGAAAGTTTAAATAAAATGCACTTAAAGCTAATTCACAGAAGGGCATTCGTTCAGTTCAAAAAGATATTCTACATTACTGAGAACAGAAGAAGGCAGTGGAAAACTCTGCTTTTCTTAATTTGAAAGTAAATGCATTTCCTTTAGTTTTATAGAATGAAAACCTCTCCTACTTAATTTCCCTGAACACATCACCCTATGCCTACACATGGGTATTTAACTGCTTCCTGTGATGCAGACACGGTAGAAGTGGCAAAAGTCTAGTAATGGAAGATGAATCTTTGCTCAAAGGAAAAACACGTTGATATATCAGAGTCTGACCATTTTTCTGAATATATACCTCAGCTCTGCCAATCTCTTCAACCACCTCCGTTTCCTGTTTCACTGTAAAATGGGCATAATGATACCGTCTATCTCACGGGGTTATTCTGAACGCGAAATGGG
The DNA here is from genome assembly GCF_965194805.1 of Balaenoptera borealis. NCBI lineage: Eukaryota > Metazoa > Chordata > Mammalia > Artiodactyla > Balaenopteridae > Balaenoptera > Balaenoptera borealis. The sequence continues at coordinate 2,108,325 of NC_138875.1, read as the reverse complement.
TCCATACGTGTAGTGATTGTAACAGTGTCTGACCCTCAGCTAGCACCGTCAGTGCCGGACATCATCACGATTTATTTTACTCTTGATGCATCTTCTGATCACTTTCCACATTTTAGTAAAGGTGGAAAGAAAATCTTCTTAAGTAAAAATCAGGTTTTAAGGTGCACGTCAATGCAATCAGGTTGAGAAGTGAAAGAAAAAGAGATTTCGCAGCGAACTCTGATTGTACCTGAGTTCTGGTTCCCTTGCTCGAAAGGAACAAACTCATTTTGCAAAATGGAACTGTCACTTGCCTCTGCAGGTGCTTTTCTTCGTAGCTGAGTTCTGTACCTGTGACCACCTAGGCGAATCACCGAAACAGAAACCTGCTCGGACTCGTTCCAGGAGCTAGAGAAACAGTCAGGCCAAAGCTGGTTTCCACCCATTCAAGGTTGGGAACTTGATTAAGAGACCAAGCGCATCTCAAGAATATCATACACACAGTGCTGATAGATGCCGACCACCAAGACCAATAAGATCAATTCCTCAAAAGTGTGCATGCGACATTCTCTGCAAACGCACATTCAGGGGAAATTTGGTTCTTCAGGCCACAGACCTTCTCTTGCTCCATAATTGACAATATAATCAAGTCAGGGTATAGCTAGGAGAAGATACAAAAAATATTTTGAAAAACCTCTTTATGGAAGGTCAGGTGGCAACTAAATTGTCCAGGAAAATGCAGATCAAATGGGTTTCTCTGTATATTAATGAAACCATCCTTTTATTAAGTACCATAGGAATTGTGACCTAAAACAATCATGTCTCCTAATGTTTTAGAGCATGCTTATATGCTCAAGAACAAAATCATAAAATCAAAGGTCGATTTTCTCTTAAACACTGAAAGAAAGGCGAGAAAGGCAAAAGATACAATGTTCCTAAGCAGAGTAAGTAACTAAATATTTTGTATTCCAATAATGAAATGGGAGGAATCTCTTATTAAGAATGGCTCACCAAAAAGCAGCATTATAAACTCCTGGACTATATTCTATAAATACCACGTCATATTTCACCTTGAAAAACACTGCCATAAACCTCTTTTAAAAAGACTAAAATTGTCACAAAGTAGAATAGAATAAAAAAAAGATTTTCTGTGGGACGCTGCCCACCAGCAGCTGGAAGAGGCAGGAAGGACTCCTCCCTGGAGCCTTCAGAGGGAGCACGGCCCAGCCGACACCTTGATTTTAGACCTCTGGCCTCCAGAACGGTGAGAAAATGAGTTTCTGTTGCTTTAAGCCACCCCGTGTGTGATGATTTGTCACGGCAACCACGGGAAGCTAGGACGATGCTCCTGGAAGCTGCACTATCTTTCAGGCTGGAAGGTACCACCCCACCGTGCCTCTCAGGAATACTTTCCTTGGGGCACGGATGCAGCTTGGAGGGTCTGGCTGTAGCATCTGCCTGAAACACCTACGGCAGGTGACTACAGGACCGGTCCAGGCCCTCATCCCTTCGCGCCGGACCCTGGACACCTCCGCCTGCAGGGCAACGTGATTCCCCAGGTGTGGGGGGCAGCTGCTTAGCTGGGTCTCTGGCGTCCACCCTACAGCCAGGTATTTCCTTCCAGACACAACAGCACGGCCGGCATGCTTCCAAACCTCGGCAGGCTTTCCTGAATACGAGCTGCAACTCTCCTGCAGCAGTTGAACACGAGGCAGTGTGTCCGGGGGGCCGTAGTGCTGTCCCACTGTCTCTCACCTCACGGGACGCTGCGGTGGCAGCTGGCCAAGAGGCCTTCGCCATTGCAAAGGAGGCTGCAGACATGGGGTCAGATCTTAAAGCTTGGCCTGCGCTTGCCTGAGGCTGAGATGAACCACTTCTCTCCTTTTCCAAAGAAAACCACCATTTATCAGAGCAGGCATCCCCTGCCACCCTCAGCAATGGTCCCCTCTCCAGAGTACCATTTGCATCAGCTGACGAACACGCTCTTAAAACTCCAACGTCAAAAGCAAAACGGCCCCGATTGGCTTCCATGCCCTTGCCAGCTGCGCCCTGGGTCTGGCTCCTCTTCTCCGCACAGCTTCTCAAGGAGGTTTCTGGGCCACTGTTGCCAGTCTCCTTCCCCAATACTAATCGGGTCTCACTGCCACCATGCCACCAAAGCATCTCTGGCCCCGGGCAGCAGGGACCCCGGGCTGCTTCATCCAATGGTCGACGCTCCATCCTTTTCTGACCTGGACTCAGTGCTATTTGACCCGTGAAATGCTTCTAGCACTCCCTGCCGGACCCAACAACTCATGTCCATCCCCCCAACTCGTGGCTGCCCCATCCTGGTTTCCCTTGCGGGGGCCGCTCACCCTCCTGGTCCCAAACGTTGAAGTCCAGGGCTCAGCCTGGGGTTCCTCTCTAAACCCGTCTCCTTAGTTGATCTGAGACTTATGAATCCTGGACGTCTCTGCCCACACTTTTTGCAAGGTGAGCACCTAAGGGGCACCTCAAGCTCGCAGCGATTTTTCACCTGTTTCGCTAACCTACCCTGCCCACGCTTCCTCACCTGTGCACAGGTGTACCCCCGACGCCCAGGCCCCAACCCTTCATCCCCTTCTCTCTCTGACGCCCAGTTTATCGGCAAATCCTAGCAGCTCTCGCTTCAAAGGTAACTGGAACGTGACCATTTCTCAAGGCATCTAGCTTCGCCCCCGGCCGGGCACCATCATCTCTCAGAAGGACAGCTCCGGGGGCTTCCTGACAGCCAGCTAGGCCCTCCGTGATCTAGGCCTTTCCCTGCCTACCTGGCCTCCTATCTTACCCCCTCCAGCCCTGCCTCTCCCGATGCACCGAGGAAGTGGCTGGCTCGGTCTCTGCACGTGCGATATCCTCCACCTGGAACATCTGTCCCCAGAGAGCCGCGTGGCTCCCACCTTCCACTTTCCCGGCCTTTGCTCTATGTCGCCCCATCACGGTGGCTCTCCGGCAGCCCTCACCCCTGCCCTCCTTAGCCGCCAACCCCACATATTTCTTCTGAGCCCTAACACCATCTGAAGTACCTAATTCACATGTTGATGTGTTTATTATCTGTCTCCCCAGTTAAAATACCTGCCGGTGTGGGCAGTCACTGCCGCGGGGCCCTGGTGAGCAGATACGACCGATGGGACCTGCTTTCGACATTCTAGATACTTTCCTGGTTCCTGGGAGGCACCTGCGTTCCAGAAAAGGAAGTGCAACGGAATGTGACTCTACATTAATAAGTTGCCTCCTGACACCTTTTATTTATTTTTTTAACATCTTTATTGCAGTGTAATTGCTTTACAGTGTTGTGTTAGTTGCTGCTGTATAGCAATTTGAATCAGTTATATGTATATACATATATCCCCATATCTCCCCCTTCTTGGGTCTCCCTCCCACCCTCCCTATCCCAGCCCTCTAGGTGGTCACAAAGCACCGAGCTGATCTCCCTGTGCTATGCGGCTGCTTCCCACTAGCTATCTATTTTACATTTGGTAGCTGACACCTTTTATTTTTACTTAATCAAAAGGAGGCAATTTGGGGGGATGTATTTAAAGAAGTTTCCTTCCCTACAGGTATTTCCAGCAGAAGTAACCAGCCCCAGCATGGTGTGAAGTTCACTACCAAGATCAACTTGGACGCCGTGCCCTGAGCAGATGCCACATAAGCTGACCCTGGGGTGATGGCACCCACTGGCTGTGCAGTGTCCAGTGGCCCTGGGACATGTGGGTGCCAGTGGGTCAGTCTCCGTTCCCACAGGGTTTGCATTCCAGGGTGAGGAGGCAAAACCAGCCAGAGAAGGAAAATGAACCCAATGGTTTGGGTGGGACGACAGCTCGAGGAGAGTAAGGTGAGCCGCTGGAAGAGAGGGGCCGGGCGGCGAGGGCGGAGGGCAGGGGGGCAGGGCGGCAGGTACGGGTGGCAGAGGCCAGGCCCCCCAGATGCGGAGACAGCACGCGGTTTTGCCAGCAAGGACACGTCTCAGACTGATTCCTGAAAGAGGCAAATTCCTACCCAAACAGTCGAAACCAACATTTAAGCTCGCCTTTTACTTTTAAATTTCAAGATGTTGGTATTTCGTTAAGCGACTTAATGCAGCTCTGAAACAGTAGAGTGTGAATGCACGCACGTTTGTGAATAACCCAGGCTGCAGTCTTCCTCACTTGCCATGGGTAATTAATGTAACTACCAAATTGCCTTATCTATTTACTGACGGCTTGTGTTTGGTTACATATGACTTGTGCTAAAGCATAATTTAGGACGTATTGAACAACAGAGTCTGTTTTGCAAGTATCAAAAGCCACAGAAACAATATTGAATTTTATCGAGGCTTTTGTTTAACTGTATGATAATCAAATTAATGTGGGTTACAAATCTCAATTAGGAGAGTGGTGTGTTAGAATCATCCAAGTGCAGAGCGTGGGCTGAGCCTGAGAACGTGTCCACACAGCTGCCGATGGGCACTTTGCAGTGCTGGAGGCTGGCGGGTGAGAAAAATGCCACACACTCAAACACACACACACACTGACAAACACAGAAAGATAAATTTTCACAAATGTATTCCAGCCTATAAAATCTCTCACTTACAAATTTAAAGTTTTAAAACCATATTGCCTTAGGACTCCCCTGGTGGCACAATGGTTAAAAATCCGCCTGCCAATGGCAAGGGACACGGTTCGAGCCCTGGTCCGGGAAGATCCCACATGCCGCGGGGCAACTAAGCCGGTGCACCACAACTACTGAGCCTGTGCTCTAGAGCCCGCGAGCCACACCTACTGAGTCCGTGTGCCACAACTACCAAAGACCACGTGCCTACAGCCTGTGCTCCGCAACAAGAGAAGCCACAGCAATGAGAAGCCCGCACACCGCAACGAAGAGAAGCCCCTGCTTGCTGCAACTAGAGAAAGCCTGTGCGCAGCAACAAAGACCCAACGCAGCCAAAAATAAATAATAAATAAATAAATAAAAGCAATCATTTAAAAAAAAGTTAACCAAAAAAACCATATTGCCTTAGTAATGAGTGAGAAAAGACAGGAAGCATCATTCTGAAACCTGGATTTTTAGGTTTTGTTTCATTTAAAACATTGTAAGAGGGTTTGATTAAATATTAAAAAAGTTCTTCCTTAATAACAAAACAAACACAGAGTTTTCATACGCGGTGACACGCTTTTCACTCTCAGAGTCTGAAATAAACTTGTCTTCAAAGATAAAATTACATGGTGGCCTTTCTGAAATTACCTGGCAGGGGATGAGAAATGGCCGGGAGCCTTCATGGGCACACCAAGCGGCAAGCCCTAAAACGACTGGAGCTTAAAACAATCTGCCACCTAAGCCCTTTCCCCAGCCCGTCAACCTGAACCACCTACGGGAAGGCACTACTTTCCACTCCCAGCAAATCTAACTCATCCACCCCCTGGAAAGGAGAGTTTCCATCTAAACACTTTCATTCGAGTCAGTAGGAATTCAAGAATACATATCTGCTGTGCCATCCTTGGAATCATGTTCTCAATCAAATATAAACCCCAAACGGAGCCTGAAAACTATTTCACATAAAGCGTATCCATCGTGAGCTCAAATACTTCCCCAGCTTAAAAAAAACCTATTCACTGAAGTCAGCGCTGCCTCTGCTTGTTCTGTGCTGCGCATCTGATGACAGGCCAACATTTCTGGCCTCCCTTCCCCCGTCCTGTCAGCTCTCATAAATGATTTAGCGTTACAGACGCGGGGACAGAGGAATTAGGGGCTATGACAGGGTGAGGGAAGGAATGCGGAAGGAACGCTTTATGAGTCCAGCTGAAAACAAGACGATGAACGGGTGTGTTCCAGGGTCACCGGATTCCACGTGATCAGCTGCCCGGGGCCCAAGAACATGATGTAAGGATAGAAGCCTCGTGTGTGGGTGGCTTGAATATCCAAGAGCCGTCCCCTCGGGGGCACGGTCCATTGTTGCTGTAGTTTTACCCAGAGAATGATTTTATTGTCACGTCATTTATAAAGTTAATGACCAGTGTTAAACATATCACTTCTATTGAACGACTTTCGTGGCCCAAAGTCAGCTGCTTGCAAGGTTGGTCACGGTTTCTGATAAAAACTAAGTTTGCGAACTAACTCCCAACCCTAATAAATCCTATAATAAATAGGGTGAAAGGACACAGAAGTTGCACATCTCACGGAGTCCGAGGCCCCTGGGGTTTTCAAGCCCTCAACCCTAAGTCGGAGGCCTCGAGGTCCCCGCAGACTGACTGCTGGGGCCCTTCCCTTAGCAGCTGAGCCAGGAGGGGCCCCCAAGCAGGGGTCCACGAGGCCATCCCTAGGATGGGGAGGGGCTGGGCCTGGGCCAGGGACAGGGTGGAGTGAAGCCGGGCCTGGAGGCAGCGGGCAAGTTCATAAATCACGTGCTGCTGTGTGGCCTGCCCGCTGGATTTATGCTGCCTGGGGCACCGCTTCATAATCGCCCCATTATTTTTATTGAGGGTTGTTGAGGGGCCGGGGTCTGCTGGCTAATTACACCCCTGTCTTTACTACTCACTCACATGTGTGTCTGTGAGGCCTGTTGCCACCTGACTGACAAAGGTGTGAGTGTCCTCAGTTTACCAGAGGAAGCAAAATGCCCACTCTCGGTCCTTAGAAATCAGAATCAAGCTAGGGTCGTGCTTTCCGTGCAGAACCGTGATGAGAGACTTTGTCTTTAGTACCTTCCAAGAGCAAATCAGTGCTGACTCAGCACATTCGAGAACCTGCTGTAAAGGTAGACTTAGTGAGACCGTGCTTGCCTGCGGGTGAGAAATGCTGCATCTCCAACACGGTAATCTTCACCATCCCCCGGGGGCACCGCAGCCATCCCTCGGGGCACAGACAGCCCCCCTTCAGAGGCGGCCCTGGGTTCTTAAATACAAACGCGATTTCACAAACCAACCCGGAATGAGATGTTTCATTTTATATTCTCGTGGCTCCTTCTCAAGTCAGGGACAGATCCCACGTTGGTTTCTCCATGACTGTAATCAGAAGGTTACTGATTCTGGGAAGCCTCTTTAAAAGGATGCATTTTCTACACTGTTTTATTTCTCTTTTTAGAAGCTCACTGAAATTCTTCTGGAGGCACTAAGCAAGTCAGGTGGGTAGGCGTCTGTGTGTGCATGACACTCAGAAGCAGTTAAGATAAATGCATGCTGTTTGCAACGCACGTTTCCCAACCCTGCAGCAGGTGGCCCCCTTCGGAGGGAGCCGTAAGTAAGCAACGGGCCGTGAGACCCTCCCAGCCAAGGGAGGTGAGTGAGGGCAAGACCTGCTCCACCTGCTGGAGCTCACGGCTCACAGCGCTGTCCTCTGCAGTTGCTGGTATTTATAAGGGTGTGTTTCCAGAGGATTTTACCTTCTGAACTCAATGCTCACTTTTGTACGCAATCATATGACTTTGAGAAAGACCCAGTTTTTGTCCTTAACAAGAATTGGAGCTGATGCCTATCAGGCAGGGTTCTGGGGACCCTAGAACTAGGAGGACACACCAAGCACCCAGTGGAACTGCACTGCGCCTCAAAACACACGGCTATTTAAATCTAAAGTTTAAGGATTTGGTTCTTCTGTTGTACCAGTCACATTAGCCACGTGTGTCACGTGACCGCCCTCTTGGGCGGCAGGGGCACAGGGCAGAAGGTCCTGCGGGACGGCGCTGCAGCAGGGCGTCCGCAGTGCGTAACGGACGCGTGGCAGCTATTGGTACAGCGCACCATCTGCCTATCGGAAGGCGGTTCAATGCTGTGCAGTTGAGGTGAAGGGGAGTTCTTTATGGGTGTGTGCGAGAGACAGAGATGGAGATACAAATAGAGACGGAGGGAGAGACAGACAGACAGAGAAAGGACTCTGCAACTGTTGAAGACAGATACAAGGGAAAGTCCGCCTGCACCTCGCGATCTAAGGCCTTACTAGATGCTGACTAGGTCTTTCCATGTATCCGACTAGATTGGTGAGTGTCTGCAGGGAAATACCTTCTACTTTTCAGCCCCCGAAACTTTGAAACGTATATTATTTGATTAACTTAAGTACCTGAGTTCTCAACAAAAATTGTTCGTGGAAGCGGCCTAAGAAAATGGAATGACACATGTATGGGTCTAACAGTTGCCAACACACTGCAAAATCAAATCAGAAACGTTAACTTTCCAGGTGGAGTCCCTGCTCGAAGACACGGCAGCCCCATCAGGTGGGTCTGGGCGACTGGACGGAAGTGAGTTTCTTGGCAAACCCGCTTCCCATTCTGCGAAGTAGCCGTGGTGACGGCGGTCGGTTCTAACAAGGAACTGCAGGAGGAAGCGTGATGTGGGGCGAAAGCAACGCTGGATTTGGGGTTTGAAGGGTCCACCTGTGCCGTTCGCAGCGCGGGGCGTGTGGACGACACCCTGCCCTGGCCTGGGGCCCACAGGTGAAGGCCGCCAGCAGCCAGCCGGCCTGGAGCCGGTGGTGTTGGGGGCGCCCTGGACACCCGGACGGGCTGTGCAGTTAGGGTCCCCCAAACAGCAGCACGGGGGGCGGCGGGGGACAAGGGCACAATATCCTCGAGCAGCCCTCACAGCACTTAATTTCCCCGTGGGAGGACAGAGGATGGCATGGAGCTGGCCGTGGTAGGAAGATTCCTCCTTCCCGAGGCTGGTGTGAAAAGCACGGGGCCTCCTGAACGAGGGAGACTGCCGACAACATGCCACACTTGGGGCAACAGGACGCTGGATTACGGTTCTGCAGAGGAGTGAACCCCCGGGGGGAAAATGTCAGCCTGTCCCACAGCTGGGACGTCAGACGTTTTGAAGGAAACGTATTTTCCCGTCAAATCTACATTTTCCATCTCCATGCTGGTGGCCAGGGCTGAGCTACTGAGTGCCTCTGTGTATATGTGCAAACTACACCTCTCATGCCTCAGAGCATTGCCGGTACAGCTTCCCAGGGGCTCATCAGACAGCGGGGTCTGTGATGAGTAAACACGAGAACGGCTTCCCCGGGGCGTGATTATCCCCGGAGACGCGGCCAGCACACACTGGGCTTTGAAGAACAGCTCAGAGAGCAAACCGATTTAATCGGAAACACAAAACAGACCAACAGGTTACTCCCTGCTGCAAAATCAGACACGAGTCTAAATTCTGCAATTGCTCTCAGACCTTGTTTTTCAGTGTGGTATCTTTTTTCTTAAGCTGATTAAATAGAAAACTCCAGAAACATGGCTGGGCGCCTTTGGAGAAACTTTGTGAGCCAGATACCACTGCCAAGAAAAGTATAGAGATCCCACAGGTGAAAAGCAGGCTTTCAAAATTATTACTGTTAGATTTTCGAAAATTGCAATAGATCATCACTTGATTTCACTCATTTTGGAAAATCTGTGGGGATGCCAATATAAACTACTCTTTGTTTCTTATGTTTCCTGGTAGTAATGCTTCTGACTAGCAATGGCCTCACTAGTTTCGTACGAAAACTTCTTGAAGTTCATGCCCGTGTGGACTGAGGTCAGTGCTCAAACAAGAAAATTAAACAAAGCTGAAGAATTCAGGTGAGAAGAAATAGTTCAGGGACGCTGGAAACCCCACTCGCTCAAGGTCAGGAGGAAATTTGGAAGCAGGAGAGGCAGAGTCCCCAGGGACCAGCCCTGTTCCAGAACCTTCCACTGACCCCTGCCAGGCAGCACTAGTAAGCCCCAGGTGACAGGTGTTGAGGTGGATTCTGAAGGTCCTGGTCTGTAGGTGCTGGGAGCCCCGGTTCTCCACACTTGACACTTGGGCGGGGCCTGAGTGTCCGGCAGGGCAGCCGTCACCTCTGCCCGCCTCGGACCCCTCTCTCTCCCTGAACCCCTCCCATCTGTGGCCCTCCCAAGTTTCCTCTTACCTCTCTGATATCCGTCTCTGCTGCGGAGTCTTTTTCCTCTGCACAACAAAAAATGGCACGAAAGCTCTTTCCCGCAGGACATTCGTTGCTGCTCTGGGAGATGTCGTCAGAAATCACGGTGTTTAGGGCACCCACGGGTTCAAGAGGGAAGCAGCTTACAATTGCTGAGCATAGGCGACAGGCCTGGGGCCAGGGCCGTCCTGCCGAGCCAAAGTTATCTCTACGTAGCCAGAAAGTATTCTGACTTGTGCCAGTATAGTTCCAAGGCCGTCCAGCATGGTGTCAGAAATGGAAACACCAATGGAATGTCTAAGGGGCCACTGGCCCTCCCCTCAGTGACGCAAATTCATCAAAAAGGATGCCTCTTCCCAGCAATCACTGTGAGGGGGACACTTTGATTGACAGGCAGAGTCAGGCTGCGGAAATGGTGGGGCTGGTACCTGGGGGACTCAGAATCCACAGCCTTTGGAGGGGCCGAAACTGGGAGAGATTTGCAGAAAGGGGTTGTATCATGGGTGCCCCAGGTCAAATCCTGTTTACAGTATTGAAACATTTTGCCCGTGTTTCCCTGATCCCGAGGACACAGGGAGGGACCGCTCCTGGTCTTTCCCTCTGCTCCTTGCAGCCTCTTCTCCACGCTGGTTAAAGACCATCAGGCAGGCCAGGGCCCCCGGTCCCCACGGTTTCCCTCCTGTATCCCGTCACTGCGCTGGGCACAGGGTCAGAATTCTGCTGGTCTCTCCAATCAGACTGGGAGCTACTCTGACAGAAGACGCATGACCTTTTCTCTTAAAACAACAGCAAGAATAAGAACATTAGGAACGGAAGCAGCAAGAGCACACGGGACTTGCTGGGTACCAGGCATGGCTCTGTGTGTTACATCCTTCGGCTCACGTAATGTTCACCCTCTTCTCATCTCCGTAGCCAACGAGGGAACCGAAGCCCAGGGGCGTGAAGTAACCGCCCCAGGTCACCTGACAGCTGGTGGGGAAGCCAGGCTTTCATCACCGAGTCCAGCCCAGTCCTACGCAGGGGAGGTGCTTAATAAAAGTCTGCACCTGCCTATGGATGGGTGAATGGATGTAGGAATAAGTAAAGATTTGAGACACTTTCATTGCTAAACAGCTAACTTACTTGTGAACTCTGAAGGGACAGAGTGCACACACGAGTTAGAACAGCCTGCCTCTTGTTAGAGAAAACTGGGGGCAACTCAAAGTGACGAGTGTCCTGACGTGTCTGTGGGAGCACCACGAAGCACCTGGTGTGGAATCCGGGGCTGACTCCCAGGTCGGACCCTGCAAGGTGCCCCAGAGGCTTGGGGGTGATTCAGGGGAGGGCAGAGGAAGCCGCGAGACCAGAAGGCACTCCCGATGCCCTAAACGGTCTCTGGATTTGGGCAGATTTAAGAAGGACGCTCCTGCTTTCTCCTTTGCACCGGACTTTCACTCATCACTGCCCTTGCTCTGCGGTTACTGGTCCAGCCAGGGTACAGAGGGCAGCCGTTCATCCATACCCCTCCCCAGCCCCTCCCTCCTCCTCCTGCTTCTCCTCCTCAACCCCAGCTCGCTCCATCCGAGGGCAAAATCAGACCCATCATCATCTCTCAACGGACAATACTGGTCATTCACAATTTCTCTTTCCTCTTCATCGGGTGATGGAGGAGAGGCATGGTGGGCGGGGAGGGGTGTGACCTGGATGGAGGACACCACGAAGGTGTCCTGGGACACTGCCCGGCGAGGCAGCAGGGCCCACAGGGATGGGCCTGGCTGTAGAGCCTGCTGTCCGGTCTGGAGCTGCCAACTGGGGGCCAGAAAAGTGGCCAGGCCGTATTGGGATGTAAGCTAACTATACTCCCGAGTTTGAAGATTGACTGAGACAAAAAAGAATTGTAAAATACTTCACTGATAGTTGTTATATGCTGACATGATATTTGGAGTATATTAAGTTAAAGAAAATATATGAAGATTAATTTCTTCCTGTCTGTTCACTTTTTTATGTGGCTACTAGAAAATTTAAACGTCCACCTGCGGCTCTCCTTCCATCTCTGCTGCTCGGTGCCGACCTAGAGGGACACAGAGCTGCCCTAAAGCCTAGCTCCTCCTTCCACTACCCACCTGGCCTTGGGCCAACCACACAGGCCACTCTGAGAGTCCATCACGGGGAAAATGAAGATGATATTCAGAGGGTCAGGGCGTGGAGAAGGGCTGAACGCATGAGTGCAGCCAGCACATGGAGGACACAATCTCAAGGCCGCTGTGCCATGTGGACAGATGGTCACGGGCAACACACGGGCATGGAAGGTTCTGGACAAGCCCCACATCCTAAGGGGCAGTGGGGGTGTTGGTTTATGGATCTGGGGCCTGAAAGGTTAAGGGGTCTGTGAGGGAGGTGTTAACAGGAGAGAAGCGAATGCCGAAATCTCATGATGGGGAGAGGCCAGGGCAATGGCAGTGCCCACTGAGGGTGAGGGTCAGACTCTGGTGGCGATCACCAGGCAGGGCTGGGGACACTCCTCTCTCTGGCCTCTCAAACCTCCCAGTCACTTCTCGGCTGCATCAAATAACACGGACATTGTGGACTGACTCGTGTTCCCCAAAGAGCCACGTGTCAAAGTCCTAGCCCTCCAGGAATTCAGAATACGGCTGCATTCGAAGGTGGGGTCTTCACAGAGGTGATTAAGGTAAAATGAGGTCACTAGGATGGGCCCTAATCCTATAGGACTGGTGTCCTTATAAGAGGAGATCAGGACACAGACACACACAGAGGGATGACCACTTGAAGACACAGGGAGAAGACGGCCGTCTACACACCAAGGAGCGAGGCCTCAGGAGGACCCAGCCCTGCCTGCCGACACCTGGACCTCAGGTTCCAGCCTCTAGGACTGAGAATACACGAATACACGTCTCTCGTTCAGCCCCCGGGTCTGTGGTGCTTTGTCACAGCAGCCCTGGCAACTACACAGCCACGGCGCAGATGCCTGGAGCACGGCGGGCGCTAATAGCAGCTGGGGTGTCCAACAGAGAATCACCAGAACACCCCAACAAGCAAACCCATAGGTCAGAGACTGCCAACAGTCAGAGCAACCCTGAACGAGACAGAAGCCCAGCAGAGCCTCAGTAAAGGGTGTGGGCACCGTCCTAAGTCCCAGTCGGTTCTCCTGAGGAAGAAGGGCTCCAGCTCCACTCCTGCGCAGACCTGGAAATGAACCCTCCCCTCCAGGAGCCAGAGGGGCCAAGCGTGTCACCCACCTGCGCGGGGTCCCCGGGCTCCCAGGGCTGCCCGGGCACAGCCTGCCCAAGGGCGGGGGCTCTATTTGAGAACCATGTGTCCCGGGGACGTGGCAGCTGGGACGCGCCCTTCCCCGGTTCTGCCAAAGGACCACTGTGAAAATGCACTGCCTGACAAGGAGCTGGTAAGTTAGTGAGCGGGGCTTTCTGGAAACAAATCCACCAGGACGCTCAGAAAAGCAGGGAATCGGGGGCCAGCAGGGACTTCTTTGTGTCCGAGGATGAGAACTTCCCTGAATGCCACTGGTCCCCCTGTGAATGGGCCTCCCTGACCTCCACCATCCACACCCTGCTCTCTGGCGGGGCCCCGAGGACGCGCTCGCAGCTGCATCGCTGCCTGGACGTGAGTCTGTCCACGTTAACACGCAAGGCTGGAACAGGGACAGAGAAATGCCAGAGCTGTCCCTTCCACCACAGGCTCCTTGCTACATCGTGACACGTCTTCTTCGGGAGGAGAGGGAAGCCAGTGAGAGAACTGGGGGGCGTCACGGGGAGGAGCCTGGGAGCAGGAGGCTGTGTGCTCCTGGCCGCCGCGGCTCCTTCCCCGGCCGGGCCGAGCGGGGCGGGGGAGAGGGCGGCAGAGCAGGGGGTCATGACACAGGACCACTGCCTCCTCACGTCCTCCGCAGGCCTGCGGGTCCCAGGAAGGCAGCGGGCGAGGGCGTGAGGACACGGGGCTGATGGGGGACGCGAGGGGGGAGCAGAGGAGGGGTCTGGGCCCCTGTGCAGTACGGGGCGGGCCGCAAAGAGGCCAGAGCCGGGGAGATGAGTGGGGTGACCGCTCCCTGCAGCCCCCCGCCTGTTAGCAGGTCAACAATCAGCCCCCGGACACAGGCAAAAGCTTTCTGTCCATTCCCTCGTAAGTGAAAAACAAGCTTCCCAGAATGACTACAGAAACATGCAGGCTGATAAACAGCAGGGCACGAGCTCATGTGATTTTTTCTATCCTGGTTTAAGCTGATACGCCACGCTAACACCACAAAGCAGGGGTTCCCCAACCCCCTGGGCCGCAGACTGGTACCGGTTCGTGCAGCCTGTTAGGAAACGGCCGCACAGCAGGAGGCGAGCGGGGGAGAGCGAGCGAAGCTTCATCTGCGTCTCCCCGTTGCTCTCCATCACTCGCATCACCGCCTGAACCCCCCCATTCCCACCCCACCTGCCACCTCCGTGGAAAAACCGTCTTCCACGAAACCGGTCCCTGGGGCCAAAAATGTTGGGGACCGCTGCCCCAGAACACTCCCTCCACAAGGCCTCAGATATTTTCTGTCAAGTGACAAACAATTAAAAGAAGAGAGCTGTTACTTGTAACAACTTCTTACAGGAACCAGTGGCCTTAAACGCCCAATTTCAAAAACAATCATCAGAATGTTAAAAATTAGCTTTCAGAAGACAGAAGCGTCACTATGGCTGTACCACTGCTCAGGAATCTGACGCTGGTAAAAGTAAACCAGTGAGACTGTGTCTTGGTGCTTTACAATGTCCAACAACAGGAAAGACACTGCAAGCCGCAGAGAGGCTTTCAGAAGCAGACTTGCAAATCAGTCACTTAAATCAGCAGTGCCTTAAAATACCGCGTGCTCACAGGATGGGGCTCTCTGAGAAGAGCTGATCTCCACTTTCACTCTCAGCTGAGACTCTGTCCTCCTGGTGCAGATGCCACCAGGCCCACAGTCTGTATCGTAACTGAACACGTTCACAGCTCAGAGTTACTAGTGCCTTCACAGGGAGATTACCAGTAACACAGTTCACGCGCGAGGTATAGAAAACACCGCGTGATTCCCCATTCAACATTCACCAGGCCACTTTACACACTTAGAAAATTGGTCCTCCTTTCAACAAGGAGAGGAGAATTCCAAATCAATAATAACGTTATAAAAAGGTAAACCCCTTCTAGTTGACCTTGGGCCTGACATCATTAGGAAAGAAACTTCATAACATTGTTTTAGATAAAACAATGTTTTCTCTCAAGCGTTTAAAACACTTGATAAGATATGAACAAAAACAGTATGTAATCACTGATTTACGTGAATGGCTTGAAAGCAAATTATGGAAAATTACCCACCTGGCTGATATGGAAATTGAGTCCAAGTACAGATCAGAGAAGGACCCATGGCTGCAAAGTTCATTATTATTAAATAAAACCCGTAGCACAGAACCTCAGCAAAGAGGTCTTGGGGCTCAAATGTAATGTAATTCAACCTGGTGGACATTTATGAAGCACTTCTGTGTGCGTGTGGGCTGGTGGAGGTCCATCCTCAGCATTGTGACATTCTGATGAACTGTCATTTGTCTTGAGTTAAAGAACCAAAGAACTGGAATAATTAACCTTTCCCCCCTACAAATTAGGGTGGATTCACAGTTCCGCGCACAACATCAGGCCTATTTCCTCATAATCTGAAATGATTCTTCGGTGGGCAGAGAATGAGGCCAGCAGGTGCCCTGGTGACAGGGTCATCGGTTTGAGCGGCTCAGGGGGAAACAGGCTGAGAACCACTTTCCCAGTCACTCTGGGGGAGTCAAAGGTGATGCAGAGAATCATCATCGAACAGGGGAAGCTGATGTCCGTGGAATACGGTGGAAAGGGGCGAATGCGAGGCTAGAAATACATAGAAGATTCATTCTAAGTCACTGGAGGGATTTGGATGATTTTTTTTTTTAATTTTTTGCTTTATTTGTTTATTTTTTTAATTTTATTTATTTATTTATTTATTTATTTATTTACGTATTTATGGCTGTGTTGGGTCTTCGTTTCTGTGCGAGGGCTTCCTCTAGTTGCGGCAAGCGGGGGCCACTCTTCATCGCGGTGCGCGGGCCTCTCACTATCACGGCCTCCCTTGTTGCGGAGCAGAGGCTCCAGACGTGCAGGCTCAGTAGTTGTGGCTCACGGGCCTAGTCGCTCCGCGGCATGTGGGATCTTCCCAGACCAGGGCTCGAACCCGTGTCCCCTGCATTGGCAGGCAGATTCTCAACCACTGCGCCACCAGGGAAGCCCTCGGACGATTTTTACTTGCGTTTTTCCTGTTTGCTCTCCGGTATCTTCCAAACTCCCTGTGATGAGGGTGGGGGAAGGGATGTCGGGCCGGATGGCACCGGAAAGGCCAGTCACAGTGAGATCGTAGTGGGCCTGGAGTCCTGGCCGAGGAATTCGGGTCTTGGCCTGTGTGCTGAGGACTAGCGTTCTAAGCCTTAGAAGTTTCTAAGGTAGGAGGGTAACAAGCCAATGGTTTTAGCGGAAACCTCTGGTAGCCAGAGGGTACCTGAGGCGGGTTTGTGCGTTTGCAGGATTTTTGAGCCAGCTCACTTCTTACCTTATTTCCCTTCTCGGCACCTAAGTCTCGCTTCCCTGCGTGGTTCCCCATCCTGAGCCGTGGAGGTCTTCAGATGCTGAAAGACAAAGAGAGGCCGTTAGCCTTGAAACTGGTCCTTTCAGAGTTTTCTACGCTATTTTTCAATCAGCACAATCCCGTTCCACGTGCTATACCCATTTCTGAGAAAAGAAAACGAAAGCCCCCAAACTCAAGAGGCCCCCAAAGTCTCAAGAGTGAGTGTCACTGTCCTCTGAGTCCTGGCAAAAAGCTAGAAAGCGGGACGGCTGCCCAAACCCGGATTCTGTCCAGTGACAAACACGGTTCAGTGTGTTTCCTCATCCATAAAGAAGATGAGCTCATCTCCAGAGATCTCACAGACTGTGCACAAGTCCAGGTGGACAGACGGAGGTACACCTCATGTTCAGTAACGAGAGGAACAGAGATGCAGAAAAGTGCCGATGCTCCTAAACATAAAAATAAGCTTGATGCTTCAGGAATCGTGTGAGCACAGAAACAGCAAGACCCGACCAAGGGCTGCTTATCGGACAAGCATCCCAAGAATCTGCAGAATTTGTAAGGAAGATAAAGTTGGATTAAAAAAAAGCACATGTTCCTCATTTGTATTTTGTAACCCAAACTTTAGCAGCAAATTTATTTCTTTTTCCTCCAGAAAGGCACAAAACTGAAGAATTTAGCCAAACTCATTCCACACAGATTCCCTCATCCCACACACATCCCTGGACCTGCATGAACCACGAGGACCCTTGCACCACCACCGTACACTTGTCAGCTGGCTGCAGGTGACCTGTCTTTAAGGGCCGTTGCAAAATTCAATCATCCACGATGTATCCTTTTCAGTAGTAGTAGCTGAAAGTAGTAGCTCCCTGCTGAACAAGGAGTGGCTCTCCTTGAAAGGTAACGAAATGAATTGTCTTCTAAAAATGGGAAGGATTTCTAAAATATTACACATGCCTGACGAAAGGCAAGTTTTGTTTCCCCAAAGGCACTCTTTTGCAAAGAAGGAATTGCCCAGTATCTGAATTTTCCCAAAGTCTCCCATATCACTGGGTGACTCCTCGGTGACTACAAAGGATACCCATGCCCTTCCCCAGGCAAATTGGTGAGAAAGGGAGTGATGGCGTCTTATAGCATCACCTCCCAGTGTGTGGGGTACAGTGAGTTGTTACCTGGTGGAGACCAAGCACCTGAGGAGTTGGAAACCCTTTCCCGCCTTCATATTTTGTAAATGGAGACTGGAGCAGAGCCCCACGCAGAGGGAGATGTTAAAAATTGCTGTACTTCAAATGACTTGGATCAAAGTCGGGATTATGTGCTCTGGTGAATCAAAGACATGGTTCTAGTGGTGATAAAAACACTGCTGACTTAGAAGAATCACGTGAATACACCATGTATCATGACATGAAGGTGAAAAAACCAATACTTTAAAATGTATGCTTTTACATGGTGATTATAGTTAACGATACTGTTTGCATAGAGGCAGACCTTGTTTTATTGTGCTTTGCTTTATTGCTCTTTGTGGATATTGCATATTTTATAAATTGAAGGTTTGTGGAAACCCTGCATTGTCAGATGATGGTTAGCATTTTTTAGCAATGAAGCATTTTAAATTAAAAAATAAAATCTATGCTTAAAAAAAAATAACATGTATGCTTTTAAAAATGCAAGTCGACCTTTGCAGATAATTTCAGTATTCAATGCGATCCTATCAACCACCTTCACAATTTATTTATATGGGACCACCCCCAAAAAAACCTCTGTGGGGTAACCTCACTGGGAAAATGGAGGTCTTGGGGCACATATGGTAGTTTACTTGATAAGAATGGGCACAAAAAGGGAAAGAGGGGACTCGTTTTTGTCCTCTTGGGGCCTGACCTGCAGTTAGAGAACATGACTGTGCGTTCTCTGTGCAGGACGACGGTCTGAACTCCGGGAGTAGAGGGGGTCATTCAGAACTGCGATCTCTCTGTGATCCCATGCGGGGTTCTGAGTAAGTACTGATAACTTGCACTGCGTATGTAATACTCAGAGTAACAATGCATCAAACATCCCTGTTTAAGAAATAAGAATTGGTGTATTTGAGTGGGGAAAGATAAATTAGGAGGTTGGGATTAGCATATACACAGTGCTATATCTAAAACAGACAACCAACAAGGACGTACTGTATAGCACAGGGAACTCTACTCAATATTTTGGGATCACCTCTAAGGGAAAAGAATCTGGAAAAAAATATATGTACATATGAAACTGAATCACTGTGCTGTACATCTGAAACTAACACAACATTGTAAATCAACAATTCTCCAATTAAAAAATATATATATAAATAAAATAAAAGTTACCTCCAAAAAAAAAAAAAAAGAATTGGTGTATTTGAAACTAAACACAGGCAAAAATAGATAACTTCTTCTCAAGTTGACAGCTTGGACTCTTGGGGTTTTCCAGCCCCGACATGACATAGAGAAGCGCACGCTACCATCTCTGTTCTCACCTGGACAGCATCTCAAGCCCAGCATCCCTCACCTCCTCCCGTTTCCATCTTTCCCTCACCCTCCTCAGTCACCTCCCCTCCAGGTATTAGGCAAATCCCAACACAATGGTCCCTCCTTCCAGAAAACAAATCTCTAAGGATTTAACCTAAATCAAAATAGTGTGGGACGTTGTGAATATTCGGGGGGTTGCTTGTGGACAAAAGGAGAGCTGATTTTGGAGCAAGGGCTTTGAGGCACAGCTGATCTAATCACAAGATGCTTGCACTGCTCCTTGGAGAGGGGACGCGTCTTCCAAGCCAGTGTGCTCTGATCAGAACTTTATCACGCCTCAAAGCGCAACTTTAGGGTATACTTGGGAAGACTGTTCATGAACTATTTTAATCACTATTAAAAAAAAACTCAAGACTACTGGACACAGAATAGATTGAAATAACAAAAGTCCGGGTCAGACTTTTGAGTGTGTACAGACTTTTTTTCCCTCCTGTCTCAGATTAACAGAAGGAGAATTTATTTTATATGTGTCATTTCGAGTAGGCAGATTCTAGCCTTAAATGCACAATTTGCGCACCCGCAGGAAAAGAAAGACAAGAAATACAAAGTGACAATTCTCAGCTTAGGGCCCCTCATTAGAGGGATCATCAGTACTTGAGGTGTATGGCATAGTCCTGTGGTGAAAATGATGGGCAGTGGACTGGTTTTGGGGTAACTCTGCCCCACTCCGCTGTGGAGAGACGGGAGGGTTGGTTTACAGAAGGCTTCCCTGGCAGCTGACCTCCATAATAAGCTGAAAAGAACCATCTGCAGACAGAAGAGCTGGACGTTTGGAGGTCATCTTTATTTCATTTCATTTTTCGCAATTAATCAAATAGAGAGAGCAAGAGGAAAATTCATGTGGAATGCTCCTGGAACTCAGGCTGACTCTGAAGCATCTCCAGGTTATTAAGAAGCTTTTGGTGAAATAATAAGACAGGAGATTGGTGGGAGGGGAAGTGGAGGGCCAGGGCTGGGAGCCTTTAGGATAGACTTTAGGTTATATTGGGCCTGCCCCATACTCCTTAGGTTGAAATTCAATCCCAGATGTGATTTCGAAACAGCCACTGGGATTACTGAAAATTTCCATAATGTTTTCAGGACCATCCATACTTTGTGTTATTGGCGGGGGGGTGGGGCGGGAGGGCAGTAAAAATTAAGCACGTGAGTGCAAGTTAGTAACCCAGATTCACTGGAACGCAATCCAGTCTCAACGGCTGCTTGGATCTGTTTTCAACAATGTGCCCCTAATGCAGCTAAGACCACTCGTATCACTTTGGTGGACACTGTGAAGGAGTCACAGATAAAACCCACGTTGGGTGGAAAGGTGTGTGAATGGGGACGCTGAAATGCTGGGGGCATGGAGGTAAAAACACCTTGCTCTGAGCATTTTAACCACCTGCTTTCTACTGGAAGTCCTGACTTCTGGAGTGAACACGGCAGATGAGACCTTGGTCCCAATCCAGGCTCCTGCGGGGTGACCTGGGGCAAGTCACTCCACTTCTCTGAACCTCAGTTTCCTGTCGAGCGGAAGCAATAAAATCTCCTTCACTGTGCTGCAGTGAGAATGAAGTAGGGGCTGGTCAGGGCTGGGGTCAGGGTTAGGGTCAGGGTTGGGGTCAGGGTTGGGGGGGTCAGGGTTGGGGTCAAGGTTGGGGTCAGGGTTGGGGTCAGGGTTAGGGTCAGGGTTGGGGTCGGGGTCAGGGTTGGGGTCAAGGTTGGGGTCAGGGTGAGCTCTAGGGCTGACGGCTCCTGCCTTTCTCGTCCCTTGCCCTGGGTCCCCAGGGTGGGTGGTGATCAGCTGAGAAAACATCTTCTAGCCATCTAGCTATCTATGATTGCACGCCTATTGCAGAGACCTTTATGTGGGTTCCCCCATGTGTGGACATCCACTCTTAAACTCCCAGGTCAAGAGAGGAGAAAGGGGTGAGAACACCGGTGCCCGAGAAGCCCAGAAGCGACGTCCTACACGCGCCCATAAGCAACGCTCCTGCTCTATCAGAGACGGCCCACACAGGAAGCAGCGTGACTTCTCCTGTTTCCAGACTAGAGTGGGTGGGGGTGGGCGGCGAGAAGGGAAAAGTGAGGCGGAGACTCGAGACCCGGAGGGGGCTGCAGACACTAACAGGCCAAGCTGGCTATTCCTCCAGTACCTTCGGGTGCATTTCCACAGGCAACGCGATTATCGTGAAATCTGTCTCAGTAGGTTTACTGTGGGAGAGAGAAGGCCTCAGTTCAAGTCTCCCTAGATAGCTGCTCAATAGCTGTGGCCCCCAGAGCATCCTACCGCCTCCCCAAACCCTCGGAAACGGGAGGGGATCACCGTGGGCAGTGCTGACCTCTGGGCTGGGAGGAGCGTCAGGGCGGTAACCCGCGTGGTCACACACTTGGTCACACGCGTGACGCGGCGGGGTTCATCATGGTGTCTGCACTCACTGTACGTTTGGGCTCGTTAGGAACCAACCTGTGTGGTTGTATTTATGCCCATGTTATAGGAAACGGTCACAGGTATACTATTCTCACAGACTTACAGTTCTTTAGGCTTTGGTTTCAGAAGATTCTGTAGATTGTACAAGAGTTTTGTTTTGTTTTTTTTCCTGCTCAGCGTCCATGTTCCTAAAAGCAACCCTAAAATTAATGTTTTTATGGAGATACAGGGTTAGTTTTACAGTGATTTGCTTTATCCCTTGAGTTATGGCATTATAGGAATAACCCTGTATGCTTTATTCCCATTTTACAGTTGAGAAAGTAAAGTTTAGAAGACTCATCTAGCTATGAATATAACACCGTCTCTAGGAATATATCATAGGTAAAAATAGGGATCAGCTGGACGTTGTTTACATTATGAATATGTCTTACGTGGAAAAAAGTGTTCCGGTAGGTCTAAGATGTCACCCATTTCTAGATTATTAATCAACATGATAAAGAGAAGGCTTTGCTCTAACAAGCAGCCTTGAGAAAATAGCTGAATTACAATAACTTATTCTTCATAAACACCGGTACGCGGATACACAAGTTTAATAAGGAAAATGACAGCGACTTTCTTAATTTCCTGCCTAATGTCTTGCCATAACAGCGGGTGAAAAGTGTATGCAAGGAATTATTTGGGTTTTAATTCCATGCCTGCCAATTACTATTTACTGAAGAGCTTAGAAATTTAGTTCTCTGAGCTTCTGACTGCTCATCTGTAAAATCAGATGATGATACCTGCAGTGCATTCATTCATATTGAGGCATTCAATAAGGTAACAGACTCGAAATCCCCTGGCCCCTGACAACCCATCGACAACATAAGGGCCTTCTCTTCCCTTCCTTAGAGAATGGCTTGTATGTTACGTAAGACACCAACTGCAGAATGAGACGAATAAGGGGTTAATTATGATCCCCAAGGGCTAATCATCTACAGATATCTTAACTGTCAAAGTTCAACTTTCTTGTAATAAAAATGTTCAATTAATATATTGCTTCATGATCAGTAGAGAGCCAGAGGGCAATCTGTCTTTCTCATCTGTCTCGGGTGCAATTTTTCACGTACAGCAGCTTAGAGTAATTTTTTTCTCTGTCCTGTTTGCACTTGTGTACGTGTGAATATTGACAGTACAAACACCAGCGGGGTGGCATCTGTGGGGAGGGGCTGAGAAGGATCCAGGGGCTGAGGTCACCCTGGGTCACAGAGGCGGGTCAGGTGAGAAACCGCAGGAGCACTGAGCCCAAGGTTAGTGTTTTAACATCTACGCACTTAATCCACATACAGTCATCCCAGCCAGGAGGTGGATTAATGTGTACTTTTGGCAGCAGAATTAAAATTCTGCTACTACCAGGGTGGTAACTTTTGCTTCTCTGCTTTCGCAA
The DNA here is from genome assembly GCF_965194805.1 of Balaenoptera borealis. Lineage (NCBI taxonomy): Eukaryota > Metazoa > Chordata > Mammalia > Artiodactyla > Balaenopteridae > Balaenoptera > Balaenoptera borealis. The sequence goes on along the minus strand of NC_138875.1, from coordinate 2,085,496 downwards.
ATCACTAAAGCAATGTTTTCAAAATTCCATGTACTTTGCCATTAACCCTCGTAGCTTTTTACCAGGCTTTAAAGGTAAATGAACTTTACTGTTACACTTTGTACTTAACCCCTTAGCTGGACCCAAATGGCTCTCAGCCTCTAGTTACTGGTGAATTACATGCTGAAGGGGCTTCGTGCGTCCTTGGGGATGAAATATACCAACTGCCAGCATCCGCTGAGGAGACACCAGGCACTTAGGAGCATGGTTTATGTTTGGAGGTGGCCTAACCATACCTTCTAGAAGAATGAACGGTAAGACAGAGACGCTTGTGGATTTGCACCAGTCAGAAAGGGCCGCTTTAACCTCTGAGCTGAGGGGAACCTGGAGAATTTGACTGATCGAGGGAATGAGACAGGGTGTCCCCGGAATGGAATAACTGAACAAGGTAATGAAACAGGAGACGGTGAACATTCCAAAGGGGCACCCTCATTTCCTCCCTGGGAGCCACTAAATGCGAGACAGAATGAACCTGCTGCTGAGCTGCTGAAAGGCACTACCTCCCCAACCCCCAGACCAGCCAGGGAACCCACAGCTGGCAGCTGATCGCTTCCTCCGGGCCGCCCTTCCGTGCTGGGCATGGTTTGTCACGGGGTGTGGGCCCTGCCCATCCTCCCCGCAGAGACCAGACTGATGCCACCAGCCCTAAAAGGTGGGCGGGGGTAGCACAGAGCTGGAAGGACGGACAGTGTGACTCTGCTTCTTTGACCTTTAAACAAAACCCAGAGAGCAAATGTGAAAGAGCAGGGAACTCGCATATAAAATAAAACAAGGACCTGAGAGAGAAGTATGAGACTAAATGAAAGACTTTCATCCCTTCAGCATCCGCCAGGGCCCAAGCGTTTACGCCTGGTTTCTGTAAACAATCATTTTTATTTCTCAGGTCAAAAACATTCTTGTAACACTCTGTGTTCAGAACGTAGTAAACAGCTACCAACATCACCGAAACCACCACCCCCCAAATAAACACACACACACACACACTCGTGTGCACAAGACAAAAAGAAAGACCATTCTACGACTGGAACAGGGGGTGGGAAGCTTAAGAAGTCACACCGAGGTTCAGGAACGCCTGTGACAGCTGACCTCGGAGACGCTCAGGCTCTCCCCACACTCCCGCCCGCCCTCTGGCTTACAGCACACAGACCCCCCCCACGTCACACGTCCCAGTTCACCGGTCGGTCGATATGGCAAACTCGACATTGAACCTGAAGAAAGAGTCTGCTTTCCCATCCCACCCAATGCACCTCACAGATCTTATCACAACTCTCTGAAAGCAAACCATCCCTTCCCCATGTGAGGACACAGTGCAGAGATGCTGGCTGCGATCCAGGAACTGGGTTCCCACCAGACACTGAATCTGCCGGCACCTGACCTCGGACTCGCACCTCCAGGACGGTGAGAAATGAATGTCTGCCTTTTACAAGCCCCCAGTCTGTGGTTTTCTGCTACAGCAGCCTGAGTCTGGACTAAGACAGCTCATAATGTGCTGAGAAGGACGGGGTAAAAGTTCACTTCAGAAGCCTATGTCTATCCTAGAAAAAGCTTCTCCAAGACAGTGAGGTGGGATCTGGCCCCCCAACAGTCCTCAGGACCCCACACTGCGCTGGTGTCCTGACGGCGTTTACGAACAGACCCAAACACCCAATCTGGACTCACGCGGAAAGCGTCAGAAGAAATCAGCCTCTAGATTTGGGGGGGACGGGAATTTTTGCTTTGGGTTATCACATAATATTCATAAGCTAGCTATCACCATCCTTTGTTTTCCCCAGGCTTATCAGATTTACAGTGCAGAAGAGCACTGACTTAAAGTTATCAAAAATCATTTAGAAAGAAAATTACAGAACTGCAGACGGATGGAGTTGGTTGGAGTCTGACTGTGGTCCCTTGAGCCTGGTCCTTGGGGCATCAGCTGGCTTTGTAGATAAAGCCATTACCAAAATGGGCAGCAAATGAATGACGTTCTGGAGTTCCGGCTCTTGGTGTTGCTATAACATCACCCCTCTCAATTACAACAAAGCGTTTTCTTGAAGGCAAAAAGAAGCAGATCAAACAGTAGTTCATTAATGCTTAAGTCAGATTAACTTTTAGAATTTCTCGTTAATACAGTCACACAAGTCTACAATTAGGTAGCATGTTTAGCTTTTCATAGCTCTTGAAAGGAGAGAGGAAGTTCTCCGTGTAAAAACAGAATGAGCCGGGGAGCTGGGATGCTGGCTAACCGCGGCCCGCCAGGCCTGCAGTCACACGGAGACAGCCTTCCTGACGCTCGGACGCAGGGCACCCCCTTCCCTCGCCAGGTGGGCCACCTGGAAAGAGCCCAGTCCTGGTGGCCTAATTCAGTCATGGGCATGAAGGCCGGGTCCCACTGGCCACACCCTGCACACGCCGCCCACCGGGGGGCCCAGCAGGTGGGGGTTTCGGAGAGAAAGTCCCAGAGCTCGGGTCCCAGAGGTGCCCAGGGCATGCCCCTTCTTGTCGTCTCTCTCCCGCTTGCTCTGAGGTTTTGGCCAATGTTAATTCCAGGAGGGGTTGTGAAAATGACTGGTTAATATTTTATTAACCGCCTGCAATGGGGGTCACGTGTGCCCACAACCAGGACGCTGCCGCTAGTAGCAGAGGAAACGTGAGCATCGTGGGCCTTGCTCAAGGCCAGAGCCAGTGATCAAAGGGCAGAAGGCGTGCTGAGCTCTGTGTATTTTAATCCACCTCCAGAGCTGCTCACACGTTCCCTGGCGTCAGGCATGCCGGCTCCTGGGAGCTGCGCATGGGGAAGGAACACGTTGACTCAGACTACAGGTTTGCATGTGGCCTGCGGCCAAAAGAGCTACAGCCTGAGTCTTGACTAAAATGATCCCGAGCTTCCTGAAAACACAGAGGACATCTGACTCCTGGAATGGTTGACCTCAACTCTCCAACTTCAAATCACCACGGGAAAGGGGCCATCTCCCATCTGGCACCATTTTCCCAGGTGACCTCCTTCCAGAACCTTCCGGGTGCTGATCAGGGAAAAGAACGCATGCGTGGTCATCACCCCCATCACGGTGCCCCGAGGCACGGGGCTCAGAGCTGATCTAACGGGTGCTGCATCGTCACACGGGCGTGTGACATTGTAGAAGATGCAGGATGGGAGCAGGTGACAATTACAGTTAAAGCAAAGGGAGGGAGACACGTCCCAAGAGAGCACCACTCGATGGAAAGGGCGCGACTGGAGGCCTCAGAGGGCGGCCAGTGTGACGGTCCTTCCTCCGCGCCAGGCGGGACGTGACCTTTTCAGAAGTCCAGCCTCCTAGCCCGCTGCCCCCAGGCTGAGGTGGGTGCTGTTAGGATGCTCCTCGTTTTACAGTCAGTGAAACTCGGGAGGTTCAGAAAGACCGGGTAACACAAGTTCACAGTCACTGGTTCAAGGTCGGCCATGAGCTGACCTGGTGACTTGGGCAGGGCACTTAACTTCTCCAGAAAAAGGACTCTGGATGCATTCAGTCTTGGATTTATTAAAGGAACAGAGCTGCATGGAAAGGATAGAGGGGCAGCAGCTTCTTTATATCACACGTTTTTGTTTGTTTTTTAAAAATTATTTATTTATTTATTTTTGGCTGTGTTGTGTCTTCGTTTCTGTGCGAGGGCTTTCTCTAGTTGCGGCGAGCGGGGGCCACTCTTCATCGCGGTGCGCAGGCCTCTCACTATCGCGGCCTCTCTTGTTGCGGAGCACAGGCTCCAGACGCGCAGGCTCAGTAGTTGTGGCTCACGGGCCCAGCCGCTCCGTGGCATGTGGGATCTTCCCAGACCAGGGCTCGAACCCGTGTCCCCTGCATTGGCAGGCGGATTCTCAACCACTGCGCCACCAGGGAAGCCCTATATCACACGATTTAATGTGCTTTCTGACGATTCGAAAGACACTAGTGACAACTTGGACGGAGTCTTTGAGCCTCATTCCCTCTGACGTGGAAACCACCGCAGAGCAACAGTAAACAATGGTGCCTTATAGGAGTACATCATAACAGTAAATCTCTTTTAAATAGGTAAATAACAAACATCTACAGAGCACAGCATGTGTGATGAACATGGGGCTGCCAACAAGCTTGCAGTCTGACCCTGAACTTTTCACCTGCTTTCTGCACACTTTTTAGTTTCTAAGTGGTACCTTTAAGGCCTAAAAAAGATCAGTATCCTTTCAGAAGGCAATGCTTTATTGCCACAAGGTGGAGGCCTTATGATTTTGTTTCTCCATCAAAATCAAGATTATCCAGAATGCCTTTTACAGGAAATAAATGAAAAATGAAAACATCTGGCAGAGAATGTTCACAATATTGTGCTTATCTGATAAACTGTGACCACGCTGAAACTATAATAAAGTGTCTTAATCACTCATATTCCCCCCCAAAGCATGGAATTTGTGGATAAATAACTTCTTATTTGATGCTTAGGGGTGGTAACCTTAAAAGACAGTGCAGGACCGACTTAAAGGACCAAAAAGGGTGATGGAAGTGGGGCATTGGGGGCAGGAAGGCTGAGTCCTGGTCTCACCTGCCACAGGCAGCCGGGCGGCCCTGGACAGGTCACGGGCTCTGCTGTCCTTCTGGGGAAGCGAGGGGCCTGGAGCGGGGCCGGGGGTGGCTGCACTAACTCCTACAGGGATGGTGTGGGTGCCTCACACCTGTAACCCCGGGAGTTTAAGAGAAGCTGCCGTATCGTGTCAGACACGCAGACATCTGGGTTCCCGAAGCTGGGTTCCAGCACGCACAATGTGCACAGATGCAACCCCCCCCCCCACACACACACACACACACACACCTCTTCTGCGTCCCTGTGGCGCCAGAAGAACAACGAGAAGTCTCCTCCGGGAGAGAATCCTCCTCTAAGCTAACACCCCTCTGCCCCCCATCCTTCTCGGAGGGGGCAGGGGGTAAGGACCGTCAGAGCAGGTTGGTCCCCAGAGGTCCGTCCTCAGGGGGAGCACATGTCACCAGCGTACACTGGGTCAGGAGAGGCCCCCGAAGTGGGGAGAGCAGAATCCACAGGGCACGCTGCCTGCCTGGGGCCCCTGGCCGTGCGGTCCTGCTCTGTCCCCACCACCGAGAGGAGGGAGGGTTGGGAGGGGACCTGCAGGAACTCAGGGAAGTTGTCTGGCTCACCCCAGCCTCCCCTCGACCCTGCAGGGTCTCTCCTGCAGCCCTGAGACCACTGCTCCCTCCCCGGGCAGGGCTGGACCCTCGCTGAGCCCGGGTCCTGAGCCACCCTCTCCGCAATCCCCCTCCCCCCCCTGCTGGAACTGTCGTCCCATGGAGCAAGCTGGGGATGAAGGCACTACAGGTGGGACCCGTGACTCGTCCACCGCTGTGTCCCCAGCACCCACCCCACTGACTGGTGCACAGTAGGTGCTCAGTAAACACCTGTGAAGTGAATGGGAGAAGCAGAATAAAGCCCTGAAGTTGTTCCCTCCACCCCAAACCACGTGCGCCCAGACACACACGCACACGCACGGAGCACACGTGGGGTTTGAGACCACCAGACCGACCCCTGGATCGAGGCGCCCCCTCTGGCCAGAGCCAGGTATGCACCGGGGAGGTGGCGAGGCCGTGAGGACCCGTGTGGCCGGAGGGCGCAGCCTAGGCCTCCAAGAGGAGCGCGCAGGGGCCATGGGGGCTGAGGGCCTCTCTAGGGACAGGGTCCCCTGGGAACAGAAGCCCTTGCGCAGAAGGAACCAAGGACACCACAAAAGGGAGGCGCGGGCGGCACCCCTGCCGCTGCCCCCAAGGGTGGGTGCAGAGCTCGGAGGGCGGTGGGCATGGCAGGTGCCCCGTCGTCCCTCACTTTGGGCTGAAGCCTCCAAAGCCGGGAGCCCAGGGGAGCAGCAGGCAGACCGGAGGGTGGGAGGCCCGAGCGCCAGACACCAGAACGCGGCCCTCAGGAGGCTGGACCTGCAGCCTTCGTTGCACGTGGCCCCCTCCAAGGGCACCCGCCGTTAAGGGCAAATGCAGACCCTCCCCGGGCGGCCAGGGGATCCGTCGTGAAGGCAGGAAGACCTGTGATCAAACAAGCAAGGATCTGCGCTCAGCACGTGAGTGACCAGTTACAACAAGCCTGAGTTAAAATACGTGGAAACAAGGCACCCACAGATGCCTGGGGCAGCGGGGGAGGGCGCTTCTTAATGAATTAGATACCTTTTCAAAGAGCTGATTTCGAATTACACTCTGATGTAAGCTGCGTCCAAAGGTTGGAATAGAAACCTCTGAACCCAGGGCAGCATCTGGTGCAGCGCCTGGCCTTTCGGTGACCTGGTTACCAGACAGGTTAGCTGTGCAGACAGGCTACGGGCGCGGGGTCTCCACAGACAGCCGGGCCCACGCTGTGCACAGACCTCAGCCTGGTGTTGTTTTCTTTCTTTCATAAAGCCCACGGGCACCAACTTGGGTCCGCGCTTCACCTGCTTTGAGGGATGAATGAACACCCCCTGCCTCCTTCCTCTCTGCGTTTCTATACCTCCCTCCCCGGGGTCTCCATCACGTACCCTAGAACACCTGTAACTAGTCACCACACCCACACCAGCTCTGTGCAGAAAACTCCAGAGAGAGTGGCTGGGAAGGTTAACCTAAGAAAAGGACAGGGAAATAGTGGGATTTGAACCACCCTTCAGAGCCCCATTGGATTATGGGCATTACGGTAACTAAGGGCAGCTCCACAGAAAGAGGTCAGGAGCAAACTCTGGATTGAGTCCAGGGCACATTTTTCAAACTCTTCTTCAGCACAAGTCATGAAAGCAAATGAAGTTAAGTCTCAGAGATTTCGGACTCTGTGATGATTGTACCACATGAGCCCACACAGAAATGACACCTGGGACCTTTTCTACCTTCATGAACAAATGTGGTTTTTAAAAAAAGGGTGTGGGGGCTTCCCTGCTGGCGCAGTGGTTGAGAATCTGCCTGCTAATGCAGGGGACACGGGTTCGAGCCGTGGTCTGGGAAGATCCCACATGCCGCGGAGCAACTGGGCCCGTGAGCCACAATTACTGAGCCTGCGCGTCTGGAGCCTGTGAGCCACAACTACTGAGCCCATGCGCCACAACTACTGAAGCCCACGCACTGAGAGCCCATGCTCGGCAACAAGAGAAGCCACCGCGATGAGAAGCCCCACGCACCGCAACGAAGAGTAGCCCCCGCTCGCCACAACTAGAGAAAGCCCGCGCGCAGCAACAAAGACCCAATACAGCCAAAAGTAAATAAAATTAAAAAAAAAAAAAGGGTGTGAAAATTTGTCCAGGTTTTAATCTATCTTCACATTAAAATTCACTTTAATTTCCCATCCCACATTTTATTTTGGTGTTGCTAATCCTATGTAAAAAATATCTGTGTAAATAGTGTTAGGACTATTACGAAATGTGGCTTTAAACACGACATTTCACTGCCTTTTCAGAAAGGCTGTCTGCCAGGTCAGCACCTCTGTGCCCTCCGTCCTTTCACATAACAATTTCCAAACAACGTCTGAAATGAACAAGGCTAGCTTCCCCCCCCCCCCCCCCCCCCCAGCCACACAGCATGAGGGATCTTAGTTCCCCAACCAGGGAACAAACTCAGGCTCCTTGAAGTGGAAGGGCGGAGTCTTAACCACTGGACTGCCAAGGAAATCCCAGGCTAGCTTTTAATATCTGATTTAAAGCCTTCTCTCTTCAAAAATAAGCCTTGACATACAGAGATAATGATGGAATAAAAGATCATTGTCTGCCTTTTAAAAGGGACAGCACCTTCCCTAGAGCTGTATAAAATGATGCATCGAAGGTAGAGATGCATTAGGCCTGACTCTGAAATATAATTTAGCCTCTTTCTATTTCTAGGAAGACAACGGCAGCTGGGGATTCCACTTCATACATACATCCCTGGTCTCAGCTAGCCCAAGGCTATCACGTTTTCAGACATCCGAAAGAACCAGCATAAAAAGAACCAAAGCACACTCTGCCCTCCTACCACACCAAGAGAAACCTAGCTCCTAAAACATGAGAGTCATTTTTGTTTATTTTATTAAGTTCCTGCTTTATCTGGTCTTGTAAGGCAACACAGCGAGCTGAATAAATCATGTCCCATGTTCTCCTGGTTGCTGAAGAACAGACTTGGGCAAATGACTTCGGCAAAATTCAGGCTCTCATGTGCGTCAGCTGGATGGTGATGATCAGGGTCAGTGGAAGCAGCCATCTGGGGGTGCAACAAACACCACCCCTGAGCACCACGCAGAGGACGTGAGGCGAGGAAAACTTATTTACCTGTCCCGGAACGTAAGTGCGGAATGGAACATCTAACCCCTTATACACTAAACGTGACCAGAAGCAGAGAACAGAGCTACTGCTGTGAAAAGCCATGTGGGGAAGGTGCGCATCCTGGAAACAGGGTGAGGGAACAGCCCTGAAGGAGCCGTCCATCCTAACCCTAACCCCAGCCAGGAATTCCGGGAAGAGCCCAGAGAATTCCCAGACAGGCCGCAGGGGAGGCACGGGGCTGCTGGGGGGATTAGAAGCAGCTACTGAGTCCCCTGCCCTCCGCCAGCACAGCCCCCTCATCGGGAAACCTGAGTTTTGTTTATACTTCTTGCAGTGTGTTCAGCAAATGCTGGGCCTTGGGAAACCTATCTGTGGATCCCTGAGCTCCCTAATAATACTATACAGCACTTTCAGGGCCCCAGACGCGTCTGTTTCACGTGGGTGCATTGGAAAGGCACGGTGTGGCCTTCTGCCCATCCTAGAGAATGAGAGAATTTTAAAGAATCAATTGTGCGTTTGCTCTATTTGGGAAGCCTGCCACACAGCTCTGTATTTTTTGCTTTCAAAGCAAGTTTAGCAAAAATGTTAGGTTCCAACTAACCAAGAAACCAGGATGGAGATGATGCGTATCCCTAAATATTCCTTGTCAGATACGCTAGCGCTCACAGGCAGGAAAGAGAACGTCATCCTCTAAATGGAGTATCAAAAACAAACGATAATACAGAGTGAAGTAAGTCAGAAAGAGAAAAACAAATACCATATGCTAACACATATATATGGGATCTAAAAAAAAAAAAAAAAAAAAGGTTCTGAAGAACCTAGGGGCAGGACAGGAATAAAGACGCAGATGTACAGAATGGACTTGAGGACACAGGGAGGGGGAAGGGTAAGCTGGGAGGAAGTGAGAGAGTGGCATGGACATATATACACTACCAAATGTAAAATAGCTAGCTAGTGGGAAGCAGCCGCATAGCACAGGGAGATCAGCTCGGTGCTTTGTGACCACCTAGAGAGGTGGGATAGGGAGGGTGGGAGGGAGACGCAAGACGGAGGGGATATGGGGATATATGTATATGTATAGCTGATTCACTTTGCTATACAGCAGAAACTAACACACCATTGTAAAGCAATTATACTCCAATAAAGATGTTAAAAAAAAAATCCGCCTGCCAAATGCAGGGGACACGGGTTCGAGCCCTGGTCCGGGAAGATCCCACATGTCGCGGAGCAACTAAGCCCGTGCACCACAACTACTGAGCCTGTGCTCTAGAGCCCGCGAGCCACAACTACTGAGACCGCGAGTGACAACTACTGAAGCCTGCGCGCCTAGAGCCCGTGCTCCGCAACAAGAGAAGCCGCCGTAATGAGAAGCCCACGCACTGCAATGAAGAGTAGCCCCCGCTTGCTGCAACTAGAGAAAGCCCGTGCGCAGCAACGAAGACCCAATGCAGCCAAACATAAAAATTAATTAATTAATTAAAAAATAAAAATAATAAAAATAATAAGAACATATCATCAGTATAGAACGTTATTTTCCATGAGTCATTCTTCAAACATAAAGTCAGTTTATGAGTGAAATATAATTTCTTGATCGTGTTAAAGTGGATGTTTGTGAGCACGTGCAGGTGCCTTCAGGTAAATCTGTGTCACCAAGACACACGTCGGGCACCCCTCACCCATTTCTGTCTTTCACTGAGCAGTGGTCCTCATCACTTGGAGCTCATTAGATTACACATTCGTGGGCCTGGGCCCCGAGGTTGTGGGGTGGTGTTCAGAGCCCCAGGCCTAGGACTCTGCATTTAATGAGAATTCTGGACAACATGCATGCAGGTGGCTGGCAGACCACCGGGGGATCGTTGGGCGTCATCCTAGTCCAGAGCCCCGTGGAAGGCTCGGAGCCAGGCGCTGGCCACGGCAGACGCTTTGCTGGGGCGCTGGGTATCTTGCCCCCCAGCCAATCCCGGCCCTGCAGCCATCTACACTGATTCGGGCAGGTATCCAATCAGACTCCGGATGGAGGTGAGCGCCATCTGAGCTTTCCTTCCTCTCTGGTTAGTCTGGCGGCTGGTGTAGGCGAGGCCGTGCATCTGCCCATCTTTACTGGAGGAACGTTCTTGCACCTGGCTTTTTGCTCCTGCCCGCAGGGCTGCGGCGACAGGGGCTGCTAACTGCAGGGGCGGCTCGGATGTGGCCTGGGGGGAGATCCTCTGCCGCCTGACACCCCGGAAGGCGGGGCCGACACTTGTGGGCGCTGCTATCAGTGGTGAACAAGGCCAGCACAAGCCCTCTCTTTACTCAAAACATCGAGGATGGGGCCACCAGTCTCCCCACCCTCTGGCAAAATTCAAACCCTCACCTGCTTCCACCCTCCTGCCCCCAGGTCCCATGAAACAAAGGGAAATCTGACTGCAGGAGTCACTCTCTGAAATGAACATTTCAGAAAACCAAATGACAGTGAGGCGTGTCACCCCAGTGGCTCTGCCTGCCCTTCCAGCCATGACTCATAGGAAGTCTCACTCCAGCCGGGGAGCTGCTGGTCATGGGGCCGGGCAGACCCCGGGGGCCCCCGAGCTGAGCTGCCGCCCTCACCAGCTGGGACCCTGGGCTGCCACGGAACCCTCAGCACTCAGATGTCGCCTGCAGGGCGCAGGGCATGGCCTGGCACTCCCTGGGGGCCGCTCAGAGCTGCCGTCAGGGTGGTCAGCACTGAATGTTGGCCACCGATCAAAGCAAAACCTGATGTAAAATGCAACCAAGTCAACTCACTTTCAGAAGAAGCATCAACACCAGTCTCTGTTTTCTAGATGGTTTTAACAGTGGGGAGGTATAAACCGAACCCAAGCCTAGTTACTATGTAATCAGAATCAGCATGATGTTAAAAACCAGTGTGTCCAGTAAAACACACTGAATGGCTCTTGCAACCCTTTTTGCATTTCAAAATTTACAACACATACCAAGGGGAACAACTGCCAAGGGGCTCTGAGCAGAAACTCATTTCCTGTAAAAAGCTGCGGTTTTGGGCCTCGGAGAAGCTCCCTCACGCTCTGGAGGGCGTCACCCCCCTCGTCACCAGCTATCAGCCACTGACCCCTTTTCAAAACCAGCATCAGTTTTGATGTGCGGCATCACATCACCACTAAGAGAAACGCCGTTCTTGTATCTTTTCATACCAATTCTTTCCTTTAAAAAGGAGCTCGTTTTAAAACAAAAGCCCCTGGGCTTCCCTGGTGGCGCAGCGGTTAAGAATCCGCCTGCCAATGCAGGGGACACAGGTTCGAGCCCTGGTCCGGGAAGATCCCACATGCCGCGGAGCAACGAAGCCCGTGCGCCACAACTACTGAGCCTGCGCTCTAGAGCCCGTGAGCCACAACTACTGAGCCCGTATGCCACAACTACTGAAGCCCATGCGCCTAGAGCCCGTGCTCCGCAACAAGAGAAGCCACCGCAATGAGAAGCCTGTGCACGGCAACGAAGAGTAGCCCCCGCTCGCCGCAACTAGAGAAAGCCCGCGCTCAGCAACGAGGACCCAGTGCAGCCAAAAATAAAAAAATAAATAATAATAAAAAAAAGCCCCTGGTTTCTGATTGGTCCCCAGCAGTCGTGACCAGCTTGGGGACAAGGCCTGGGGCTGGCTGGGGCCCAACGCCCCTCCCAGCCGTGGGACACTGACTTGAGACAGTGCAGTCTGACACAGGTGTAGGGACGACTGGATTTGGAAATGTGCTCTGAGAGCTCAGGAGCACGGGGTGGGCATGGCTGGCCGTCGTCACACGTGTCGCTGGACAGAGCAGAGGACGCCCTGGGCTTCACACGACCCCCCAGATCTGCTGAGCGCCGAGCACTCGCGTTTCCTCGCCTGCAACAGGGTGAGGATGTCGCTCGATTCAGAGGGTTGCTGGGGAACAGACCTGACCCGGCCCCCCAGCGCGGGGGCAGGAGGGCCTCCACCTTCTGGGCAGACCGTCTCACCCCAGGACGCTGACAGGGCCTGTCCAGACATCATCACTGCATTTATTCTGTGTCCTTTTAGAAAATGAGTCTGTCTGGAAACAGACTCACAGACAGAAAACAAACTTACGGTTACCAAAGGGGAAAGAGGGTGGGGAGATAAGTTAGGAGTTTAGGACGAGCAGATACACACGACTATATCTAAAACAGGTAAACAACAGGGCCCTACTGTGCAGCACAGGGAACTCTACTCAATATTTTTTAATAACCTATAAGGGAAAAGAATCTGAAAAAGAATATGTCTATATCTGCATAACTGAATCACTTTGCTGTACACCAGAAACTAACACAACACTGTAAATCAACCCTACTTCAATTTTAAAAAAAGAAACTGAAAACCATAAAAAGAGAAAGAAAGAAAATAAATCTGTCTGAGTGGCGGGAGAGATTAGTTAGGCTTCTTAGTGGGTTTTAGATACGTCATTATATACATATATATATATATATATATATATGCATGTTTGAAACGACAGATATCACATGGAAATGAACTCTTGGGTTGAGAAGTTCAGAGGATTAAACCTCAGGCATAATTACATTCGGCGAAGGAGGGGGAGTTCTTACCGCACAAGATGCTGCCCTAACATGCAGGGCTGCCAACCCCACACCAGCCGTCACGTGCGGACTCCAGCCATGAGCACGTGGGGGGGGGGGGTGTGTGTCAGAGAGTGTGAGTGTGAGTGTGTCGGGGTGACCACCTTCCAGGCCCTCAGCTGCCTCTGGGACCCGTCTTCCCACGCTCTGTATGTTAGTCTCTAATATAGAACGAAGCATGAAATTTGGTTAATCACTTACTGTGAATAAAACCTCATTTTCCTTCTCTTATCTTGGAAAAAGGGTCAGCTGAATGTTAATCCCCTCACTCTTAAAGAAAGTGAAATAATTCTACAGGAAATCAGTTACAGACCCTTCCTCGGCCACCTCAGCGTCCTTGCACTTGCCTGTGGCCAGTGGCCCCTGTAGACCAGTCGCCGGCCCGCAGACATTGGTGCCGACACGGCGAGTCTGGAGGGGGTGAGTGGAAGGGAGCAGAGGCGCCCTGGGCCGGGGAGGCGGTCCGGTGCCCGCGGGAGGGGGACCTGCGGACTTGCGGACGCGTCCGGGGCCAGCTCTCCCACCGGGCGGAGGAGCGAGAAGGGAGGCCCTGGTTGGCTGATCTCTATTTAAAACATGCTGGACGGTACTTAGAGGCCAAACTTATGCACATGAGGGACTCAGGAAAAATTCAGGCAGCAAAGAAGGAAAACCAGCTGGGTCCCAATGCGCTAGTTCCCCCTCACGTCCTTCATGTTTACGCAGATGTAAATGGTTCTTAAAAGAAAGACAGCGGATCGCAAGTTGAATTCACAGGCTGAGTGGAGGCCAGGCGCGGCGCCCACCTTCCCTCCCCGCCCCCCGAAATCTCAGCCCTTGGCTGGTTCACAGGGCACAGCCCTTCTTCTAAGATCACCCTACTTAACTCCACTTCTAGTTTTCCTTGTTTGTACCCTGTTTACAAATGATAATGGGGACAAGGGAAGTTCCCCAACTCTCTTTTTCTTTGCTCTTGCTTTTACCTAATTTTAGTAACTTCACCCCAACCTACTTCCAGGTTCTTCTTTGAGGCTATTAATCTTCCCAGCTTTTCCATCATTTCATCTTCTTTAGTGTCATCCCCCCAAACTTGGCATTGGCTTCTTTACTGTTAACATAAGTGATTAATTATTACAAAGAAAAGGTACAGAAAAAAATACACAACTGGCTTACCTTTTCCCTCAAAAAAAGTGACACATTCCTTTCTTTGTCTAAAATCTCAAAATGTTTCAGAAATAAAACAAATTCCCTTCCCTTCATACAAACCCATCCTTCCCTGGACACAGGTAAGCAGCTTCCTGAGGTTGATGGATAGCCCAATTTGCGTGATTTCTGTATTTATTTCATCTCTGTGTGATCACAACAGGTAGTGTGTTCTTTTGTGTATTTAAAATTTTTCAATAAATAGAATGATACTGTATTTATTCATCTGTAACTTGGCTGCTTTCCATTCAATGTTATTGCTTTGATTTTGACCTGTATTGAGACCTGACCCAACACCACAAGGAGCCTGGCAGAGGTACACCTTGAACCTCAGCCCTCTTTCTGGGAACCATCAACCAGCCAACCCCTTCCACATTTTGTTCACTTTTTGACCTGATTTTGGACACACAAAATCTCGATTCAATAAACATTTAAACCATTTGAAAAAAACACGTGGGCACAGTTAAAATAGTGCTGAGAGGGAAATTTATAGGACTAAAATGCTGACATTGAAAACAGGAAAGGTACTCAAATCAATAATCTAAGTTCTAACTGATGAAACTAGAAAACCAAACCAAACAAAAAAACCTAAATATATCCAAAGAAAGTAGAAGGAAGGAAATAGTAAAGATAAGAACAGAAACCAATGAAACCAAAAACAGGAAAACAATAGAGAAAAATCAATTAAACAAAGAGCTAGTTCTTTGAAAAAAAAATCAATAAAATGGATCATGTTCTAGCAAGATTCTCACATAAAAGGAGAGAAGACAGAAATCATCACTATCAGGAATAAAACTAGGGATATCGCTACAGATCCTGTGGCATTACAAGGATAATAAAGGATTCTGTGAACACAGTACACTCATAAATTTTACAGTTTACAAGAAATGAACCAATTCTTCAAAACCCACAAACTACCAAAATTCAACCAAGATGAAATATATAACTTGAATAATCTTACAACTATTAATGAAACTGTATGTGTAATTAGAAAATGCCCCTCCAAAGATTTCCAAAGAAATCTCCAGTCCCAGATGGTTTCACTGGAAATTTCTACCAAACATTTAAAGAAGAATTAATGTCATTTGTACATAAACCCTTTCAGAAATTAGAACAGGAGGGAGCACTTCCCAGCTCATTTTTATGGGGCTCATATTACCCTGATATCAAAACCAGCAAAGACTGTACAAAGAATGAAAACTTCAGACCAATCTCTCTCATGAACTTAGAAGCAAAAATCCTCAACAAAATACTAGCAAAGTGAATCCAGCAACATATAAAAAAATTATACACATGACCAAGTGGAATTTATTTCAGACATGCAAGGGTGGTTCAACACCGACTTGAACATTAATCAATATAATCCATCATACTAACAGGTTAAAGAGGAAAAATCACGGGAGCCTGTCAATTGACTGAAAGAATATTTGACAAAATCCAACACCCATTCAAGACAAAACCTCTCAGCAAGTTAGGAACAGAGGGGAACTACCTCAATGTCACGAGGAACTTCTACAAAAACCCTATAGCTACATCATATTTAGTGGTGAAAAAGTGAATGCTTTACCCCTTTGATCAGGAACAAGGCAAGGATGTCCACTCCTGCAACTCTTATTCAACAGAGCTCTGGAAGTTCCAGTGCAACACACCAAGAAAAAGAAATTATAAAGGATAGAGATTGGAAAGGAAGCAATAACACTTCCCCATTTACAGGTAACATGACGGTCTGCATGGATATCACAAGGAATCTACCCCCAAAATCTAGGCTTAGTGAGGGAGTTAGGCAAGGTCGCAGGACACAAGGCCAATCATCCACATTTGTGTAAACTAACAACACACATGTAGAAACTGAAGTTAAAAACATGACACTATTTAAAAATAACTCAAAAAAAGAGAAATATTTAGGTATACTCTTAAAAAAACCCCACAGATTCAGAATCCATACGCTGAAAATTACAAAACACTGATGAAAGAAACAAAAGCACATCTAAATAAACAGAGACAACCTGTGATCACAGCGTGGAAGACTCCACACGGTAAAACTGTTAATTCTCCCCAAGTCCATCTATAGATTTGATGAAATTCCTATAAAAATTCCACCAAGGGTTTTGTAGACACAAACAAACTTATTCTAAAACGTTTGGAACGGTGCAGGAGACAGCACAGCTAACAGGATTTTGATAAAGAAAGAAGAAGGACTCATGCTACCTGATGGTAAGGTTCACCCTCCAGCCGCAGAAATCAGCACAGTGTGGTCCTGGTGCAGCAACAGACACCCCGATCAAGGGCACAGATCAGGGAAACCAGAAATAGACCCACACAAACACGGGGACACGAGTTTTGACAAAGATGCAAAAGCAATTCCATGGAGGAAGGATCATCTTTTCAACAAACAGTCCTGGAGCAATTCGACATTCCTAGGTAGGAACAAAAACCAAACAAAACCAAAACCCTCCACCTAAACCTCACTCCTTATACAAAATTAACTGGAAATGGACAACAGACTTCAGTGTAAAATGTAGAACTATAAAACTGTAGGGAAAAAAAAAGGAGAAAATCTTCCAGACTCAGGCTAGGTGACGGGTTCTTGCATTTCACACCCAAATCACAATTCATAAAAGGAGAAAATTAATAAACTGGATCTCATCGAAATGAAAAACTTTCTTCCTGCAAAAGACTCTGTGGAGAGGATGAAGTCAAGCTAAACTGACAGAATAACTGCAAACCAAAACTAGGAGCCGTATTTAGAACATACAAGGAACTAACGTGACCGAACAACCCAATCAGAAAAAGGGCAAAGACGAGAACAGGCTGCTAGTTGAGAGGACGTGCAGATGGCAGACGCACACATGGAAAGACTACTGGCATCATTATCTGTGAGGGAAACGCAGACTAAAATCACAGTGAAGTATCGCCGCACACCTGTTAGAGGCGCAAATAAAAAATAGTGACAGTGCCAAAGGCTGTCGTGGAGATCCTGCATCACTCACACCTGGCTGGTAGGATGTAAAACGGTGCAGCCATTCTGGAAAAGAGGAGGGCAGTTTCTTATGAAATGGAATACGTGTTTGCTATTTGACTCAGCAATGGCACTCTTGCTCGGGCATTTATCCCAGAGAAATGAAAACTGTGTTCACACAAAAACCTGTACATGGACGATCATAGCAGCTTTACTCAAATAGTCCCAAACTGGAAACCCTCAAAGGGCAAATGCTTAAAACCAAACAACTACAGGAGCGGGGTGGGCACCCATTCCTCGGAATACTACTCATCAACAAAAAAAGAACATGCTATCGGTACACTCAACGACTTGGAGAGATCTCAAGAGAATTGCAGTCAGTGAAAAAAGCCAATCAAAAAAGTTTGCATGACTCTACTTAAATAGCATTCTCGAAATGATGAAATTACAGAAAATGGGGAACAGATTAGTAGTTGCCAAGGGCATAGGGAGGGGGAAGGGGGAAGTTGGCTGTGGCCATAAAGGGCAGCCCGAGGGAATTTGTGACGGAGCTGTCCTACCTGAGGTGGGTGGTCACACGATTGTACATGTGTGATAAAATTACAGAGAACTACACACAGACACACACACGTAAACTAGCGAAATCTGACATCTCAACACAGCTGACGGATTGTACCAATGTTGATCTCCTGGATGTGATATTGTCTATAGTTTTGCAAGATGTTATGAAGCATATATGGATCTCTATTATTTCTCACAATTGCATGTGAATCTACAATTATCTCAAAATAAAAAGTTTTTAAAAATTGCTTCCATGAGCAACCTTTGTATGTGCCCTATGCACTCAGACCAGGTTCTCCCTAGAGGGTGCACTTCGGAGTGAAATCACGAGGTCATAGGGAATGTCTGTCATCAGCTTTTCTGGATTCTTCTCTAAAGTGTCTGTTTTCATTTACACTCCTACTCACAATAATGTGAGTTCTCACTTCTCTACATCTTCCTCAATACTTGGTATAGTCAGAATTTAAAATTTTTACCAGTATGATGGATATGAAAAATGATCCCATTGATGTGATGTTTGATTCCCTGAGAACCAGTGGGTTGAACACCTATTCATATTTTACTAGCCCGTCTGGGTTTTCTCTTCTGACCAGCTTGTTCAGTCACATCTTTCTCTGCTGGGCAGTTTGTTTTATATCGCTGGATTTTAGAATGTTTGATACATTCCAGATACCTCACCTAAGTCTGTTTATCCTCGTTCTCTAGACAGCCATCTGTTTTTTTTAATAACAGAGCCTCACACTTACTCAGTGGTGTTCACAGAGTCCAGATCCGTATTTATGAATTTTTAGCAATTATTGACTCTGAGACATTGCTAAAAGCTTCCGAATATGCACTGTTGCCTATTCCTGGTTGCAGCGTGACCTCTGGATGTGGCCTCAGCTCACGCCTGAGAGCTCCAGCCTCCTGTCTGGTCGGCCTCTCCAGCCCCAAATCCTTGCGATAAGTCACTCATGTGCCTCTCCCATCGATTCCGTTTCTCTGGCTGAAGCCTGACGGCTACACGTTTAGGTGGAGTTTGAATTCTGCTCATCTCTGCTGAGTGGGACCACCAGGGTCTCCCTGTGTATAATTACTGTTGCTTTAAACTCACCTCCTGGGGCTTCCCTGGTGGCGCAGTGGTTGAGAATCTGCCTGCCAGTGCAGGGGACACGGGTTCGAGCCCTGGTCTGGGAGGATCCCACATGCCGCGGAGCAACTGGGCCCGTGAGCCACAACTACTGAGCCCGCGCGTCTGGAGCCTGTGCTCCGCAACAAGAGAGCCCGCGACAGTGAGAGGCCCGCGCACCACAATGAAGAGTGGCCCCCGCTCGCCGCAACTAGAGAAAGCCCTCGCACAGAAACGAAGACCCAACACAGCCATAAATAAATTAATTAATTAAACTCACCTCCTGGGGCCCCAAACTCAGGCTGATTTAAGCTTCCTTCAGTGGCTCTAACGGACCAATAGAAGTGTCTTACTGCTTAATGACTACTTACTAAAAAGCGTACTGAGGAATTAGAGAACCGTCTTTCCTTCTTTACTGTCAACTTTACTGAGGAAGTGAAGGAAAAGATGACTAACAGAGACCTGACAGCGGCCTTCGAGGCCAATCATCCTGAAGAGGAAGCATATTTTGTTGGGCGTGGCCGCTCATCAGCGGTGGAATTTTAACAGACAGAGAAGTGGAAGGTAGCCCTGTGGGTTTTGCAAGGTGTCCTAGTTGCCCTGCAGGGCAGCAACAAAGGGCTGGTGGCAGGTTCCCAGAACTGAGTCCTGGGCGCCCTGGGTGTCTCCATGCCTTGGTTTCCTAGGCAGTAAAAATGAGGGTACTGATAGGGTAGTTATATCAAATGAGGGCATCCCAGGGCATGCTGCCTATCAGTGAGGTGATATATTGCTCTAACAAGACAGCCTGGCAATTTGCAAGTGGTCAAAAATGCTACCTGGACACCTGGGTGGAAAAGGCACAGAGACAGTGGCTGATACTGTGTCAAATTTTTAAAGAATCTAAAGAGAAACTAAAAGTCAAACAACAAAGGGTTTCTAAAGTGGATTTGAACCAAACAGCTTTTGTTTAACCCTGAGTTAATAAAGGGAGTCATTTCAGAACAGTTAAACCCTTGGGAGTGACTGTTAGCCAACACTTTACAATAATTTTGAACTGGATTCCCTCCCTTCAGGTGTTGGTTTATCCCACTTAAAAAAAAATACGACGACTGATGGGCACTTCTCCTGGCTTGGGAGAAACGCAGCTGTGAGACTGCGGCCCACTTGCTGGTCCTTTGGGCCCATCCCTCCCTGAAGAGCTTCTCTGTCCCAGGCTCCCGCTGGCTCTGCACCGGGGTCACCACGTCCCAGGAGGCCCCCAGCACTCAGAGGTGGTCCGGCCAGGACTGAGCCTGATTCAGGGGCGTCCCAGACTTGTCCGCCACTCTGTAAACTATCTCCCTGAGCGGGGGGGCTAAAGTCTTCTCCAAAACCCACAGGTCTTAAATAGAACGCACCCTAGAGCTCCCTCCCTCTGAAAATCTCTCTTTCTAGGCCAGGTGTGGGTATCCGTGGCCAGAACGGCCAGCGGCCCCCCTGCACCGTGTTTACACCTCTCCCGGCACATCCCGGCTGTGGCCCGTGCCTTCCACGGCTGCAGAGGCAAACTGAACAGGCGTTGTCGATTCTCACGTTGTAGCATTTGGAAAACAGAGAACCAGGAACCAGAAAGCGCCAATTTCCTGCCAGACCCCTACTGAGATCACCAAAGAAACGCAAACGTTTTTCCCAGCCCCACTCTGCCTTCTGAAACGAGGTAAAAGGAGACGCTAAAAGAAACGAGGCAGTGCCACCAGCAGCCCAAAGGACCCAGAGCCACTGAATGTCAGGGAATCGTGCAGATCACAGGGCACCCTAAGGGCCACCCAACCCGGCGCCGGGCCCAGGGGGCTTCGCGCCCGGGGGCGCCAGGCGCGCAGGTGGGCGCAGGTGGGCGCAGGCGGCGCGGCCGGAGCCGGGACGGGCCCCCGGAAGGCGGAAGCCCGGAGAGTCGCCTGTCGCCGCCCTCGGCGCTCAAAAGGAAACTGGTTTTCGGCTCGTGGGGGGGGGGGGGGGTTGGGGGACGGCAGGAGTCGTCCGCTCGGCTCCAGGTGTGTCATTAAGAAGCACTTTACGCTGGTGGGGACCCCCGCCTGCCCGAAAGCTCGCCACCAGCGCGCGTTGGTGCGGCCAACCGGCGGAGGTCGGGGCGGCCTCCTTGACCTCTGTCACCTCTCACCCGAAACTCTACCCTCACCCTCTCCCACGCTCTGCCCGCGACCCCGGCCGCCGGGCCCGGCCGAGCCCACACCTGGACACCCGTTGGGGACAGCCCCGCCGCTCTGGATCGGCGTCTACACCCGCGCCCACCCCTCGCAGGGCGGCCGCCCGGCTGCCACCTGCCGCCACCTGCGCCGCCGCCCGGGGGAGCCCCGCGCCCAGGTCCCCGCGGTCCCCGCTCCGAGGACGCAAAGGGGCCCTCCCGCCCCCGGCGAGGGTCACCCACCGCGCTGCGCTCGCCGCTCCCAGGCCGAGGGCGCCGCGGGGTCCAGGCCGCCTCCTCGCCGCCCGGGCCCCAAGCGCGCGGGGTCCCGGGGCGCCGGCGCCGCCTTCCGGGTCGGGGACGCGGGCCGCCGGGGCGGCAGGCTCGTCCTCGCTGGCGCGCGGCGACGACTGACGGCGGCGGCTCCGAGCGCCGGGCGCGCCCGCCGCCCCGCCCCCGGCCCCCGGCCCCCGGGCTTCCTGCGAGCCAGGTAAACACGGCCGGGCCGCGCCGGGCCGAGCCGCCCCACCTGCTGCCCGCCGGCCGGGACCACCTCCGGGCGGCTCCGCCACGCGGGCTGGCGGCACTCACGGGCCCCGCGCGGGGGCAGCCCCTGGAGGCGGGCGCGGACTCCGGCCGGGGCTGAACTGCGGCTCTTCGAGCCTCTGCTCGCGGCCGAGCCTCCGAAGCACCCGGCCCGAGCGCGCGGGGAGGGAGCCCTGAGAGCAGCTGCTCCACACCCCGCTCCACGGCCGCCGGCGCCGGGGCCCCCAGCGACGCCTGGCCCCTGGAGAACGCCCGGGGAGCCCGCGTCCAGCCCAGCACCCGGACAGGTGCTCCGCCGGAGGACACAGGCTTCCCCGAGGAGGCCGGCGAAGAGCGCTCGCAAAACAGACCAGAAGACGCGCTTTTGCAGGGGCGGCCCTGGGGCCTGCGGCCTGAAGCACCTATTGGCTTGTGGTCGGTGTCATCCTCTTGGTCCAAAGGAAGCCTCTTGTTTGGACCTTAGTCACCTGCACACAGTCCGGTGGTCCTTTTCCCTGCATTCTCACCCTCCTCCTGATGGTGGAAAAGTAGGAGGTTGAGGGGAGACACAGACCCTGGCGTCCCCCCACCCCCCGGCTTAGATTCCAGGTTGGGGAATTGAATCTGACGCTTTCCCGGAGCCCGCGGGGACCCACACTGGTTATTAGGGGGAGGGGAAGTCTGGTGCTTGGTGACACTCAGCCCTGGTCCCCCCGGGCCGGCCAGAAGGGCCCCAGCTCCCAGTGTGGTTTCAGAGCTGTCTTCCCCAAGCAGCCGCCCTCACAGGCCGGGTGTCTAGCAACCACGTTCCAATGCTGGAGATTCTAAGATGTGTCCATCGTCCCAGAAATATTTGATGCTTTCCTCAGAAAAGGTTGGCCTGGGGGTTTCAGGAGCTAGAGAGGGGAGGTCAGCAGGGCGGCGGAGCACGGATGCTGGCCGTGCCGAAGACGAAGCTTGCCTGTTTCCCAGTTCTCTGTCCAAGCCTTCAGCCCACTTGCAGCAGAGGGTGGACGGGGGGTGGGGGGTGGGGGTAAGGGAGCCAGAGGAGCCCAGGGGTGTGCGGGGCAGTGACTCTGACGCGGGACGCTTCCAGGTCCCTGACTCAAGTCACTCTTCCCCCCGCACCCCGATATTTCTTAACGCTCAGGCCATAGTGGGTTCCATCTGGATGCCGGTTTTAGGATCACAAACCACTACTTCTCCCCCCAGATGCCTCCTTGCTTCTTCCTGGGGTGACTGGGATTTGGGAAGAAGGGCTTCTGCCCTGCAGACGTCAGTGAAGACTGGATACTGGGGAGTCCAGGCCACAGGGAAGCAGCAGGATTTGTCCCGCTTCGTGCTGTGTAGAAACCTCGCATATGCCAACAGCCGTCTCTGCAAATGTCAGGCTTGCCAAGCTCCAGTTAAATGCTTTTTAAAGTATTTATAAGATCCCACCATGCCTATATTTGGGGGATGTAATGCCCCCAAATGCATGGGAACTTCAAGGAAAATGTATGTGAGGGAATAAGGAACACGATTTAAGAAAGTGACGGATGGACTTCCCTGGTGGCACAGTGGTTAAGAATCCGCCTGCCAACGCAGGGGGCACGGGTTCGAGCCCTGGTCCGGGAAGATCCCACATGCTGCGGAGCAACTGAGCCCGTGCGCCGCAACTACTGAGCCTGCGCTCCAGAGCCCGAGAGCCACAACTACTGAGCCCGCATGCTGCAACTACTGAAGCCTATGCACCTAGAGCCCGTGCTCTGCAACAAGAGAAACCACTGCAATGAGAAACCCGCGCACCGCAACGAAGAGTAGCCCCCGCTAGCCGCAACTAAAGAAAGCCCGCGCACAGCAACAAAGACCCACCCAGCCAAAAATAAATAAATAAATTTATATAAAAAATAAAAATAAAAAAAATGAAGTGACGGGTGGGCATTTGGAAGGTCCCTCATGCCAGGGAAAGGACCCAGGGAGGAGGAAAGGCGGGTGCTTCCCTGTGAGGGGTGTCACGCTTCACATGAAGATGGCCTTGCATCTTTGAGCACAATGACAGAGATTGACTTTATTCATTTCAATAAAATTGAAATGGGTCTTTTGACAGGTAAAAGGTAAATGATCCAAACTTCATTGTCTCTGATATTTCTAAGAAAATCATATGGCCATTCCCTCCATCTCTTACTGCTTTTCACATAATGAGGGCAGCAGCCTTCAGCATTTCATGTCGTAGCAGGGAGCACAAAGTTTCATGCATGGTACACCTTCAGTTCATTTTTGCTCAGTCCTATTAAACTGCATATTACCCAAACTGAAGGAAGAAAGGAAACTAAATAATTTCCAGGAGACCATACTATGTGCATTTTGAGTTTTTAAAAAATTTTCTTCATCAACAGATTTACCTTTGTAATTATATTTTTGCTTACAAAAGCCCTGAAATCACTTTCATCTCTGGTTTGTAATTAACAGTTTGCTGGTGCTATCCACAAAGTCGATAATCCTCTTAAATTCCAGTCAATAACTGGACAGGTTCTGCTGTGGTCATGATTGCAAGAAAATTAGGTGCATGAACTCCACAAAGTGCAACATAAAAAATTAAACAAAGCGTTTGAGGGAGGCTTCTAGACTACAACCAGACACACTCACCCACATTCACACACAACCACACACACACATAAGCCACTTGTCACTTCACTTCTTTTTATCCAGGAAAAAAAGGAAAGGAAAGGAGATTTGTACAACTTTGGTTGTGTGGGAAAAAACAAACTTTCACACATTTTCTACCCTCAATTTTTTGACATTGCTGTTATACAAACTGTTTTACAAAGGGTACACACACACATATAGTATTTTTCTTTAACTATAGCTCCCTAATTTTATTAATAAAAGCAAACAGCTTTCCATAAGATCCAAGTCACTCTTGAACTACAGAAGTACATTCTGGATTCAGTGTATTTTTGAAGGAACTGTGTACACATTCAATAGATATCATCCTCCCACTCTAATTGCTTCTAGAATTTCTTTTTCCAGGGAGCTCTCGGCCATGAATGGCTTGTTGTCAACATGCCTGGTGAGCTCTGGGGCTCATCTGCGCTGACAAGCAGAGGCTTTACGATCCTGGGTGTCGTGTGGCAGGTGTAGCTTCCACACGTGGCCCCGACGCCATCCCAATCCCACAAATCCCTCGTTCTTCTTCCTCTGTGACTTCGAGGCCGGTGCCGTGGAGAAGGAGGAGGTGCGTCTCTGCCCTTGAATCTGGGTGCATCCCTGTGACGGCCCCGGCCGTGGAGTCAGGCCCTGGATTTCTGGGGCGAGGTCACGGCAATGCCGAGCACGTCTGCTTTCCTCTCCAGGGCCGGCGCCCTCGGAACCCAGCCACCGCCCTCTGAGGACGGCCTGTGCCAGCCTAGGAGACACCAGCGGCCTTCAGAAGGGACCCCGCCTGAGTCGCCGTGGCCTCTGGGTCCCCCCAGCTGAGCTCCCAGGCCTCACGGAGCAGGAATTGTCTGTCCTTCCTGTGTGCTCCCCGCACTCCTGCCCCCCGAATCTGCGAGCACGGTGACACGGCTGCTTTGCTCCAGCAGGTCTGGGGTCGTCACTGTGCCTCAGTGGTGCCTGGAAGGCTTCCCAGAATGACAGATGGAAGGTGGGGTCCCGGGATGTTGAGGGCTGAGGCCTGGGCACCGCCGCCCGGGCAGCCTCTGAAGGGAGGACAGTGTCTTACTCAGCGACATTTCATTCCTTCGCTCACTTTTACTTATCAGAACTACTGACGACGCACCTAAATCAGCTGCATCCTTAAAGCCGGACTGACGAGGGGGGTCCCGGGAGGCTCTCTGGAGAGAGGGGCCCGATCGTGGGCAGGACCTGGCCGGATGGAGCGGTGAGGGAGGCGTAGCCGGGAGGGGGCAGCGTGTGCCGAGGAGGCGCCTGTGTGACAGGAGATGGAGCCACCCGGGGCCCCGTGGACACAACACGGGACACACCGGAGCCGATGCTGCCGCAGCAGGGCCCGCGCTGGGAGGGCGTGTGGTGCCCACTGGCCCCGGCATGCCCTCGCCCGCTGCCCAGGCCTCGGCCTGCTCACCTCCGCCACCGGCCCTCTTCTGCGCCGGTGAAGAAACCTTGTTCCGACTGAGAACAACTCACTGGCGTGGGTTGAATTATGTCCCCAGAAGGCTGTGTCCCTGCCCCACCAGGTGCCTGGGAGTGGGACCTTTTTCGGAAGCAGGGTCTTTGCGGGTGTGGTCAAGTTGACATGAGGTCGTTAGGGTAGCCCTGCTCCAAAGCCCCAGGTGTCCTCGCACGAGACAGACAGGAGAAGCGGGTGGAGGGGGGAGCAGGGACCCGAGCGACGGGGCCACAGGCCGAGGAGCCTGGGCCCCCGGGGCCCGGAGGAGGCAGGGAGGACCCGGCCCTGGGGACTCGGGAGGGAGCGCGCCCGCTCCTGCATTCCGGACTTCAGCGCCAGGACAGCGACAGAGGCTCTTTCCATTGTTCTGAGCCACAGGTTTGTGGCACTTTGATACGCCTGCCCCTGGAAGCAAACTCATGGAGTCACAGAAGGAAAAACAGAGGACCA
Organism: Balaenoptera borealis; assembly: GCF_965194805.1. NCBI lineage: Eukaryota > Metazoa > Chordata > Mammalia > Artiodactyla > Balaenopteridae > Balaenoptera > Balaenoptera borealis. Next base: position 2,059,544 of record NC_138875.1, on the reverse strand, counting down.
GCCGTTCGCGAAAAGAAACCTGGCGTGAACGGGGACGGGACAATGCGGTGACAGAAACGGTGGGGCGTGGGATGAAGGAGGGAAGAGGAGGCCAGAGGGAGGCACCCTGGGGCCTGATGGCGGGGCACCCAGGGTCTCAGGCCCGCTTCGATCTGGGACCCCGGCCCCCGAGAGCCCCGCCCCAGGCCCCGGCTGCCTTCCCCACCTGCGGTCCTCCGGGCTCACGCGGGCGGGCTGCAGCCTCAGGCCCCCAAGGCTGGGCCAGCACCGGAGCAGCTACCTGGGCACCTGGAAGCCCCCGCAGGCGGGGGGCAGGGAGCCAGCCTGAGGTCGGAGAGGACCCGAGGGTCTCCCTGCTGTGCCCCTTGGGGGGCGGGCCGAGGGGGAAGGGGGCAGGCAGGGGCACCAGCCTGAGCGAGCACGGAGCTGCGGGTTTCAGGAGTGTGACCTTGTGGAGGGGCTGCGAGGCCAGGCTGTCCTGGAACAAAGGCTTGAGGCCGAGGGAGCTTCAGGACGGTCACTCCACAGCTCTGGGGGGTGGATTCACAGGAGAGATTAGGGCGGAGAGAACCCTCAGGAGCAGAATAGTGGCCATAAAAATGAGCTGACTCTGCTGGAGGCGTCACCTGCTTCCAGCAACACTGAGGCAACTCCCTGCATCAGCCCTGGGTCCTCACGGCACCTCTGGGATGAGACCCCCGATTCCCGTGGTTCCCAGGTCCGCGGCTGCCCGCGGCACCAGCTGAAGGGGACGCTGCTCGGGGACCTGCGTCTCTGTTGTCAGGAGCACCTGCCCGTCAAGCCCTGGGAAGAGGCCTGGCTGGTGGACCTGTGGCACATACCTGCTGCCTTCGTCGGAAGGGCTGGGGTCAGAATTCGGAGGCTGGCGGACCGGTTGCAGAGCCCACGTGCTTCCCTCTTTGCTAAAGGCAGAGAGCAGGGAGTCCCCACTGGACGGGGAGGTGGGGAGGGGGGCTGAGGAAGAGGGAGAGGTCTCGGTGACACTCAGGCCCCTGGCAGGATGGCTGGGGATGCTGGCCGAGGTGGGGAGTATCGGATGAGGAGCAGGTCTGATGGAGACACGGGCGAGGGTGGTTCTTGAAGGGCAGGCCGGATGCCGGGGTCCTGGTGGCTCAGATAACACACCCAAGTTCTCGCGCTCCCAGGGCACGCGGGGTGTCACCTTACACACATTCTCAGCCAGGCTCACAGCCCTCTGTCTCCCAGCGGCTGGCCGTGGGCACTCTGTGAAGCCCCCTCTGCAATGCCAGGCCCCCCATGGGCTGGGACACGTCTCCTTGGGGTCCCGACGTCCCGGTGATTGCCCCACTGCTGTGTGTGCTGGGGGTGGGGCGGGGCACACGCAACAGAAAGACCACAGGAGGGAGGGCCTGCCCCTGTGTCAGTTAGTAACAAACAGCCAGTGGGAGCAGGAATGGGAGGACACAGCAAGTGCCAATAAGGGGGCAACAGGGGGTGGGGGACGCAGGGGACCGGGATAGGAAGTGCTGGATGGGGGGACGGATTCTTTCAATTCAAATGGAAGGGAGTGAGGGAGCACATCTCCGGGTGTGGGGGTGGGGGAGTGCATTCTGGGACACATCAGTGGTAAGTGCAAAGGCCCCGGGGTGGCAGGTGCAAACGCCCCAGGGTGGCAGGTGCAAAGGCCCCGGGGTGGCAGGTGCAAATGCCCTGGGGTGGCAGGTGCAGACGCCCTGGGGTGGCAGGTGCAGACGCCCTGGGGTGGCAGGGATGCCTGCGTATTCAGAGAACCGTGGGAGCCACCATGCTGGAGGGAGCATGTTAAGAGGCAGGTCGGATATTCGGGGCGGGGGTCACACAGAGGGCCTTGCCGTCCACGGCAGCTGCTCTGGGTCTTGCTTGGAGGGGGCTGAAGTTTGGGGATAGACTGGAGCAGGGAGAAGCAGAAGCAGGAAGTCAGTTAGAACCTGCTGCAGTGGTCCAGGGTGGAGGTGGAGCAGGTGCTGGGGGTTCGTACAGGTAAGAGCCAGGGTGGGCTGACAGATTACAGGCAGGGCGAGGGCAAGGGAGGAGGGTCAGAATGGCCCGGGCTTGGTCTGAGCAGTTGCAGGATGATGTCGCCACCAGCGAGGGGGTCAGGAGCTCTCTTTCGCTCGTGCCTCTTAGGTGTCCAAGGGAGATGGGGTGCGTGTTTGATTCAGAGGTCCTGATGGGAGCTACAGTTTGGGGGAGTTGTCTCTTATGTAGGCACCTCGTGAGTCTGGAGACCGGCTGAGGTCACTTGGGGAGTGAATCAGCTGGAGAATAGAGGATCCGACGGCTCATCCCAACACTGAAGACCAGGCAGGTGGGGGACCGGCCGGGGGGCGGGAAGGATGTGCGGAAGGGGCCTCTGGAGGAGACATGGCCAGGGGCTGACGGGGTGACGAGTTTTTGTGCGTGGTCGCTGTACCTTCCCCAGACCGGGGCGGGGGGCGGCGGGGGGGGGGGGACATCCTGACTGGAGTGGGGTGGCATCCCCTGCCCCAGGGAGTTTTTGTAAAGGGAGGAAAGAAAGGGTTGTATTTTAGGATGAGAGAAAGGACAGCATGTTTGAACACTGGTCGGAATCTTCCAGACAGAAGGATCCCCTGTTCCCTGTGTTCACGTTTGAAAGTGCTTCTTAAAGATAGTGTCTAAAATTAACACCTGCCCTTTAACCTTCTTTTTTGCTTGTGGGCACAAGGGTGCCTCCAAGTTTGCTGGGGTACAAAGCCTATAAAATTTGGGAGCCCTTTTTAAGAAACAGAACCCAGGACTATGAATGCGCAGTGAGGTCCAGGTGTGGGAGGGACCTTGACTTTTAAGCTCCATCAGCCTCTGACAGCTCTGTGGTCCTGGCAGGTAAAGCACTGATGAAAAATCTAGGGCCCGAAACCCTCCTGTTGCTCCCTCCTTTGCCGCACGTGTATGTCTCTCCCTGGACCCAGTGTCCAGTGTTCCTGTGACCTCACTCCTTACAGACCAAGTGACGTGGGACTAAGGGTTACGTGACACTTTACAAATCCCGTCAGCCTTCAGGGAACACCGCCACTTCCAAGTATGCTTTATAAATCGCTCACCACCACCAGTTATGGGAAAAGGATTCTGTATTTGAAATTTCTGGCCAAGTCATGCAAGATAAGTGGATCCCAGGAGTTTTTACTGAATGAGGGTTCTTTCTGGCTTTCAACTCTGCCACCTGTTAAAGTATTTGATGCGAATTGGTGAAAGTGGAAGAGAACAGACCGGTTCAGGGAATCTGCATATCTGTGTTACTGCTTCTGGGACTGAACATTTAAATATAACTGTTCTCATGGCAACCAGAAGCTACAACTTCAGAGTTTCGTTTGGTTAGGGAAATAGAATTTGCTTCTGTGTTTGCAGAAGTACCCGCAGCCAGGCTGTTAAAATAAATGTAAATGAGCATGGATTATATGGTATAATCAGTGACTTTTATCTCTCAGTGGCACAATATATGAGCAGGTTTGCATAACTGTTACCGAGTCCAAGTTCGCCGCACGACAGGCCAATGAATCGGAGACGAGGTGTTGAGGCCAGGAATACGCCTTTGTTGAGGCCAGGAATACGACTTTATTCAGAAAGCAGGCAGACCGAGAAGATGGCAGACTAGTGTCTCTGAAAAACCGTCTTATGGGGGTCTGGGTGCCGGTTTCTTTTATAGAATCAGAGAGGGAAGTACAGTAAAAAGAGAGAATAGAGAGGGAGAGACAGGGAGGAAGTAAAGTAAAAGGGCCACCAGTCTTGCAAAACATCTCCTGGAATGGCCAGCCTCAGGGAAGGGATGTGTTAATTTCTTCTTTCTTTCAGCCATTCACAGGTGGGTGGGGTTCCCTGAGGCAGGCCATTATGTATGATTATAATAAAAAAAAGCAACGAAAAGCAAAGGCTAAAGTCAAAGAAACAGATCCAACCTGGAGTCAAAATTGGCTCTTTCCTGTTACACCGCAGCCATTGTTCAAGTGTCAACACACACCTGGAGGAACTTAGCCATACGTTTACCTTTAAAATGTCAAGGATGGCCCGTCACTGCCCTGTCTTCAACTCAGCCAAGTCCATCTTTAAAAGACTGTGCATAATAAACATCCCACTCCTGGACCAAATTAGTTACTAGATGCAAGTACAAGAAAACCAGCGTAAGCGGTGACTTAAGCAATAAAAGGATTCCACTGCATATGTTACTAGGAAGTTCAAAGGGAAAGGCAGCTTCAGGTACGGCTTGTTCTGGCAGCTCAAATGACCTGGTAAGGGTCCCCTTCACTCTCTCCGCTTTGCAGCTCTGCTACCTCAGGGCAATTTCATCCTTGGCAGGATTCTCTCATTTCGCGGAGGGCTGATGGCAACTCATGCTTCTCATTTAGATTCAATCTTCAAACAAAAGCCTGGGGCTTTAGTCCAGTGGGGCCAGCCGAGGTTGTGTGATCATCTCTGGGACAATGAAGAGTATCAGAACAGATGGAATCACTCTGGTTAGTTTGGGAAGGAGCTTCTAGCCCTACCAGCAGCAGGGAGCAACTTCGAAGATGGAGCTCACGTTTACACGTGGACACTCATGTGAGAATGATTTTTGTCACTGTGACATACGGAATAGAGGTTTATCATAGGGAAAGCATGGACACAGGAGCCAGACAGCCTGGCTTTAACCTTGGCACTGCACCTTACCAGCTCTGTGACCCTGGTGAGTTGTTTAACCTCTATAGGCCTCACTTTCTCCATTTGTGAAATGGTGATAGTAATACTTCCTTATCCCAGAGTTGTCCTGAGGGTTAAATGAGGTAGTGTGTGGGAGATGCTTCAACAGGGCCCGCTACCTAGTAAAGACTAGGTATGTGTTTGCTCTGTGTCTATGTATTTTTCATATGTAAAAGGAGGTAAATACTATTAGTTTAAAGAGCATGGGATAATCACCAGCAGGGAAACAGATAATAGCCAAATAGAGGCCTTAAGGGAAGGGCCTCGTTAACCATGAATAAACATGAGTAGTAAAGACAGTAGCTACTTCTTATTACCTAGGGTGCCTGTAAATGAGCACCAGAACAGCTTTAAAGAGTTTATTCTCTAAAGCAGGTGGAACATTCTGCTTGAAATACTGCATACTATCTGCACATGAATTCAGAGCTGATGACATTTGAAATTACATGGATTTCAAGCGAAAGAAAAGGGTTCGCTGTTTCCAGAGTTCCGGGAGCTTGCTCTCTGGGTCAGAACCACGTGATGAGTACAAATTCTTCCCTAAGCTGAGTCAGGGCCTCTGCTGGGCTGACAGCGGCCCTCTGCCAGGTCATGGGCAGGTGGCTGATGTCACCTGCGGATGGAAGAGGAGAAGGAGGTCACAGTTCTCCTTCCCTTTTCCCGCACAGGCCAGCGCCAAGGTCACACAACGTGAAAGGTCGGTAGGACAAGGCCACTTACTGCTTAAAAAGAAGCTACATCTTTAACACTTAGTGGAGAAATTAAGCTGGCTCCACCCTGCCTTTTCAAATATTTTCTGGTCCCTTTTCCTCTCTCTCTCTTTCTCCATGCATCTCTCTCTGTACCTGTATAGCTGTGCATATAGCTACCCACCCTACAAACGGGCCTGAGTGCGGAGGCCACGGGTGGAACAGGTGGTGGTTGTTTGGTGCTGGCAATGTCACCCCAGGCTGTCAGCTTAGGAGGAAGCGCCCTCCCCATCCTGAAGAGGTCAGAAGATAGTTACCCGCAGACTAGGAGCAGCTTTAGAAGCGGAGAAGAGAAGCTTAGGCACGTCCGAGGGAACGTCCCAGCCTAGCCCGTGCTCCTCCCCGGGCGTCCAGGGCCGACCCCGCCGCTCATGCCCTGACCCCCGACCGGGACGGGGGGACCTTGGCCTGAGAGTGGTTGGTAAGGCCGGTAACCTACCCATGACTGATTAGAACTGATTAACTTCGGATGACTCTTAAACACTGTATTACTCAACACGACCTATTCATTGTTGAAAGTTAGAAAGTGCAGAAAAACATTTTAAAAAAATAAAAACGTTGTGTGGAAATATGTATGGAAATATGTTATATAAATGTTTCAGACATTATATGAAATTTCTAAAAATCTTATATTTGTATTTGTATGGAAATATGTATGGAAATATGTTAATATAAATGTTTCAGACATTACATGAAATTTCTAAAAATCTTATATGTTCTGGTATAATGTTATAAGTAATAATCCTAGTTATTACTTTAAAATGTATATCTCAGAAATAACTAATTTTCTTGTCAACTGCATTATTATGAACTTTCATCAAATCTTTAACAGTGGTCATTTTTAAGTCTTTTGCCATTTACAGACAGTTCTGGGTGTACTCTGATGCATTTGCAAATATGTTCCTATAAAAGGGTTTCATCTTCAAGAAATTCATGGAAAAGACTCTGACAAGTACAGGTTTCTGGTAACTGACTGTACTGCTGAACTGAATGAATAAGCATTTTCAGAACTCTAATGAAAAACTGATGAACTCATAAAAGTGCTAACAAAAGATCAAGATGAAAAAAAAAAATCAATTACATGGGACTGAGTGAACTGATGAGGATGAGTATAATTTTTGTGACTTTCTGTCTGAATTAAAAAAAAAAAAAATCCCACAAGGACTCAGAGGCAAAGAATATACAAATCAATTTTCACTGCAAAGTAAAGGAGCTGTTACAGTGGAGGATTGCTGGACTGAATGTCAATATTATGACATAGTATGAGTGTGTTTCATGTTTGGTAATTGCAATCATTGTTGCTTTTGTTGTGGTCATCCATGTACAATGCTTGGTGTCAGTCTATTTATCTCTTGTAAAAATAAAATACAGTGTGTGTGTGTGAAAAAAAAAAAGTTTTCATTTCTCAGATTATACTACTATAATTACTGAGAAGTAATTACTTGGACATGGTGTGCATTTTCCCTTTCAGACATTTTTACTCTCTATTTATAAAATTGCAATGGTGCTATAACTATTACTTTGTAAGCTGCTTTTTCCACTTAGCAGAGTATCATAAACTTGTCTCTCTGTGTCAGTAGATGCAAGCATGCTCACTGCTCACGTGTTCCTCGGGGACTGACTGGGGGCCTTGCTGTGAACTTAGTTTCTTTCTTTTTTTTTTTAATATATCTTTTATTTATTTATTTATTTTTTTATGGCTGCATTGGGTCTTCGTCGCTGCGCATGGGCTTTCTCTAGTTGTGGCTCGCGGGCTCTAGAGCGCAGGCTCAGTAGTTGTGGCGCACGGGCTTAGTTGCTCTGCGGCATGTGGCATCTTCCCGGACCAGGGCTCGAACCCGTGTCCCCTGCATTGGCAGGCGGATTCTTAACCGCTTGGACTTAGTTTCTTATATGTGAGTCTATGACTGAAAAGTCCCCGGGCCTTTCATATGAGTCAGTCCCTCTTTACTCCGTCTGCTTTCCAAGATGTCACCAGGGTAGCTGGTTTTGCTAGAGTAACACCTTAGAGCCAACAGAATAAAGACCTGTACGCGAAGCGCAGACCCTCCTCAGGCGTCCATGGGGAGGAAAGTGGTCTCGGGACACGAGACTCCCTTACACAGAAGGCTTCGAGTGGATCGGTTAGGTGTCCGGGAAGAGCTCGGATGGGCATTGGGGTATTGAACCTGAGAGGGTGTAACGGGGAGGATGCCGGCCTGCAATCTGGTCCTGCTTTGACTCCTCTGATTTACCAAGTCCTGATGGATGAGTCACATGCTCTCTTTAGGGCACAACGTCCTCATCTGTAAAGTAAAATTACAAGATGTTGTGAGTAGTAAGCAAGAAAATGGGTGTGAAAGCAGAACAAAAAATTTGAAGAACCAATGGAATCATGGCATCCTTGTTGATACACAATAATAACAAAAAGTGTGGAGTTGTGTTGATTAATCTACCCAAGAGTCCCGGATGAAAGGCTCACTCTGAAAAGAGGCAAGTGCACTCATGGTGATTTTGGTAATAATCATAGAATGAATATTGCTAGAATGATCAACTAGCTTGAATTTGATATCAGTGGGCTCAGAGCAAGCTAAAGTCACACATTCTATTAGAATACACACGCCCCCAGCTTTGAGCAAAGCCAGCAAAAGTCCAGATTTACCAAGAGAGTTTTAAAAAATGACTCTTTTGAAATGAAAGGTCTCTTCATTCATTCTAAGTGAATTATTTATAGCTCCAGCCTGGCTTTGTAAAATCATGGATACCATGGATTTAAGCCCAGAGATCACAGTATCTTGTAACATGTCACACGGTAGGAGGTTAGGAAGGTGAGAACTCTGTGAGGTGTAAGAGGCTGATGGAGAAACCACTTGTCAGATCTGTTGGTTTATCTTTATGAGAATATCTGGTGCCTCCATCTTCTAGAAAATGGAAGGTTAATCTCCTTGGAGACGATCCACAATTCCCCCTTTTCCTTTAAAATGTTTACAGGCATTATTAGCTAAAGAGAAGTTATTGGCAGAGGGTAAACTATTTAAGCAGAGCTCTTCCAAAGAGTAAATGAGGCTGTTTCACTGGCGCATCTGAATTTAACTCCTATGATCTAGATCGGGAAATGAGACAAATAGGTAATAATCAAGGTGGCAGAAAAGCGTAATTCAAGCTGATGAAGTATTAGGCACGTATTCCCACTCTCCTTGGAAACATCAAGGAAAGCATATAAAGATTAACCTGGCGCCTTTGTGATGTGTTTGTAGTATGTAAATTCCATTTGCGTGGCTCTAACTTCTCCAGCTAAAGCACACAGCACCAGTAACAGTGAATCAGATCTTTCGAGTTCATCCTGGAAATGGCAAAGGATCATTTAGAAGCTGTCCTTCTTCTTCTGGCCACTTGAGTCACTCAGGCAATTTGTTTACGAGTCTGGGATCATGGCTTGAAAAAGCTGATTTAATGCAGTAAATAATCTATTCACTAAGATGATATATCTAAATATATTCACAGAGCTCTTATCCTTGCAAAAACTATCAGATGTGGCATGTAAATTAATCAGTATGATAGCATGGGAAGGTGTATTAGTCAGGGTTCTCCAGAGCAACAGAACCAATAGGAGAAGGAGATATTTATCTACCGGCTGATCCATCCGTCACCGATAAAGAGATTTCCTTCAAGGACTGGGTCACAAGACTGTGGGGACCGCTAAGTCTCCAGGTCAGCAGGCTGGAGCCGAGGCTGAGGTCTCAAGGCAGAATTCCTTTTTCTCCAGTAAACCTCAGTTTTTGCTCCGAAGGCTTCTTTCTAACTGATTGGATGAGTTCCACCCATATCATCAAGGGTAATCGCCTTAAAGTCAACTGACTGAAGATATTAATCGTGTCCACACAATATCTTTACAGCAACATCTAGGTTGGTGTTTGATGGAAAAACTGGACACTCTAGCCTAGCCAAGGAGACATGTATTTACCCATTATGGAAGCACTGACTATGTCTCAGAAGAAAATGTGAGGATTTGTGCAGACTTGACTAACACGGATTTCCTAAAGTCATTGACTAAAGTTATCCATGGTCCCTTTTTCCTTACAGCTTTTAGAGTCATAGTGGAATTTAATGCTTAACTTCTGTTGCCGGGGGAAAAACGTACAAATGTTAAAATGTATTTTTCCTTTGTCTCCGACTCTCTATGAAGTTTAAGGAAATAATTGCCTTTAGGATAGACATCTGGATGCTTTTAAAAAATAGCATTTGGAAAAGCTGAAAGATAAAGTACCTGAAGAGGCCTCTAAGATGTGTATGCCTGACACACTGGAGCGGGATGGGTTTTTTGTGCTAATGTGTGCCTCAGGACTTCTTTAAAATGCCAGATTATTCTTTTCTCGGAGGGATGCAATCCCTCCTCTGTTGACTATTATAAAAAATATAGATAAAAGCAAAATTTCAAACGCTGTTCTACAAAAATTATTTAATCATCTCTGGCCTACTGTGGAAATTCATTCGAGATGTGTGTTGATGAGTAGCTCTGCGGCCCTGCTTTGGCAGATGCAATAATGGCCAGCTTTATGAGAAATTCAGTTTATTCATCTGTGCGATATATACTTTCTTGACAACCAGAGTACAGCCAAGGTCAGCCTTTTATGAAGGCAGAATATGGTGTGAACTAGGAGGCACTGAAAGGTCCACGCCTGCCTTCCCAATCATATCAATTTTCTACTGGCTGATGATGGAAATGCCAACATTCTAACGTTTTAACTTTATTTTAAAGTTTTGATTCATGGTAAAATGCAAATACCACTGGGAGAGGTAAATGAAATGGAAACTCTCAACCATTTTCATTTTGGATGACTGGGTTTCGGATCTTCCCTGATCTGATTTCACGAGGATGGAGGAAAGATGGGGACGTGAACCGGCTCTTGGTGAGTGTGTAGGCACGGAGACAGGCTTGACGTGAGATCATTGTGCTACCCGCTATCTTTTCCTCTACTCCCAGTTACATCCAGAACAGACCTGACAGCAAATGTTTTTAAAAATGTAAAAATGTAAAAACAAAAGGAAGTATTTCAGTATAAGTTATACGACGTTAAAGTGCTAACGGTTCAAAGTGTAACTACAGGATGTAGAAAGGTCTGGAGATTGAGGGAGGGTATGGAGGGGGGCAGGGGGAATATCATGAAATAAGGCTGGATAGGTAAGGAGAGGGAAGAGCATTAAAGTTTAGGGCTCTGAGATTTACACTGAGGATAACCGCCAGCTATCGAAAGCTACAGGTGAGGCAGTATCAGATCATATTTGCAGGAAAATACGTAATACCTTTTAAATATTTACATAAATGATTGACACAAACATCAATTTCTGGAATAACCCTTCTGGATACCTTGGTCTTACCAGGCTGCCTGATGCGGAGTGAAAGAAAAGAGAGACCCATTTTCAAGAAATATCCACTTCCCAGAGGTCCAGCTGTATTACAGACTTTGTTTCTAGGTAATTCCTTTGTGTCTGCTCAGAAAATCCAGTTTTACTTGAGCTGATTTGAGTGGCTTTCTAATTCTTGCACCCCCAGCAATCCTTAATTAGTCAGAAAATGCCCGGAGAACGATTGCATGTGAAATAAGGAAATTAAAAAAATGAAGAATGGGAAAGTATTTACATAACCAGGACCACCATAAGGTTGCATTATTATTTGGAATTTTTTGTTAGTCTTATTTATTGATTGATATGTCTCTTTCTTCATTGTCATTTTTAAGAGAGTAGATAGAGTATTAATTTCGTGTAGCACTTTGCAAACACTCCATAAGTGCCGTTGAATGAAATAACAGAACATATTTGAGTTACATTTTAGTAATTTTATATTTGGAAAGTGATTTGTAAGAATGTGTTGCCTACAGTACTGAATTTGGAATACAGACAGAAAAATCATGAAAAGTTGGAATCTCACAGAAATAGGAGCATATCGTAAAAGACTTCTGAATCTTTGAGTATAATTTACAAAGCATGAAATCATGTTTAGTGGTTATAAGTTTTAATCTTTTTGAGGTTCAGTCTATTATCATGAGAAATAAACTGAAAGCTATTACCATGGTCATTTACTCTATTGACGACTGGAAGCTAAACAAACAATGGAAAAACTGACTTTCTCCATGTCAATTATTTATGTATTCATACTGGGGGCGTGTTGGGGGGCAGATTAAAGAAGTAACACGAGCAGTTGAAAAATTTAAAGTAAACACTACAGATGCCACCTTTGCAGTCGCTCAGGGAGATTATGTACAATATTCGAAAAGTTGTGTCATTTTTCAAAGTACTTTCGTAACAACTCGTTATTTGGAAAGGCTGCCTAAAATAAGGTCTGAGTCATAGGATATAAGGCCCTCGAGGAGCACGTTAGCAAAGAGTGCGGCTGCCAATAGCTCAGTATTCACGGGCGCTCAGATGCCGAAGCACTATTTCTCATTATCCATTCTCAGCCTTAAGTGCCCCCAGGGCAGCCGCATTATCAGTTTCTGACATATCCTCCCAGAAATATATATGCCATGACTGTGTGTTTGCTTCTGTATGCATTATTTATATACAATGACATCATGTATATATTATATCTATATATCATGCATAAATACATTTCCCTTAACACCTATGGCATTACAAAAAGCTTATATCCATGGCATAAAGTTTATAAACTGCTTCACACATTGCTTTTTTTCACACTTAGAAAATATATTAGTGCTTGAGGAATATACTCCTTTCACAACATCCACATAAAATTTTATTTTATGAATGTGGCATAATTTATTTATCAGTCCCACAGTGAGAGGCATGCAGGTTATTTCCAATCTTTTATAACAAATAAAGCTGAAATACCTTACACCCATGTCATTGACACACATGGAAATGTATCTGTGGGGTAGTTGCTGGGTCAAAGATCAGCGCTGGAGGAGGTCATCAGGTCACGGAGAGGACATGACTGCAGGTTGACCTGCCCGCCGGCCCCAGGCGATCCAAGGCTCCTCCCTCCTCCTCACCCCTCCCCTGTCCTCGGGATGTGGGTTCTGGCCACCGCGCCCACCGTGGGGACCACTTTCAGGGATGCAGCTTTGGAGAGTGATGTGGTACTGAGATCACCCCCGCCTCCACCACCCACCCAGGCCGGGCCTGGACCTTGCTGAGGCCTCTGGGTGAACTTAGACTCTGCGGGGAGGTGGGGTGCGGAGACCAGCCTTGTAAGTTCCTTGCTTCTTACACCTGCCGCCTACGGCCTGGGGCGCCGGAGTCTTTCCTCAGTGTCTCCCTGCCCTCCGTGTCCGGGCCGGTTTGCAAAACAACAGTACCTACATTATATGGATAAATATTGCCGAGTTGCTGGCTTAAGACGCCATCCCACTGTGTCATCAGCCTTCTGATGTGCTGACCTGAGAGGTGAAAGCAAGTTCCCAGCGCACTTTTCATCACGTGTGAGTTGAGCTTCTTTTCACACTATTAATGCTTTTCACGTGAATTATCTGTTCGTGGCCTTTAACCACGTTTTTCTATGAGTTTATTGGCCTTTTTCTTAATGCTTTCTAGAAATTCTACATGAGGGAAATCAGCTACGTGTGATATGAGTTGGAAAAAAAACGGTTCTTTTTATCTTGTTGGGGGGTTTACTCTTTTTAAACATATTCATTCGTTGTGATGTCTAATCTCTGACTGTCCTTGGAAGCGCACGTCTTGGTCTTTTGAGGGACGGGTAAGACTGACGGAACGTCAATGCCGCTCTCAGTGAAAAACGACGTGACTCTTCCGTTAGCTGTTTTCGAAGGTAATTCCAAAAGAGGAGCTTCAAAATGTTTGGAGCCGTGTTCCAAGCACGTTCACTTCTCAAGGTTTGTGTAACTTCCCAAGGTGACAGTTATGAAAGGTGACACTTTTGTAGGTATAAACTCCATCCCGTTTGTTAAAAAAATATTCTCCTGATTTTAGAGTCACCCCAAAGCTCAGCAGGATACTGAATACTTGTTCTCTTTTGGATATTTGGTGTGCAAAGATTTCGCTCAACCTGTAGGTTGTGTTTTCATCCTCTGGATAGGGCCTTTTGCAGGGCAAAAGTTTTCAACTTCGGTGAAATTGCCAATCTATCACATTTTCCTTTTATGAATGATGCTTTTGGTATCAGTCTGCGAACTCTTTGCTTAACCCTAGATGCCAAAGGTTTTCTTTCATTTTTTCCCTAAAAGTTGTATAATTGTATGTTTAAATCGGTGATCCAGGCAGGGGTGGGTGGTCGTTACCAGCTAAGGGTAGGAATGTCTGGGCTCCTACTTGACTTCCTTGACAACATCCCAGACAGGGTGTTGGGCCTTTGTCCCAGCCTGTGCGGGGGACATCTTGGTCCCCTACTTAGCCTTTGCCTGCATGGTTGTGAGGGGGGCGGATGGAGGACACCATTTTCTCTGGTTTTTAGTTGGACTGGAGCAGCTGTCTGTTGTCTGAAAGTTTTCTGCTTGCTTGGCTGCCCCTTGCCAGCCTTTGACCAGACAGAGCAGGCTTCCGCTGTTGTTGTTCTTTCTGTCTGCTTCCGTTGCCATTTCTCAGTTGTAGCTTCTTCAGTTCAAAGACAGGGACACATGTGGCCGAAAGGGAACCCTGGGGCTCACACCGCATTATTCCTTGGTTCCTGACCAGTCTTCCTCTTCTCTCCTCCACTCCGAACCTTTTTGTTTTTGTTGTGTATATTCCATCCAGGATTTTTTTTTTAAAATTTATTTATTATTTATTTTTGGCTGTGTTGGGTCTTCGTTTCTGTGCAAGGGCTTTCTCTAGTTGCGGCGAGCGGGGGCCACTCTTCATCGCGGTGCGCGGGCCTCTCACTATCGCGGCCTCTCTTGTTGCGGAGCACGGGCTCCAGATGCGCGGGCTCAGTAGTTGTGGCGCACGGGCTTAGTTGCTCCGCGGCATGTGGGATCCTCCCAGACCAGGGCTCGAACCCGTGTCCCCTGCATTGGCAGGCAGACCCTCAACCACTGCACCACCAGGGAAGCCCCATCCAGGATTTTTATTTGTACTTCTCTGGGGGTATAGGGAGACATACTACTCCATTTTCCTGGAAGAGGAAGTGGACATAATATTTTAAAATTAAAATACTCTTCAAAACAGAAGTGTTTTATGATTTTTACCTGTTTTTCAAGTTGTGCCAATTTCCACATCTACTTTCTAAATTTAGGAACATTTGAGACTCAGCAGGACCTCTGTGAAATCCGAACCCAAGGCCTTTCCAGTCCTTTTTGTGCGTTTGCTTCCTGAATGCCCAGGCATATCCAGCTTTACCCCTGGGAATAACCTCCCTAATGACCTTTTTTCAGATTCTCAAAAGCTCTGGCTACCTGGGAAACACGTATCCCATAGTTATTGTCTGTTACCCAGGACTCTTCAAATGAAACAAGAAGGCAAGGGGTTTGAAAAAGACTGATCACTGGTGCTTCTGCCTATTTGACCCATACTTAAGCCTTTGCTGGCAGCTGGGTTTACTCCTGTCCTCCAGTGAGGATTCCTGAATTTTTAAGGAAGCACCACTGTGATGTGGAGACATCTGTAGACAGTCTTTGATTCTGTATTTTTACATTCTCTCAAAATCGTGATTAATAAGGACATACAAACTGTCCGTCCTCACACCTTTACATCCTAAAGTGAAGGATAACACTGAGAGTAGGGTTGTAGAAAACTGAATGGTAAATGTGAATGAAACTGATCAATGCAGCTCAGTACTGCAGGTGGGGATCTGTCACAGCATCTAGACAAGAGGCAAGAATTCTGAGCTCTCATTTTGCTACTTTGTAACTTGGATACATTGTAGTCACCTGTTTCTAACTTATTTCCTCTGTCGCTTAGAAGTAAGGTGATGATATTCACAGCTTAATTATATGACTCCTCAAGCAAAGATTTTTGGAAGTTCATTTATTTTAAGTGGTCCCAGCCATTAGCTGGTAAAGTTAAGGCCTTAAAAGTCACTTAATTTTTTTCTAGACCTCAATTTCCCATCATTTAAATGGTAGGTTGAACTTGATTTTCTCTCTGCAAGGTCCTTCCCAGCTCTGAATTCTCATGAGTTTACAGTTCCGAAGAAAGCAGTGTTTAAATGCAAGGCATTGTGATTACCACTTTCTTTTTTTGTTGTTTAATTATGGCTGTGTGAGAAAATGCTTCCTCTTCTCAGGCAAGCCTTCTTAAAATGCAAATTTAAATGTTACAAAATTACTTTCTTTAATCCTATGACTCCTTACAAAGTAAGAAATCGGGAGGATTATGAATCATATTATGGATTTTTGGGTGCATTTTTAGCAAGTCCTTTGCTCAGAAATAATCCTATTGATAGAAAGTAAGTCCCATCCAAACATGACAGAAAGTAGTGCATTCAGATAACGTATTGTGTGACTACATTTCGGCCAGAATAAGTGATTAAAAAGTGAAGGATATAAATAGTATAAACTTGAAAAACTGTGAAAGTCATGGCACAAGGCCAATTTTTATTTTCATGAGACTAGACAAAATATATTTATAAATATTTATAAATATTGCTATTGGCGAAAAACTTGTTAAATTTCTTTGCAAATAAATATTCGAAATATATAAAGAGAGTAGAGCATCCCACTTTCTAGACTTTGGAAGGCTGAGGGAAAAACTGATTTACCAATAATTATGTAAAATTGATAATGACAGGAGATTTTATGCCCATCTTGGAACCAAAACTGGTCTTGTTGAAATTGACCCTGTGCAACTCCCAGGTACAAATCCTTTCCCTGTCCCCCGTTTCTTGTTTGTAGGAAATAGGCTTCATTCAGCCTCCAAAGGCCTTCCCTGAGTTCCAAAAGGCAGAGTCAAACAGTTGCTGATCAGGGAAGGGAGGGGATGCAGAAAGAAAGGAGGAGCAGTCAAGAAAAAGTAGTGCTGCCTTGGGGCAGGGTCCTGGTTCCACGTGAAGGAATGTACACAACAATATCTCTGAGTTCTTCTGCAGGAACTGAGGCTCCCACCCAGGTGGAGGAAGGTAACTTCAGGCTGAGCACAGGATTCCTGGAGCTCCGCCCTGTGACCTCACCACCAGCCAATCAGAAGAAAGTCACACACCCTGCACAGCCCTCACCCCAAATTTTGCCTATAAAAACTTCTCCCTTGCAAAACCATCAGGGAGTCAGGTGTTTTCCAGCACAAGCCACCCATTCTCCTTGCTTGGCCCTGCAATAAACCTTTCTCTGCTCCAAACTCTGCTGCTGTGATTCGTTTGGCCTCACTGTGTGTGGGGTGCACGAACGAGTTCTGCAGCAAAATCAGCAAAGACCCCCTCAGCTCCATGTCTAGTCTTCACTTCCCTGAACTACAGTTAGCAGGTGGCAGATTTGATTGTTGCACCTGTTGTGAAATAAAATTTGTATTTTATGGTAGGACGAGAAAAAATATAAGCATAAAAATGTTCTCTGCCCTTTGATCTCCTCTCTCCCCTCTACTGTGCATTGTGTATCTGCATTGTGCATTGACCAGACCTCCCCCATCAGCAGAAATACCTGCTCAACTGTAAAGAACAACATTCTCCCAGCATCAACAAGATGACTCCTTAAAAGATAACGGTCCTTCTTATTGGGTCATTTGTAGAGACGTGGATGGGTCTAGAGACTGTCATATAGAGTGAAGTAAGTCAGAAAGAGAAAAACAAATATCATATGTTAATGCATGTATGTGGAACCTAGAAAAATGGTACAGATGAACCAGTTTGCAGGGCAGAAATAGAGACACAGGTGTAGAGAACAAACATATGGACACCAAGGGCGGAAAGTGGTGGGGGGGTGATGGTGGTGGTGGGATGAATTGGGAGATTGGGATCGACATATATACACTGATGTGTATAAAATAGATAACTAATAAGAACCTGCTGTATAAAAAAAAAAAAAAAGATAACGTTCCTTCTTGACCTTGCAAGGGGTCATGATGACCCACCCCTTTGTACTTGCAGATCTGGATTGTGTAAACTCTCAATAATACGTCATTTAACATACAGCCTCTGTCTTGAAAAATGTAACTGTGTTTTGACTTCTCATGGGCAGAGCAGTTCTCAGAGCTTTTGGAGATGCTGTTCCCTGGTTATAATCCTCGGTTTGGCTTGAATAAAATTTTCCATTTCTTTCATAGATTGATTAATTTTTCATCCACACACCCTGATTGAATTGCTTTCTTCACTTTGATGATGTTGAACTTCATCTGAGCCCTGTTCTCCCAGATGGTGGTGATGCATTCTGGGAAATGGCTGAGAACATTTTCTGAGATGAGACCAAATTCCACCTTCCCCAAGGATTCTCTCCTTTCAAGAAACTCCAGGTTTCCTCCCTCTTGCTTGAAACCTTCTTCATTAGTGCACTTCTCTCTATCACAACGGCCTGAATAAAATCGTCTACTCAATTGTCTGGTGCATTTTTGTCTTTCACAGCTTGTGTCGTGAATCGGATGGGTTGGACCTTGCCTTGGGATCTGCGTTTTCTCCATCTGGGTAACAAGGCTCTCGGGCCCTCTGTGCTTTGTTCCTGCTGAGACACCTAGTGATGGTGAGTTTTACTCTTGGTCCTGTGCTCGGGACACTTGTTCATCGATAGCCTGGTGTGGGTTTGAGTTTGGTTCTTTTGCGCACTTGATTGATTGTGGATGCTGAATTCTTTTGGTTCTGTGGTCTAACCACTTGGTGATCTCTTTGCGTATTTGGTGCTCAAATTAAGAATTAAGAATTTCATGCCCAATGGGAAGTGGTAAATTTTGTGTTTTCTGTGTTTATGCTTGATCCATGGCTGCGGTTTTAGAGTTAAAACTGTCAGCCTTCTCTCTGTGTCTATAGACTTATATGTCTAATTCAGAAAGGCCTTTATTTTTTATTGTGTAAGTATTGGTATTTTCCTACCTACTGTGGGTATTGCCAAATTAGTTTATAAAGTCTCTTAATGAAGCTCTATCCTGATTAGTTTGCAGATAAATAAAAGCACTTATATAAATTCAATTCAATTTTTTAAATTCCTAGGAATTAAATAAATTGAACCTGTAATGCTTTCAATGTGAAAAAAGTTATTCTTTTGGAAAATAATTTGAACATGTTTTAAGAATTCAAGCTCACATAATTTAGATAGGTCTTTGGCAAACAAGACTAGTTTAACACTAGTTTGTCTACTAGTGTTAATAAAAACAAACCGTGTGTTCTCTGAGTTACCAGTGTTAAGTAAATATATATTGATTCTACTTGGGTATATTCTTCCTAAACCTACACAGGACTTATTGAATAAGCTCGCATTGCTTCTAAGGTTATGAAAAATGCAAAATTACACTTAACCAGAATTGAATAATTATTCTGACAAACTTTATTTCAATAGTAATTACGTTAACTTGAAGATAATGTCCTGAATTTTTTGTAACTTAAAAACCTAGAACTGATATTAAATTGAGTTAACAGACATTCTTTATTTATTTAATGAGAACTACTTTATTTATTTTTTAATTAATTAATTAATTAATTAATTAATTAATTTATTTATTTTTGGCTGCATTGGGTCTTCATTGCTGCGCGCGGGCTTTCTCTAGTTGTGGCGAGCAGGGGCTACTCTTCGTTGCGGTGCACAAAGGGGCTTCTCAATGCAGTGGCTTCTCTTGTTGTGGAGCACGGGCTCTAGGCGCGCCGGCTTCAGTAGTTGTGGTACACGGGCCCAGTAGTTGTGGCTCACGAGCTCTAGAGCACAGGCTCAGTAGTTGTGGCGCACGGGCTTAGTTGCTTCGTGGCATGTGGGATCTTCCTGGACCAGGGCTCGAACCTGTGACCCCTGCATTGGCAGATGGATTCTTAACCACTGTGCCACCAGGGAAATCCTGAAATGAAATATTTAAATAACATTTATTTCTCCCTGCCTGACACCTCTAGAATTCTGAAACTCCTCTTGAGTCTTCTTATTTCACGGCAATATAGTTATTTTCACAGGCTCAAAAGTGTCTGATCTCCTTGTTAAGAGGACTTAATTAGAAACACTGGTTATGCAATCAAGACTTGGCCTGGAATGTCATATTTGAGAATGATGCTCGTTGAGTGACTTTTAAGGAGCTCCGGGTGACTTTATGGAGCTGGTGCTTACAAACTCCTTTAGGAAAACCTGTCTGGTTCTTGGCTTCCGGGGCTCCTAGCCTTACAAGTGAGTAAGGGTGGTCACTTCTTGACAGACTCAGGAATCTTAGGGTCTTTTGGAGACCTCCAGAAGAGAGAGATTCACCCAACTCTACACATACTGCAGGTTAAATAGGATGTCAAGTTCTTGTCTTGTCTTCTTCGTCTTAAGAGGATTTTATAATCCAATCTGAGATTCCTTATGAAAACTTTAAGCAAAGCAGTCTTAAGAAGACCTATGGTAAATTACCATTTTTGCAACACCTACGTAAAAAATTAAGCCAAGTCCAATGAGACTAGTCTTAATTTGTGAACAGGAAGAGTCTTTCTTTGAGATTGCTTTCGATCAAAAAGGCTGTAGAGAGAAACTTTGTGTTTCAGTGGAAAATTGTGCATCATCGATAGCACACCCTTCTGAGTCATCAGATTCCAGCTTTGTTCATTGTCTTTACACCATTTCACATTTTTATAAATTGCAGGTAACTGATGGATATGCAAACTCTTTTTTTTTTTTTTTTCTTTGTGGCCGTGTTATGTGGTTTGCGGGATCTTAGTTCCCTGACAGGGGATTGAACCCGTGCCCCCTGCAGTGGAAGCACAGAGTCCTAACCACTGGACTGCCAGGGAAGTCCCTGCAAACTCTTTCTTTCAGCTTGCCTTTCAGCTGAGTCTCCACAGGATCTGAAGAAGTGCTGAGAGCTAAGACCCGATGACCTGAGACGAACTCAAGGGACTTAGCCTGCTGTGCTGCTGGCCATCACTGGTGGGAAGTCTCGCCTGACAAGTCGCTGAATGGTCACTAAGGTAGTTCGGTGAGAAGCCCAGACCATGCATGCCCTCAGTGCGAGCGGTGACCAAGACCATGGATGACATCACCGAGAATATGGACATTTTGGCTTCAAGAAACTCAGTCAGTGCTGCTGATTGAATGAAGCTTTTGCGAGCATCCGTGAGTGAATGGTAGAATGAGTGACTTCCTGTAGGCAGGTGACACAGGGCAAGGGCTTCTGTCTGGTTCCTGGATTATACACCTGGTACCTGGAACAGCATCTGGCACATGGCAGTCACTCAATAAATAATGGTTGAATGAAGGATTGTCAATACAACAAAATGAATCATTTTTGATAGTCTGCCTGCTGGAACTTTTATTACCAAGTGAAAGAAACTCAACTGGAACGAGATAAATGAAAAGGAGATTTAATGAAGCAATGAAATTTAATGAAATAATGAAATAATACAAGGATAAATCTTTGCCATGGAATCCAGTGCAGCTGTAAGAAGGGTGAGGATGCAGATAGACCTCAGGCTCACCTGGGTCAGGAATTCGAGTGCTGTCGGACTCTCTCCCTCTGCTGCATCGTATGGGCTCCCGCTTCACTCTGGCCCCAGCTTTCTTCACTGGCTTCTGAGTTCCCTAGATTTTTGTTGCGTGGCTAGTCAACAAAGAGAAGGCTCTTCCTACTTCACAGCCCGAGCCTAGATATTCCAGGGAATGGAGTCCCCTTTTACTAGCCAGGTTAGACACTAAAAACAAGGCATGTAAACCACAGGCAGATCTTCTCAAAGTCACTGCTGGTGAGTGGTAAGTAATTTCATACGGCAACTCACGTCTTTAGAAATCTGGGGATTGCTCTTCTTGGCGGTGTCAACTCAAAAAACCAACAATCAATCCATAATAAGGAATAGAAAAGGGTTTTATTCAAGCCAGCCTGAGGATTACAGCCTGGGAGGCGGCCTCGCAGTAGCTCTGAGGACCGCTCACTGAAGCGTGGATTTCACCCAGTCTTATACCTTATCAGAACGAAGAACGTCAAACACGGCAGGGGTGCATCCTTCAAGGGTGCAAAAGAGACAGATGTAGTATGTATACAGCAAGCCAGCAGCAGGACGCCAGTGTCTGGGAAGGGAACCTTGTCTTTGGCGTGTGAACGTGGGTGCCACAGGAAGGGAGTTAATTACCCTTATATTGGACATTTTTTCCCTAATGGTTAAGGCAGATGTGCTGTGTGCATTTGACAGGCCCCGAGTCAGGCTGCTTGAGTTCACACAAAGCACAGCCTGAACCACGTATAAGCCAAAAGGACGTTCCCATAGCCCGACATGTGCACACTCTCTCCATCAGTGGCACAAGGAGAAGTCACGTTACCCAGAATAGGCTGCTCTGTGGGGACTCTCCTGAGGTTTTCCCTCTTCTGGATGAGAGAGGGATGATATTTGGTTGGAAAGACTTTCTGGCCAAAATGAGTCCTGTCGTGCTCTATGGGCGTATGAACGGCATATGGGGACTCAAGTAGAATTTGTTCAAGCATCGGGACAGAGCCCAAGGAAAACCCTATCTGTGCTTGCAGACACCCCTGTGGCCTACCTTATAGTTTAAGTGTATTTTATTGGGATATAATTTTTATGCTGTAAGAGTCTTGCTTTTGAAGTATACAGTTCAACGATTTTTAATATATTTACCACCACTGTAATCCAATTTTAGAACATTTTCATTTTCCTAGGAAATAAAACCGTACCTATTAGCAATCACTCCCTATCTTCCCTCCCACCCCCAGCCCTAGGCAACCACTGATCTACTTTCTACCTCTGTGGATTTGCCTGTTCTGGACATTTCATATAAATGGAATCATACAATCTGCGATCTTTTGTGACTGGTTTCTTTCACTTAGCATAATATTTTTGAAGTTCATTCCCCTTGTAGCATGAATTGGTACTTCATTCCTTTCTGTTGCCCAACAGAATTCCACTGTATGGAATTTTTTAAAATTAAAAATACATTCCTCAGTGGATGGACCTCTGGGTTATTTAACTTAATTGTATTTTTGGGAGGTTGACTAATTAATTTCATTTTTTCACTAAAATGGCATTTACCTCAAAACAAGGTACTGTCTTTTTAGTAGACATGTTTTACAGTTTGACCTAATTTAGATTTACCTTGAAAATAACTCTTTCAAGGTTCTTTTTTCAATGTTGTCTCACCTCCGAAGAACTAACAATAAATTTAGAGAGAAGAGGGAAAAGGTGAAAATTTTATTTTATCATTGTTTCTACATTAAAATTTTTGTTTTGCTATCTTAGTATACAGTTGTTTTACTGTGAGCCATCTGAAAATATATATTTTTTTCTTGAAGAGGAGATACGTAAATAAGTAAAGATAGACCATTTTTTCAAAATGGGGAGTCATCTTTTTTGTGCTGTGCCCTAGTTTAGAGAATATGAATAGATTTTGTTTCAGGGGTATTTTGTGCCAGTGTTTGAGCATCAAGACTTTAGATGTTTTGGGGTTTGTACAAAATGTTTGCATTTCTAAAGCAAGATAGTACAATTTAATACTTTTCTAAGAACTTCATTTATCAGTGAGCTAATTGCTAGCGTTGTATAATAGTTTGTCTCAGACGAGTGTAGATTCACCCTATAAACGTCTGGAAGAAATATTTTGAAAATATGCTGACTTAATTGCTTCCACGCAGTTTTCCCTTAACATCATTATACGGAGAGGCAGAGGCAGAAATTGGCATTTATGCATGAATACCCATTTACAGTTTCTCGTTTTGTGCATAATAATACAGGCTGTGATGTATTTTCTTGAACCTTAACAAGCCATACATTTATAAAGAAGAATTTTCTCAAATGCATAGCTACGTTCACTATTTCTGCTTAGCTGAAGCCTACCCAAGCAATAGTTAAAGCAGTGTCCATATTTTTCATCCATGGGAAACAAATGAAAACACTCTCCTTAGTGACATAAGGTTCTAATGATTATCTTCATTTTCCCCAATTTGACTGTTCACTCCCTGAGGGCAGCAGAGACTATGTGTTGAATCCCGGTTTCAGCACAGTGTAGAGAGGACCGTGGCTTGTGGGTGAATTTATGAACAGTCCCCGGAAGACAGGTCAAGACGCAGGTGAGAACAGCAGCGCCCACTGTGTTTACAGAGGAAATCGTTAAGGCCCTCCTTGTACTCAGCTGACGAAAACCTTGGCAAAGTTAACCCTGTCTCCCTTTTCTAAGATTCATTTCTATCATTTTAATGATAATCCTTCAGATATTTGGTTTTGGTTGTTTTTTAATTAAAAAAATGATGCCTTACATAGCGGTTCAAACTCCTACCTTTGGGGTGGAATATTGACATTTTTATCTTAGTACTACTTCCAATCTATACCTAGAATGGACAGATTACCATCGGATCGATTTCTTCACAATATTATTGGCTAATGCCTTACAATATTACTGGCTAAACATCTTACATTTATCAAACACCTGTTCTGGATATGGTGCTGTTCTATCTGCTGGATCAGTGCGGACTAGCAATTACACGGGGTCCCACACAGGCGAGGCTGTCCAGACACTCAGCCTGGAGTTCAGTGAGTAGGCACCTTAGGTGGTGTCACACGTCAGGGGAGGCTGCAGAGGGAGGGCACCTGTGGAGAGCAGGGTGACCCTAAAACAGGTGTCTCACCTGGGTTCTGTCCATATTGGGGCCGGATCCTTCTCCGCGTGGGGCTGTCCCGTCCACCGCAGGGGGTACCTGGCCCCCAGCCCCTCGACGTCAGGAGCACGCTCCCCAGTCATGACACCCACACATGGCTCCAGACATCACAAAATGTCCTTCGGGGTAAGTTTCCCCCAGTTGAGGACCCCTGTCCAGAAACAACCCTGGACGTGTTGCCATGTGGTGTCACAGCTTCCTGTGGATCTGGTGCTTTGAGAAAGGAATCTTCTACATTTACAAAGAGGTGACCGAGGCCGGCGAGTGACCCACAACCCACAAGGGCTTGTCTGTTATACTGAGGAGCCCAATCTATTGCTCACCGACTGCACAGCTCAGAAGCCAAAGGGGACCAAGCTGCCATCTGTGGGATTAAGATCAGAGGTCTGTAGTCAGAGTCTTCCAAGCTGGTGATGTGTTGTCGCCATGGCAACTCTGCTCGAGGGCCCTTTAGACGGAAGTGGAGGACTCATGCTGCCGAAGGAATCCGGGGTCTGGCGGTAGCTGGTGGGCCAGACTCTCCTGGAGAAATAGGGTTCTAAGCAGATGAGAAAGTTGCTTGTTGAACATTCAACCAGACCAAGGCAGGCAGATGGCTTTGAGGGAAAATCGTGTCAAGACAGGTCAGCCTTTATCTGTAGAGTCCACATATTCTGCTTTAAGGGTAAATTCATCACAATTATCTTACAAATGGGCCACTTAACTTCTTTTAGCCTATAAATTGGACTTAATCATACTTGGTTCATACGGTTGTGATGGGAAACTAATGAGGTAATGCACATGGTTCTCAACAAATATCAACTTTATTAAAATAATGAATATCAATAATGGAAATAATGGATTAGTACTATGTTATTATTAATAATAACAGTAATGACATTCCCTTGCAAATTAGATAGGAATGTAATAGCATGTCTGTTTACTATGGGGAAACTGAGGCTCAGAGTGTTAAATACTTCACTTGAATTCATCTGAATGGTCACCGTCTGGACTTGAATCTGTGTCTTCTGAGTCTAAGCTAGGGCTCTTTCTCTGGCATCACTCTGAACTTGATACAAAGAAGTATTCATATGAGTAAATTGGAGCAGTGGTTCCCTACGTGGGGAGTCCTGGATGCTTGTTAAGAGTGGATGTTTCGGGCTTCCCTGGTGGCGCAGTGGTTAAGAATCCGCCTGCCAATGCAGGGGACACGGGTTCGAACCCTGGTCTGGGAAGATCCCACATGCCACGGAGGAGCTAAGCTCGTGTGCCACAACTACTGAGCCTGCGCTCTAGAGCCCCTGAGCCACAACTACTGAGCCTCCGTGCCACAAATGCTGAGCCCGCATGCCTAGAGCCCGTGCTCCGCAACAAGAGAAGCCACCGCAATGAGAAGCCTGCGCACCACAACGAAGAGTAGCCCCCGCTCGCCACAACTAGAGAAAGCCCGTGTGCAGCAACGAAGACCCAATGCAGCCAAAAATAAATAAATAAAGAAATAAGTAAAAAAAAAAAAAAAAAGAGTGGCTGTTTCTCAGCCTCTCCAGACCTGGGGGGCCAGAGCCTCTGAGGGTGCGGCCTGAGTCTGTGGTGTCAATGCTCCCACTGTAATTCTTATCCAGCCAGCCTGGCAAAGGAGGCTGGTGTTTGCAAGCCTGGACCTCCCACCCCACAGCACTTGGCTGGGCACAGATGCTCCCAGTCCTTACCAGGGCTTTTCTCTCTACCGCTTCTAATTTGTATATCTTCTGCTTGTTAATAATTTGCCTTTCCCAGTTACTTGACTCTGGAGTAGAATTCTTGAATGATTTTTGGTGTGTTTAGGAATCCATGCTGATGGATGTGGGGATGAGGGAGAGAGAGAATTGCAAATATTTCTGAATGTTTTTTCGTCTAATTAGAGCAGCACACCTCTTTAATTCTCGTCCAGGTGTACGCATCTTCATAAAAGGAATCGCGAGATGTGAGCTTTGCGCAGAGAGCTCCAATTCTCAAGTATGAGGATGTTAGCTGCAAGCCCACTTTGAAGAAGCCTCTTGTTAAGGATTTTAGTTTTTATTTATTTATTTAATTTATTTTTTATTTTTGGCTGCGTTGGGTCTTCGTTGCGGTGCACGGACTTCTCATTGCGGTGGCTTCTCTTGTTGCAGAGCACAGGCTCTAGGTGCGCGAGCTTTAGTAGTTGCGGCACGCGGGCTCAGTAGTCATGGCTCGCGGGCTCTAGAGTGCAGGCTCAGTAGTTGTGGCACATGGGCTCAGCAGTTGTGGCGCACTGGCTCAGTTGCTCCGCGGCATGTGGGATCTTCCCGGACCAGGGCTCGAACCCGTGTCCCCTGCACTGTTAGGCAGATTCTTATTCTAGGGAAGCCCCTAGTTAAGGATTTTAGATATAATTGTTTGATTATCTTTCATTTAAGTTGTCTTTGAGTAGTCCATTGTCTCTGGGCAACGTATTAGATTCTTGTAACCCATCTCTTCTGTGACAGCTGATTTCTATGAAACCATGACAGCTGCTTAGGCGGTGGGTACTTTGCACGAGTACCACAGCTCAGGGATTGTACTCTTGATTGCCGAAGTGCTTTAGCTCACTTCACATCTCTGCTGGTTGCATTTATAGTAGAGATCAGCAAGGTTTAGTAATTATCCTAAATCTATGTGGCCTATCATTTATTAGTCTATTTATTTTAATTATAGTGCTCTATGTGTGTGGTTGTTAGAAAGTCCTCATTTTCAGCTTGAAAGTGATAGGACATGAGAGGAACAAGCTTGTAAGCCCCCAGTGAGGCTTTCGGCTTCCCCTCTTCAGAGCGGGCATCAGTAGCGATGGTTATTAGTGGCTACTATCAGCTCCATCCTAGCTGGACACCACAGAGGAGGGTTCTGTTAATGAAATTCACAATTTGTAAAACACCCCTGAGTCATCCGTAGTGAGCTAACTGTGGGAGCTGATTGACCAGCTAGGAAGTTATTGCGATCAAGACCAGGAATGTTGGCGGCTTGGCCTGGGAGGTTCACGAGGGACCCAGAGATATTCACACCATCCCAAGGTAGGGTACTAAGACTGGAAATCAAAGCTAAACACTTTCCAGAAAAAGCCAGTTATGAGTCTAGTTATTGTCTATCATTAATTACTTGCACAAAAGGCAATAATTGCTAAGGTACTTTATTGCCTATTTGGAGCTAAATGTACCAAAAGGGAGATGCTTAACAGATGACAAAGTGAAGAAATTCCTGGCTTTTGAATCTGTGTAGATATATTGGGATGGAACAAACACCACACGAGCTCTGCACATCATAAAATGACACTGCAGTATATCAGTTATAAGAACCACAGTATCTATAAAACAAGGTGTGTGCAAACAGCGGTCTCTTCTGATTTCCCAGGACTCCAGACATTCTTCAACTACACCCACGGCCATAACTTCACAACAAGTAGACTACTCATAATAAGTTTTGGAGGATATTTTCCTATCAGAAAGCCTATGTTCTTAACGAGCCATTGTGCCTAATGTGAGAATCTTTAGCTCTTCATTCTTGTCTGTATGTCCACCAACATGAAAATGAAAGTCCTGATGCTCTGAACCGTCTCTCACTGCAGGTACCAAATTGTGATGAATTATCTCTGCAGAATGTTGTGATATCTTACTTGCTCGCTAGACTGCACAGGGTACCAGTTGGCCCGTCATAGTTGGTGTGGATAAAGGTAGCTAGTAGGCAAAATGAGAGAGGAATTCAGATCTTACGTGTAAGTTAACCATCCACAATTGCACTTGTAAGTGGGCAGCAGTAACTCTGCAGGTACAAAAGTCCAGAAGGCAGTCATCACTTCTCCTGCCCAGACAGGCAGCACACCCGAAAATCGTTACCTCGTATACCAACCGTCTCTAGCAGCATGGAATCCACTGCAGTGTTTAAAAAAATGACAACAAAGAACGTCTTACACACTGAGCTGCTTGGTGTAACAGAGCAAGGCCTTCTCATGGGTAGGGACAGAAATCCATTTCAAGCTACTTGATAGTAGCGTAGACCTCAAAATGTGCTTAGTCCATTAATTCCATCACAACCTTGACCGTCGTAGGTTCTTTCTCAATTCCCTGCAAAATGTAAATCCTTCCATAGGATTGGGTCTGACGTGGGACTAAACGATTCTAAGTCGAATTTGAGGAATCTATAAGCAAACCATTATGCAGTCATGCCCAAAACTCACTGATCACAAAAAATCAGCAAGTTACACGAGAACCTGAAGATTATTCGGGAAACCGGCAATAGATAGCTCCAGAAAATAATAATAACGATAGACACAAAGTAAGAAAAACACTATTAATAATTAAATAGCAACAATAGTTATTATTATTCAAAAATCCACTAACTAGTTTCCTATTTCTCAATATGTCGTTTCATGCTCAATGTTAAAATCCAGGCCTGTTGGTCTGTTAAAGAGATAATGTTCCACTAATGAGGTAATATTCCACTGTCTTGGTCAAGACCACACGGGGATTTGTGAGATGAACTAAAATGAATTTCAGCTGTTTCTCCATCTCATCTTGGCTCACTTTTTTTTTTTTTGGCCTCGCTGTGCGGCTTGTGGGATCTTAGTTCCCCGACCAGGGATCAAATCCGTGCCCCCTGGGGTGGAAGTGCAGAGTCCCAACCACTGGGCCGCCAGGGAAGCCCTCTTAGCACATTTATATCGTATACATGCACGTTTGCCAAGAACGCTGTTGCCATCAGCAGCTTTCCTCTAAGGCCAATCTACATGTCATGGAAACTTCCAAAGATCCCGCAATGAGGAAGAGAATCATTCTATTCTGGCTGGACACTGGCTGCACTAGAGGCATCTGGTTTGTTTAGATCACAGTGTAATGAAAGGGATACTTAACCTTGAGAGGGAATGGAGGAGGTGCTGTCGTGTGAGCTGACGATTAGGGCAGTAGCTTAATATTAATCTTCTTTCCATTATTTGAGTTTCTGCAGCTGCTTCCCTTAGAATTTGTGCTGAGGCGAGAGAGACTAGTAATTTCTCAACAATAAATGACTGTCTTGTGAAGACAACCTTGCATGTATATATTATTTGACAGTGTTAAATATTATTTGTTGTTATATATTATTTGATGGTGTTTTTCAACTCCTGTATACAGTTTTTGAAGGCAAGACCCCCTAATATATATAATAGCATATTATATATAATGTATGTAAATTATATAAATTATTGCAACTCCTCTTAAGGATATTTCTTACGATAATCTACGGCATTGAATGCTTCTAAATGAATAGACTTTTATAAGCTAAAAATAATCATGTTCAATGAGTGTTTTCTTTAAAACGTGTAACCGATATCCTGCTGCAGGTGGTGACTTCGTTGTTTTGGCCTTTGGCAGCCAGCAGGATTCTCAGGATCCTGGGCTAGTGACCCAGCTCCTCTGTGCCAGATTCCTCCTTTGAAGAGGAGAACGTCAACTCAGGTTCTCACTAAGACCCTCTCTACCATGTATGGAGTGACTCTACCATGTACTTGTTGATTGATTAGCTGATTAATCAGGTTCAAGGGAAACACTTGTTAGTTACATTGTTCAATTAGTGGACATTAATACTACTTATATGAAATTACCACCCAATGTTCCCTGTCTCCAATCTCTTTTGAATTCTTAAAATTTTCTTCTTTGGAACATAAAATGTGCTTGCTCTTTTAGGATTATAATTCTCTCCTTGACTTCTACTCATAAAAAATTATTGAAAGAAGTCTTAGGAACTGTGCCGTTTTTTCAAATACTTCTAGAAAAGTGCAAGTGCTCTGTAGATGGTAATGCATCAGCCTAATTACAATCCAGTAAAGGACAGTAGTTGCATGATAAATAATGTGCCTCCCCTGTTTTGACTGAGATTTGATTGTGTTGCATTGATTCAGTTAAGACGTCTGCCTGATCCCACAGACCACACGTCTACGTGAAATGAGGTGGTGAGGGCTCAGGAGTCCAGCTCCAAAGCAGTAGGACCAGCAAAGGCAGCAGGGGAGGGTCAGTTGCTGTCTTCCTGCAGCAGGTAGATTTCATCTGTGCGTTCCGAGGTCACATTCCCATGACCAAGACAGTTCTACCAGCAGGGCTGAGGGGACATGGCAGCTGGATGTTGGTGCACGTGGGGCTCATGTTTGCTGGGCTTTCTGCCAGTCTTCGTGACCACAGTACCTTAGTCTAAGATTGTAAAAATTAAGTGAAACCATTCCTTGTGGACATTGTTCTAGCTCCACCCTCAAAGTATCTTAGTTACCCATTTAACAGGTTCTGAGTTACTGGTTTCTTTTACTCAGCTAGCTTCATGCTTTGCAAATTCGTGTTGATTATGCTTTAGCTTAGCTTTCTAAAGATTGATGAGGACCCCCATCTCTTGCTGCAGGGAGGCTGCTCGATCTGCCCAGTTGTTTTAAGGGCTTTGAAAGTCTCTTTCTGAGGGATATTCTCTTTCAGTCCAGTTTCTTGTCAATATAAACAACGAATTGACATCTCGTACAACTGTCTTTGTTTTTAGCTATGTCATTGCTATGGGAGAGATTCTAAGAGATTTTTGGGTTGAAGAGTTTGTGTATTTTTGTTAAACATCTGTTGTCACACTGTTTTTGAAAAGAGCTACAAAGCTTCATGTTTCCTTTATAGCATGTGAGGATAATCCTTTCCAGAATAGGAGTTTTCTGAAGTCAGAACCTAAACGACCTGCTGACCTCTCCATTGCCGGATTTTCCTCCTTCTGGCCTTAGCGACAATGCTTTTGTTCGCGGCATTGAGACTCTTCATGCCTCCCCAGGGGAAGGACGGCGGAACAACATAAAATTCCTTCCCCGATGGTGAAAACATGTTTATTTCATCTTGCCTTTGCCTGATCTCTTAATCCTCCTTTCCCCGGGAGCAGGCTGGGAACAGACTGATGGTGGGCTGCTAATCAGCTTTGTTTCATTCTGGCAGAGCTACTGACTAAACTCATGAACCCAGATCTCATCCTTCACCACGAGGCACTCATTTCAACTCACTTATGAAAGTTTAACACGGGTTTGAAGCCTGTCTTCTGTAGACCAGAGAAGTCAGGCAGCACAGTCCGACTCTGCAGCTTTAGACTTTGGAAATGAGATATATGATGTGACTCTCACTTCAGCCGCTTCCTGTCATCTCGGGTTAAAGGTTTTGCAGGTATCTTAGATCTCCATTTCCAAAGTGACCCTCAAGATTTGAAAGTGAATGAAATAAAAGAAAAATCTACATGAGTTCTTTAGTCTAACGGCACAAAATCAGGAAGAACAGATTTAAAAATTCTGTGGATGGTTAGCCGTATCAATCTCTCTTTGAAATACTGTAGCAGATGAAGCCTGTAATAAGCAAGAGAATCTGAAAAGTTCTGTTCATTCTGTCGACCTCCCTGGTGGTCCAGTGGCTAAGACTCTACGCTCCCAGTGCAGCGGGCCTGGGTTCAATCCCTGGTCAGGGAAGGAGATCCTGCATGCTGCAACTAAAAAAGGCTCTGTGTGCCGCAATGAAGACCTGGCATGGCCAAATAAGTAAATGAATAAATATTTAAAAAAAGAAAAAGCCCGATGTTAAAAGGAAAGCAAAACAAAGTGCCTTCGAAAAGAACAGTAAAGGAAACTCCTCTGGTGGCCCAGTGCTTAATATTCTGTGCTCCCAATGCAGGGGGTCTTGTGTTCGATCCCTGGTCAGGGAACTAGATCCCACGTGCCTGCCGCAACTAAAAAAGCTGCTGCATGCTGCAACGAAGATCCCGTGTGCCGCAACTAAGACCTGGCAGAGCCAAAATAAATAAATAAATAAATTAATTAAAAAAAAAAAAAGAACAGTAAAGGATTGAGCCAACAGCTGAAGAAAAAAATCTAAACCTTAGTTATTATTTTATAACCTAGGATGGGCGGGAAGATGCTCCAGGAAAAGTAGTATTTGAAGCAGAGCCAGGAGGAATGGCGGGAGGCTGTTTAGTGGAGGGGGGGTCAGGCGGGGGCATCCTAGGCCAACAGCAGCCCAGCCAAGGGCTTGGGGGTGAAAGAGCAGGTCCAGGGAAGCGTAAGGTACAGGGGCTCCCAGGCGCACAGTAGGCTTGCAGACAGGCAAAGCCTGGCAACGGATAAATCCTGGGGAAGCAGTGCACTCACTCATCCGTCCAGCTACCCACTCCTCCAACAGGCATTTACATATGGCTACCTGTGCAGAAACCCCTGCTAAGTGCTGAGGACACAAAGGTGACAGCGAGAGCACACGCAAGCCTGACATCTCTCTAGATGGGGGCGTGGGCGCTGGAGGCAGAAAGGCTGGCAGAGAGCCGTGCCAACAAAGACGAAACTGTGATGACGTCAAGATGGGGGCTTACAGCCGCTAAGGGACTGGAAATGCACATTAGAGGCACCGGGAGCTGATGGCGGGTTTTACACCGTGAAATAAATTTGGGGTTCTACAGAAATTTCTTTGGCTGCTGTATATAGGTTGGGCAGGACTGGAGGCAGGGTGACGAAGTCAGGTCATTACAGTAGCCTCCCCTTATCCACAGGGGATACGTTCCAAGACCCCCAGTGGGTGCCTGAAACCGTGGATACTACCACACCCTGCATACACTGTGTTTTTTCCCCCGTACTAATGGGTGTAGACAGTGTGGATTAGCTGCACAAAGAGATGATTCACGTCCTGGGCGGGACAGAGTGGGACAGCTGGCGATGTCGCGACGCTACTCAGAACGGCCGGCAATTTAAAAGTTATGAATTGTTTATTTCTGGAATTCTCCATGTGATATTTTCAGATCTTGGCTGACTGAAGGTAACTGGAACAGTGGAAAGGGAAACCGTGGATAAGGGAGCCGGGAGGGGGGGGCTACAGTATAATAGGCTGGCAAGTGCTGATGTGAGCCTGAAAACTGGCACAGCGCAAAGATGGAGAGGAGCAGGAAAATGCAAGCGACGGGAATGCGGGTGGGTGGACAAAGGACAGTGAGAAACCAGGTGAGAGGCTGCAGGAAAGGGAGCTCCACGCTCTCTTATTTGGTGTAGCTGATCGTGTGGTTGCCGAAGAAGGGGATTTGGGACCTGAAAGATCACAGTTCCGTGGACCCCCTTAGTGGCCTGGGTCATCTCTGGGTTCCTTCTGAACCTTGTACCCTGTGCCCACCTGCCAGAAAACCTACAAAACTTGATTACACACGTTCCTTTACATATTCATATCCTTCTAGTGAATGGAGAGTACCAGCCCTGTCCTCACTGGCTTTGTGTCCCTAGCAAAGAGTACATAATGAATAAATATTAAATAAATTAACAAATTGCTTACCAAATCTCGTTTTGAATGAACTTTTGATATGTTTTTGAGTTCCTTAGAAATCTATGAATTTCTTTGACAGTATAATTTATTTTCTTTGATAAACAACACATAGTTAGATCTGTTTTTTCTTAACCCACTCTGACAATCCCTTTTAATTGGTATATTCAGACAATTCACATTTAAAGTGATTATTGATATAGTTAGATTAGTATCCACCAGGTTTGCAATTGCTTTTATTCATTGCATTTTTTCTTCACTTCTTTTCCCCGGTCTCTTTTTCTACTTTCACTTGTTTTATTTTTTATTTTTAAATTTTTAAGTTTTTGGCCATACCACATGGCTTGCAGATCTCAGTTCCCTGACCAGGGATCGAACCCATGTCCTTGGCAGTGAGAGTGCAGAGTCCTAACCACTGGACTGCCAGGGAATTCCCCCCCCCCTTTTTTTTACCTTCCCTTGTTTTAAATGAGCATTTTATATGAATCCATTTATGTCCTTTCTTAGCATATCAAATACATTCCTTTAAGAGTTTTTCTTTTTTAGTTGCTTTCCTAAAGTTTGCAGCGTTTTTAACTACTCTAAGTCCATCTTCAAATAACAGGTGTAATGCAGATTCCTTGTGTCAGAGTAGTCTCAGTCTTCCCTCCCATCCCTGTGACTTGCTGTCACTTATTTCACCTGTCTGTATGTTGTAATCACCCAATACAGTGTTGCTTTTATTATTTTAAATCAGCATTTATCTTTTAAATCAACTGAGAATAGGGAAAATAAAAGATTTTATTTTATCTTCATTTATTCTTTCTCTCATGCTCCAACTTTTTTTTTTTTGATATGTGTGTGTGTATTTCTGACCTGTATCATTTCCTTCTACCTAAAGAACTTCTTTTAACTTCTTGCAGGACAGGTCACTGGGAACAAGTTCCCTCCATTTTTATTTGTCTTAGAAAGTCCTTATTTCTCCTTCATTTTGGGAGGATACTTTTTCTGGATATAGAATTCTAGGTTGGTAGGTTTTGTTTCTTTTCTTAAAGATTTAAAATATTTCATTCCACTTCTCTCTCTGCACGGTTCCTGACAAGAATTCTGCTGTAATTCTTTTTTTTTTTTTTAACCGATGTTGACTTATTATTACAAAAACACTACATGTCCATTGCAGAAAAATAAAAATGATACAGATCAATAATGAAGAGAATTAAAAAGTCCCATAACCTTAACACCCATTACAAAGTGGCCATTGTAAATATCTTTCTAGATCTTTTCTGTATGTCTATCTACATCTATAGATATGATTTTATATATATAGTCTTCTAATGAATGTGTGTGTTTTTTTAAATAGATCTTTATTGGAGTATAACTGCTTCACAATACTGTGTTAGTTTCTGTTGCACAACAAAGCGAATCAGCCATATGCATACATATATCCCCATATCCCCTCCCTCTTGAGCCTCCCTCCCATCCTCCCTATCCCACCCCTCTAGGTCATCTCAAAGCACCAAGTTGATCTCCCTGTGCTATGCAGCTACTTCCCACCAGCCAACTATTTTGCATTCAGTAGTGTATATATGTTGATGCTACTCTCACTTCGCCCCAGCTTCCCCCTCCCCTCTGTGCCCTCAAGTCCATTCTCTATGTCTACCTCTTTATTCCTGCCCTGCAACTAGGTTCATCAGTGCCATTTTTTTTTTTTTTTAGATTCCATATATATGCGTTAGCATATGGTATTTGTTTTTCTCTTTCTGACTTACTTCACTCTGTATGACAGACTCTAGGTCCATCCACCTCACTACAAATAACTTAATTCCGTTTCTTTTTATGGCTGAGTTATATTCCATTGTATATATGTGCCACATCTTCTTTATCCATTCATCTGTCTATGGACATTTAGGTTGCTTCCATGACCTGGCTAGTGTAAACAGTGCTGCAATGAACATTGGGGTGCATGTGTCTTTTTGAATTACGGTTTTCTCAGGGTATATGCCCAGTAGTAGGATTGCTGGGTCATATGGTAGTTCTATTTTTAGTTTTCTAAGGAACCTCCATACTGTTTTCCATAGTGGTTGTATCAATTTACATTCCTACCAGCAGTGTAGGAGGGTTCCCTTTTCACCACACCCTTCCCAGCATTTATTGTTTCTAGCTTTTTTGATAATGGCCGTTCTGACCAGCGTGAGGTGATACCTCATTGTAGTTTTGATTTGCATTTCTCTAATAATTAGTGATGTTGAGCATCTTTTCATGTGCCTCTTGGCCATCTGTATGTCTTCCTTGGTGAAATGTCTATTTAGGTCTTCCACCCATTTTCTAACTGGATTGTTTGTTTTTTTGATATTGGGATTGTGGGATTGTGTTCCTGTCTTACTGGTTGTTTGGCCTTAGGCTTCCAACACTGGAGTTTGTAGGCTGTTGGGTAGAGCTGGGTCTTGGTGCTGAGATGAGGACCTCCATGAGACCTCACTCTGATGAATATTCCCTGGGGTCTGAGGTTCACTGTTAGTCCAGTGGTTCGGACTCGGAGCTCCCACCGCAGGAGCTTCTGCCCGACCCCGGACTCGCGAACCAAGATCCTGCAAGCTGCGTGGGGTGGCAAAAGAAAAAGAACAATAACAAAGTAACAAATAAAATTAGACTAGGAA
Organism: Balaenoptera borealis; assembly: GCF_965194805.1. Taxonomy (NCBI): domain Eukaryota; kingdom Metazoa; phylum Chordata; class Mammalia; order Artiodactyla; family Balaenopteridae; genus Balaenoptera; species Balaenoptera borealis. The sequence goes on along the minus strand of NC_138875.1, from coordinate 2,023,559 downwards.
ACTAACAGATATGTTAGAAAGAATGTAAAAATTAAAATATAGATGAATCAACAGCCAGAAGGTACATTAGTACCACAGTAGTAAAAAAGAGGAGGAGAGAAAAGAAAAAAAACAAAAACAAAAGAAGGGGGGAAGGCCTTGGCTGTTGGGGGCGGGGCCTAAGGAAGGGTGAGGTTTGGGCGGTGGGCGGGGCCAATGCTCAGGACCCACAGGTCTGGAAAAGGCCCTGGGGGCTGTGGGGGGTGGGGCTTGGGCTCAAGGAACAGAAGGGGCCCAGGCGTGACCCCCACCCCGGTCTCAGAGGGCAGGGGACCTCACCTGGGAGGTCAGCATGCTTCCTGGGCTCCAGTGGGCGGGGCAATCGCCCTCCTCTCCTGCTCCTCCCGCAGGGCCCCTCCCATCTGCCTCTCCTGATCTCCCCGGCCTCAGGGGCCCCATCCTGTCTGGCCTCCACTTCTCCTCCCCCCTCAGTCCTCCTACGTCCTACCGGTTCACTCTGGGCTTCCTCCCGTCTCCTTGGGCGTCAGAGTTCTCCCCCCAGCGGCCGGCAGCCTCCCTAGTTGTGGGGCGACGCCAACTCCTTGTCTTCCCACACCGCCATCTTGACTCCGCCTCCCTGCTGTATTTCTTATCTCAGTTTCTCTATACATGAGATACATAAGACAGTTTTTCCTCTGGCTTATTTCAAGATTGTCTCCTTTAAAAATAATATGCCTAAGTGTAGGGGTGTGTGTGTGTGTGTGTGTGTGTGTGTGTGTGTGTGTGTGTCTCCTGCTTGGTATTCTCTGTGTTCCCTGGATCTTCAGTTCGGTGTTTGTAATTAATGTTGGGAACTTCATAAACATGGAGTTTGTCAGCAGTTTGAACAACTGTTGCTAATGAGCTGGCACCAGCTGTAGCAGCCCATGGCCCTCAAAGTCCTCTATTCTCATCTATTCATCCCTCCAACCCCACCCCCAGCCCCAACTTTGGCAACCACTGATCTTCTCACTCTGTCCACATTTCCTTTTCTGGAATGTCGCATAGTTGAAATCATACAATATGTAGGCTTCGTGGATGGGCTTCTTCCACTTAGTGATGTGCATCTAAGTTTCCTCTTCATGGCTTGATAGCTCATTTGTTTCTATCACTGAATAATATTCCATTCTCTGGATGGACCACAGTTTATCCATTCACCTACTGAAGGACATCTTGGTTGCTTCCAGCTTTTGGTGCTCAGTACTAAAGCTGCTATGAACAACCACTTATACAGCACTTTACAGAGGACCCTCATTCTTATTACCTTAGTGGTTACTTGAAGAATTTGAAGAATTAATTTGGAGAAAAATTTGAAGGTTAATTTGAAGAATTAATCACGTGACTTTCTTCCAGGAATACAGAGTCATGGGTGAAGCTTAGAGTAAACCAGGTCTTCTGATCCCCCCCCAACCAAATTATAAAAATATAAAATAAAATTTGGGAGTAGGGTATGTACACATGATTATGGACACATAATTAATAGGCAGAAAGATGACATAATTGAGATATTATGTGTAACTTTTAGCAGTTCAATCCATTCACAAGATTAATTCCCCCCATTTTTATACTTTCTTTTTGAACCAAATCTCTAATCACGTTTCTTTTGAAAATATTTATTTTATAACTTTTAGTTCCTAAAATTAAAGTTTCTCATTCTAGGATTTCTTATAGGATACATTTCATTTTGCTCTAGAGGCAGAGTTGAAGCTACTGGACTTTAACTCTTAAAGAAATTAACAAGAGAATTCAGAAGTTGGACTTGATGAGATTCTGCGGGCCCCTCCCGTCCTTGTTTACTGACTAAGGCGTAGGCTTTGTGCGGACCGGGTGGGGCATGGGAACCCCAGCGGATGGTGGAACCACGTGGCCATGGAGCAAGGGCGCCTCTCAGAACCATCAGTCAGGCTGATGTGCCCCGATTACCAGCATGTTTCAATACCATAGATTCTCCAACACTTTCTCTCTCTGCATGTTCTACCAAATCGGATATTTTAAAGCATTAAGTCTATATTGGCACATTCAACCACATATTCAGCTCATTAGGTTGTTTGGGATTTTAGGTATTACTCACCCAGAAAAGGAAGGAGGTCATGGTGAATTAGTCATGCCATCTTAGCCTTTGCCTTTAATATGATTCAGAAACAGACAAAAATACGTAGTGTCCGTGGGAACAGGGGAGCAATGCTTCTTCTTTCCTTTGGTTCCTTTTCTATGCCATGCTTTTTCTTTAGCCCACGTATCATAGAATTGGCATGAAAGTTTATAGGTTTAAACCAGGGCTTTTCAACCGTGGCATTATTGATATTTGGGCTAGATAATCCTTTGTGGGGCTGCAGGGAGAGTCTGTGCCCTGTGGGGTGTTTAGCTGCACCCTTGACTCTATATAGGAGATGCCGCTAGCCTCCCTTCCCCTGCAGTGTCCCCTGGGAGGACAAAACCAGCCCCAGTTGAGAACCACTGGTCTGAATATCTTCCCAGCAGTTTTGGAAAGAAAAATTAATCATCAGCTCTTCCCAACTAGGTGTTTCTTAAGATCCCCAAACAAGGCACATGGAGTCTCTGTAATGGGAACCTACTGTGTGTGTTACCCTACAGCCAATGCCATTTCTGCACTGGTGAAACTTCTTCTCTGGTTAAATCTTCTGAGAATGTATTTTCTATCTTTTGGAAAGTGGGAGAGGGATAGTTATTACCTGAGAGCTTTAGGAGTGGATGGGGACCTATCTCAACCCTATGTCCTACCTGGCAACCAACCACACTCCGAATTCTGAGTCTTTCTAAGGGTACCTCTCTGCAGACACTTGGTTCTTTTCTTTCTCTGTCTCCCAAATCTTCTACCGTTTCTGCACCCATGGTCTGTCTTCATATTTTGTCATTTGCAAGTACGGATGTCCCTAGTTTTGTTAAAAGTGGAGTTTGGGTTTATTTTCTTGCTTTTATTCTACTGGGAAATTTTATGAAAAGTCAGAAATGTGTTTATTTGCCAAACTAAATCGGGAAGGGGCTGGTACATTTTCACTGATGAAGTCAAAGAACTAAATCCAAGAAAGGAGAAAACAGCAAGCATCACAAGACATGATTACTTGAGCCCAGAGCCCCTTTCAGCTGGCTAAGTATGCTTCCAAAGTCATACTTGCTTGTGCTTCCAAAAGAGTTTCTTATCATTTTAAAATGGAATCTCTGTTCTTAATTGGTTGAACTTAATTTTTGTTTGCTTGTTCAGAAGGTGCCTTTCCCAAATGGGAATCACTTAGTGAAATTCATTTTTTTTTATTATTTACTTATTTACTTTTTTTGGCTGCGTTGGGTCTTCGTTGCTGGGTGCATGCTTTCTCTAGTTGTGGCAAGCTTGGGCTACTCTTCATTGCGGTGCGTGGGCTTCTCACTGTGGTGGCTCCTCTTGTTGCAGGGCATGGGCTCTAGGAGCAAGGGCTTCAGTAGTTGTGGCACGCGGACTCAGTAGTTGTGGCTCATGGGCCCTAGAGCGCAGGCTCAGTAGTTGTGGCGCACGGGCTTAGTTGCTCCACAGCATGTGGGATCTTCCCGGATCAGGGATTGAATCTGTGTCCCCTGCATTGGCAGGTGGATTCCTAGCCACTGTGCCACCAGGGAAGTCCCTAGTGAAATTCTTAAAGCTGTAAATATTGTTTCTTTTATTTTTAATTGAGGTATAGCTGATTTACAATATTATATAAATTTCAGGTATACAACAGTGATTCACAATCTTTGAAATTTATATTCCATTTATTGTGATTAAAACTATTGGCTCTATTCCCTGTGCTGTACAATAGAAACATTGTTTCTTGATACCATTTGTTCGAATCACAGAATCACAACGTCAGTTTATTATATTTGGAAGAAAGGGTTCCGTGGCTTATTGATGCGTGTTATACTTGTGCCTGCAAGGAGAGAAGTGCCAGGTCTGGAGCAGTGCTGGTCGACATGAAGGTGACATCATGGGTACGAGTGACCCACATCCCAGGACCACCCAAGAGCCTGGCTCTGCTCACTTCCCAGAGCCCAGGACTCTCTTGGGAGAGCAGGGTCGGTACGAACCCCTGGCAGATGTTCTGAGTGCCGAGTGGGGAAGATTCCCCACTTGCTGAAGCCCTTGACAGTGGTTATGCTGACATCCTTCTAGGGCCGCCCACCGCCTCTGGCTCATCTTGGTTTGTGGTCTGCTGATTGTTCTTCATCATCTGAGTTGCTGTTATCCTGACTCTTCGTGTGATGGGTGATTAGGGATCAAAGCTGGGACATTTGGGTCTTGCGTTAGGAGACTCATGTCCTAGTCAATCTTCCCTTGTAGCAGGCGGTCCCTCCTTGGGGTGGAGTGTTCCCGCTGGTCTGGTGGCACCGCGGGGTCATCGTGGGAACACATGGATGGGCTGTAGGCCCCTGGGGAGGAAGCTCATCCTCCCTGGACCCGACCCCTCTCATGCCTTCTCAGTGTGGGTGCTCTCGCCCCTCGGCCTCCTTGCCTCCCGACCAGCATGTAAGCTCCGCTCCCCGGGGCCTGCGGACATCACGGAAGGGGAGCAAGCAGGCAGGGGGCCCAGCAGCCCACGTCCCACCACCTCCGCTGCCTGCTGATTCCCAGAGCGGGGGCGGGGGCTGCCTACTCAGCCTCCCCTGGATTTGTTTTTAATACCGTGAAAGAAGCTGAATCCCCATCCCTGGAAGGCCTCTGGTCCAGCGGTGGGGTCTGCATCCGAGGCAACAGGAGACATTCTCCCTGGAACCGGGATGTCTTCGCGATGAATCAGAAGGAAGGGTGTGCTCTCTTGCACCCTGGGGCCTTTCCTCTCTACTTCTTTTTGTGACTCTGAGGCCTGTGGTCCTTGGTATCTGGCTCCGTAACTACTGACATTAGTACAAAAGAGAACTTAAAGGTCTTCTGAGCCTAGGGTGGCCCTTGCCTGTCCTTGGCCGTGGCATTAGTGGGAAGTGGGTCCCTGTTTGCTGTCCTGTAGGGGTTATTGCAGGACACAGCTAAGAAGCACACAACCTCCATCAGCTTCAATCTTCAACACACAAAGTACTCATGTGGGGAGTTCTGAACAACGGTGTTCATTTTCCTTCCTTGTAGTTTGACTTACAATCCAAGGAGTAGAAAATGGCTGTGATTATTAATTTTATACGTCAGCTTGGCTGAGCCAAGGGATGGATGTCCAGACGTCTGGTTAAACATTATTTCTGGGCGTGTGTGTGATGGTGTTTCTGGAGAGATTAGCATTTGAAATAGTGGACGGGGCAGTGCAGTTGGCCCTGCCTGGCGTGGGCAGGCCTCGTCCGGTCTGCTGAGAGCTTGCCTAGGACAAAAGGCGGAGGGAGGGTGGATTTGCTCTGCCCGACTGGCTGAGCTGGGATGTTGGTTTCCTCCTGCCCTCAGGTCTCCAGCTCCCTGGCCTTCAAACTCTGCCACCGGCTCTGCTGGGCCCCCAGCTTGCATAATAGATAGTGTGACCTGATGCCTTATCATAAGCCTTTTTATAAACACACACACACACGCACGCACACATGCACGCATGTGCATCTCCTATTGGTTGTTTCTCTGGAAAACCCTAATACAATGGTTAAAAATGAGAAGGTTTATCCTTGGGATGGAGGACCTTCACTGAAGGTGGACATCCCGCCTGAATGCTGTAGAGAGATCACTCTTGCTTTGCCACGGCTGCATCTTCCAGGTTCCGTTCTTCCTTGAAGATTCCATATTAAAACTAAGAAAGAGATAAATATCCTGGACGGCGTTGCCCACATGGAGAATCTAGGGGGAGAATAAGACTTAAACATTTCCAATGGAAAAATTGTTTAGCTACACAACATCCCAAATACACTTGCCATTAGGCCAGGAGAATATTGTGTATTACAAACTAATTTTGCACATGACATTTCAAAGATATCATTTTAACTTAATTTAAACACATTCCGTTGTGATTCTCTACATATGGCTTGTGAAAAAAAAAATTCAATTATGGCAGCTAGACAAATTAAAATTTTTCTGGATGCACCCTGCAACCTTTGCTTCCTTGTTTCCTGAGAATGCCAAAGAGTCTTGCTTGATCTCTTAGAAAGCAGAGGCCAGTATATGCAATCATTTTGGAGGGTCTGAAATAATTTTCCTGTCCCTGTGAATTTCTGTTGAACCGTCTCTTGAGCCGTGAAGTCACCTCTGTAACAGCCCTAGATCAGTTTGGGTGCTGCCGTGGCCCTAACTGCCCCTGTAGGTTAACTATGTTGCCATCAAGTGGTGACAAGAAGACATAGTTAATTGATCTGAACTATTTAGTTGAGTTGAATACTAGAAATCGTTATCAATCTCCAAGCCCTTTATTAAGAAATTCACATGTTTGTTTAAAATTTGAACTCTAACTGTATATGTCACATCTTTCACACATCAAATAAGAAATCAAATACGAAAAAATAGTCCCCTTTTCAAGCCTGTCAAATCTGTATCGAAATCTTGCAGAAGTTGACTTTATTCTACTTCGTTTTCTAGCTTATTGGCTTAGTCTGTGCTTTCTTCGCTCAGGGGCTGTACTTCCTCTGCTTCTGGCTGTTTGCTTGGCCTTAGCTCATTCATCGGCTGGCTAAGTATTTTGCCCTACTTAGGGGATATCTTCCTTGTTTGTCAGTATTTGTTTTACTCAAGTTTTTGGTACATTTTGGAGGTTGGGTGCAGGGAGAGAAACCAGGAGGAAAGGTGCCCAAAGCTCAAGTTTAATTTAGGTCAAAGACAAGGAGGCTCTTCTGTTTTTCTCCATCTCCTTAAAAAAGCCTTCCTTTCTTTCCTGAGTATGACCTACCTTTCGAAGATTCGAAGATTCGATGGTCTGCCTTCAAGCTATTTTCAAGTTTACCCTTCAAACTAACTGGAAAATTAGTGTTTTTTATTAAGGCAATAGAAAATCAGACTGAATTTTTAAGTACTTAAAATGGAGTTGTTTCCATTGTCCATTTAAATATTAAAGTATGATAAAAATAAGCACAGTCATGGTGGAGAAAAGTCCAGAAACTTAAAGGTGGGGATGGATGTTCCTGGCCTGGGAACTCACTCTCCTGTATCTCCCCTAGGCTCGTCCCCGCCAGCCGTTCTGTGTATGTTTCAGACATCTCCAGTTATTCACGAAGATATTTATATAATAATTCCTTCTAACCTCCTTTTTTCTTTAAACCAAGGCATCATATTATGTGCCCTCTCCTGCAACTTGGTTTCTTACCGTATTTCTTGGAAAACTTTGCATGCTGTTATTATAATTCTACTTCACTCTGTTGTAATTAAAAATATTTGGTCAAAGTAAATTTGCACCTGGTCACAAATAACACAGTACAAAAAGGCTTAAGACAAAGTGTCACAATCATACTGCATCTCCCCCATTCACTAGCTTTGAACTACCATTTCCAGTTCTATTGGAAAGCACCCCCATGCATTAGACAACATATTTACATGTAGTTTTTATTTGTAGCATCAGACAACATTACCAACTCCCTGGTATGAAAGATTAATATTTGGCTCACTTACACTCTCTTTATCCTAATACTTGATTACACTTCTTCCCTAAGATTTTAACATTAAAAAAAATATATTTTTTATAAATTTATTTATCTATTTTTGGCTGCGTTGGGTCTTCGTTGCTGCTCATAGGCTTTCTCTAGTTGTGGCGAGCAGGGGCTACTCTTTGTTGCAGTGCGTGGGCTTCTCATTGCGGTGGCTTCTCTTGTTGCGGAGCATGGGCTCTAGGTATGCGGGCCTCAGTAGTTGTGGCTCGTGGGCTCTAGAGCGCAGGCTCAGTAGTTGTGGCCCAGGGACTCTAGAGCGCAGGCTTCAGTAGTTGTGGCACATGGGCTCAGTAGTTGTGGCACATGGGCTTAGTTGTTCCACAGCATGTGGGATCTTCCTGGACCAGGGCTCGAACCCATGTCCCCTGCACTGGCAGGCGGATTCTTAACCACTGCGCCACCAGGGAAGTCCCAACATAAAATATTTTTAAACTATTATTTCATGTCCAACCATTTTTTAAGTAACAGCTTTATTGAGGTATAATTGGTGCACCATAAAATGTACCTTTTTAAAGGTTACAGTTCAGTGGTGCACTCACAGAGTTGAGCAACCATCACCACTATCTAGTTCCAGAACTTTCTCTTTATGCCAGAAATAAACTCTGTATCCCCTTGCCCTTCCTCTGGCAACCACTAATCTGCTTTCTGTCTTTATGAATTTGCTTACTCTGGACATTGAATATGAATTGAATCATACAATATGTGGTCTTTGTGACTGACAGCTTTTACGGCATAATGCTTTCAAGCTTCATCCACTGTGTAGCATAATTAGTACTTCATTCCTTGTTTTTCTCAGCTTCTTGATAATTTTTTTTAGTGCTTCAATCCTTTTTATGGCCAAATAATATTCCATTTAATGGATATACCAATTTTTTTTATTCATTCATCAGTTGACACTTGTTTTTTTTCCCCCCCATTTTGGGTATTTTGAATAAGGCTAGTATGAATATTCACGTACAAGTTTATTTTTTTTGTGGATATAGGTTTTTCAATTCTTTGGGTATATACCTAGAAGTAGAATTGCTAGCTTTTATGGAAACTCTATATTTAATTTTTTGAGTTAAACTCAAATTGCCAAAACTGTTTGAAAAACTGCTAAACTCTTTTCCAAAGTGGCTGCACCATTGTCATTCCCACCAGCCATGTGTGAGGGTTAGAGATCCTCCCCATCCTTGTTAGCACTTATTGTCTGTCTTTTTTTTTAAATAGCCATCCTAGTGTGTGAAGTGGTGTCTCCTTATGGGTCTGATTTGCATTTCTCTGAGAGCTAATGATATTGAGTTTCTTTGCATGTTATTGTTAGCCATTTGCATATTTTCTTTGGAGAAATGTCTGTTTAGATCTTTGCCCATTTTTAAAAACAAAATTTTTTAAATTGAAGTATGATTGATTTACATAGCCACTGTTTTTTATTTATTTATTTATTGGCTGCACCCTGCGGCATGTGGGATCTTAGTTCCCCAATCAGGGATTGAACCCATGCCCCCTGCACTGGGAGTGTGGAGTCTTATCCACTGGACCACCAGGGAAGTCCCCTTTTGCCCTTTTTTTTTAAAAAGAGATTTCCTTTTTTTAAAATTTAATTAATTAATTAATTTTTGGCTGCGTTGGGTCTTCGTTGCTGCACGCGGGCTTTCTCTAGTTGCGGCAAGCAGGGGCTGCTTGCGGTGCGCGGGCTTCTCATTGCGGTGGCTTCTCTTGTTGTGGAGCACGGGCTCTAGGCGCTTGGGCTTCAATAGTTGTGACACTCTGGCTCAGTAGTTGTGGTGCACGAGCTTAGTTGCTCCATGGCATGTGGGATCTTCCCTGACCAGGGTTCGAACCCGTGTCCCCTGCATTGGCAGGCAGATTCTTCACCACTGCACCACTAGGGAAGTGCCCCCCTTTGCCCATTTTTGAATTGAGTTGTCATTTCCCTGCTGAGTTGTAAGAGTTCTTTGTATCTTCTGGATATTCGGCCTTCATCAGGTATATGATTTGTAAATATTTTCTACCATTCTATGGCTTGTCTTTTAACTTTCTTGGTGTTGTGTTTTAAAGCACAAAAGTTTTAAATTTTTTTTTTTAAATTTATTTATTTATTTATTTATTTATTTATTTTTGGCTGTGTTGGGTCTCCGTCTCTGTGCGAGGGCTTTCTCCAGTCGCGGCAAGCGGGGGCCACTCTTCATCGCGGTGCGCGGGCCTCTCACTATCATGGCCTCCCCTGTTGCGGAGCACAGGCTCCAGACGCGCAGGCTCAGTAGTTGTGGCTCACGGGCCCAGTTGCTCCACGGCATGTGGGATCCTCCCAGACCAGGGCTCGAACCCGCGTCCCCTGCATTAGCAGGCAGACCCTCAACCACTGCGCCACCAGGGAAGCCCAAAAGTTTTAAATTTTGATGAAGTCCAATTTATCTATTTTTTTCTTTGGTTGCTTGTGCTTTTGGTGTCATATCTAAGAAACCATTGACTAATCATGCAGTTTTATGCCTGTGTTTTTCTCTAAGAGTTGTATAGTTTTAGCTCCTACATTTTGGTCTTAGTTCCATTTGAGTTAATTTCTGTATATGGTGTGAGGCAAGGGTCCAATTTCGTTCTTTTGTAGGTGTCCCAGCACCTTTTGTTGAATAGACTGTTCTTTCCCCATTGAATCGTCTAGACACACTTGTTGTAAATCAATGGACCATAAATGTAAGGGTTTATTTCTGGACTCTCAATTCTATTCTATTGATCTGTCTGTCTATTCTTATGCCATTTTCACTCAACAATGTGTATGGGAGATAATTCGTATATCAGGACATGAAGACCTTCTTCATTCTCTTCTGTTGCTGCTATAGCATGAGTTGAAATTTACTGAATGTATATGATTTTAACTTGGCCCATTTTTTTTCATTGACAATAAATTGTTTACAATCTTTTTGCTGAAATTATTATACATGCACCTTTTAAATTGTGTATGTGCCCATATACCTCTAAGATAAAAGTCTCTTAAGTAGAATTGCTTATCTAAGCTAACAAATGGCTTTGGCTGTTTTCTAGAGAGCTGGTGTGGACCTGTACGGCATTGTGTGAGTTTGTCTCCAAATGAGCAGATGAATAACATACTGTATTTTCTTAACTCTTTCCAAAGTGAGATCTTTTCATAAAAGGAATACATTTCTTTTTGGTCCCTGTTCACATCACATGGCGGAGGCGGGCTGTGTGTACAGCGGTCTGTCTAAATCCAAGTTTATGTTTGATTTTTTCTCTTATGGACTGAAATGTGTCCTTTCCTAGTAACCTAATTTCCTTTCTTTCCCCATAAGTGAACGAGTGCAGTACCAGACCGATGAAAACTCCCAGGATTCTCCTCCAGGCTTTAACGATTCACCCATAAAACGCTCACTGCTGCTCACACCTCGCAGTTGACCATCTGTGTCACCATCTTCCCCCTCATCCCAACAGGCTGAGCGCTTGACATGGTTTCTCTTATTTGCTTCTCATAGCCTTCTTCCAATTCTGGTGCTATTCTCATCACCAGTGCACAGATGAGGACACAAGAGCTTGGTGAGGCTCCGAATGTGTCAAAAAAGCAAAAGGGCAGATCTGGTTTGTCTGATTCCAGAGTGCAGACGGATGACCACTGCTCTCTGACGCCAGGGCTTTGGAGCTGCTCTACGATCTGCAGTCCTCCTTCGGGGCCGTGGTTAGCCTGTGTCCCCCTGGCGCTGGGCCCATCCAGTGCACTGCCTCATCTCTTTCTTCCATAACCTTATACACTCGCCTTCCTTGTCTGCTCATTAAAGCACAAGTTGTGACAATTTTGCAAGTTAAGTTAATTTCTCTTGAGAGAAATATTCAAAATTCAGTTCATCTCTAAGTATTTGCAAGCGAATCTCAGTAAAATCTCCAAGTTCATTTAGGTCCTGTCGGCTCTTTATGCAGCTTGTGAATTAGCTGTCCCCTTGGAGCAGTTTTCCTTCCTTTTGCTTATTATCTTCAGCTCATTAGCTTAACGCTCACCCCAGCCATCTGCGGTCAGGAAGGAAAGTAAGTAAATTCGAATAAATCTTAGTTCCCTCTTAACTCCTGGTTGGAGTTCTTAAAGGGGTTACAGAAAGAGAAAAAAAATGTCCTTCTTAGGGACTGATTGTAGGAATCCTGTAGTGTTTTTTGAAATTTTTCGACAAAGATATCAAAAGGAATAATATCACCCAAGTCTATGTACAGAACAGGGCAGTGAGCCCAGGAGCAAGACAGGATCTGCCCAGAACAAATGAAGCTGTGAACACAGAGGGAATCAGGAGAGGCTTGGTTTTAAAATTCGCTGTACAAAGTTTCTGAAATATCAAATAGCCTTCTTAAACTGGTGGGAAGAAAACAGACAGCAAAATCAGTTAGGAGAAAAGAGAGAATTCTTCCAAGGCAGGAAGCATGTATGATAAGTTTGTGCGGATTTATGGCAGAACAGATCCTTTGAAAGTGTATTAACGAAACTGATATAACCTATGAGTTCGAAACATATGAAACTGCCAATATTCTACCATTTTTGAATGAAAAAAATTACACTTTTAAATGGTTTGATCTAACGCTTCTTTAGAGTCTGGTACAAAAAGGGCCACATTAAAAAAGTAGTTTCTTGAGCCCCAGCGACTTCAGTGATCAGAATGTCAAGGTGTTTGTGCCCCTGAAGCTTCGTTTGCCTGTTAAATCTGACGCCTACGTGCTCCACGGTCCAGAGGAGGTAGTTATACTTCCAAAGGCTTCTGCCAAAGTTGGAAGCTGTATGATCTGCCCAGCGATGGCTCTGGCGTGGACGGCCAAGCCTCTGTTATGACCACAGTGTGGTGGTCTGTACGATGCTGCTCTGACACCTGCCCAGACCACAGCAGTGCTCCCTGCCGGCCTCTCAGGGCCAAAGCTCTCTAGCTTACATGAATGACACACTTGGCCATTCTTCCCAGAGTGTACCAGCCCCACCGCCAGACCCCCGTGTTGGACTGGAGAGCCTCCCGGTCACATGTCTGCCATTGTAGCCTCCCCCACGACCCCTTCCTCTGAGCTGTCTCCAGGTAACAGTGGTGAGGTCCTGTCTGTAGCCCTGTTGTACTTTCCTCTAGACAGATCTCTGTGAATGCTGGCTTTCAAACACATAAGGATAGGAGGACTTTTGTGATAGTAATACCTGGTCTCAAGACACTAACTAAGACATGGTGACATTGGTGAAGGGTAGTCATACAGATCAGTGGGACAGAAAAGAGTTCAGAAAAAGACCATATATGGTTAATTGGTTTTTGGCAAAGTACCAAGCTAATTCAATATAGAGGAGATAGACTTTTCAACAAATGGTGCTGGCTTAATTGGGCATCTCTATATGAAAAATAAACCCCAGCCTATATCTTGCACATATATATACAAAAACTAACTTGAGGTGGACCGTAAACCTTAATGTAAAACCTAAGACTAAAAAAAGTTCTGAAAGAAAACATAAGAGAAAATCTTTGTGACCTTTTGACAAGGGAGTCATTCCTAGATAAGATGCAATAAACACAAACTATAAAAGAAAAGAATTGATAAATTGAATAAATGTCATCAAAAGTTAAAAACTTACGATCTTCAAGGACTTTCCTGGTGGCGCAGTGGTTAAGAATCTGTCTGCCAATGCAGGGGACACGGGTTCGAGCCCTGGTCCGGGAAGATCCCACATGCCGCGGAGCCACTAAGCCCATGCGCCACAACTACTGAGTCCACGTGCCACAACTACTGAAGCCCGCGTGCCAAAAGCCCATGCTCCTCAACAAGAGAAGCCACCGCAATGAGAAGCCTGCTCACTGCAATGAAGAGTAACCCCCGCTCGCCGCAACTAGAGAAAGCCCACGTGTAGCAACAAAGACCCAACGCAGCCAAAAATAAATAAATAAATTTATTAAAACAAACAAACAGCCTAGTAATCAGAATGTATAAAGAATGCCCACAACTCAAAAATATGAAAACAGGAAGGGGGAAAGATTTGGACACTTGATCAAGAAAAACTATGACGACAAAGAAGCACATGAAAAGAGGCTCAAAGTCTCTAGTTATTAGAGAAATTAAAGTTAAAGCCAAATGAATATAACACTGCACGTCAATGAGAACGTCTTAAAAATTTATACAAAAACCTGACAATACTGTCGACAAGGATGTGGCACAACAGGACCCCTCGCACGTGTTGGCGAGCAGCCACTCTGGGACACAGCCGGGCGGCTTCTTACAAAGTTAAACATGTGCTGACCACTCAACCATCAAGACAAGTCCCGGGGTATTCACCTAGGATGAGTGGAAACATGTCCACACAAAGACCCACAGATCAATGTCTGTAGCAGCTTTATCCACATAGGCCCAGACTGGAATATCCCAACTGTCCATGAGCCTGTGAAGAGATAAAGTGAGGTTTATTTACACAAAAAAACACGGCTCTGCAGGAAAAGGAACGGGCTCCTGATATGTGCAACCACGTGGGTGAACCTCAGAATCATTGTGTGAAGTGAAAGAAGCTCGACTCAAAGGCTCTATATTGTGTGATTCCATTTATGTGACCTTCTGGAAAGACCGAACTATACGATTGGAATCAGATTAGGGCGGGCCAAGAGCTGGGCCTGCTGGGAGTGGTCGACTGCGTGGGGGAGAAGGGGGCGTTCGGGGAGATGGAAATTGTCTCTCTCTTAAATGTGGTAGTGCTTTCACGACTGTATCTCTTCGGTCAAAGCTCATAGAACTGGACACTTAAAAAGCGTAAATTTTTCATCCATACGCCAATAAAACTTTTTAAAAAAGTTGAATTTTACCGTAAGTAATTATTTCCAATAACTCTGAATGAAAAAAAGAGAAACAAGTGGAAAAACGGAAGGGATCTATTTCTTGATTTCTTTCTTCCCTTCCAGCGAACTTACCCACCTCTCCCCCAGCTGTCGGCTTTGCGTAGTAAGTGACGTTGGGGGACCCTGGAGACCTGTGATTTCCTTCCCTCAAGCCAGTGGTTACTGACGCCACCGTTTCAATGTTTGTTAGTACAAGCCACTGAAGGTTTTCCCAGAGAAGAGCCCTCGACCACACAGCCTGTGCACGAGTAATCATTTAAACACTCAGGCCATCTGGCCCCAGGGCACTGCCCAGGGCCACAGGTGACTTCCTTCCAGCTGAGAGACGTGGGGTCTTCTCCCAGGTGCCTTACAAAAAGGTCAAAATTTAGTGTGCGCCCGGACGCAAGAGGCCAGGAGGCACTGCCCACAGAGAGAAGATCGGCTTCCAGGTGGCCTGCCATGTCTTGGAATGGTCTCGTTCGGGATCCTGTTACTTTAGAAATTTCAGAAAGTGTGCAAAACTTAACTCAGAGAGGACTGAAGTTTTCTCTCCCCCTTCTTGGGTGCTGAGGAGTGTATAGGCTTTCCAAACAAGCAACCTGTTTTTAGAAGGATATCCAGGAGAACTCAATGCGATAATTAAAATAGGCCTGGTGGGATCTTTGTGGGATTCTGTTGACACTGAAAGGTTCTTCACGGACTTGAATTCCCTCCTTCCTTCCTCGTTTCATTCAGTGTCTATTGCACGAGTGCCAGACACCCTGTAAGGGCTGGAGACACAGCGCTGCACAAGTTACAAATGCTTCCCTCCAGGCCCAGAGGTGCATTCAGCCCAACAAATATGCAGGGAATCTGGGGTGACCGGCTCTGTGACAGGAAAGTGGAGACAGTGATGGGCTTCACGGTTCAGCATGCCAACACGGCCACGCCCCTCGCCATCCTGAATACTTCAGGCGGAGAGACTTGCAGAAACGGCAGAAGCAGGACGGCCTCCCCGGCCCCCTGCTGCGCCCACCCCTCTTCCCTGCGAGCGGCCCTAAAAGGCTCCTGGGAGAGGTACCCGCCTCCCGACGCCCGGAGGACACGAGCGAGCAGATTCCCAGCCCACAGGCCTTGCTGAGTCCCCCCTGGTCAGTCCACCTCCTCTCACCCCTCCCCTGCCCGGTTCCCCCACGACGTCCACCCCGCCGCCACCCCTGACACCCAGCACTCAGGCCCTCCCTTCCTTGTGAGGCTCCCGTGGCAGGTAGGACTTACGGTTTGTTTTTCTTTCTTTATTTCTCTCTGTATTATTTTTTTAAATATTTTTATTGGAGGATGGTTGATTTACAATGTTGTGTTAGTTTCAGGTGTACAGCAAAGTGATAAACTTATCCTAAAGGTTAATGTTTTCTCCTGTTATGTGTCTTTGCCAGTTTAATTTTCAGACCAGCTGGGCCCCTTAAGAAGGGAAACAACTTCTCCCTCTGGTGGCACTGAGAGTCTGATGTGGGCACCGGGACCCAGGCTGAGAGCGTGTCCTGGGGTTGTGTTCTAGAAACTGAGACTTGAAGGGTGACCAGCAGTGCGCAGGGTGAGGAGACCGCCTGCACACGCCCTGGGAGCCAGACGTGTGCTGAGCTGGAGGAGCTGGGGCAGGGGCACGTGGGCTGTTGCTTGGTGCTGAGTGTGTCTGTGTGTGTGTGTGTGTGTGTGTGTGTGTGTGTGTGTGAGACTGTGTGTGTGTGTCTCTGTGTGTGTCTATGCGTGTGTATCTCTGTGTGTGTGTCTGTGTGTGTATCTGTGTGTGTGTGTCTCTGTGTGTGTGTCTCTGTGTGTGTCTGTGTGTGTGTCTGTGTGTGTGTATCTGTGTGTCTCTGTGTGTGTCTCTGTGTGTGTCTGTGTGTGTGTGTATCTGTGTGTGTGTATCTGTGTGTCTATGTCTCTGTGTGTGTGTGTCTCTGTGTGTCTCTGTGTGTGTGTGTGTCTGTGTGTGTGTATCTGTGTGTGTGTGTGTCTGTGTGTGTATCTGTGTGTGTGTCTCTGTGTGTGTGTCTGTGTGTGTGTGTGTGTCTGTGTGTGTGTATCTGTGTGTGTGTGTGTCTGTGTGTGTGTCTGTGTGTGTGTTGGGGGGCGCTGTCCTGGGGTAGAAGCTGATGGAGACCAGTCGAGTGATGGGATGAAGATAAACAGATTTGGGAGAAACAGATTTGGGAGCCTCCTTGGGGACTTTGAACTTCACCCTGAGGATAAGAGGATTAAATGCAAAGAAGATTTTATATTTTCTTTTACAAAAATTGTCTTTTAGGAAAATTCCTCTTACCTCAGGGGAGCCATTAGATATTTTCGAAAAGGGATAAAACTGAAAGCAAGAAAAGAAGGTTAGAGGCATATTTGGAAGTAATGGAACTGACTTTCTTTGAAAATGTTTTTCACATCGTATTTTCCCCTGATTCACACTGGCTGCATCAATTGTGAAAATTTACTGAGAACCATCCATGACAGAACCTTAGATGAAATTTCAGTCTGTGTAATTGCTCAGGCCAAACGGGACGATTTTACTGGACCCAGTTGTGAAGGGGGATTATCAGCCTTCCTGATGGGGTCCGTGCTGTTGAGCGCTTCCTCTGGGCTGGGAATTCTGCGCGCCTTTGCAATTACTGATGGGTAAGACCAGCATCACAGATTTATTCATTTTAGACAAAAATTAATCATGGGGAAAGTTTGAAGAAACAAATCTTAATTTGTCAGAGGTAGAAATATCCTCAGGGTATTCACATGGCCATCTTTGAAGAGAAAAACCAGGAAATTCCTGTTCAGTTTGGCAGTTTTTTTCTGGAAGCTATTGCGGAAGTTTTAGTTCTTTAATGAGAAGGCGTGTCGCAAGCACAGCAGAAAGATGGCCCGCGGGGCCTGGATTCACCCGTCACCCAGCAGGAGCAAAGGGCTCTGGGACGCCGGACGAACTGGAGTGAGGGGGTCAGATGGGTGTGATATTGGGAATATCATTTAAAAGGCCCTGAACATTTAAAGAAAATTAGTTACCTTATACGTTTTGATCTATCCCAGTGTGACGATGGAAATGTTGCTTTGAAAACATTACACTTGGGGAAATCTTAACATCATAGAGTCTCACAACTCAGAATTAATCATTAACAGGTCAGTAGTCCGTCTTAAGAAGATTTTGTGATAGCCAGATTTAGCAAACCGACTCAGCTGTGTAAGCTGTAGCCAGGCGGAGTCCAGTTGAAAGTGGTGACAAGAGACGAACTCTCTTCAAAAAGTAAGGAGATGAAATAGTCCACTGGAGAGTGGACCTCTAACGTGGTCCTGGCCTGGCAGCATCAGTCTTGCCTGCCTGGAAACACCATAGAAACCTTGGGCCCAGCCTCCCAGCTGCTGAATCAGGACCCCGGGGGGTGGGACCAGCCCTCCAGGGGACTCTGGGCTGAGAAGCGCTGCTCTGTGCTTTGCAATTTCACATCCTTTGGTAAACTCTCTTTCAATCACCAACAATTATTTTCAGGACGACGCTATCGACCAAAGGTCCTTGTTCAGGGAGGATTGTGAGCTACTTATAGCAAAGATTCTGTGTTAGTCAAATCTGAAAGGCATCGAGGAGAAGCTTAGGGCTTTAGTAAGTAGAATTGCAGAAAATCTATTATTTATGAAAAATACATTCAAGACTTGACCTTGTATTCAGCTGAACTCACTGCTTCGGCTTTATTCTGCTAGAGAATGATTCCCTGAAAGAAAGTGGTGATCTGGGGTCTAAATCACGGTGTAATTTCTAAGATTGGTCAACGGGTCTCATGGAAGTTGAGTCCGATGACTAAAAACATGGACCGGGACCATTTGGTGTGCTGTCACGTACATTAGAACTGTCACGTAGAAGGCACTTTAACAGTTTACAAGGCAATTACATTCTATATGTCACCTTATTCCAGCCTATTTGTAGTTGGAATTAATAAAAAATGATTTTTAAAAAATTAATTAATTAATTTATTTTTGGCTGCGTTGGGTCTTCGTTGCTGCGTGCGGGCTTTCTCTAGTTGCGGCGAGCAGGGGCTACTCTTCATTGCGGTGCGTGGGCTTCTCACTGCGGTGGCTCCTCTTGTTGCAGGGCATGGGCTCTAGGCGCGTGGGCTTCAGTAGTTGTGGCACACGGGCTCAGTAGTTGTGGCTCATGGGCTCTAGAGCACAGGCTCAGTAGTTGTGGCGCACAGGCTTAGTTGCTCCGCGGCATGTAGGATCTTCCCAGATCAGGGCTCGAACCCGTGTCCTCTGCATTGGCAGGTGGATTCTTAACCACTGCGCCACCAGGGAAGCCCCAAAATGATTTTTTAATCGTAACCTTAATAACAGCTTTTGGTCGATATTCACTGATTCCTTAGATCTTTTTTTAAGTCCATAAGTAAATAAATATGTTCAAAAATGTATAGAACAGTAATTCCAAGAACTGTTTGACCATGACCTGCAGTAGGAAATGTATTTAACATTGCTCCACAACGAATGGAATTTCATGAGGTAATATTTAACCCTACGGGTTGTGGTTTAGTCCACCCCATTGTAATCAGTTCTAATCTGTTCTATCACTTAACAACTATTGATCACAATGCACCAGATTGATTCCAAACCCTCGAATGGGTTATTTGTGCTGGACATTTCCATTCGCCCTTCCGGGTCTGAGCCCCACCCTTCTCCCCACTGCTCTGCGCCCTGTACGCCAGGCTCACAGGCAGGGACCACACGATGGGCACCTTTGCTTTTCTCATCGGGTTTGGCCACGGGGACAGGGATGTCCTGGGACACTCAGTCTGCTGGGCTGCAAACTTCACTGATGTAGTGGGTCCCTGAATCTTGTTATAAATGACAGCTTTATTGAGTTATATTTCACAAACCACAGAATTCATCAGTTTAAAGTATACAGTTCTGGGCTTTCCTGGTGGTGCAGTGGTTAAGAATCCGCCTGCCAATGCAGGGGACACGGGTTCGAGCCCTGGCCCGGGAAGATCCCACATGCCGTGGAGCAACTAAGCCTGTGTGCCATAACTACTGAGCCTGTGCTCTAGAGCCCGCGAGCCACAACTACTGAGCAGACATGCCACAACTACTGAAGCCCGCGTGCCTAGAGCCTGTGCTCCGCAACAAGAGAAGCCACCACAATGAGAAGCCTGTGCACCGCAATGAAGAGTAGCCCCCACTCACCGCAACTAGAGAAAGCCTGCGCACAGCAACAAAGACCCAACGAAGCCAAAAAAAAAAAGTATACAGTAGTTCAGTGCTTTCTAGTATATTCACAGAGTTGTGCAAGCATCACCACAATCTAACTGGAGGATATTTTCATCGCTCTGAAAAGAAACCATATTCCTGTTAGTAGTTGCTCCTCACTTCTCCCCAGACCACTGCCCTCAGCCCTAGGCAGCCTCTAATCTACTTTCTGTCTTTATGATTTTCATAGTCTGGACATTTCATGTCCAATGTGTGCTTTTTGTGTCTGGCTCCTTTCACTTAGCATAACGTTTGCAAGGATCTTCAGTTTTGTAGCACATAGCAGTATTTTGTTGTTTTTATGGTTGAATAATATTCCACTATTTAGACAGACCACATTTTGTTTATCCACTCATTCCTTGATGGACACTGGATTTTTCCACTTTTTGGCTATGAATAATGCTATTATAAACATTTGCGTACAAGTTTTGGTGTGAATGTAGGCTTTTATTCTAATTGGATATATATCTAGGTGTGGAATTACTGGGTCATATGGAGACACGTTGTTCAAGCATTTGAGAGGATACTAGAATGTTATCCAAAGCACCTTCTTACTTTCCCACTGGTGATGTATCCTCATATATTCGGATTCCTCCACATCCTGGCCAACGCTTGTTACTATGTGTCTTTTTGATTTTAGCTATCTTAGTGGGTGTGAAGTGGTATGTCTTTGTGGTTTCAATTTGCTTTCTCTGCTGGCAAATGATGTTGAGCATCTTTTTATGTGCTTATTGGCCATTTGTACATCTTCTCTGGAGAAATATCTGTCCACATCCTTTTCAGTATAAAGGATTTTAACATCTTTTTCTTGCCTAGCTGCCCTGCCTTCAATGTTGAAGAGCAGTGGTGAGAGTGGAATCCTTACCTTGTTCCTGAGCTTCAAGGAAAGGGTGTCAGTCTGTCACTGTTGCCCATGATGTTTGCTGTGGGTTTTTCTTTGATGTCCTGTATCAGGTTGAGGAAGGTTCTCTTCTATTCCTAGTTTGTCGAGTTTTTTTTTTTTTTTAAATCGTTAAGGGATGCTGAATTTTGACAAATGCTTTTTCTGCCCCCTTTGCTGTCTGTGCATGAACTTAATAACAGATGTATGGTGACCAATCACGAACAGGGTTGGAAAGAAGTGACATGGTTGGTCACTGGCCATGACGCATATCTTACTCATGTGGCAGATTGTGGACTGAAGAGCAATAGCAATGTTTGCACTTCATATAATTACTCACAGTCTATCATCTGTGGTAACTGAAAATTGAACTGGGTTCTTGGGGTTGATGGTTAATGTGTCAGGTTGGCTAGGCCCTGGTACCCAGATATTTTTGGTCCAACACCAATCTATACATGGTTGTGAAGATATTTTTTATTTGAGATTAACTTTTCCACCAGTTGACTTTGAGTAAAGCAGATTGCCCTCCACAGTGAGGGTGGGCCTCATCCAATCAGTTGAAGGCCTCAAGGGCAAAGACTGAGGCTCCCAGAGAAGAAGGGATACTTCTGCAGGACTTGAGCTGCAATGTCTGCTCTTCCCTGACTCTCCAGCCTGCCCTGAAGAGTTTGGATTTGCCAGCCCCCACGATCACATGACCAGGTCCTTAAAATAAAGCACGTGTCTATTTTCCTCTCTCTGTCTTTATCCTTCTGTCTCTACATCTGTACACAAACACACACATATATGTTCACATCCTACTGGCTCTGTTTCTCTGAAGAACCATGATGAATACGTTGGTGGCCGGTGTGTTTAACTAAAATGTGCATAGCAGAAGACGCAAAGCAAGGACTTCCTGTGTCGTCTTTGATTTTCCTTATTTTTCCAAACTGGGGGAAACGTTCAGAGGCTTTCACTCGGCCTTCCCATGCTGATGGCACTGATCCCACAGACAAAGGCGCTGATGGAGGCTTCCACCTTTTGTGGGGGGACCCGGGGGACACTCCACTTACCAACTTTGTAAGGGGTGCTCGGTTGGGATGGCAGGAACATCGCCGTAAAGACCAGTGGTGCCGCTGTCAGCACCCACGCGGAACTGGGTTCTCTGGCTCTAATGGGGGCGGGAGGATCCCGACTCAGGACAAGCCAGGGGTGCGCTTGCTCGTCAGAGGCCAGGTGAGCACAGAGATCTCAACAAGAAGCAAGGCTGGAGTGGCAGCCTAGGGCCCGACCGCAGGGAGTCTTACGAGCTGCTTTGTGTCATGATTGCCCTGACCCTTTTCCTTCACAAAATAAACTTCTCAATTTAGTAATTTTAATATTATTTGAGCAACCTGTCCTGAGTTTCAGATAAGTATTTTTGATAGAAAGTTTTTTCAGCGATTAATGTTGGCTTTCGGGTTTTAGAAACATCCAGGTCATCAGTAATAGAGCTGTTTCAGTAAGTTGTTCTCATATCTCTAGAGATTTCTTCAGAATGAACTCAAGGGGGCGCAATAGAACCACGATGGAAAAAGAGCAAGTGGATGGTCTTGTTTGTGTGTTTTTGTGTGTAATAAAAGGCGTATTTTGGAAAATCAGAATTATCCTCTGCTGGCTTTACTGTATCAACTATGGATGTGGGGGATTTTATCTGTTGAAGTTGGTGAGTTGTTTGTCAGATTAGGCAAAAGTTACTAAGTGACAAACGCTCTGATGAATAGCAATTGATTATATTTGTACACAGAAAAATATTTTAAAATTACTGAATAATTGAAAATTTCCTGTTTTATCATTAAAAAAATGACAAAATATTCACTCAATTAATGAAATCACACAATACACAATGTGTTTAGTGAAACCTTGAGGATCCCCTTTAGCCCGTCACTCTCTCCCCTCCCTGGAGTTTGGGGTGGGTTCTTCTAAGTTCACGTACAGACATCACTATATATCAATGCATGTAGAGATATTTATGTTCACACATCAAGTGTTTAAAAAAATGTGACCAGGCACACATACTGTTTTGTAATGTGATTTTTTTACTCCCAAGTATGTCTCTTGCTGTACTTCCCTGTTAGCATACGCTTAGACATATCATTCAGTATTTTTCAATGTACTTCACAGGTATTATTCTTTCCAGTGGATGAATGGAAGGCCACAGAGCGCATGTATCATAATTAACTTTTCCAGTGTAATTCGGATGGGTACTTCAATAATCTCCAAGTCTCTTACTATTATATAATACAGTAGTGAGCATCCTTTCATATGAGGACAATGGCATTTAGTTACTTCTGTAGGAAAGACTCCTAAAAGAGGAAAAACCCACTTTTAATCATTGCCCTCCCTGTGGTTATTCATGTGGTTTATTTCAGAAAACATCATGGCCTTTCCTACAATTTACTCTTCCAGATGAATTGTTTTTGTCAAATTCCCCACCACCCTCTTACAACTGTAATTAAGTTTTGATTGAAAGTGCACTGAAGTTATAGATCAATTTTGGGGGGAATTACTATAGAGCACTTAAATATTGTCTCCAGGTTTTTGTTTGTTTGTTTGTTTTTGACCGCATCATGTGGCATGCAGAATCTTAGTCCTTGATCTTAGTTCCCCGACTAGGAATCGAACCCGCGTTCCCCCTGCAATGGAAGTGCGGAGTCTTAACCACTGGACCGCCAGGGAATTCCCTATTGCCTCCATTGTTGACTGTTGTCTGTTTACACGGTGGGTCTAGGCACTTTATTCTTTAGTTCGTAGGAAAGTTAAGCTATGTTATTCTTATGTTGAACTACTTTATTTATTTTTTATTGAAGTAGAGTTGATTTACAATATTGTATTAGTTTTAGGTATACAACACAGTGATTCAACATTTTTATAGATTGTACTCATTTAAAGTTATTGCAAAATAATGGCTCTATTTCCCTGTGCTGTACAACATATCCTTGGATTTTATACATAGTAGTTTGTATCTCCTAATCCTCTACCTCTATCTTGCCCCTCTCCCTTCCCTCTCCCCACTGGTAACGACTAGTTTGTTCTCTATATCCGTGAGTCTGTTTCTGTTTTGTTATATACATTGGTTTGTTTTATTTTTTAGATTCTACGTATAAGTGATAATGTTGAACTACGTTATTGAACTCCTCAGTTTTAA
Source organism: Balaenoptera borealis (assembly GCF_965194805.1). Taxonomy (NCBI): domain Eukaryota; kingdom Metazoa; phylum Chordata; class Mammalia; order Artiodactyla; family Balaenopteridae; genus Balaenoptera; species Balaenoptera borealis. The sequence goes on along the minus strand of NC_138875.1, from coordinate 1,999,885 downwards.
TAAATTTTTGCCTTTTCTAGATGCTTAGACAATCACGCATATGTGCAAACATGACAGTTTTGTTCTCCTTTCCAGTGTTTTTAGCTTTTTATTTCTTTTCTTGCCATATTCCATTAGTGGCATATAAGATTAATGGCATATTCCATTAATGGCAATGAGATTGTTTTATAGATTCTTTTTTGTCCAGATGCTGGTATTGCCTCTTTGTCCAGAAGAAATATTTCAGAAAGTTTTGTTTTTCCCTTTGTCCTGAGAGAGTTTAAATCACAAGAAAGAGAGTTTAGTTCCTTGGGACCTTGACAGACTTCATCTGATGCCTTAGTATTTTGCCCCATATGGACGTACACTACTTCATTTTCTCCTTGTCGTTATTAAACTTATTTATCAAATAACATAGAATGGCATATACATTTCTACTCAATATTCTTTCAAAACTAATATTTAGGTATCATTAAGTACAGTATTTCATAAATTATTTTAGTCCTAGAGAATCCAGTGAGGAAAAAATGGGCAAAATCTGGAAAATATAAAAGACGATAAAAGAGGGAGAGAGAAAATTAAATCCTGTAATTAAAAAAAATGACAATAAGGAATTTAAAAAAGGAATGTGGATTAATCCTTGCCTTAAAAAAAAGTGTCTTGAAAATGTTAAGACTGTGTATTTGAAGTAAAATTTTGAGTGTCAAACAACAAAACAGACTTTCAGTAACTTTCTCAAGGTCTCTCAAATAATGAAGGGTAGAGATGGGTTTGAATCTAAAAGGTTGGATTCCAGATTCCATGCTGTCACCTGCTGCAGGATCACATCAGGACAAATAATCTATGGAGATGAAGGCCTTTCTCTGCAGGCTCGTGCTGGCACAGCTGTGTTACTGCAAAGACGATGTCCAAAGTGGCAACATCACCCCAATTCCCCCTCCAAGAAAAATGTTTCCATCAAGTGCTTAAAATTCCGCCATTGTAGAAGTTTAATTTTTTCCTGTGAATTTCTGGTTGCTTTTTTCTTTCTCACTGGAAGAGAAACACAGGCCTGTAACACAGAGTCAAATGCATCCAGCATCTTATTTATACTATGCATGGCACTGTACCTTTTATTCCTGAATAACACCCCGTTATAACATCTTCAAGAAGTTATATAAAAAAGACTACAGTTTCTGAGTTATTCCACACTCAAAATTGTCTTTATTTAGCCTTACCTGTGACTGATAATTTAGCCCGGTGCAGGGTAGGCTCAGACCAGCCCAGTGTGTGCTGATGAAATTGTCAATGCCAGGCCCTTCCTTGGTCACCTGTGGTCAGTTTTCTCTTTGGAAGCTGCCATTTTCTCCTTCTCGTCTCAGAATTCTCAGGATGTGTCTAAGGATGAATCTTGAAAAATTAATCTTACTTGCCTTTGAGGGGATCTTTTCAATCTGAAAAATTTTGCTCTTCTTCACATGTGCTGGGTAGGTCTTTTCCATTATTTCTTGGCAATTCCTTCACCTCTGTTATCTCTTTTGAGGTCCTCAACAGTCAGACACCGGAGGACAGAGATTCTACCTTTGTTTTCCCATTTTCTTTCTCTTCCTTCTTATTCTTTTGTTTTCTGTTTCACTCTGAGACACCTCCTTGACTCTATTTTGCAATGCTGCTACACTTTTAAAGAGTTATCGGCATATTTTAATGTCTGACAGCCTTTTCCTTCTCTAGTTGTTGAGCCTACTAGCACACTAATTCATTCTATGAACGTAACATCTTCTTGAATCTCTTGGCGTATTAGTTAAAGTTAATTTTTTTTCTATTCCCTGAGTTATCTCAGCCTTTTTCCTGTGTCAGTGTTTATCGATCCTTCTCTCCCAGGTCACCCCTTTTCTTTACACGCCTGAGGGTCTTTGATGACCCATTTATAAGGGATTGATTTTCTAGACTGTGTGAGTCTGACACTGCAGAGCAGTGCCAAAGCCTCAATCTCATTATACACTTTTTCTCCTTAAACAAGTTGAGACGCACTCGGCCAGTGGATGTGACTGCTTTGGGGGCCCTGCTCTCCATTACCATTACCAGGTGTGGTCACGTCTCCTTCTTGGTTTATCCCCGTAGTTGCTATTCTGGTTCTGAATTTATCTTAGTTGTTCCCTCTGAGATTTGCTGAGATGTACCATGTTCAAGCCCTGATTTCTGTGTCTTTCATACCCTGAGTGTGTGAAGATTTTGATGGTTCAGAGTCCCAGGTTGCTTGCCCACGAGTTACTTCAGAGCCTGGTGCCACCCTCCTAAGCTCCCTTTGTAACACCTCACTCATCCATGTTCTGCCCCACTGTTTACCCCATTTTTCTCTAGACCTTTAAGTCTGGATCTGCTGTACCTGAATAGAGAAGACAGGGAGGGTTAAGGGTGGAAGTAGTGGCCGGAGCAGGCATTCAGGGTAAAGCACTGCTCAGCACTTAAGGGACAGGGATGGCTGTCCAAATTTCTGGTCTGTGCCACCCTTGTTCCTTAATGCCAGGGGAAGTGTGTTGGGATTTATAAAGGCTCCGCCAAGTCCACTTAATTTTTCCGGTAGTTTCATTTTTTGAGGGTGTTTCATGAGGTTTATTTTTGCTTATTGTCCTTTGTCTCCAGATTTTGATATTAATTGGACGGCTGGTCTTCATTTTTGGTGTTGTTAATAAGTTTTACACTCTGTAGCAACTTGGGAGAAGCTTTATTGGAGGCTGCCCATGAGGTGAACGTTCCTTGATGCCCTAGAAAATATTAGCTCCTCACTAAAAGCACAAACTTGCGAATGTCAAGACTAATCATATCATTTACTTAATAAAATAGTTACACCAGAACTTGTCCTGAAATTAAGATGCTACTGTTGCTGCTGTCAACTCTGGCTTGTGAAAAAAAATCCATGAAGGAGAAAGGAAGGAGCAGGTACAGATGAACTGAGGGGCAAGAAACTAACACAGTATGGAGCCGTTATCTTCACGGCTCAAACCCCTTACAATTATTGGGATTTGGCTTCGCCTGCAAAGTTTGTTTATTTATTTATTTTTATTGAAGTATAGTTGATTTACAATATTGTGTTAGTTTCAGGTGTACAGCACAGTGATTCAGTTGTATATATACTTATACATATATATGTGTGTACACACACACACACACACACACATATATCCATTCTTTTTCAGATTGTTTTCCATTACAGGTTATTACAAGATGTTGACTATATTTCCCTGTGCTATACAGTAGGTCCTTGTTGTTTATCTATTTTATATATAGTAGTGTGTATTTGTGAATCCCAAACTCCTAATTTGTCCCTCCTCCTGTCCCCCTTTGGTAACCATAAGATTGTTTTCTACGTTTGTGAGTCTGTTTCTGTTTAGTAAATAAGTTCATTTGTATCATTTTTTTAGATTCCATATATAAGTGACATCATTTAATATTTGTCTTTCTCTGTATGACTTACTTCAGTTAGTATGATAATCTCTAGATCCATCTATGTTGCTGCAAATGGCATTATTTCATTCCTTTTTATGGCTGAGTAATATTCCACTGTATATATTTATGTTTTATTAATAAACCACTTTTGTTTAACTTGAAAGAATTATCCCAAATTTGGGATACAATACTCTCCGTATATGAAATATGATGGTAAACTTTTTAGTAATGGTCGGGTGAAGAAGTGATTTATTGGCTTACACTAAACCTATTGAAGGTTTTATTTTTTTCTAGTGACATATTGTCTTACACCCATAAGACTAAGACTAACATCACAGAATAAGGTTGCTAGATACTTTGAATAATATGAACATTTTTGAAATATCTTCTCAATCAAGCAGTTGGAAAAATAAAGTTTGTTCCAGGGTGCAGCTGGTAAAAACATAGCTCTTAGGAGGTGATTTATATGTGTAGCCCTTTGAAAGAGCGCTTATCTCTTTTCCTAAGTCCTATTTCTTTTCCCCAGCTCTAGAGTATTCGGGAGGCACTGATTATTTTCAGTGACTTAACCACTTTTAAAAAAACACACATATTTTAATTGGTCAATACTGGATTAATGTTACGTTAGTCACTATTAGTGTTATAGTCATTTAAACATTGCGTTGTTTGATGCAGCTTATAAAAATACTAAGGCGATTCAATGAAAGAGAAGAGAAGGGTGACTCGGGGCTATATTGCTCAATAGATTGTGAATTGATTTAACCTTACGTATGATAAAATGACATCCATTTATTAGACTATCTTAAAATTATATGATTAATTATACTAACTAATAACAAAGATATGGCATGGAGAGTATAAGAAAGACAATTAAAGTCACCTGCGTAGGTAGTGGCCATGCTAAGACCAGACTCCAGCCTCCTGTGTGTGCTTGGCTGTGGAACTGCTCAAACGGACAGACCCTGAGGGGGGTCCCTGGCTCACGTCCCCAGCTTTGTGTATTAGCCCATTTAATTTTCACAGTATCCTTTGAGCTGGGTATTATTACCGTTGCTGTCATAATCATCAGCAACATCACCATCATTATCTGCTGTGGTTAAGATAAGAACATTAGGGCACAAAGGAATTAAGTTTCTTTTTTTCCTTCTGTTGAGGTTTCTTTTAAAAATTGAAGCATAGTTGATTTACAATATTATATTAGTTTCAGGTGTACAGCATAGTGATTCAGTATTTTTACAGATTATACTCCATTAAAAGTTATTACAAGATAATGACTATAATTCCCTGTGCTACACAATATATCCTTGTTGCTTATCTATTTTATACACAGTAGTTTGTATTTCTGAATCCTATACCCCTTCACTCTCCCTTCCCTCTCCCCTTTGGTAACCACTAATTTGTTTTCTATATGTGTGTCTGTTTCTATTTTCCATATACATTTGTTTATATTATTTTTTAGATTCCACGTATAAATGATCTCATACAGTATTTGTCTTTCTCTGTCTGACTTATTTCAGTAAGCATAATCATGTCTAGCTCCATCGGTGTTTGCTGCAAATGGCAGAATTTCATTCTTTTTTATGGCTGTTGAGGTTTTGTGTCTTATCTCACCATGTCAACTTCACTCCCCTGGGCATAGATGATTGTGCCTATTAGCCAATTTGGAATTAAGTTTAACGTCACACTGTACTGAGTGGCAAAGATAGGATTTTTTTTAAAGATTTATTTATTTATTTGTTTATTTATTATATATGTATTTTTTATTTTTGGCTGCATTGGGTCTTCGTTGCAATGCGCGGGCTTCTCACTGTGGTGGCTTCTCTTGTTGCGGAGCACGGGCTCTAGGCACTTGGGCTCAGTAGTTGTGGCTCACGGGCTCTAGAGCGCAGGCTCAGTAGTTGTGGCACATGGGCCCAGCCGCTCCGCAGCATGTGGGATCCTCCCGGACCAGGGCTCGAACCTGTGTCCCCTGCATTGGCAGGCAGATTCCTAACCACTGCACCACCAAGGAAGTCCCAAAGCTGGGATTTGAACCTGGACAGTTTCAATCCCACACTAGTATTACTGTGTTATATAGAGATTTAAAGCTTCCTATTTAAGGCACTGTTCATTGACCACTTTCAATCATGTAATTAAGAAGTTTTTCTTCTAAGAGTATTTTATTTTATGCACCATTATAAATATCATTAGACCGAGATTTCAAATATGACAGCATTTGATTCTCTCGGTCCTTTCCCAAGTGGCCAATAATCTATGTGATGAAATTTTGATCAAATGACTTATTTCTCACATGGCTTATTTTAGGGGTGTCCTCTCCTAGATGAGTCAAAATAGTCACAGAAGCCTTTATGACCCCCATTCCAAACTGTGTTCATTTTCAAACTGAGCTCATTGCTGTAAGTAAAGGAAGCCCCTGTTTTCCCTTGCCCAGTTCAAAAGGGCACTTTGACCATGTCAGGATTGCACGTTTGGACTTCCTGGACTCAATGGCTCTTAACTTCACAAAGTCATTGACATCCTAGAGCATCTAATGAGGCTGGCACATGGATTTTGAACAATCTTTCAGGAGGTTCATGGATGCAAGATGCCCATCTGTGAAACCCGCCTGGAACCCACAGGACCACAAGTTACGTAGTTGCAGACCTGACATCTGGGTTGGGTGTTCCCTGAAGCCTTTGGCCCCCAGACTCTGTTAAACCTTCTGAACCTGCAAAAATGGTCTTGTAAGTGCTAGAGATCTCCCACCCCATGTTGCTGGAAGAAAAGGCAGGGCCTCTCCTTTGCAGAACCCATCTCAGCTCTCCTCCTGCTGGGGCTGAGTGCTGCATGACCTATCTGGGGACACGCTATCCTAACACGGAAGGAAAGAGACTACAGATCAAGGGAGCTGTATGATCTGCCCGGAATGCACCGGTGGGAGATGGGTGTGTACTTGTGGGATGGGATTCTGCAGCTGCCTGGAGAGCGGGGAGATGACTGATTTGGGTTCACGCTCCCGGGACACAGGATTTAATACCATGGACAGCGGCCCACTCTGCAAATCGAAATGGAACACTTATTGTGGTGGAGGAACTGAGGCACTGGCTCAGGGAGTGGTGCGAGCTGGGTGGACACCCTCTGTAGCCAGAATGTCCATGGGGTCCAGAGGACAAGTTCTTTTAAAAGGTATTAAAATTTTTATGTCTGTGTTTATCAATAAACATATCAGTATTTTTAAAATGTTAACTTGAATAATAATTTCATAAAATAATAAAACAACAAAACTGTAACTAGCTTCTAAATAAATCTCAGAACATTTCCTAGAAATAAGTGAGAAGAATTCAAACTGAGAAAAACAAAGCCTAATGGAAAGAACTAGTAAGTTTCTTAGCTTTTTGACTGATATACAAAAAAGGTCAAGATATTAAAGAGTTAAATAGGGTGATCATGGATACATCACAAACAAATGTGTGGATTCTTCCAGAGGAGATCCTATATCTAACCTAAGACAGAATACATTACATAAAACATGTCTCCCATTGTTAATGAGTAGCAAGCATTCAGTAAGCATTTAATGATTGATCAGTGATTGTTTTAGCAAACAGTTTCAGCCAACATCCAAAATTAATCATCTGGTCAGTCCACATTTGACACAAATATCTAATTTTAACAAAACGTAATTTTAACAAAATGTGAATCTGAAAGTTTGGTCAGTCTCCATTATTGTTATTACGTCCTCTGTTAATTAATCACACCCTCTAGATGTTATCCTCGTAGAAACCCAAAGAGCTTACCTTTCTGAAGTGACTTGACTTGCCAGATGTCACTCGGTTTAAGGGGGCATAATCGTGGCAAGACATGCAAAACAGGTGACATTCAGAGGTGTCGCAGGCACCAGGCTCCAAGTCCTGTACTAACCAATACTGAGATTTCAACAGCACTTTTTAAAAGACTTGATCAGAAAAGAACAAGTTATCTGATCCAAAGAAGCAGGCTGTTATTCTTCACAGAATCATCTGGAATGAGGAACTAGCAGACGAGGACAATAAACTAAATAAGGTTGATCTAAATGAATTAAGAGTCATCAACATGTGAGCAAAAAAAAAAAAAATGGAGTAAGAACCCGAAAGAGGTGGAGCCGAAGACCAGCCCCTTCTGCGCGAATCCCCTCCCCCAGGATTACAGGAGGCCTCGCCGAGCCCTCCTCCGTCTTGTAAACCCCTCCTTCTTTGCAGTCTGCCAATTCCTCCATTCCAGGCACCTTCCCAGGGTGACCTTGACCATCTCTGTGATGATGCCCCCTGACACCACTTCCCACCACCCAGCTCAGAACTGCCCGGAATGTTCACTGCGCGCCCAGTAGCATCCGACACTGAACGCACCCAAATCAGAACAACGGATTTTCTCCTTCAAATATGCTCCTTCTGGAGTCGTTTCTATCTCAGGAATTGACATCACCGTCCAAACGCTTTAGGCCAAAACCTAGGAATTGTCCTGCTTTTCCTTCCCAATCATATTCTAAATCTGACCATTTCTTATCATCTTTGTCCTTAAAATCTGATGCCAAGCCACCCTCCGGTGTCCTGGACAATCTCCCACCTGGATACCCCACCCACTCCGGCCGCCCTCAGTCCACTGTCCACAGAATCACTAGAACGTGCTTGTGAAGATACGCATCATTTCCTGTTCCTCCCCTACTTCACATTTTACAAAAGCATCCCATTGCAGCTAGAATAATGTCTGGAGCCCCACCAGGGCCTTGACACCCCCGAGAAGCTCCTCGGGTTTGCCTGGTGCCAGCCTCGCCTCCCTTCACTCACTCTGGCTCTTGTTTGCTTTTGGAGGGCGTTCTGCGCCGTGCACGTGTCAACTGTGGGTCAGGCCTTGGCCCTGTCTCCTGCTTGCTGTGTTCTTTCCAGACCTTTGTGTGGCTGTTGTCTTCTCCTCAGGCAGGTCTCAGATCACCTGTCACCTCCTCAGAGAGACTTCCCTGGTGTCCTACGTGCAGTAGAAGCCTCTCAATCCACTTATCACGGTCTGTGACCACTGTTCATAGGCTTACTGTCTGTCTTCTCCCCTTAGAATACAAACCCCTTAGGGGCAGGGGCTTTATCATTTTAAATACTGTAGTTGCAATAATTAGGACACAGACAGACACATGCTAGGCACTCAGTAAATATTTCTTGTTCAATCGAGACAGAACCAGAGGGAACCTTGAATGTCATCCGATTGCTTCTTAATACAAGGCTGTATGAGGAGCTAAAGAGCCACTTACTGAGATAACATCTTGGCCATCAAAACAGCAGGAAGTGAGTGTCAACATTATCAAGATGGAAATGGTACCCACTTTGGTATCAGTATCATTTAAAAATCCTCACAACTGCAACTTGGAAATATCTATCATTTATCCTAGATCTTATTGCTATATAGACAAGGAACCAATCTAAATATCCATTGGCAGTAGACTAGACCTGTTAAATAAATTATGATAATTCATGTAATGGGTAAAGACACAGGTGAGAAAAAGAATAAGGTGGATCTTCATTCGTTGACGTGAAAGATTTTCAAGAAATATTCAGAGAAAGAGAGGCAAAATCTAGATTTTTTGTATATGCTATCTCCCCATTCACGTAAATAAAATGTTTATGCTATATATTTCTAGATATGCATATAATTTTTTTTCTCAAAGGATACTTGTTAAGCCATTTCAGTGATTGTTTGGGGGAAAAGGCAAAGACTAAAGGGGCGGAGGTTTTATATCCATTTTTTTTGTTCTTTTTACAGGTTGCCAATTTTTAAAGTTTATTTTGCGTAAATATACATACCATAAAATTTACCATGCTAAGCATTCTAGATGTACTGTTTAGTGGCGTTCAGCACACTGGCAATGCTGTGTAGCTGTCACCACTCTCCATTTCCAGAACTTCTGTGATGCCCCAAACTGAAAGTCTGTACCAATTAGACACTAATCACCCAGCCTTCTCTCCCTCCAGCCCTTGGTAACCTCTGATGTACTTTCTGTCTCTAGGAATTTGTCTGTTTTAGGTACATTCAATTTTACGCCTTTCATTAGGACTTGAATTTTCTAACCATCTGCATGTGTTACTTTCATTTGTTGCAAAATGTCAATATGGATTATGAGGGCAACAGGATTATAGGCCATTTTCAATTCTTACCTATGCTTTTCTGTTTTAGAATCATCCCAATAAATGTTCTTTTACATGATCTCATGGAGAAAAAGATAATTGAATATACCTGGGTCAGAGAATGAACCAATGTACCATTGCTTTCAAATAAAAAGAAGACACTCATTTCTGTGTAATTCCCAGTGATACTGTTACTTTATTAGGCAGGTTACTGGGCACATCATGGAAAGGGGTTATTATTGCATTAATATGCAACGATTAATTAAGTTAAACTTCAGTGTAACAAGCTGATTAGAACATTAGGCCATGAAACGTGAGAGATTTCTTCCACAGCTTTCAATGAAATTGTTAAACTACCTTAAGAAATTGAAAGACTTGATATACTAAATTAGAAGAAAATAATAGATAATTTTTGGTGGCATAATTGCCAATGGTTCTAAGCACCACATATAAAATCAGCACACTTCTAGGTATTTACTCTTAAGGAGATAAGCCATCACAAGAAATAATTTCTGTAAGCACAACTGTTCACTGTGACCTCGCTTTCCATATTTCATTATTATAAGCCATCTAAATATTTAACAATAGGAAGAGGACTAAGTAAACTGTTGTCTATCTACTCAGTGGATTAAAAATGAGAGCTGATAAGAACATAGAACAATGTTAGGAATTCTTTCAGGATTGAGCAAATAAAAGCCGGGTGCATCGTTTTATGGATACTATATTTGTAATTATTCAAAAAAAAATCCACTGAAACTGACATTTGGTTAATCAACAGTTACTTAATCTAATTTCTTCCTGGCCTGTTGAAAATATGAACAATGCTGTCAATTGTCTATATGTCCAAGTTCTCCGCTTTCTCTGTCTCTCTGTCTCTTTGTCTGTCTGTCTCTCGTGTTCTCCTTCTATGTCTAGGGTGATCCCATCTCCCCTCTCTTTTTTGGTTTCTCATATTCTTATTCCTGGAATTTTAGGATTCCTCAAGGTTTGGTCATGCATTATCATTTCTCGTCACTCTGCACACGCTGTGTGGTCTGACCTCTGCCAGTTATGTTAATCAGGCTGGGCTGGCGGCAGTAACAAGCAGAGCCTGATATGTCAACGGCTCTATCAAATAGAGATCTGTTCCAGACTCCGTATTCTGAGTCTTCATTCAAGGCGGTGGGGCAGCTCTTCTCCTAGAGGTCTTTAGGGATGCAAGCCGTGGTTTCCTTGGAGGGACGGAGCAAAATTCCAATGGGTAACGGTTGAATAAAACTGAGTCTGTAGCTCACGGCACTCTGAGAAGTCAGACAGTGGAGGGGGGAAGGGGGACGAGCTTGAGGGAAAGCAGAATTAGAGTTTCTTCCAGGATGACTTGGTCTTAGCATATCTGTCGACTGAGGAAATGGAAGCAAGCAGAGGCGGACCACTCCAGGACGAGTTGGCATCACGGATGAGGGATCTGCTGGCGGAGGATGCAGGAGCTACAGGAACCAAGTTTCAGGTTAGCTTGGGAGAAGGGTGAGTGCCCGCTGCCCTGACAGGACACGGATGCACTTGGAAGTGAAGTGGATGGGATAGGAGGACTGGTCTGTCCGCTCCATTGGTTTTCTTGTAAAAGAGGAATTTCTACCTATAGTTTTCACTTGATTGAGTCCTACGAGATGAAACAATGACACTTTTCCAGAAAAGAGCCCTGGAAAATTTCCTTCATTCTTTTACACTAGAAAGTATATGTTTACTTCTCTTGTCAATATGTGTGAGTCTGAGTTTGAGCTGATGAATGCGGGATAAGCAAAAACAGCCTGGGCCATCGGAAGTACAAATGTGTTAACTCTCTCCTTCTCCCCTTTGTCTGTACCGCCTTGGAATCCCTGTCTCCATAATGGAACTTATCATGCTGTAAATAATGGATTTTGGTCTTTCTTCCCCATGGGGCTGTGTGGTCCTTAGTATCACCCACATTGTTAACCGTTTCTCTTCCTGCTGCGCTCAGCCCGGGATGGGGACACGCCAGCGCTCGGAGCTGAACGCTGAGAGTGGGTCACATTGGCCTCCTGGGCCATACTCCTTTCCTACTTTTTAACAAATAAACATTTTATTTGAGAAAAGTTTTTGATTTACAAATTTGCACAGAAAGTCCAGAGGGCGCCTGTGTACCCTACACCCCGTTCCTGCTGGTGTTGATATATTACGGCATCACCATGGTGCACTTATCATGTTAATGGACCTATGCTGATAGACCATTACTAACCACTCTCTGTACTGACTCTGGATTTCATTAGTTTCCCCCAATGTCTCCTTTCCGTCTTAGGATTCCATGCAGGGACCACGTGACATTTAACCTCATGTCTCTTTAGGCTTTTCTGGAAGTGCCGGAATTCTTAGATTCTTCTTGTTTTTCATGATTGACAGTTTTGAGGAGGACTGTTGCATATTTTGTAGAATGTCTGTCAACTTGAGTTTGTTTGGTTTTTTTTTCCACGGTTACACGGGGGAGATGGGTTTCGGGAAGAAGGCCTAGAGATGATGTGCCATTTTTATCGCATCCTAATTAAGGGCATATCCTTTCAACACGACATCGTGGTTTATGTTGACCTTGGTCACTTGGCTGGGGTGGCATCTGTCAGGTTTCCTCAATGTAAAGTTACTCTCTGCCACCTTTCTGTACTGTGGTCTTTGGAGGGAAGAAGGAAGTTACTACAAAAGGCTACATTTGAGGGGAGGGGAGTTGTATCCATCTCTTTGAGGGGGTAGAATGCACTTAAATATTTGGGATTCTTCTGTATGGGAACCTCTCTCTTCCTTCCCGTTTATTTAATCATGTATTTACATAAGCATGGGCTCTGGGATGTTTGTTTTATACTTTGGGTTACAATTCAGTACCGAGTTGATTTTATTGCTTCCCCTTCTTCTTCTTCCCCTCTTCCTCCCCCTCCCCCTCCCCCTTCATCCTCTCCCTCCTCTTCCTTCCTCCCCTCCCCGCTTTTTCTTTCTTTCTCTCCCAGATCCATTTAAAATGGATCAAGACCTCACACCCAAAGAATGAAGTGACTAGTTAAAATTTCAAGCAATATTGCATGATGGGCAAGTTTCAGAGGCAAGAAATCCTGTCTAATTTGACGGAAATTTTGTTCCACTTTGGCAGTTACTATTTATCCATGCATAAGGCACGCTTTGTTGGGCTAGAGTGTAGTTTTCAACAGGTTTATTGCCAAAAGCTTTAGTGACAGTAAACAGTCTCTTTTTCTGGTTAATGCTTAACAGAACTCATTTTCAGGGCCCAGTTGGAAACAATCAAGCAGGAAACATCTGATTTAAGGATTTAAGGGTTTAAGGGTAAGGTTCAAGGATTCCCTTGGTGAAGTTAACTTTCTACAGATCCTGGGGACAAAGTTGAAGGAACTTTCCCAGAGGCCCATATATATACCTATTTTCTGGGTTGTTAATTTCACTAAGTGGAGTCTGGCAGAGGGTCTGTCTGCTGTTAATGAGTGGGGTGTGTCTATTAATTCTGCCCCCTGGAATCTCATGCACAGCTACGAACCTCTCGATTCACATGCAGACTCGGGGGTTTTAGTCTCTCTTTGGAAACAAGGAGCTCACCTTTACAGGTCGAGGTACTGAACTTGTGTTCCCACGTGCACCCCCTGCTCGGAGGCCTGCTGAGGGTGAGCTCCGTGTCTTGCTCACTTCCTTAGCCGCGTGGTTCTCTGCTGCCTTGCAGAGCTGGTGCTGGCCTCAGCACTCAGTTGACCGGTACGCGCTGTCCAGGGTGGCAGTCGCATTCTGAGGAAAACTGCCGCCTCTGTTGCTGAATGTTACTCCTGAATGTCACTCTGTGCCACACGCAAGGGGTTTTATGTACATTATCTCCCGTAGTGATGGAAACAAACCTATTTTACAGATTCATTAACTGAGGCCTAGAAAAATTGGGTCGGTTGCTCTAGACCGCTCAGCGAGTAAGCTGCCGAATTCATGCTCTTCACTCTGTGCTTTAGTATGGTAACTCCATCATCTACTAACGTTTCCACAGTTTCTTTTGTAAGTTATAGTTCTGTGTACATACAATGATAATACGGGCACGCCTCAGAGATACCACCGCAATAAAGCAAATATCACAAGAAAGCGTGTCACATGCATGTTCTGGTTTCCCGGTGCATATAAAATTTGTGTGTACACTATATGTACGGTTGCCTGCTAAGTGCACAAGAGCATTATGTCTAAAAACTAATGTACATACCTTAATTAAAATTCACCTTTATTGCTAAAAAATGCTAACCATCATCTGAGTCTTCAGCAAGTGGTACTCGTTTGGCTGGTGGAGGGTCTTGCCTGGGTGTTGCTGGCTGCTGACTTATCAGGTTGGTGGTGGCTGAAGGCTAGGCTGGGTGTGGCAAGTTCTGAAAATAAGACAACAGTGAAGTTTGATGGACTCTTCCTTTTACAAACGATTTCTCTGTAGCAGGCAATGCTGTTTGACAGCATTTTATCCACAGAACTCCTTTCCAAATTGGAGTCAATCCTCTCAAGCCCTGCCACTGCTTTATCAACTAAGTCTGTGGAATATTCTAAATCCTTTGCTGTCATTTCAACAATCTTCACGGCATCTTCACTAGCAGAGACTCCACCTCAGGAAATCACTTTGCTCATCCATGAGAAGCACCTCCACATCCATTAAAGTTTTATCATGAGATGGGAGCAATTCAGTCCCATCTTCAGGCTCCACTTCTAATTCTAGCTCTCTTGCTGTTTCCACCACATCTGCAGTTACTGCCTCCACTGAAGTCTTGAATCCCTCAAAGTCATCCATGAGGGTTGGACTCAACTTCTTACACACTCCTGTTAATGTTGCTATTTGGACCTCTTCCCATGAATCACGAATGTTCTTAATAGTGAATCCTTTCCAGAAAGCTTTCAAGTTATTTTGCCCAGATCCATCAGAAGAATTACTATCTATGGCAGCTGTAGCCTTACAAAATGTATGTCTTACATAATTATACTTGCAAGTTGAAATTACTCCTTGGTCCGTGGGCTGCAGAATGGACGTTGTATTAGAAGGCATGAAAACAACATTAATCTCACTGTACATCTCCATCAGAGCTCCTGGGTGCCAGGTGCCTTGTCAATGAGCAGTCACACATTGAAAGGAGTCTTTTTTTCTGAGCAGTAGGTCTTAACAGTGGGCTTAAAATATTCAGTAAACCATGTCGTAAGTGGATGTGTGGTCGTCAGGCTTTGTGCTTCCATTTATAGAGCACAGGCAGAGTAGGTTGAGCATAATTCTTAAGGGTCCTAGGGTTACTGGAATGGCAAATGAGCATTGGCTTCAACTTCAAGTCACCAGCTGCAGTAGCCCCTAACAACAGCCTGACCTTTGAAGCTTTGAAGCTAGGCATCGACATCTCCTCTCTAGCTATGAAAGTCCTGGATTGCATCTTCTTCCAGGAGAAGGCTGTTTCATCTACACTGAAAAGCTGTCATTTGGTGTAGCCACCTTCCTGAATTATCTTAGCTAGATCTGGATAACATTTCACCATAGTCCCTGTAACTCAAAATTCTTTATACCCATTCCGTCCTTTAGGAAAATAAAATCATGACCGACAGATCCAACTTGGGCTGTTTGAAAACTTTTCTTCATTTATTCAACAAACAGATCAGGAGAACACAAATTAGCAAGAGCTTGCATATATGAAATAGTCTCTCTTTTGTAAACTCTGCCTCTCTGCACTTTGGATCAGTCAACGGCCACAGCTACATTGTAAACATTTGGCAAAGTACCAAAGCTTAGGAGCTTCCAGAAATCGTTACCCTGTGCCGAGTCCATGGCAGGCATAACCCGTCACCATCAGAGTGGGTGTCGTTGGTGCTCTCAGCTGACCCACTTCTCAAGGCGTGGACGGGCTCTCTGACCCCGACCCCTGACCCCTAACCCTGGAGTAGGTAAGTGTTAGAGAAACGGATGGAAATCCAGGCCAGGGGAGGACGTTTCTCCTCAGTGCTGGGGTGTCATGTTTTCCCTGATATGAAGGACAGAGTTCTCCCAGTTGCTTTAACAAAAAGCTTAGAATAAAACAGAAGGGCTAAAGGAGTAGACTGATGAATACAACTGGATAGATGAAATCAATGACACCTTTTAAATGCTGAAATGCAGGGCTTCCCTGGTGGCGGAGTGGTTAAGAATCCACCTGCTAAGGCAGGGGACACGGGTTCGAGCCCTGGTCTGGGAAGATCCCACATACCGCGGAGCAACTAAGCCCGTGCGCCACAACTACTGAGCCTGTGCTCTAGAGCCTGCGAGCCACAACTACTGAAGCCCGTGCGCCTAGAGCCCGTGCTCTGAAACAAGAGAAGCCACCGCAGTGAGAAGCCCACGCACAACAAAGAGTAGCCCCTGCTCGCCGCAACTAGAGAAAGCCCGTGCGCAGCAACAAAGACCCAACGCAGCCAAAAATAAAATAAATAAATTAAACAAAACACCGTTCACTTTAAATACTGAAGTTCAAACTGACTTTAAAGAAGTTCAACATGTATTTCAGAAAGAACAATGTCAAACATCGTAAAGTATCAGTTATGTAAGTGGACGATAAGGCATTTCCTCAGCGTAATTAGCCAGAAAGCGTTTGTTAGTTACAGTCAACCACAGGCTTCGTGGGCACATCCGTGATGCTGCAAAGATCAGCCCCCTCCTCCCTCCCCACCCAGGTGTATTAGCAGCAAGGAGTCGGAAAGCGGCTCACTAAGGACATTCACAGTCACCCGAGTTATTTCAAGGATATTTTGCTCGCTTTTGATGAGGTTAAATGAGGAGTTTCAGGACAGCAGTAATGTCATTCAAGGATGCTTTGCTTTCTGCCTCACCTAAGTTTTCTGTGTCACAGGACCCAATCCCCTTTCTAGACATGCAAATGACTTTAATTTCAAGACCCATGCTTTTCTCATCTTTGATTTTCTGGCAGCATCTAGTACAGTGACTTGCGTTTTACAGGAGGCTTAGCAATGCAGCTTTCATTACGTGTTAAAGGACTTTGAAAATTTGTCCATTTGTAAACTTATGATTTGCACACTTTTGGGAGTGTGTATTTATTACAATTCAGTAAGAAATGTTTCTTAGAAAAAGCTGCACAGAGAGTAATCCTTTTTTTTTTTTTTTTTTTTTTAAGTTTTTGGCCTCAGTTCCCTGACCAGGGATTGAACCCATGCCCCCTGCACTGGAAGTGTGGAGCCTTAACTGCTGGACCACCAGGGGAGTCCTGAGAGTGGCCCTTTCTTGATGTAAATGTTCTACATTTCATTCCTAGAGGGAGGATCGTGTGATGGCTTAAGTGGTTTCCTTCAGGGAATGAATGAATCAATGCATTAAAGGAAGAAAAACTATTTACAAAGATGATACTTAAATCAAATGTTGAGTGGCCTCTCACTATTCTTTGAGCCCAGTTTTCTTAGAAATGTTAAGGGTAAACATAATGATTACCTTAAATGTGAATAAAGAGAAAGAAACAAAGAGATAAAAAATGTAAAAATTAGAAATTTTAATCTGGAAAACAGACCAAAAATAACTGGTTTCAAGCATTGATGCATTTAATTTATATCATCTTTTATATTCTTTTCTCTTTCATATATACCTTATTTCTCAAATTGAGCATGAATATCTAAATAGTTGAGATGTGTTATATACATTTCCCATGAAGCAGTGTTGTATCAGACCTTTCTCAGTTGGCAGAACCTGACCTAAAATACACTTGAAAAAAACCAGGAGTTCATTATCTCATGTGACTGGGAAGTCTTCAGGCATGGCTGGATCCAGCAGCTGTAGAGCTGTGGTCTGGGCTCCTCTCTCTCCATCCCTGGGCTTTGCTTTCCTTCATGTTATCTGTGGTCTCCAGGGGTTCACTTCCCACGGCAAGAAAGGCAGCTCTCACCCTATGTACATATCACAGCTTAGAACCCCAGGGGAAGCACAGCCTCTGGAGTCTTCTGACGGGGCCAAGCGTGGGCAGGTGCTCATTTCTGGAGTCAGGTGAGGATGTCGAGGTAGCAATCAGGATTACTACAGAGTGTGAAGGCGATGTTCCTAGCACCTGCCAGGGATGCTGGCAGATAAAGCCTGCATTCACATCAGCGGTTTTCTACACGATGGGACCTCAGTGCATTATACTCTAGAGGGTACTGTCACCCACTACAGCTGCCAGGACAGGCGCAGCCCAAATAATCAATAACAGTGTAAAGATCAAGAATATCACACGTGGAGTGGAACTGGTTCAGCCGAGGGCCCCAGGTGGCGGGGCCTGGCGCTCAGCAGCAGGGGCCCTGGTGTCCGGGGCACTGTCGTCTCAGAATCTGAGAGGAGAGTTGCACTGACTCTGCAGCCCAGAGGGGCTGCGGCCACCAGACAGCAGGTGGGACCGCACCTGGCCTCTCCTGGGTCTCGGGGGATGGAGGGGAGCAAGGGCCCAGCCAGCTCGCACCCTCCCCACGGAGATGATGCGGGTGAGCAGACAGCTGTCCTGGGGAGGCCCGGCGTGAGCAGGAAGGGCGCCCAGGGCACACGAAGGTGGAGAAGGAGGCCGTAGCTGCAGGGGGGCTGCGGCCACCTTTCAGCAGACGCGGCGCTGAAGCAGGGCTTCCCTCCAGAAGCTGAGAGTAAATCCACGGAGGAGAGAATCTGAATATCCCACGGAGGAAGCGATCTGAATATTTATCCAGGAGAGAGTCTGCGGGTTCAAGAGTGGGAAACGCGTGCCCTCGACACACAGAATCATGACTCACAGGTGCTTCGAGAAGAGACAGCAGAAGGAGAAGTGGGTCGCCCCAACCCACTTGAGAGTCAAAGACACCCCAGGAAGAGGGCCGCAGGGTGGCCGGGCGCCAACGAGAAGTAAACGTTTCCCGGGTGTGACAAAAGGACAAGTGGCATTCAGATGGACGGAGCAGCGCGAAACGAGGCGAAGCCTCATGGAGAAGCACAGTGTGCAGGGGGAGAGTTCATGTGGCTGGAGCAGCGAGCCCCCGGGAGAGCAGGGAGAGCCGAGAAGGAGCCGCAGAGACGTCGGCTCCGCTGTGGACGGGCCCCTGTGGCCACAGCGCCTGGTGCGAGACCGGCGAGGTCCGGACGCAGGACTGGCCGGACGGAACCCCTTCTCAGGAGGATACTCGCGCGTTAAGCAGGATGGAGCCCCGAGTTTGCGCGCCCACCTTCATGTCCTCTTGAAAACCCAGGGTAATCATTCTGTCAGTTGCTCACAAATCCCATCCCCCGTGTGCTTCAGGGTGGTCCCTCACGACACAGGACCAACACAGTGACAGCCCATGGACGTAAACGTTGAATCCTAAGGTGCCCTCTACTAGGCGGACCTATAACAGGAAGTACCTGGATGTGGACCTGTTTTTTCAGATTTGTTTCTTCACGTTCCCAGGAAACTTTTCACATCTTTCTTTTTATTTATTTATTTATTTATTTATTATTTATTTATTCATTTCACATCTTTCTTTAAAGGTATTTTTCTAAATTTCTCTCCCCCCCCCAATATATTTATGATACAGCATTAAAGTTTACTTTGAAAAATCCTCCCGTCTGGGCCGTGCCGCCCTGGGTGAAAGTAATGGGGTCCCTGGCATCGCTGAAAGCCTTAGCTCTGGAAACCTTCCAGCCGCACACACGTGTTTCCTGGACCAAAGCCTGAGGGAACTGGGTGGGACTCATTTCTGTAGCTGAGAGCAGCATAGACAGTCACAAGGTAAAGGCAGGTGGTGTGACCTTCCAACAGGGAGAGGAGGAGCCAAACCATCTGCCAGAAGAAAGGTCTAGAAAGCACTGGGCCAGCCTCAGCACCCGGAGGGAGGAAAGGGCTTCTCTGAGAACTTGTGCCCACATCACCCGCCTCCCATGGGGTCTGAATTTACACACGTGTGTTCTGAGGCTTATCAAGCTGAGACATTAACTTAAAAATCCCCGAGTTGATGGAGCCATGGGGGCAAATGGCAGAAGCAAAGGCAAATACTTTTGTAAGAAGGTCCTCTTAGCTCACGTCTTGTAAAATTCCCACAGACGCATTGTGGCCAAGTAGAAATCGAAAGGACGATGCTACACAAGCAGCTGAGAAGAAGCCACAGGAACAGGTGCCCAGGAAAGAGTGCACAGCATCATTGGGCTGCAAGGGCTTCAGAATTTCCAGAACATAAAATCAGCACATTTGAGACACCTGAAGGAATCAGAGAGGTCATTAGAAACATGAGCAATGAGAAAGAAAAAATTAATAAAACTAGTCCTGGTGAACTTGAAAAAAAAAAAAATCTATTACAGATCAAGAGAGAACAGTGAAACGGGGGCTGTAGAATTCAAGGAAAACCGACAAATTGGCCCAGAGTAAGGAATTAAAATTATGAAAAAGTGATTAAGAGGCACCGAGGCAGATACTGTAGAGCACAGGGAACCATATTCAACATCCTGTGATGAACCATAATGGAAAAGAATATATATGTGTATAACGGAATCACTTTGCTGTACAGCAGAAATTAACACAACATCGTAAATCAACTACACTTCAATAAAATTGAAAAAGAAAAAGAGACACTGAGGCAGAGAGTGAAAAGGCCTCACTCGTGTCTCTCAGAATTCCAGGACGAGAATGCCAACAATGGGGAAAGTCAATATTTAAAGAGAGGGCTTCCCCGGTGGCGCAGTGGTTAAGAAACTGCCTGCCAGTGCAGGGGACACGGGTTCGATCCCTGGTCCAGGAAAATCCCACATGCCGCAGAGCAACTAAGCCCGTGTGCCACAACTACTGAGCCTGAGTGTCACAACTACTGAAGCTCGCGCGCCTAGAGCCCGTACTCTGCAACAAGAGAAGCCACCTCAATGAGAAGCCCGCTTACCGCAACAAAGAGTAGCCCCCGCTCGCCACAACTAGAGAAACCCGTGTGCAGCAATGAAGACCCAACGCAGCCAATATATATATATATTTAAAGAGATAATGGCTGAGAATTTTCTAAAATTGATGGAAAATATTAATCCTCAGCCTCAGAAGCTCAACAAACCTCAAGAAGGATGGAAAATAAAAACAATCAAATACAACGAAGTGAAATTATAAAACACCAAAGATAAAGAGAAGATACTAAAAATTGAGAAAACAGTCAAATTATCTACAAAGGAATGATGATAGCATGGCCTGACTTCTCAAGAGCAAAAATAAAAGCTCTGGAAAGTTGAATAATGTCTTCAAGTCACTGAGAGCCAAGAGCTGTCCATCTGGTCGACCACCGGCTGATGGTTGAACTAACCACAGTTTTGGGAATAAATGAGCAATTTTTATGGTTGACCCCTACTAAAGGAAAATTTGAAATAAATTCTTTAAGAAGAAGGAAAATGATCTCCCCCAAAGGCCTAAGAAGCACACAGGAGGGCGGACACTGCGATTGGCAGGCAAGTGGATAAGTGAGAGGAACACTGCTGTGTAATCCAGCCATAACGATGCCTGATTAGGGGGAAATTCAAAGAACTGAAATACTGGACAGCACAACCAGGGCTGAGGATGGCAAGGTGGGAGGAGAAAGGGTGACTGAGGTTAAAAGACACTCTAAGACTTTGTGTTGTTTATAGTGTTTGGTAATGGCAGCAATTAATTTTAAATTCTATCAATTATTAAGATACTGATCTCTCCCAGTAACTCAAGACTAACCTATCCCATGTCTAATAAACATCTAAAATTTAACAGATTTCCCCCACCTCTAAACCCTCTCCTTTCACTCTGTCTTAATTCAGTAAATGGTGGTTCTTCCGTCCAGGCTGTCTGACTAAGGCCCTGCAAATCATCCTTTCTTTCTTTCTTTCCCACCTTAAATCCACCTGCCAACACATCTCGCTGACTCAACCTTTGAAATATCCCAAATCTGAACTCTTCTTGCCACTCTTGGTATTTTCCATTGTCTAGATTAATGCAAACTTCTTTGCTGGTCTTCTTTCTCTTTCTTAGCTCTTCTGTGGTCTGTTCTAGAAAGCAGAGCAAGCATTCTAAAATGCAGGGTGAAGTGCCCTAGTGGCTTTCCATCTGACTCAGAATAAATTCTGAGGCTCTCTCCTTGCTCTCCAAGGTCCAATAGCATCTGTTCCCGCTTTCTCCAGCTCATCTTTCCTGACATCACAACTTAGGAATCTCCCAGCTATTTCCACACCAGGAACTCAGGCCTCCTTGTCCTTCAAACATGCCAAGCATGTCCCTGCCTGGTTGCTTTCCCTCTCACTAGGATGCTCTACACTCAATATGCAAAAGGTGCTATGATCTGAATGACATATGTTCATATGTTGAAATCCTAAGTCCCAGCATGCTGGCATTAGGGGGTGAGGACTTTGGGAGGTGGTTAGGTTAGGAGGGTGGAACCCCAGGAATGAGATGAGTGCCTTCATAAACGAGACCCCGCAGAATTTCTCTGAACCTTCTCCACGTGGGGTCACAGCAAGAAGGCAGCCACCTATGAACCAGGAAGCAGGCACCGGCTCTGCGGGTGCCTGGATCTTGGGCTTCTAGCTTCCAGAACTGTGAAAAATACGTTTCTGTTGCTTATAAGCCAGCTGGTCTATAGTATTTTGTTATAGCCTCCCAAACAGACTAAGACAAAAGGCTTTCCCCTTTACCTCTTTCAGGTTCCCGCTTTCCCTGACTGCCGTATAATTACACTCTCCAGTCACTGTATCCTATCCTGCCTTCTCCTCCTTCATAGTATTTATATGGCATATTATAGCTTTATTTATTTTTAATATCTTCTTTCCATAATAAAAGATAAGATCCATGAAATAAGGGACTTGGCTTTGTTCGTTGCTCTATTTTCAGAACCAAAAATAATTTCAGGCACATAACAGACAGTCAAGGGTAACTAGTAAAAGAATAAAAACAGACCACATTCCTTCCCCTTCCAAAAACAGGGAAGAAGCCACCTTCAAGTGCAACCCTCAAGATGTCAAAAAAAAGGGGGGGGGGGGAAAGAAGCATGGAAATAAAAAACAAATAGGAGGTATAAAATAAAATGTTAAAAATAAGTCCATACAGATTAGACTTATAATTTATTATAACAATACATGTAAGCAGACTAAACTCATCAGTTAAAAAATTAGAGATTGTCAAGTTGGATTTTAAAGTAATTCAGTTATGTGCTGTATCCAAGAGATATCAGGAAATCACAGGACATAGGAAGATTGCAAAAGGTAGAACCAGCCAGTGAAATGCAAAGAATGTTGGTATATCTACAGTAATAACAGACAAAGTATACCTTAAGGGAAATATAATCCTAACCATATAATGTTCAAATAAGGCAAAAACCCCACAGTATATTATTTAAGAACATATGCATATGCCATAAATGTATAAATAAATGACTGATAGAGGATGCATTTCGGTTACCTGGAGATGGGGGGGGGGCAGTGGTGGAGGTTGTGATTGGGGAAATATATAAAAGTGGTTTCAACTCTACTGATAATTTCTTTTATTATTCTAAGCGGCATGGTGGGTACATGAGTATTTCATAGAGTTTTATCATATCTGTTCCATGTTGAAAATAGTTCATAGTAATAAGAAAACTCTTCCCCAAATCTAATTACAAACAACTTTTGATGCAACAGGCTGTCCAACACAGGGTACCCTGAAAGTGTAGGTCAGAGAGCCCCTTGGGAAGAAAAGCGACACGGAAGGGCAGGACAGTTGAATGAGATTTCCAAGCATCCTCTTAGGGAAGGCAAGGGCGTTCTTGGGTCAGCCAGTTACTTAAACTCAATCTCATCCTCGGGAAATGTGTGTGGATATTAACAAGGGAATTGTGAGTATTAAATGAAACAATGAATGCACTAAAGTGCTTGGTACCTAGTAGGTGTTCAGTGAACTGCATCAAGATCTTTCTGGAAATGAAGCAGAATAGAACTAGCAAGTTAGAGTCAAAGAGAAATTAGATACTAATTACTTCCCAGACTTCCCCAGGCAAAGTCAGCACCTGCCCGAGGGAACGCTGCATCATCCCCTTCATCTTTGTATTCCCAGCGCCCTCAAGCACTGTGTCTGGCGCATAATGGACACTCAGGCATCATCTGGAGAATGCTGAAAGGTACCAGGATTCTTATGGACAAATCATATAAACACTGCGAATAAAGGAATCAAGTTCACCTCTCTAGTTGTGAACCAGCAAGATTATAAACAAGGATAATGTTTACTAACACTGCTACTGTACACTTAAACATCTCTTTTTTTGGGGGGGGGGCGGATCCACATTTTACAACAGTGGTATTAAACGTGTTCTTTTCACTTCACGAAAATTTCACGTCTTCTGTTTATGTCACTCAGATGAGTAACATAAGGCAAAACCGATCTAAAGTTGGACGATGTAAGCACGACACCTTCCCCTTTCGTCTTATCCACATTTATCAAGAAAACTCAAACAGGCCACTAGTTTTTCTTTCCTGCTTATTTGCTCTCCGGCAGCGGGCAGGGAGGGGCGGTTGGGATTAGGGCCTTTACAAAAACTCCAGGTGGCCTCAGGGCCAATCACCGACTTCTTGGGCTTTATTCCTGGGGCAGGGAGGGCGAGGATGAACGGCGCTGACGGATATCGAGGCCTGCGCGCCGCCGCCTCCCCGCCCGGCGCGCACGGAGCGCGCTCAGCTTCCCCTGCCGGGGCCGGGGCTGCACGCGGCGTTTGTCGCCTTCGCTGGACGCAGGCAGGTCCGCGCCGCGCGGAGGAGAGCGCGCGCGCGGCCGATCGTGGCGAGGAGGTGGGCGGCGACCCATCCCATTGGGATTCGTCCGGTCTCTCCGCGCGGGGAGGCCCCCGGCGGGCGCGGATTTCCGCGGGGCTGAGTCCTGCCTACGTCTCAGTGGCGACGGAGTGGCCCCCGGCCAATGCCCGCAAAGGCACAGAGCGCTCTCCCGTTTGACCAGAAACCGCGAGGGGAGAGAGGCGCCGGCCGGCTGGGAGGCGAGGGGAGCCCTCTCCACGAACCGCGCGGTACGTGGCCGCGCGCCCGGCTGTGTCCCCGGAGCGCCGCGGGAAGGGAGCGGCTCAGAGCAACAGGTGCAGCCCGCAGCCACTCCCGGGACGTGCGAGACGACCTGCAGGGGCTCGGAGTCGGTAAGGCGCGGAGAGGGCTCTCTCCACCCGCAGGGCTGCACCGGCAGGTCCCTCCTCCCGGGTTCGGGCGGATCAGCGGGCGGTGGTGCCTGGACACGGGGAGCCCTGCGTCCTCCGGACAACCGCCCCGGTCCGGGAAGGTCCAGCTCCGGCTCCGGTCCGTGTCCCCTCTCGGGCGGCCCCGTCCAAAAAGACGGTGCCACTAGGCACGGGCGCCCGGGCGCGTGCCCATCAGGGAGGCTCAGCCTCAGAAACTCGCGCTCTGCGTGCCAGGGGCTGGGTGCCCCGGCGCCCCGCCGCGCCTTCCCTCCCCGGCCAGCACCCTTCGCCGGCGCGACCCGGGCGCCCCCCGCGCGCCATGGAGCTGGCGGCCGGGAACCTCAGTGAGGGGAACGCGAGCGGGCCCGAGCCCCCCGGCCCGGAGCCCGGGCCTCTTGTCGGCACCGGCGTGGAGAACTTCATCACGCTGGCGGTGTTCGGCCTGATCTTCGCGCTCGGCGTGCTGGGTAACAGCCTGGTGATCACGGTGCTGGCGCGCAGCCAGTCGGGGAAGCCACGCAGCACCACTAACCTGTTCATCCTCAACCTGAGCATCGCCGACCTGGCCTACCTGCTCTTCTGCATCCCCTTCCAGGCCACGGTGTACGCCCTGCCCACCTGGGTGCTGGGCGCCTTCATCTGCAAGTTCGTCCACTACTTCTTCACCGTGTCCATGCTGGTCAGCATCTTCACCCTGGCCGCGATGTCGGTGGACCGCTACGTGGCCATCGTGCACTCGCGGCGCTCCTCCGCCCTGCGGGTGTCCCGCAACGCGCTGCTGGGCGTGGGTTTCATCTGGGCGCTGTCCATCGCCATGGCCTCGCCGGTGGCCTACCACCAGCGCCTCTTCCACCGGGACGTCAGCAACCAGACCTTCTGCTGGGAACAGTGGTCCAGCCAGCGCCACAAGAAGGCCTACGTGGTGTGCACCTTCGTCCTCGGCTACCTGCTGCCCCTCCTGCTCATCTGCTTCTGCTACGCCAAGGTGGGCGCGGGGCGGTCCGAGGGCCCCCCTTCCCGGGACCCGCAGCGGCCCCGCCCCTCCCCTTTGCCCTCATTCCCCAGAGCTTTCTGCGGGGACCGCGCGGTGCCCCATTCCTGCTCCCCCGGCCTCGGCTTGGGCTCGCGGGTTTGACGTTGCGCGGAAGTTCCTCGGACTTTGGGCAACGCCAGGGAAAGTTTGCAGGTCCACTTCCCGGGCGTCCGTCCTCTCGCCCCGGCCCGGGGCCCTGAGGTTGTCCCGGCGGAAGGCGGCGTCAGCGCCCACTTCTCAGTAGGTGAAAGCCGCGCCGCCCCTTCAGCCCGCGCGAGGACCACCCCAAGTGGCCGCAGGGTCACGGCGAGCGCTCCATCCTCCTGAGCGCACGCCTTTGCCGGGGGGAGGGTCCGCGCCCCTCCGCAGCCCTCCGCAGGGCCCGATGGGGAGATTTCCCTGCCCGCGGGGTGCACGGGGTTGGGGGGCGGGCGGGGACCGGCTCTGTGAAGCCGCTGCTTCTGGCGACAGAGCTTTGACTTTCGTCTTATACACAAGTTGGGCGTTACAAATCCAAGTGGTTAGACAGTATTTCTTCACGGAGTCTTGAGGGAGTCTCCAGAGAACTTGGGATGGATGGGCTTCCAGCTGCTGTTTCCCCGTTTCAGTCCTTTTAGGAAGGGGTAAGGAATATGAAGTGACTCAGGTGGCAGGTCAAAAGCCCTACCGCTGAGAGACACACTGTTGACACACCTCTGGTCCCCTACCCCGGCACCTCCTTATTGGGAAGATGGCTGTTACCTTGCCGGCGCAAGCCTCCCCCTCGTAGCTCAGCACAATCACCTTCTCTTTCATTAATAACACATGAGTCTGAAGATTTTATACTGATCTCAAAGTCTTGTTTATACTGGAGTAAAAGTATATGCTGGCTAGTCATGAGACGTGATTCACGGGGTGAGCTCCGCTCTCCCTGACACACCCTCCCCAGACCCATCACCGTGGGAAAAATACTGCTGTAACCACATTCTGAAATTTCCACAATTCTATCTTCATCTCTGTCTTCGTATCTCTCATTCTATTTCTCATAAGGCCGGGACTCTAGGACTCTGAATAATCAGATGAGGTAGAACAGCAGTCATTTCTTATATTCAATACATAGAGTTTTTTGTGTTTTTTTTCCCCCAGCAGAAATCTTGACTGTAAGCCACCTGGTTTTGTCTGTCCCCTCTCCCCATGTCATCTGTGTTGAGTTATGTCTGTTTTGAATGGTAATATTTCTGGATGTGATCTGAAAGAATGTCCTGCATCAAAGGGTTATATATAAAGAGGTGCGGTAAAGATGGGGAAATTGGGAGATCACTGCAGCTTAGCTCTTCGGTAAATGGCTGTTTTATTCATTTCATCTTGTGCAAATGCAAATCAAAGCTTGGTTTGCACAGCCCAGTGGTCTCCAGTGTGCGCTATCTCACTTAATCTGCAGGCCACCCAGTGGGTTGGAGCCATTGTGCATATTTTATTGATAAGGAAAGAGGGTTCTGGAGGAGTGAAGCAGTTGACCCAGATTATGAAGCTGGTAAAGGGTTCAGGGAGGATTTCAGTGCAGGAATTCCCGGTCCCCCAAGAGAGGGGCAATTGCTGAGGGCCTGTAGGGCATGGACCTTGGGACTAGAGGATTCTTACAATATTTGCTTCTTCATTCATCCTGACACGGATTAGACTTGAAGCATATTCTTCCTTCATTTCCCGAAAGTCTTTGGGGAACATAATTCAGGTCTTCTTAATGGAAACAACAAGGTAAATGTCTAGGAATAAATTAGGTTACATTTCTGTCATTTGAGAATTTATACAAGTCACACATAGGGCAAAATTTAAAATTTTTCAAAAATTCAAAAAATACATGATCATTGGGATATTTTTTATATGGAAATAGTTTGCTTTTAAGCATAACTGGAAATTTCTTTGGAATTCAAGGTAATATTTGCATATTCATTCCAGGGCTTGAAAAAGTGGGAGTAATGACCTCCAGTTGCTTTCCTTTGGTTCAGTCATTAAGTGTCTGCTATGCGCTGAAGGATTTTGCTCCTTAAATGTTACATTCAGGACTGATTATTTCCCCAAGGCCCAGGTCTGCTTGCCACTGTGAAAAGTCACAAAGATCAAAAGACATCTAAGATCACAATTTTCTATAAACTAAACAAAGGAATTGCATTCCAGACTGGACTTCTGCACTTACGAGTATTTAGTGGAAGGTCCTTTGCAACTGACACTCCTTGGGAAACAGAATGAATGGGCTGGGGGGTGACTCCGGGCCTCCCTCTGCTGCCCTGGAGCTGCTCTTGTCCAGCGCTGGTACCTTACTCTCTTCCCTCAGAGGGCATGCTTGTCCTGGACCCTCCTTGGCCCGACATGAACATGACCTCTGGGCCTGCCCACCCGCCAAGTTCCCCCACATCCCCAGAGACATCCGACACCCAGGATGACCTTGGCTCAGGTTTGAGTGTGGGGTTTCCTGCACATACTCCTAAATGTACAGAATGACGGAGAAATGCCACCATGCCATGGTCATCATCTTCCAAAGAAATGTAATCATAACCCATCGTGCAACCCACGTTTTTCTCCTTTGGTGACAAGTCCTTCATTGGGTTGCATCACAGTTTATCAATGAGGGTTCATAGTGTGGGCTCTCGAAGTGAAACAGAGCAAAGAGGAACATACTTGGGTGTTTTCTCCATTGACCACTCAGCAACGTTCCTTAGGCGCTTTGCAGTTACCGAGACGTGATCCCCCCGAGTTTGTGGAAGGAATGAGTAACCCCTGGGGTAGTGTTATGAGGCAGGTAACATTTGACTTTTCCGTGTGGAGTCCTCTCCAGGTGGCCCTCTCTGATTTTGTTTTGCTGCGTCTCCTCTTGTCCCTTGCTTTCGGTGACCAGTGTCCTCCTGTGGTCTTCTGGGAAGGCTGTCCCCAGAGAACCTCACCAGGCCGGTCCTCTCCAGGCAGGGTCCTGTCCAGCCCTTTCCTTCCCCTTGAAAGTTCTCCTCATTTGTTCCTGCCAAAGCCTCTCTTCTATCTTTGCCCTAGATTTGATTTTTTATACCCCAGTTTCTGTTGGCAGGACAGTAAACTAACCCATTGTTAAAGTGTTGAGAGTGATCCCAAATGTCCCTGTAGCAGGTGAAAGGCTTGTCTTGTAGAGACGCTAAGCCCCTGTAGGAAGTGAGGAGTATCTCAGCAGAGCTGGGAATTTGGAGTCGGAAATTCACGCCCCCCATGATGGCTGCTTGACCTGCATAGGAATCCCGAGGAGGTGAATAAGTCCCGTGGCTTCACAATCAGGGAAGGGCCCTCCAGAAGGGCTGCATCCAGCCGAACGGAGCAGGCTTTCACAATAAGTCCAGTTCCGTTAAATTACCTCCGTGCTGCGGTGCTTCAGGGGGACAGAGAGGTGGCTGGGACACTGCTTCCAATTTTTGGAGAGACTCATTGAGTAACAGATGGACAGTCTAAAGCCCTTAGTCACCCAGAGCTAATTTTCCTTAGATTTTTCACTCAGATGGGGCATAAGAAAGAACTCAACACCAGTGTGGCATATGTACAGCCGTCTTGGCCCTGTTGTATAGCTTATGTTGTAAATTCTTACATAGAACCAAAGTGACTCACATCATTTCTCCTGAGCATTACACTGGCGAGAGAAGACAAAGCTAGTTTCTCTAAGGAAGGAAACCAGTGTCTCCCTGGAAGCCTTCCTGATGGGACATTAATTGTAGAACCTTGCTGAATGGTCTGCCGGTCATCAGTGATGCTGGAGGGCAGTCTGTAGTTTCTCCATGTATCTAGGATTTAACATACGGCAGGGACCTGGGATTGTTAAAATGTAGAGTCTTGGGGGAAACCAACGTGGAAGCGAGACCAACAAGGATGCACATGTGGGTAGCGGTGTGGCTCTTTCTGGACGAAACCGCAGAGCTCCCTGCACCAGAACTCTCTGCCAGCAGGTGCTCCGGCCGCAGATGGCACCTGGGCGCCCCTCAGGGTTAGAGGAACAGGTGTCCTTGGCAATTCTTAGTCATCGTTACTCCACCACCTCATGTGAATTTCAGCTTGAATGACCTTGTAAATGATGGTGGTGGTCCCATTTCAGAACGTCAAGAAGTGTCGATGCAAAACGGACAGTGATTTGTGCGGTCTGAGACAAACCGATTTTATTAGTCTGTGTTTTTCAGGTCCTTAATCATTTGCATAAAAAGTTGAAGAACGTGTCAAAGAAGTCAGAGGCATCGAAGAAAAAGGTAATATTCATGGGTTTACAGCCTATGCGCCGTTTCTAGAGCTCAGTTTATGTATACTCTTAGCTCTGCTTGCATCCACCCAATGCCTGTGACATTTTGGTTCCTGGGTACAGAGATTTGAAATGAGCCTCTTACCATTAGGCAGAGGGTAGAAATGGGAAGTCGGCTGTTCAGGGTGGCCAGGTGATCGTGCTGCACGAAAACGTGGATGCAAGTCTCGGGAGGGGAGGAAAGGTGTATTTTCTGGATTCTGAGCCTCTTGAGAAGGTATGTTCTAGGTTGGTTGGGACAGAGTGTCGAGTGGCTGGATCCGTACTTTGCATGAAAGTACAGTCATTTTATTATGTATTTACCACCTCTGATGTGATTCCAGAAGGCCCTGTCTTAATAATCTTTCGAGAGAGTGTTGTTACAGTCTCTCCCTGAAGCCTCAGAAGCAGACGCACTGTTCTTCTCTCTTCCTCCCAGACTTGTGCTGACTTTGGCCCCGAGGGGAGAGAACTAGAGATGGGAGGGGCCTCAGGGGAATTCAGCCCATTTTTAATCGTCTTTCTCATCCCGTGAATTCTGAATTCCAGAAGCTTCTCCTGAAGAGTTTTACAGCATCTAACATCCTGCAGTTTATCACACTTCACATTTTGAGGAAAAACTATTTTACAAATCAGGATTAGTTTACCTCTTATTCAGATAATACCTATATCATCTCTGATTTTTAGAAAGTAGAATGAAAGTTGATGAGATTATTAGACCATATGATTAGGGAGGAGGAGATTATAACCAGACATCTTTACACGCAAATATTACTCATAACATCTTAAAATACCTTGTTTTTCCTTCTAAATATTTATTATGATCAAGGACACATAATTTGCAGAAATTATAGTTTAATCATATTTGCTTTAAAAACTTCTGCATAAATAAAGTACAGCTCTTCCTGACTTTTCCTTGTTTATAAATAATAATGTGGCTAAAAACACACCTGTTTTCGGAGTCCGTGAAAAGAAATGGCAGACAGTTGGTTAAAAAGCACAAAATTTAGCTTGTATTTGAAGAGGTTAACACCCTTGGGGAGGGAGGGGGCTTGCTGAACTTCCTCAGAGGTTATGCCCTTGGAATGTGGTACCTGCTTATGATTGATGCCAAAGATTTTCTGCCTCTTGACAGGAAGGAAATGAAACTTTTCTTTAGCATTGGCTGGATCTTATTTGCACGCTACAGTTAGTTTTAGTCTCTATACTTGAAAACTATTGGAGAGAAATTGTGGAGATTCCAGAGGAGAAAAAGTGATTAAAAGAATGAAAATAGATCTTGGAAGAAATGATTAGAAAAGCTTCTGTTTTACAGTAAAAAGATCTAAAGATTAGTGATTAGTTTAACATTTACATCGTTTGGTTTTATGTGTATACGTGTGTGTATGGGGGTGCGTGTGTGTGTACATATATATGTGTGGGTATATATTATATACATATGTGTAAATGTAATTCTTACCATGGGAGAAGTTCTCAGCATTTGGAGGAGGGAAGCTTTTCTCTTCCATGCTCACAACCTCTGACCCTTAATAACCACTGAACAGATGGCAGATCTCTTTTGGTATATTTAATTGCCTCTTTGTTTGCACAGAACAAATAGAGTGTGGTGCTGGGGCGTGTGTGTGTGTGTGTGTGTGTGTGTGTGTGTGTGTGCACCTGCGTCTAGGCAAGGGATGGCACATAGGTGCGGGGGGGGGGGGGTAGGAAGAGGGAATGGGAGAGAGAGAGGAGAAGGAGGACAGGGAGACGGGAGACCCAGGAAGAAGAGTGGAGGGTCCAGGACGGAAAGCCAGCTTGACTGTCAGCACTGAAGGCAGAGAATGGACTGGCTCATGGTGACGTTGCCCCGGGTCTTCGCACAGAAGAGCGTTCCTGGCGTGTATACATGTTCAGTTGCTGGCGGATGACGGGGTGATGTGATAAGATTTTGATAGTTCATTCATTTCAGCTGCGCCCGTTTCCAGCTCCCGTCTTAGTGGCTGAGTAGGGTGCCTTCCTCTGTGCTGTATCCACCCACATAGGGACCCCTTAGTGTTAAGGCTGGTAGCGCTCACGGGGCAGAGAGTTAGGTCTTTCATCACAAACGTGCCGAACAGTTATCCTGCATGTTTGGAGGGAAATACAAATGAAGAGTGTGATTTCCGTTGCCAAAATAGTAGTAATCATAGTACAGAGCCCTGTGCTTGATTAATGCCAGGCTCTGCTGGACATAAAGAAACGTTTTCTGGCACAAAGCTGATCAGATACTAAAACGAGATTCTTAAACAATTTCCAGAAGACTTCCCAGTGGGATAGACCTCCCCACCGGATGGTTTCTTCTAATAAGGAAGTAGATGCGAGGCCCTTTTGGTACCTTCTCAACCACGAGGTTCTTTCAACAGCTGTTCTTTTTTTTCCCCTTCTGGCTTGAAGTAATTCAGCAAGCTTTTTGGCTGTCATTTATACAGTTTACAAAATGTTTTTCATCACTCTCATCTTTTAGTCACTTTTTTCTTCTCTGCCAAGTTCCATTAGACGGATTATGAATAAAATTCTTTGAAGAAAAAAAACAGATGTCTCAGATGGCTTGAAAAGGAACATCTCCGAGGAGGAGGAGAAATTAGTATTTTCCAGATATACTTTCAGAGTGAGGAGTAAAAAGAAGGCAGGCTAATAAAGCGCCCAACCTCAAGTATAGGAATTAGTATAGAGATTTAGCACATGACCTTAAATGATGACTTCTTCTCTATCAAACGATGATACGGTGCTTCCGTACTCTGCACGGACACATGGGGGAAGTAGGAGGTGCGTCGGGTGCACATCCATCTGTGATTGAGGCCAGTGATACTGTAAGAAATGAAAACAGCCTCATTCCCCACAGAGGGGACTTGTCTCCTTACCTGCTGACATTTCAGAGGAGAAGAGAGGAAGCAGCTTTTGCGAATCTTTCCGAGGAGACGTGTGGGTCAGCCTAGGCGCTGTCAACATTGAGGAAATACTTTAGCCTTTCACTTGGGTTGGGTGAGATGATTTGCTTTTGTTGTGGCTTTTGTGGAATTCTTCACCGGTTCTTCCAACACCCGATTGAGATGTTTAGAAAGGCAGGTTCCTGGGCAGCTACCTAATCCCCGTGACCTATGGAAGCAGAGCCATCGGGCACGAGACCTAGATACCAGAGTTTTCGCAAAGCTCTGCCCTGCATGATGATGGCTCGCTGATCTGCTGGAAAGCCGGGTTTGTGGTTGTTAGTACAACGCTTTATTTTGACCGGGTCTTGACCTGGAGCTGGCGTATTCCAGGCGCCTGCTTTCTGAGTCGGGTGTTGGAAGCAGTGGTGGCTGCAGGCCCCGTTCTGCAGTGTGGACTTCTTTCCTGCATTCCCTCCCATGTCTTCCCAGTTCCCTGGACCCAGAGGCATCTGCAGCAAGCCTCTGCTGCAAAGGAGACAGAGGAAGAAGCCATGTACCGCCTCTGCCTACACGCAGGGATGTGCTCGCCTAACGTGACGCCTTGGCCGTGTGGACGCCTGTGGGGCTGAGCGCCAGGGCCCGTGTGCAGGGCGCCCACCTGTCTGACGGGCTGAATGCCTGTGAAACAGGCAGAAAATAAATAGTGAACCCTTGCTGACACTAAGCTGGGAGCACAAACATTCTATTAAACTCTTTTGGGAACAGGCTTCGATAGATGATAGAGTTTATATAAGTACCGATTGAGTATTCTTTCCTGATTTATATTGTAATTGGAATCCGGTCACATTTCAAAGCTATAGGTAGACCAAGAAAAAGAACCTCGTTCATGGTTCTGAAAAGACCAGTGGAACTGCTAAAAATAAAAGGTAGATTTTGAATGGACTTGGGTAAACAGACAGTAACAAACACCCCACAGAAAACATACCATACTGCCCATTGCCCTACAATGATGCAAAGATACAATATGGCTCTTATCAATAAGCTGCCGGGGTATATTTCTGCCCTAAGCTTGGTACTTAGTAAGAACTTCCTAAAAGGAGCAATGCAACAGAATATCCAGAGAGTATTTTGTGAAGCACAGAGATCTTCTTATTGTCTTAGAAAGAACAGATGATGTGTTCTGTTCTATTTGTAGGTGTAATTACGTCTAGATGGTTTTTATTAAATCATCTGGGAATGTATCCCACACACTAATGGATAAACAGATTGATAGCAGACAGTCCCTTAATATATGTGAGCAGATTGCTTGTTTGCTTTGTGTGTCATGTGGTCGGTGGCTTCAATCGGTATACCTGCCACCCTATAAAAACCTGTCATCAGGTTTGTACCTGAGTTGTTTGAAGTGTTGAAATGGACCAGGCCCAGTCAGGGAATCATCAGGTTGGGTCACCCTCTTCACAGGCCAGGACAGTGAAGCTCAGGGAGGTGACATCATTTTTCAAAGGTCGTTAACCCGTTTATGGCTGATGTCGGTCCTCGGCTTTTGCACGATCCGTGCACCTTCTGATGGTGAGCTTGGCTCTCATCTCCAGCCCCCCTGACCACCGCATGTGCCTTGACCTCGGCCTGCGGTCTGAGCATCTCCTCTCCCATTTCTGCCCGGGTTTCCCGGCTTCCAGCCCGTCTCTTGGACAGACTTCTTCTCCGAGTCAGTCTGCTATGTCGTGTCCCTCCTGGAGGAGTCTTAGTCCTTACGTTCGGGGTGGTGTTGTCCTTAACAGCAGGATTCTAGTTCATGGGAAGTAATAGGAAAGTCATTTTGTCTTGTGGGAACGTTCCTGCGGGGCCGGGGTCTGAGCTTCTCCCGGGGAAGAATGTGTGGGTCCCCAGTGGTTTCCTAGTTGTGGAATCACTTTGCTCCACCCTGCGAGGTTGTAGGAGAAAGAAGCCTCCTTCCTTCTTTCTCTCTCCTTCCCCTCAACCTCCCCCCCCACACACTCGTGGACCCCAGTCGAGATCCCAGTCTCTGTAGAGGGGAAGGTGGACAGGGGACCACCAGGTAGGGCTTACAGTCGATTTAGGGCCGTGGCTGGGAGGGGACGAGGGGCACCCACGCTCTCCTGCTCTGGGAGGCGTCCTGACCACCAGGGCTTCAGGTGGTCACGTTTCCGCTCTGCATGTTCAACGCGGTCTTTTAGAGCATCACAGCCTGGGCTTGATCTGAGGAGGAAGAGAGGCTACTGGATTCCCAACCTCAGGAGAGAGACTGAAAGCATCTCTCTCTCTCGTGTCCTTAATATTCCTTTCACCTTCGAGGAGCAAACGCCCTAGAAGAGAATGGAGGGGGATGGGTGCTGGAGCAGGGCAGGGACCCAGCAAACATCCCCCCCTGTGATTCAGTTACAGGACTGAGCCCACAGACCTGCCCTAAGGCTCCGCGGTCCAGACAGCCCTGGGTGCTCAGACACAGGGATGCAGCTGCCGTTACCGGGTAGATCTTGTGGGATGTCCTCTCCCTGAGCGCCAGCTGTTCAGAGCATGGTTTGGGATCACATAGACCGGCCTCCAGCTGTAACTCTGCATCCCGCCGGGGGCCACCAGGCACTGTCCTAGCCAGGCTAGGTCTCAGTTTCCTCATCTACACCGCGGATCATGATGTGGTCTGCCCGGATTGGGGGCAGCGAGTGAAGAACGCACAGCCAGCCGTCAGCCGAGGTCGCCTCTCGGTGCCCCCCACCCAGCCCTGGTTCTGCCGTCAGGCGGTTGAGCCCAGCTTACAACCTTTTAAGGAAGAAACCAGCTGATGGCTTTCTATTTTATAGTTTAAAAAATGTTAATAGCCCACCGTCTTTTGTTCGAATCCCTAGAGATGGAGTTTTCAGTTAGTTGCACGGTTAGCTTTTCAACGTGTCCTGATTTGGTGGTGATGGAACACAGGAAAAGTGTCCCAAGACTTAATCCCAGCCCTTTAGGTTTCAGCCCATGGCGGGCACTCAGAACAGATGCAGCGGGGAAACGGGGGCGCACGCGCGGCGCACGGGAGGGAAGGCTCCTCTCGTAACGAGGTTATTGCTCGGGGAAGGTCTTCTCCATCATCTGCTCGGCAGAAATCTCAAAGGACGCGTGTGGACCCTGCCTCTGATTTCTAGGTGTTTCAGATTTAGGAGCGGCAGGGAAAGGTTGAGACACGAGCAAACAGGGAGACAGGCCCTGAAATGGCTCTCTGGACCCACTGCATGTGTTGGGGTCTCTAAGTGTGTCCAAGTTCAGCAAGGTGAAATAAACATCTCTTCTTGTCTGTTGAGGCAGCTCTTGGGAGCAGCGTTCGCGAGCTCAGCCGAGCTGCCTCCCTGGGCTCAGTCCCACTGTGTGCCGTGCAGCGGGGTGTAAAGTTACCGTGTTCAATCTGTGTGTTCCTGTTGCCATGACTCAAAGCACGCTTCCTGGTATCCACATGCGTTTCACATACCTGCTAGGATTATTCCCTATGGAGGGTCAAGACCGGTCCCGGGGAAGTTTTGAACAAAACTGCTGCACGAAGTGAAGGTTAACTAACACCTAAGGCAGATTTAGTACTTACTTGATCCTGTGAAAATACACAGAAAATTCTCTCAGGGCGTGCTGTAAAATGCTGGGTTCCTTTCCTGCTGTAATCGATGCATTGCCTTTCTTTTCCTTCTCCTAGACCGCGCAGACGGTGCTGGTGGTGGTCGTGGTTTTCGGGGTCTCCTGGCTGCCACACCACGTCATCCACCTCTGGGCTGAGTTTGGGGTCTTCCCACTGACACCCACCTCCTTCCTCTTCCGGATCACCGCCCACTGCCTGGCGTACAGTAATTCCTCCGTGAATCCCATCATTTACGCGTTTCTCTCTGAAAATTTCAGGAAGGCTTATAAGCAGGTGTTCAAGTGCCACGTTCGCAATAAGTCACCTCTTAATGACGCTAAAGAAAATAAAAGTCGAATAGACACCCCACCATCAACCAATTGCACTCACGTGTGAAAAAAGATCAGCGTTTTCTTCGTGCGGCGTTTTCATACTTGTGGACTAGACACATAAAAAAATACAATGAGGTGTTAAGCAAGGCAGCAACTCGTTACCTTAACAACAATTCATATTGTATGAGTTAAATTCCACTTGTGTTTAAAAGGTACTTTGATCTACCTGGAAAATCCCTAGGTCTAGTGAAGATTATTTCTAAATTTTATTTTATTTCTAAATTCTACTCCATAAGCAAAAGAGAATAAAATAGTTTTATACCTGTTAAGAAATGAAAGTTTAATAGAATTCCCTAGATTTGCTCAATTCTTCATAGGATAAGGAATAAGGACCTAGAAAGATGGTCAGGAATATTTGTGATCTACATTTTGAAGAAAATTTATTTAGAAAACGTGTTTATGCTTTAGTTCTTCAATTTTAAGATAAGGGGTAATATTAAAACTGTGTGTTTTAAAATACGATCGTGGACACATGAAAGTGCTCCCTGAGTTTTATTTTTGCGACCATTTATATTGAGACACTGCTATTTGATGGAAATAAGTTTAGTGCACATGTCACATTTGCTCCCAGTTGTAAATAGTGTACAGGGCTTCTGAGTTGTGCTGCATCTGTCTGCGATCATGAGGTCCATTAAGTTTATCTCAGGAGGTCAGCAGGTGTTGTGGCCATGACCCTGGGTGTCAGCCATCGGGATGTCAATTAAAAGCTATCCTGTGAACTTAGTCTTTATTGAGTTGACTAGAAAAATCAGGGAAAATCACCACCTGCAACTATTCTAATAGTGGAAGCTGTGAATGAGATTCTGAGAATGAAACTGGACATTAAAATTATATATATATATATATATATATATATATATATATATATATAATATATATATGGCAAGGTATTAGCTATGCCTTGAATGGAATCTACCCAAAAGAGAGAATTTAAAAAATGTCAGTGAAGATGATGTACAGAAAATAATTTCCATAAATTCAGAACTTAGCAAGTCATATGAGATAATTGTCATGCCATGTGAGGAAAGCATACTAAATGTTTGGTTCAGATAAATTTTGAAGAAAGCAAATCTTATGAATGGCTATACGTAGGGATATCATATCTTGTACAGACAAATGCTTTTTTCATTAAATTTGTAATGATGTCTAATGCACATTTACCCCAAATTATCATTCCCTCTGGAAATGTTAATTTGGGCTTCAAATCATCATGACTTGAGTTTCAAATGTAGTTTTTGTGATGATTTCATATTTACAATGAGAAAATAGTATGAAAAGATTAAATGATCCTATATTAGAAAATAATTTTCAGACTGTAAGACTTCGATATATTTTAGGATGATACAAAAGCAAGAAGAGTTTTTAAAAAAGAATTTTGTGTAATGTACACCTGTGTCAAATCAGTACTTCATGTGAAATACCAAATTTTAGATCAAAAAACCCAACTCGATGTAAGTCTTTGCATGATAACTTCTCTAGTTCATGAATTTACTTTCACTAATTATATTCCTCCAGAAAGCAGTGTTTACATTTGCAATGGTATAAATAGTTCTCTGGACAGAATAGGAGAAAATTATCAGAGAGGGTGGGAAAGCATGAGCTTTCATGTTTGATGGCCAGGGGAATAAATTACGTATATGTGTATGTGAGTATTTTTAAGAACAATGTAAGTCCTTTGCACAGAAAATTTTTTGCACTTTATTCAACTGTAGCAGCAGATACATTTTATCCTGACGACGATACCTCATGTGCTTTGTGGAACTTGAAGCTGCCA
Organism: Balaenoptera borealis; assembly: GCF_965194805.1. Taxonomy (NCBI): domain Eukaryota; kingdom Metazoa; phylum Chordata; class Mammalia; order Artiodactyla; family Balaenopteridae; genus Balaenoptera; species Balaenoptera borealis. The sequence goes on along the minus strand of NC_138875.1, from coordinate 1,961,274 downwards.
TTGTGAATGCCGGGACAACTTCTGGGTGTGTGAACGCACGCAGCTGCACAAAGAGCTGCCTCCCGGTTGCCTTTGGACTTGCGTGGATGATGGCGATTCCCTGCACCATGGCTGCTCTCTTGTTTTCCTCTTCTGTTTTCCACGCACTCAAATGAAGTATTAAAACAAATACAGTAGCCAATGCTGCTCTTTTCTAAGAAGTGTTGAGAATGGGCTTCGACATGATGTAGTTACCCTTGTAATGCCTTGGTCCCTCCCAGATGACGTGATCACGGACTCGCAAAACCCAAGTGTGCCGAGTGTAAAAGCAGATCGCTTCATTTTATAGTCAGATAGGATATTCTTCCTGCCATCGTCATTTTAATCAATTCCTCTTGTTCAGAGTTGAGGTTATCTCTTCCTCTAACGGGTTTTGTTGCTGATGATAACGTAGGTCTGCAAAGATGTAAAGCCCTGTAAAGTTTCCTGAGCGAGGGGTTGCAGAAGAACGTTTATTGCATCTGCCGGCCAGCTGCTTCCTGGGGCTCCGATGTCCTCATGTGTAATTAACGGGACCCATTCAGAGGCCCCGCCCCTTCTTCACTGTATAACCCAGCCCCCTGCCTTCCTCCCAGAGGCCAGGCTAAAGGAGAGACACCCAGTGCGTCTTTGAAGTCCGGCTGCTGGATAAACCTTGTTTTTTGTGTTTTTTTTTAACATCTTTATTGGAGTATAATTGCTTTACAATGGTGTGTTAGTTTCTGCTTTATAACAAAGTGAATCAGTTATACATATACATATGTCCCCATATCTCTTCCCTCTTGCATTTCCCTCCCTCCCACCCACCCTCCCTATCCCACCCCTCTAGGTGGTCACAGAGCACCGAGCTGATCTCCCTGTGCTATGCGGCTGCTTCCCCCTAGCTATCTATTTTACATTTGGTAGTGTATATATGTCCATGCCACTCTCACTTTGTCACAGCTTACCCTTCCCCTTCCGCATATCCTCAAGTCCATTCTCTAGTAGGTCTGTGTCTTTATTCCCGTCTTACCACTAGGTTCTTCATGACCTTTTTTTTTTTCCCCTTAGATTCCATATATGTGTGTTAGCACTCTTGCACTGTTGGTGGGAATGTAAATTAATACAGCCACTATGGAGAACAGTATGGAGGTTCCTTAAAAAACTAAAAATAGAACTACCATACGACCCAGCAATCCCACTACTGGGCATATACCCTGAGAAAACCATAATTCAAAAAGAGTCATGTACCACAATGTTCATTGCAGCTCTATTTACAATAGCCAGGACATGGAAGCAACCTAAGTGTCCATCATCGGATGAATGGATAAAGAAGATGTGACACATATATACAATGGAATATTACTCAGCCATAAAAAGAAATGAAATGGAGTTATTTGTAGTGAGGTGGATGGAGTTAGAGTCTGTCATACAGAGTGAAGTAAGTTAGAAAGAGATAAACCTTGTTTTTCAGTGAATTTCAAAGAAAATTGATGCTTTCTCCTTAGATGTGGCTGTCTTAGTGCCCCAGGGCAGCTGTTATTTTTCTGGGCCTTTTCCTTCCCCATGGGGCTGTGGCTCTGGAATATTTACATAATGGGCAGGCATGCTGGCTGTTTCATATGCACAAGCAACAGTTTCGGTTGCCTGCTGATGAAGATAGGGACTCGGATGAAGGGACTGTCTTGTCCTGTGTTCCCAGGAAGAGTTTAGATGGTCTCTCTGCTGTTCTGACCACACATGTGCTCAGCAAGGTGAGGGCTGAGGCCATTTTCTGAATATCTTAGGGAAATCCTTTTGCTATAAATGGGACCGTTCTACTGCACACATCGGGAATCAAACTATCGTTTCCCCCTCCTCCGGCTTTCCCAACCCCTGTGCTTCTATCCTAACTTGCTTCTAGGCAGAGTTCCTCACTCTGACATATACCATAGTAAAATTCCTCCTTCACCCCAGGCATACCAGTGGAGGGATGTCTGAACTGTGTGAGCCATGCAAGGCTAAAAGCTTCCGTGACTCAACTTCCAACTGGGACCCTGAGGATGATTGCATTTGCTCAGTGTCTCAGATGCGTTGGGATGGTGCACAAATGATTCCAAGAAGTTAGCTGAAACCCAAGGTCAGACTTCTGGGCAGGAGAGAATCCATTCCCTTTCCACAGATGCCACAGATACCTGTACGATCCCAAGTGCTTGTGTTCAAGCAGCCTTGCATTGAGTAAAGCAACGTACTGTTCAGCTTAGTCATATTCTGGCTTAAAAAGCTATTAAATATGTATATAAACCACCTGGTCATGTAACTTGAGTCAAGAGATCAAGGTGGCTCCTTCTGGAAACTTACCATCTAAAATTTGTCAATTTCCAACTGCACTGATTACAAATATCTTCCTGGTTTTACATTTCTAAATGACCTTCTATTTAAGGTAATTGTGTTCTTCTCGGCCATTAAAAGACGTTGCATGTTAAGTTATTTGTCAAGCAGATGTTAATGACTTGTTTGTCTAAGGACGTGTTTATTTTAAAAGTCTCTGTAGTTAGGGTAGGTGGCCTTAAATGCTGATGGTGATTTGTCTTGGAAAGAAAAAAATTGCAAAATGGATTTAATTTGTGCTGTATTTTAATACTTTCTCTTTTAGAAGTGGAAAATTGAGCCTGCAGGACGATTTTAAAAGCTTCAGCCTCCTCGATGTGGGCTATGTGTACGTCAGGCGAGCGTGTCTAGGGGACCGTGCTCTGCATCGTCTCCATCGCTCAGGATTCTGTTTCTTTACTCGTGAAAGCACCACAGATGGTCCAGATGGTGGTTTCTTTTCCTACGTGAGTGTGAGTGCCAGGTGCACGCACATCCGCCTCCTGCACCTGGGCTGCCATCCTGGGATTCGGAGGTGGGCAGGTCTGCTCAGTGCGGCAAGATCTTCAGGACGTTCACAGGCCCTGGGCACTGCCCCCCTCTTCTGGGTCCTGTACTCACGCTCAGGACACCTCCTGCTGCCCTGAGAGTGTGGGTTCTGTCCTGGGGGCGGCAGTGGTGGTGGGGACATCTCAGGGATGGAGAGTGGGAGGGGAGGGTGGCGAGTAAACGCTCTACTTTTGTGCACCTGGTGAAATACCCTCAGCTGGGCTTTCTCTCCCAGTCTGTTTGAACATTGGCCAAGTTTGCTGTATTCAGACAGTTGTACAAAGAGCCGATCCTGTAGCTAAAGCTTTTGGTGTCACTTTGGGGTGGAAAGCCCCATCCTTTTCTGTCTTTTTTTTTAAATTGAAGTATAGTTGATTTGCAATGTTGTGTTAGTTTGTGGTGTACAGCAAAGCGATTCAGATATATATATATATATATATATATGCTTTTCAGATTCTTTTCCATTGTGGTTTATTACAAGATATTGAGTATAGTTCCCTGTGCTATACAGTAGGACCTTGTTGTTTATCTATTTTATATATAGTAGTGTGTATATGTTAATCCTAAACTCCTAATTTATCCCTGCCCACTTTCCCCTTTGGTAACCATACATTTGTTTTCTATGTCTGTGAGTCTGTTTCTGTTTCACAAATAAGCACCTTTGTGTCATAGTTGATTCCATATTTAAGTGATATCATATGATATTCGTCTTTCTCTGTCTGACTTACTTCACTTAGTATGATCATCTCTAGGTCCATCCGTGTTGCTGCAAATGGCATTATTTCATTCTTTTTATGGCTGAGTAATATTCCATTGTATATATGTACCACATCTTCTTTATCCATTCCTCTGTCGATGGGCATTTAGGTTGCTTCCATGTCCTGGCTATTGTGAATAGTGCTGCTATGAACACCGGGGTGCATGTATCTTTTCGAATTAGAGTTTTCTCTGGATATATGCCTAGGAGTGGGATTGCTAGATCATATGCAAGCCCCATCCTTTTTGCTGGGGAACGGTTTTCTGGAAATCTCAAGGTGTATTGCACAACCCCCAATTCTCAGCATTTAGAGAAGTCACAGGCCACTGGCTGCTAGAATAGATTAGAACTGGAATCCACCATTCAGATTCTTTAGACTCTTAGGTTGTGGCGATTTGTAAGGTAATTTAGAATTTGGGATGAATTTTGTGGTCTGCTGTAGGTTTTCTTTGGGACACCATGTACTACAGAACCTTATTTTAGAAGATGGGATATTGCCTATTGAAATGGGAAATCTTTATGTGTTCTAAAGACCATAGTGTGTCCCTTAAGCTCATCTTCCCCATTTGATGAGCTTGTCTGGGACAATCGCGCTGACATGCCCTATGGTGTATAGAAATGCGGATGGTCCTGGAGCTGGTGCTGGCGGAGAAGGAGCTGAGCCTGACGTGAGTGTCCTTCACGGCCTTTCAGCATCAGAGCCAGTGGAGGACAGACCTCCAGGCCTGCAAAAGCAGTGAAGGCAAACCTGGAGGGAACAGTCTGTGTCTGTGTGGTGAGGGGCACCTGTGACCCACGGAGCTGATGTAGCAAAGGGGGCCTGGGGCTTGGTCACGACTGGGAGTAAGTGTCAGACTCTAGGAAAACATGTAAATTCCCTGCTTCTGTGTGGGACGCGAGGAACAGGGAAGACCTTCAGGACAGAGTGGGCTATGCCAGGGCCCTTAAAGGATCGCCGGATTGTTCGGGAAATCACAGAGCCTCATCCAAGTGTTGGCCACAGATCCTGTCCCTTGGAGCCCTGGGCCACCTATGGGTCCCCCTCAGGGCTGCTGGCTGGGGAGGGGAGTCGGGAAGGGGGCTGGCGGGGTGCAGACTCCAGTCCTCCTCTTCCGTTCAGCCAGAGGAGTTCTGCTTCAGTCTGCCTTCCTAGTTCCATGTGATACTTCACCGAAAAGTCAAGACCACTCATCCAAGGACTCTATCACCCATTGTCTGGGTTGACTCTTCCTGATGATCCCTTCATTCCCTGCTTCTATGACTCATAGTTGGCCTTTTTCATTCTCCCTGCTGCTTCCTTAAGGTCGACCATTGTCTCTATGCTTGAGATCTGAATTTTGTCATCTTTGAGGGGTTCATGAATGGTCTGCGCCCTACACATCCCATATCTTCATTTTTTTTTTTTTTTTTTCTGAGCTGTTAGCTTTTTCCTGATTACCCTGGCACCACTCCTCCCTTTAACAGTGAAGTGTCGGAAATGCAAACGTTAAGAGCAAATCACCTTTCTAAGGGAGCGCAAATGACAAATTTCTGCATAGAGTCGGAAGGCAGTAGAGCAGGTCCACTGGCACAGTCCATCATGGGGGCCCTCTTTGGGGAGTTGGCTCGGTGAGGCCGCACCTATACGAGCTCAGCTCCTGGGAGTGGCCCTGGTCACTTCTGAGAGGTTCTGACTCAGTGGATGGTGGGAGGGCTCAGGCAGCTGGGCTCTGCCTGTGGCTGCAGTGGGTCCCCTGGGCTCGCTTCTTCAGCCTGTGCTGGTCGTCTTCCCTGACCCGCTCCAGCTGCTAATCGCATCCATTTCTCTAAGGAGATTCCACCATCCCTGGGCTAAAACTTTCTGGTCTGTCGTGAGTGAAGACGAAGTATGGGTGGGACCTCGGGACACAGAAGAACCCTAAGTGGGAGACTCAGAATCAGAACATAAACAGGTGTCTTGTCCTTCACCTGGCATCGTAGGTACCACTTGTTGAACAAGACCTCCATTTAGAAACAGCAAAGATCCAAGAAAGCAGAAGTGGATGGGGGTCACGTTGATTTCCAGTGGAAATCTCCTCATCTTGTTACAAAGAAAAGAAAATCGGCATAAGCAGGCTGTTTTGGTACATTTTGTCAGTGCCACCTAGCTTTGGCTATGAGAAAATATTGTTTAAAATGGAAAGTGTGTCATTTTTCTTCGAAAGAGACTGTTACTGGTACGTGGAACTGGCTAAAAAATCGATTGCAGTGCTGCAACTCAGGTCAGCAAACATGAAATGAGACCAGGGGTATCTCAGGCATCCCTGTCCTGTTTACCTTTGCAGCCTCACGGGCCCCGCAGAGGAACCTTACCCAGAAGACACTTAGTGAATGAGCAGACTCGTGGGTTCGTGATGTTTTCAAAATAGGGCTAGCATGGATAAAGAATTACACTTCATACTTCTCTCAAAATTAAATCTGCTTATAATTTAGGAATATTTATGAGCCAGTAGAGGATACATAAATGTTATTTTCCATATGTTGATTCTCCAAGAGACATGTTTCACTGCCGTATATTTTATAACGATCGAAGATTTGACAGTGGGGGATAGAAATCCAAAGATTTCTTGAATCTGGTTGACCAAATCCTTTAATTTCTCACCTTACATCTGCCTAAGTGAGGAAGAGAGTTGTGGAGCTTTGTAGAAAAGGTAGTGAACATTAGGGAGCTTGAGATTTGCTTGAATTCTGCTGGTAAATTGCTGTGGGAAATGCTGTCTGTGGGATCCTCACATGAAAGAAGAATATGGAGAGGCTGAGTGAGTCCCCAAACTGACGGCACATTCAGATGATCTGGGGAGATCCAGAAGGTCCGGATGCTCTGCTCTTAGCTTTGAGCAGTGGTTCTCAAACTTTACCGAGCATCTGAAACTTGGATTCTGGAGCTTCACCTCTACAGCGTCTGATTCAGTAGATGCAGGGTGGGGTCCCCAATTTACATATCTAACAAGCTCTTTGGTCACATGGATGCTGCTGGTCTAGGGACCACATTTTCAGAACGACCACCTGATTTGATTGGTTTAGACGTGGAGCACAGACAGTTCTTTAAGGCTTCCAGGTGTACCGCAGGTGTAGTGAGCCATCAGGTTGAGTAGATGGCTCTTTGTAAGTCTAAACCTCTGCAGTTCTGTGAGAAAAAAAAAAAGCGCTTCTATGGGACCTAAATCATTCAGATTTTTATTGCTTACTCTGAACAAATTCATAAAATATCTGTTCAACAATTACATGACCACAGCTATAGAAATCTGTCAGTTTTCAAGAGTGTGAAGGAGTTTGATAACTTACAGGTAGGGGTTTCAGAGGGTATCATCATTTTTCCTTCAAGAGAATGAAATAAAATAACTCGGTGGAAAAGAGCACCTATACACTCACTTTGTTCCCCTAAGATATAGAGGCATAAATACAGTATTCAGAATCGTTATATGTGAATTTTTGAACTCAGTGTTTAAATTAAACATGTGCATGTCTTTATGTATGGCTGCTAATTTTTAACTACATTATTATCTCTAAGAGATAAATGTAGCTTACTCTGTGTTTGAAGTTTTTCAATTCAATATCGCCTGCTAACATAGTAGTATGGATAAGGAAGAAATTCTATGTATATTGTGTTTTTATTTACCAATGTCATTGCTTAAACACTGCTACATAAATAATGCTGAGTACGGATCTTCTTACACCCGATGATGTTATAACTCTTCTCTAAAGTTTGTTTCTCTAAAATTTGTCTCACCATCTATAAATTTAGCATGAATATTATGTATAAACATAGCATGAATAACGCTAAACTTGCAAAGCCAAAACCCCTAAATAAAGAGGTGATGTTAATTTACTTCGTAGCAAATGTAGTCATTCTAAATCGCCTCTGTGTTCTGCATGAAAGGTAGCTGGAATCTATAATTTGGATCAATTTTCTTGAAGTGAAAATAAAAGTTGTTCCTCAAAGTGTTCTTATCTACAAGTATGTTATTTTCAAACGAAGCATAACTGCACCATTTTCTAAGGTATTTCCCTAAGTATAGGAACACAGTGCAAAGTTGTTGGATTAAATTCGTTTCACTCACACTGGGCGCTGTCATGGGAAATATGGATGGATCCCGTCAGTGGAAAGCTGACACCTATATTTGCAAATGTTTTCTCCTCCTCCTCCCTGTCACATTGCTCCTTCTCTGTTTTTAAAAAGAATGCATGTCTATTGTTTTTATTAAAATGTCACAAAATTACAAGAAGTTAGAAAGAAATAAGCATTCATCCAAAATTTTATTATCAAAAAACAGCCATTGCCAATATCTTCTGAATATCAATCTAGACCTCTCTCCAATGAATATAAATATGGGTGGAAGTGATGGAGGGAGAAAGAAGGAATTTTAGAAAAATTGCCTCATACACTGCATATTATTTATTATTTCCCTTGGATCAGGAAAAAGGCAAGGATGTCTACTTTTATTCAACATAGTATAGAACTTCTAGCCACTGCCAAAAGCAAGAAAAAGAAATAAAAGGCATAAAATCACAAAGGATCAAACTGTATTTGTAGCTGATATGATCGTCTACATAGGAAATCCCAATGAATCTACCAAAAACTCCTTGAACTAATAAGGGATTTCAGCAAGGTCACGGGATACAAGATCAACACACAAAATACAAAATGAAAAAAATGCCACAGTAAATCAATTACACATTTAAATGGTTCATATTTTATTAATCACAACAGTCTACATGCTTTAAAACTAGTAATACACACAGTGAGACTAATTTATTCAGTCTACAGACAATGCTACTTCAAACTTAACTTGATCATTGACGAAACTTCAGAACACCCTATATCAAACCATGGGGCTTGTTCATACCCCTAAGATGAGGGTCTTGGCCATTGTCACAGGGCTTTGGAATGTCAGAGCTGGGTGCCCAGATTCATCCACTCTAGTCCCCTCTTTCTTTCATGTTTCCTTTGCACTTTCTTATCATAATTATAATTTTGAGGGACCCTGAAATGAACTCTATTTTGAGATAATTAATTAGCAATAATGCTTTTTAATATTTTCTGCTCTTATAGTAAATCCTTGTGTCCAAATCTGTGGTGCTGCAGAGGGTTGAGTAGTACCTTAATTTTCCTTTCCACTTCCTGTCATTTTTATTTTTTCAGTTAGTAAGAGGAAGCTCCATATTTTCCTTTGGCATACATACACAAATTTGATAGGATTTCCCTTAAACATATGAGAGAAAAGATCTTGATCCATAGATGTTGTCATCCATTGTCAAGATAATTTTTACAATAAACATAACAATTACTGTAATTATGATGTATGGTATAAATAAACACTAGTGAGTCATTTATGCTTCCTTTAAGTGAAAAATATTTGAAAAATTAATAGACTGGGTAGTTAAGAGAAAATTATGTCTTCAATGAATGTCATTTTAAAATGCATTTTCCCCAGGTATAGGTACTATTCAATGATATAGTAAAATGTCACTTAAAAATGTAAAAAATTCCGGTGGTAATGACATGCTGTAAATACATAAATATGAGGATATAAGGAGTTAATGAAATATTTTGGAGCACCCATCAATAAGATTCCACTGCAGCACTGTGTGTCTTCATGGTTCCATTTTTCTGGCTTCCTACCCTTTTATCCCACTTGACTGTACCATCTGTATCTCCCAGGATTCCACTGGGTTTTTTTCATCAGTCATCCTCTTAGTCTGTTTCAGCTGCTATAACAAAACCCATAGATTGAGTGGCTTATAAACTACAGAAATTTGTCTCTCACAATTCTGGAGGTTGGAAATCCCAGGTTAAGATGCCAGCAGATCCGGTGTCTGGTGTGGGCCTGCTTCCTGGCTGATAGCTGTCTTCTGGCTGTGCCCTCTCATGGCAGAGGGAAGGAACTCTCTGGAGCCTCTTTTATAAGGATGCTTATACCATTCCTAAAAGCTCTGCCCTCATGACAGGATCACCTCCCAAAGGCCCCGCCTCCTGATACCATCACACTGGGGATTAGGTTTCAACAAATTAATTTTGGGGGGGACAGCATCCCCCTTGATGATCAGAGTCTCTCCTGTCACACTTTTACACTCACCCCCTTGCAGTTGCCCCAGGTGCAGTTTGCCTGCTCATCTATCCTCTGTCCCCCAGCTTGAGGTCCAGCCCAGCATCTGGGTGAATTCAGAACCATCTCCACTCATCCAAGACACTCATCGGTGCGTTGTTGAGATGAGAGAGAAGGAATCTCTGCCTATACCTCCCCACCCTTGACATCTACAGCATCTTTTATGTCATTGGTAGACTCTGGATGGATCCAGGGAGATAACGCTACTTTCTTTCTTCCTGACCCATTAGTAACTGTGACCTTAGGGCTTCCAGAGGCAGTGAAGAGGACGTGCATTTCTGGGGCTGATGGGCCCTTTTAGCCCATGTGCCTTCCTTCCTTGCAGAGATGGAGTACGTCTGCTAAATGAACCTCCAACTCTGAGATTCATGATTCCACCTTTCGAGGGCCAGGCCAGAGGTGCTGAGTTCACAACATAATCTTGTGTAGGTGCTTACCTTCTTCAGTGCGTAAAGCTTTCCTGAGGAGTATATTACCAAGTTTTACAGTTCTCATTTAAGAAACTCAAATCGGGGCACTTACAGCTGCTCATTGTCTTTGATGCTGTTACGTAAAATGCAGTTTGAGCATATTTGACTTTGTGGGGCTGTGAGAGGAGGGCATGCTTGCACACACTTGAAATCAAGGTGTTCATATATAACAAAGGCCACTCTATCCTCTGGCGCCTAACTTAGTCACAGGATGCGTATTATAGTCTCTTATCGAGACATAATTTTTGATGAGTGTCTCTTAAGAAATTACCTCATTCAGGGCTTCCCTGGTAGCGCAGTGGTTAAGAATCTGCCTGCCAATGCAGGGGACACGGGTTCGAGCCCTGGTCTGGGAAGATCCCACATGCCGCGGAGCAACTAAGCCCGTGAGCCACAGCTACTGAGCCTGAGTGCCACAACTACTGAAGCCCGCGAGCCTAGAGCCTGTGCTCTGCAACAAGAGAAGCCACCCAATGAGAAGCCTGCGCACTGCAACGAAGAGCAGCCCCCGCTCGCCACAACTAGAGAAAGCCCGCGTGCAGCAACAAAGACCAAACGCAGCCAAAAATAAGAGAATAAATAAATTAATTAATTAAAAAAAAGAAATAACCTCATTCAGAGAAGTGGAGAGAGAATGAATAAAATTCTAGGAATTTGTTTCTAGAGAGGGGGATTTCACTCTAGGTATAGAATATTGGCAGATTAAGTATCCATATTCTTAAATTACGCTATTTGAATAATTGCCAAACAAAAGAATATGCTGAGCTGATTCATACCAAATGTATAACGTACTGTAATTTATCTCTTTTAGTAGAAAGGGTTTCATAATTAGGAAAGGAAGATTATATTAGGAAGATTATATTACCTTAATGAAGCATAGTTTGTGGTCCAAAGATAGATATTGAATCTTCTTTATATTTAATTAATGCATAAACATTTTTTGAATAGCATTTGTGTGTAATTCAGCATGTTAAGCATTGTCAAGTATAAAAATATATATACATATATACATATATACATATATAATATATTACAGTAAGTATAGTATATATAATATATTATAGTAAGATATATTTATAATCTGTATAATATGTATTATAATATATAATGTAAGAAATGTTCCTTGTCCCCTCAAGCAAGGTAACCGTATGGTTTTATGAGAGAAGATAAGTTGTTCATAAAACAAATTCCCCAAAATATCAAGTGGCATATGAGTGGTCAAGCTAAAGTCATATAATTGAGAGAGGAAAGCCACGGAGGACCAGCATTGCCAGAAAGACCCCGTATGGTGCTTCTTGGTTTTGACCCTAGAACAATGTAAAATTTTCGTCTGCTTTGTTCCCTCGGCCCTTGAAGCCCACTGGCCTTGGCTGATTGCAATGGTTGGACCACTGCCACCGCCATGGCATTTGACTCCTAACAAGAAAGTGGAAGAATTTTCTTTTACTTTCAAAGAAAAAGATAATCATTCTCTAACTTTGGCAAAGTCATAGAGAAAAAGGGTGCGTTCAGCGGGTGACAGCCATCATTTACCATGTCTGTTTTAGGTATCCTTAAACTGTTCAACACACAGACCTGTAGCAAAGATCTATTAATGAACTGTCTAAGGACACAATTTTCCAAACACGTTATATGTCAATTCCATTTGGAAAGCTTGTGAAAATTGATGATCCAGGCCACAGCTGATTTTGCATCCAATGACTGTTGAGAGTTTACTACGTGCTAGGGATTTGTGAGCTTCCGGCGATCCACAAGTGAGGAGACCCACCTGCCTTTCCGTCCGGTGGGGTGGGGGGCGAATGAGAGCACTAAAGCCTCGGACAAACAAACCAGTACCGTGTGTGTGCTCTTGCTGGGAGCCCAGGGCATCTGCGTCTCTGTCCTTCGGGGCAGGTTTGTGTGGAGAAGCAGGAGTGGTGATGTGATAACACCTGTGCACCCTCCTCGCCCCACCCCCCTGCGGAAAAGGGAGGGCGGGTATTTCAGGGAAAGGAGAAAAGCGGGGAAGTGAAGGAAGCAGGGGAGTGAGAGAGCAGGCTATGCTGTTGGGGGTCAGTTTGGACGGCAGTGGAGGTAGAAAGGGGCGTGGGAGGGAGGGGGGACCACTATACAAAGGCCTTTAGGTCAAGTTCAAGAGTCTGCTTTTTAGCTGATAAGGGAGAGGGTGCCTTTGAAAGATGTCTGGCAGTGTAGACCTATGCTTCAGTGGGTCTGTGACAGAAGTGAAGACATTCTGTGGATTGTATCTATCCATATTTACAACATTAGAAATTAAAACAGAAAATTTAAAATATCTATATTAGTTTATTAAAATAACTGTAATTAACTCATCACATATTTTAACCCAGATAACCATGTTTGTAAAAAAATGCGTATATATAAATACATGTAATGTAATGAGGGGAGTGACCTTGCTTTACGTTCCATTTCCTTGGTGACCCCAGTGCAGCTGGACGCCGCTGGCCTGATTGGTGCTGGGAGCCTGTGGTTTCACCTGCCATCGCTGGTGCTCCATCAGCACAAATGCCAACACACTGACAAAGGCAAATTCCGTCTTAGTATTAGTGTGAAAGCAGTTTTGACTTGTGCTGACTGCACTCTGACAACCACAGGTCTAGAGTTCGGGGGAAGAGTCTGGGTGGAGACCTGGATTCAGGAGTCATCACCTTGCAAGTGTGACAAGAGACCCAGGGGGTCAAGGGTAAACATCGGTGAGGCCACCCCACTCAGGGCAGGCAGAGGAGGATTGGCCTTGTGGGACCTTTGTAAAGGGATGGCCAGAGCCACGGAGAGAATCAGAAGAAAAAGGTGTTGCAGATAAAACACAGTTTCTAGAACATGGAGCAGTAAAACCCCACCTGCAGTCAAAAAGAAGTTACATAAAACATAGCTTTCAAAGTGACCCTTACATTTTCCACAGAGGACAATGTCAGTGGGATCAGAATAGCTTCAGCAGGGAGTGAAGAATCCAACCCCAGAGAAAGAATAGATGACAGCATGACGCTATTAATTTTTTCAGTGAAATTAAATTATGATTTATTATATTACTGTTTCCAAGTTCAGCTGTCAAAATGCCTTAGTTTTCTGGGTCCCATGCTTACTAAATTTGAAGAGGCAAAAGCTGTTCCCGATCAACTGCACCTCTTCTCTATTTGATACACATAACGTTAGCAGCCAATATACACACGGTGTGTGTATTAGTATTCGCTTTCTGATATATCAAATTACCAAATAATTAGCAGTTTAAGCAATATAAATATATTATCTTACAGTTCTGTAGGTCAGAGGACCTACACAGATTTCCCTGGACTAAAATCAAAGTGTCAGTAGGACTGCATTTCTTTCTGGCGCCTCTCGAAAGTAATCCATTTTCTTGTTTTTTCCAAATTTAAGATATATGACACTGTTAATTTTGACCATTCTTTCTGAAAGATGTTCAGTGTGTTGCTGAACCAAACTTGGCTCCCCCAATAGCAAAGCCAATCTAGTGACACCGAGTTGTGATGAAGGAAAGTACAGCATTTCTTACAAGTCACCAAGCAAGAAAAATAGGCAGCTCATGCTCAAATGACCGGAACTCCCCGATGGCTTTCAGGGAAGGGTTTTGAAGGCAAAGGGAAGGTTGTGGGTTGCAGGGTGTGTGATCAGCTCGTGCACAATTCTCTGATTGGTTGATGGTGAGGTAACAGGGTGACGTTTCGGGACTCTCAATCATCAACCTTCTGGTTCTAACCGGTCTGGGGTCTACGGGCTGGTGGTCAGCATGCAGTTAACTTCTCCACCTGGTGAGGGTTTTAGTATCTGCAAAACAGCTCAAGGATGTGGCTCAATAGTATCTATAGCCCTTGAGGAGGAACTAAAGGTCCTTGATTTTGTTTTAGGGCTAAAGTATTATTCCTTTGTCTTGCTCGACAAATTTCCTTTATTTCTGCATTTTCTCACTTCTCTTGATTAAATTTGCTCTTTGGAACTCTGGGAGCGCCTAGGAGGCTAAAGCTTTTCCACAAACAAGAGATGCTCCGATCTGGGAATTCGCGGGGAGTTTGTGGTGGGAAAATGAAGCCAGGTGAGGCTGAGGGTGTGGAAAGGCGGCTGGAAGGCGGCTTTGGGCTGAGGAGGAGACCATGGATTAGAAAAGGAAAAAGGGAGGATTCGGGGGCTCTTACCAAGGTCAGCCCAACAGGGGTGAGGGCCAGGTGGGAAAGTCTACGAGGTCTTAGGGAGTGAGCTGAGAGTTTTCAGGGAAAGATGCAGAGGTTCTGGGTGGTAACGCTCTGAGATTGATTTGAATGTTATCACTTTAAAGCTCTTTGCCCAAAAGTATCTCCTCCCCTCCTCCATAGGCAATTCAAAGTCAAATTTCTGCAATTGAAGGTCATTCCTTTGTGGTCCATGAAACTAACATGACTGAACACTGCATAACACTGTATTTGCCAGGGTTCCCCTAAGAAACAGAACCATACATACGTATAAAGAGATTTATTATGAGGTGTTGGCACACGACCATGGAGGCTGAGAAGTCCAGACACGGGAGAGCTAATGACACCTGACGCCACTTCCGGTCTGAGTCTGAAGACTGAGAACCAGGAGACAACGACAGATGTTCCTGTCTCTGTCCTGAGACTCAGACAGTCAGGAAGTGAGAGAATTCTCCCTTCCTGTTCCTTTTTGTTTTCTTCAGGCCCTCGGTGGACTGGATGAGGCCGCCCACACTCGGGAGGCCAGCGGGTTTGCTCAGGCCAGCATTCAAATGTTCATCTCATCCAGACGCTCCCAGAATAAAGTTTAAGAAGTGTCACCCCGTGGTCCTGTCAAGTGGACACAAAATTAACCATCGCAAACACCCAAGATAATTATCATTCAAGATTCTTTACGTTCTTTATTTTATAGCCTCAGAAACCTAGAAATAAGCATGATTGCTCACATTTTGCAGTTAAGGAAATGGATGTCCGTAGAGACAAGGTGACTTGCTCGTGGTCTGAGCAGAAATGAGGGACAGGATGAGGTCTGGAACCCAGTCTGTGTGATGCAGCGGTTTCCTTACCCCGTGATGCCTGCAGGCAGTGGGCAGGTGCTCATCCCTGGGCACTGACCCTCCTTGGACCCAGGCTATGTTTGCATTCCCGTAGCATCTGGCAGAGACTGGCACAGGAAAAGGTGCTTGATATACATTATTATGTATAAACAGTCACCAATAGCCACAAAGGGTTCTGAAGGTGGAAACAATAGACTGACGGGGAAATAAGATGCTGATGTGTCTGAAGGTTGGAGCGACTGGGGGCTGGAGTTAGAAGGTCACCTGAGAGGACCGGGGTAGGGGGGCAGCACTTGGAAGGTGGAAAATATCGCTGGAAGACGGTACATGCTGGAGAAATGGACTTGCTGGAGGAAAAGCAGTTTTACTGGAGTTAATCCACTGACCGTTTACCCTGCGTTGTTTCTTAAATTATTGCCCAAATGACCCAGTGAGAACCCTCATTCTTCATCTTCCTCTTTTTGGCCTGAAGAGCTGGCCGTGCAGGTGCCCCAGTGTTGATCTAGAAAGGGGTGGACAGTTCTGCCTTGGGGAAGGGCTGGTGGGCACACAATCCCAGCACAGACTCACCATGGGTGGATGTTGTCCTCAGGGTAACACCTGTTTTCCACCCAGACAAAGCCCTGCATTGTGTGAAGGGGCTCTTTCCACCTGAGAGGATCTTAAAATGCAATTTCCTGTGAAGGACACATTCTGCCAGGAAAGACCAGAGAAATCTGTATGCTTTTTTTTGTTTGTTTGTTTAATGTTCTTTTTCTTGTTTTGTTCTTTCCCTGACTGTCACTAGACATTTTTAGCTATTTTTGAAAAAATGATTTCAAAACAAGTCAGAAGACTTGCACATTTGGTTCATCACATTTCCATCTGCCAAGCGAACATTCCCTCTTTTCTGTCTCTTACTTTGTTCTGACATCAACACATGGTCACGTTTAATATCTGCACAGTAAGTGAAGAGTATGAGGCCAGGCTGGCCTTTGGTCCAGCTGACTTGGACATCGCAACGTGCACGGGATGGAACGTCCGTCCGTCCCTGTGCTGCAGGAGGAACGGCACGGCGCAGAGTGCGATCACCAAGCCGCGCTCTTGGGTGGTCGCGAGGGTCACGGGAACCAGTGGACGTGACAAAGTGTGTTGTCAAGTGCTAAATGCCTCCTGAATGTCAGTTGTTGTCTTCGTCATTGTCACCGTCGTCACCTTCATGGTGAAGTTGGTAGAAACAGGGTTTTCTCTCCCTGTAATTCACTTCTGAATTCCTTTAGGATAGAAGCCCGTCTTCCTGATCTTTGTAGCTCCACAGGGCTCAGTAAGTACTCACTGGGGCGAGTTCAAGGTCTTCCCCTTATAGCTTTCCATCCACTCACGGCCCAGCTCCGCCTGCTTCACGCACACACCTGACACCACACACACACACAACACACATACACACCACGTGCCGTACCCATCACACACCACAAACCACACACCACACACATACCGCATATACCTAATGGGACCTGACAGGGCTGGGACAGCTGGGAACTCCAGGAAGGAGGGAGGCGGGGGGAGGAAGCGGTGGCCGCAGACGTGGAGGTGACAGCACACAGGTTGCTCCCCCGCCCCCGTTGGCAGAGGTGGGGATGCATCTCCCGCCCACGGCTGGGCCACCTGACTAGTCCCGTCCTGGGGCTGAGGCTGCAGCTGAGAATCGCCAGCAGGTGACCCTCTGTGGAGGGGGCCTGTCCCCAGGCGGTGCAGCTCCTGGAAAGTGAAGCCAGAGGCCCCGACTGCCCCGTGCGCATGAGAAATAAACTCGTGGTCGTGAACCACTGCCGCATGGAGGGTGTGGGTTATGAGAATTTAGCTTATCCTGAAACTGGACGTACAGAGCCAAAACCTAGCAGATCAGGCATCGGTTCGGGGTCTAGCGGTGGACGGTGATGAAGCGTCGGTGGCTGGCCGTGCACGTCGTCCAAAGCACCTGTGAACTTGAGAGGCAGCTTGTGCCTGGGGTGAGGGGATGGCACCCGGGCAGGAAATGGTTTGCTCTTGGCTGTGTTGCCTGAAAGAGGAAGCAGAAACAAAAGGATACAGACAATCTTCAGTAACTCCGTGCCTTTCAAGTTTGGAAGCGCCAACTGCTCTGGTTCCCTAATGATATAGGCTAGATGAGAGTTTGAGGGGCAGATACCCCAGTGAAATCTTCCAACTGTCTCAGGGCAGAGATGAGCCTGAGGAAGTGGTACCCTGTAAATCCTATGAATTAATAAGATGACTCGGGGCAAAGTTTGGATTAAAGACATCGGATGAAGGCTTCCTGCAGAAGCCAGACAGCCTCAAGTTGTCTCCTTCCTGTACTGTCCAAGCCCATCCTGTTTGCCTCACGACAGGCCAGTAAGTCGAGAGTCAATGTGTTGGGGCAAAGAATAGCGACTTTATTCGAAAAGCCAGCAAATGGAGAAGATGGTGGACTAACAACGTCCTAAAGAAGCATCTTAACTTGGAGTAGAACTCAGGCTTCTTTTCTGCTAATGGAAAAGGGGAAGCAGGTGGGTTCAAGATGAAAGGGTAGGGCTTCCCTGGTGGTGCAGTGGTTAAGAACCCGCTTGCCACTGCAGGGGACACGGGTTCGAGCCCTGGTCTGGGAAGATCCCGCATGTCACGGAGCAACTAAGCCTGTGCGCCACAACTACTGAGCCCGCGTGCCACAATTACTGAAGCCCACGGACGTAGAGACCGTGCTCTGCAACATGAGAAGCCACCACAATGAGAAGCCTGAGCACCACAATGAAGACTAGCCCCCGCTCGATGCAACTAGAGAAAGCCCGCGCGCAGCAACGAAGACCCAATGCAGCCAGAAATAAATAAAATTAAAAAAAAAAAAAAAGGTGAAAGGGTAAAAGCGGATTGCAGACTTTTTGGAGCACCTGGCCTTCAAGGGAAGCATAACATTTCTTTGCTCTTCTGCTTGGTTATGTGGGCTGGATCACAAGGTCCTGCAAAACTTCAAGTTGTCAGCAGTTATTTTCACTTCACCATCCTTATCTGTGCTCATTTGCAAGGTTTCTAGGCTGAAAGCGAACTTATCTACAACAGGTAGTAACCATAACTAGCCCGGGAAGTGGGATGGGAACTTTCTGCAGGGAATTTTCTGAGCTATGTGGTCACAAGCAGCGTTGCCCTGATACCTAACTCTTGATGTGCAGGGCTAAAGTGATGAAATACATACGCTGGAGAATGAGGGAGGTCGCTTCAACATGGTGTTAGTTCCGTTCTTCTTTGATTACACTCTGGTCCAAAAAGGCATGAATATAAAGACCGAAAGCAAGGAAATCTGTCCAGGTGCCCTGAGAACTCTGGGTGTGGTCACCGCCTACAGAATTGACTTGCATAAAATGGGTAACAAGCCTCCAAAGGTTGTAAGTGGCCACACGGCCTAAAACAGCCCAAGCCAGGACTGGGAAACGTGTGAGTGGGGTCTCCACCTCCTCTTCCTGTCACCCCTGTTGTTGGTACTGAATGGTTTGGTGTATGGCTCTTAATTTGATTGCATGCCGTTTTGATAAAAAGTTGTGATTTTTATGCAGTTGAATTTCTTGATATTTTCCTTTAGGTTTTCCTGTCTTTGGTATGATGCTTTGAAAGGCCTTTCTCTACCAAAATTTAATCACAATTCACCTGCATTCTGCTGCAGTACTTTTACGTGCTTAGTTGATTTACATTTATAATTTCAGTACTCTTTAATTCATTTTATTTAACAATGAGGTATAGTGATGTAACAATATTTTTTTTTGTTTTTTTAAAAATTTATTTATTTATTTATTTATTTATTTTTGGCTGTGTTGGGTCTTTGTTTCTGTGCGAGGGCTTTCTCTAGTTGCGGCGAGCGGGGGCCACTCTTCATCGCGGTGCGTGGGCCTCTCACTATCGCGGCCTCTCTTGTTGCGAAGCACAGGCTCCAGACGCATAGGCTCAGTAGTTGTGGCTCACGGGCCTAGTTGCTCCGCGGCATGTGGGATCTTCCCAGACCAGGGCTCGAACCCGTGTCCCCTGCATTGGCAGGCAGACTCTCAACCACTGCGCCACCAGGGAAGCCCCACAATATTTTTAAAATTATTGTCCTAACATTATTTATTAAACAACCTACCACTAGTGTTACATGATGAAACATTCACTTAAAATTTCCCAGTTCTCTGCAATTTAAGGTGCTCACTTAAAAAGATCTCCATGTTCTTTTGTTTTTTCTTTTTAAAAAATTGTTGTTGATTTATAATGTTGTGTTAGTTTCAGGTGTACAGCAAAGTCATTCAGTTATACATGGAGATATATATTCTTCTTCATTATATATGATTACAAGATATTGTGTATAGTCCCTGTGCTATACAGTAGGTCCTTGTTGCTTATCTATTTTATATATAGTAGTCTGTGTATGTTAATCCCAAGCTCCTAATTTATCCCTTCCTCCCCGCTTCCCCTTTTGTAACCATAAGTTTGTTTTCTGTGAGTCTGTTTTATTTTGTAAATAAGTTCATTTGTATTATTTTTTACATTCCACATATAAGTGATAATATGTGATATTTTTCTTTCTCTGTCTGACTTACTTCACCTAGTATGATAATCTCTAGGTTCATCCATGTTGCTGCAAATGGCATCATTTCATTCTTTTTTATGGCTGAGTAATATTCCACTGTATATACGTACCACATCTTCTTTCTCCATTCATCTGTGAATGGACATTTAGGTTGCTTCCATGTCTTGGCTATTGTGAATAGTGCTGCTGTGAACATAGGGGTGCATGTATCTTTTTGAATCAGAGTTTTGTCTGGATGTACGCCCAGGAGTGGGATTGCAGGATCATATGGTAACTCCATTTTTAGTTTTTTGAGGAACCCCCATACTGTTTTCCGTAGTGAAATTGCCCTATTCTGCCATATATGATCACTATTTGGAGAATGGAGGTTTGGATGAAGAGAAAAATATTATGAAAGTCCAATTAGTCAGGGCGGGTGACAAACCCAGCCTCTTCTTTGTTAAACTTCACCTATGTCTCCCTTTTTGGGTCTATGCTTACATGGAGGGAATGCCATGTTAGGCATTTATAAATCATTGAATTTCCAGTTAACTTTTCATAGGTATTTGTTCCACCTCACCAACTCTCCAAATACTTAAGCATTTGTATCCTCTCATTGGCCTCCCTGTAGTTAAAGAGCTTTATAGAAGAAATCCTCAAGAACAGAGAGAAATGAGTAGGAACTTGACTATCATCTCGTGAACTTTGACCATGTGCTGTGACTTTGACATGACAGGAATATTCCAGCCCACGGTGCAGCCCTTCAACTGGCGAGCACCTTTTTAGCTGTCATGTCCACAGGACCCCTCTGGGGTAACTGTGCACTCGTGGAAATGTCACGGCTGTAATCCCGTTCCTCTGCGACAAGAAAAATAGTATTGGCATAACCTCCAAGTCATTTCTATGTGGCCTTTTCTACTGCTTTGCAGTCATTTATCTGTTCAAGAATGTTTTGGATGCTTACTGTATGCCGGAAGCTGTGATGGGCACAGAAGAGATGGGGGCAAGTAGAACCCCAGGGTTTATGTCCTCGTAGAGAGACTGACATGTACACAAATATACCAACTGCGCCACCCGAGAAACAGGTAATTGGTGTCGTGGGGTCTGATAAGCATTAGGACAATCTTACCAGGTCCCCTGCACACCCCTAAGAATTGATTGAAACGAGGTCTTTTGCTTCTTGGCTACTTTGGTTCTCACGGGTGGTTTCTTGTGAGGTTTGAATAACATTTCCTAATTCCAAGTGGAGCGTTTGGAAAGATTTTTTATTACATTGACAAAGGTTTGCTATTTCTTGTGTGTGAATTCCTCTCTTCCAGAGATAACTGGAAAAAAGTTCTTGAAAATTTTAAATTGTTGTGGGACTCCTTCCATGCCACGTATAATACTACCATAATCCCATTAGTTGTGCAATGTGACGAAGGCTGAGTATTAGGTGTATTTCCAAAAAAAGTGAGGAAAAATGATCACTCCACTGTCAGCATTTCCCGTGTGAAAAGTCGCCCTGGTCCAGTTCGGTGGTGCGGAGAGATGGTGCCCCAGCGCCCTCCGGGGCCGAGAGCCTGAGACTTCCAGGTCCCTGAGCTGGTGAAGGAGTCTGTGGGAATAGCTGCCGCCAGGAACCAATTTCCCTCACAATTGCCCCAGCGAGACGCAAGCAGCATCACTTTTGGTGAAACTGAAAGCCGCCACCCAAGCCTTTCAGGCAAAAGCTGTTTTCCTAAAAGATAAAAATGATCTCTGGTGTGGCTTTGCATTACAACAGAAGTGAGACTCTTCCTATTTTTACATCAGGTAATGCTCATTATAGATATTTTATTCACTTGAAGAAATAAAATAATGAGGAAAATGTGGGAGAAAATCATGGAAGGTTAGCCAAATAAGACTTCAGGGATCATCCTTCTAAAGTCTTTCATGTTTTTAGATGAAGGAAATTGGGCTCAGAAGTTAAGAAAATTGTCCACACAGGCTTACAGCTACTGACAGAACAAGGATTGCTCTATTCTGCCCCGTGTTTCCGTAGAATTTTTTGGGTGAAAGTCAGCTTACCAAAGTCTACTAATGGAAGGAAAAATTACTTTCCTCATTGATAACATATTCACCTACAATTAATCGTTCATTGTTACACCATTGGCTTTTTTTCATGTAACCAAACCATTAATAGAATTAGGGTGTCATTAAACCCTTCTTCGACTGGGTATTCTTAGTTTTTAGATGAATTATTTAAACATTCTCAATTATCTGCAGTGTAATATATTGCACTAAATCAGGTAAATTGGACAGCTTAGAAAGTAGAATTACTGGGTTGAGAGTCAATTCTGATAGCGATTTTTCTCATTTTTCCTGTAAAATAACTATTGCTTCACAGAAAACCTGGAAATTTGAAAGGCTACCAAAAGCTAATAGGCATCTTGGTGTCCAATTCCCGAGGAACCTTTATCATCTAAAAACAGCTAGATTGACAAGCAATGCACGCAGGCTTTCATTCATTGCACGGTCCTGGTTTTGCCTCATGAAGCAGAGACTGTCTGGTGGAAAGGATGGAGACATTTCATTGTCCACCGTGATTTCCGTAGAGACCCAGGGCTGTATCACCTGGGAAGATGTGTAATCTCAGGTATCAGGATTCTCTTGTCTTCAACCTAAATTTTGCAGCCATCTGTACACTTTCAGAGAGAATAAATCCAAGAAAACAATTGGACAGGACAAAAAGAGGAAATCTTAAGTCCTTTTCTTAAAAATGTTGGGAAACTGGACTCCTTAATAGAATGTAAGAAGACCTCAACTATAGGGAAAAAGCATTACCAATAGGTGACTGGGTTGGAAAGACAACCCCATCAGCTAAAGAGGGAGACAAATGTGAGGAAGGACGGGAAGAAAACTAAAACATTGTTACGAGGATGAAAATATGATCGGGAGAATGCAGGGCTCTGGACATTGGATGTGGGGAAGAAATCTGAGAAACTCTCACAAAATACTAAAGAGTTAAAAACTCTGACAGCAAGATGATAAAAGTGGAGATCAGAGTGTGCTTCCCTGGGAGAAACTGGAACATAGAAGAGAAACAATTATCTAAGAAATACAAGAAAAAAATTTCTGATCCAAGGAAAACTGGATATTAAATGAGTTTTGTATACTCCAGGAAATATCAGTAGAAAAAACCCTGATACCTAGACAAACTTTGCAAATTGTTCTGAATTACAAAATAAGGAAACATTATAGAAACGTCCAGGTCGGAAAGCGGGTTACCTGCCAAGGAACAAAGATGCCTGGCCTCAGCCCACTCCTTCTTCAGCATGCCGCAACATGAAATTCTGCTCCCGAACTAGCTTTCTGTTTTTAAAAAAGAACAGACATCGGGCTTTTCTAATTAGAAAATTATTATTTCTTAACTTAATTTGGAAAATGCATTAAAGCGCAAAGAGGAACATAAAAATGATCCATAATCCCTTGCCAACTGTTTTTTAAATACATCTCTATGAAATATGTACAATAAATGTGTTCACCGTTGCTATTCACATACACACACAAAAAAGATAAGTGCATTTTTTTAACTTTCCATTTTGTGCAAATTGTCTGTGCAGCCCTACAAGGTAGGGTCCATGTGGGCTGTGCCCTTCTGCCTTCTTCATGGGTCTTAGTTTATTTTCTATTTGTGTATCTGCAAATACTTTGCCTACCTTGAAATTTTAAGAAAATGGAAAAGGACTATACATTGACATGTAATACAGATGCTCCAAGCTTCTTCTGCATAAAGGTATCGTCTGACCCTTTAATGTGCAAATAATAATAGATTGAGCTCCTTCCTACTGGACCATAGGATGCCCAGGTCCTCCCTCCCTCCCTCCCTCCTTTCCTTCCTTCCTCCCTCCCTCCCTCCTTTTCTTTCTTCCTTCCTCCCTCCCTCCCTCCCTCCTTTTCTTCCTTCCTTCCCTCTGTTTTTGTCTTTCTAACTAAATTTCCTTCACCAACTGGTTCTGGGAATTTCTCTAGATAGTCTTAAATGCTCTGGAATCTGCTCACATTCCAGTGAGTCACCTAAGGCAGCTGACTGACGTGGGATGCCTTCTGTCTTTGGCCACCCAGACTGGTACCTCTGTCCCTGCTCTCCGGTCCAGGGCCTCACCCAGAGCGTGTGCAGAGACGCTTATGGGAGTGAGAGCTGTAATACCGCAGAAAAGCATGGGCAGAACAAACAGATGATTGCAGGGAGTCACAGATGAGGGAACAGGGCACACAGGGAAGAGGGAGGAATTCCTTCTCCTTGTCTGCAGCTGGCAATAACAGCAGCAGAATGACCGATTTTGAGCAACTTAAATCATTTTACTGCTCAAGAATCCAGCGCTCTGCCAGAGACTGAAGCCCAGTATTGTTTAGAAAATCTTTTTTTATTTTTGAATTTTTGAATTTTATTTTATTTATTTTTTTATACAGCAGGTTCTTATTAGTTATCTATTTTTTATGCATTAGTGTATATATGTCAATCCCAATCTCCCAATCTTGATGGGTGGATGGTTCCATAAGAGCTTCCTGTGTTTGGAACCTCATTATGGGCAATGGCTAAAGTGCCGTATTGTTCCTGGGGAGTCCAGAGAAGTCAGCCTCCCTGCGGTACCCTCGCTGGGTCCTCCCTGGGGATCTGGATGGAAGGAGAGCGTGTCTGGAAGGTGGGAGGGCTGTGCGGTCTGTCCCTCCTGCCGCCAGCTCCCCGGTGACATGGGCCGGTCACAGGGCAACTGTGGGCTTCACTTCATCTAAACCAGAAGGAGGGTATTCCCCAGACTCTCTCCAGCCTTAACGTTGGGGGGCTTTATTGTAATAACAATATAATTCTCGGAATAAGGGTGCCCTGAATATTGCTTTATTATTGCTGACAAATGTACTTTAACATTTAATTTTGCTTTAATAACATGTAATCATTGTTTGATGGTCTAAGACACAAGGAAAGACTTGGTTTCTACCAAGGCAAGAGCCATAACTGGGCTTCTAAATTGCCTCCCAGTGGTACTCTGGATTATTAGATTTTTTGTTAATTTTTTTTTTTTAAACATCTTTATTGAAGTATAATTGCTTCACAATGGTGTGTTAGTTTCTGC
This sequence comes from Balaenoptera borealis, assembly GCF_965194805.1. Classification (NCBI taxonomy): domain Eukaryota; kingdom Metazoa; phylum Chordata; class Mammalia; order Artiodactyla; family Balaenopteridae; genus Balaenoptera; species Balaenoptera borealis. Next base: position 1,936,350 of record NC_138875.1, on the reverse strand, counting down.
TTTATAACAAAGTGAATCAGCTACACATATACACATGTTCCCATATCTCCTCCCTCCTGCATCTCCCTCCCTCCCACCCTCCCCATCCCACCCCCCCAAGGCGGTCACAAAGCACTGAGCTGATCTCCCTGTGCTATGCGGCTGCTTCCCACTAGCTATCTATTTTACATTTGGTAGTGTATATATGTCCATGCCACTCTCTCACCCCGTCACATCTCACCCCTCCCCCTCCCCATATCATCAAGTCCATTCTTTAGTAGGTCTGTGTCTTTATTCCCATCTTGCCACTAGGTTCTTCATGACCTTTTTTTTTTTTTTCCTTAGATTCCATATATATGTGTTAGCATACTGTATTTGTTTTTCTCTTTCTGACTTACTTCACTCTGTATGACAGACTCTAGGTCCATCCACCTCACTACAAATAACTCAATTTCATTTCTTTTTATGGCTGAGTAATATTCCATTGTATATATGTGCCACATCTTCTTTATCCATTCATCCGATGATGGACATTTAGGTTGCTTCCGTGTCCTGGCTATTGTAAATAGAGCTGCAATGAACATTTTGGTACATGACTCTTTTTGAATTATGGTTTTCTCAGGGTATATGCCCAGTAGTGGGATTGCTGGGTCGTATGGTAGTTCTATTTGTAGTTTTTTAAGGAACCTCCATACTGTTCTCCATAGTGGCTGTATCAATTTACATTCCCACCAACAGTGCAAGAGTGTTCCCTTTTCTCCACACCCTCTCCAGCATTTATTGTTTGTAGATTTTTTGGTGATGGCCATTCTGACCGGTGTGAGATGATACCTCATTGTAGTTTTGATTTGCATTTCTCTAATGATTAATGATGTTGAGCATTCTTTCATGTGTCTGTTGGCCATCTGTATATCTTCTTTGGAGAAATGTCTATTTAGGTCTTCTGCCCATTTTTGGATTGGGTTGTTTGTTTTTTTGTTATTGAGCTGCATGAGCTGCTTGTAAATCTTGGAGATTAATCCTTTGTCAGTTGCTTCATTTGCAAATATTTTCTCCCATTCTGAGGGTTGTCTTTTCTTCTTGTTTATGGGCACAGATATTATGAAGAGATCATAACAGCTTGAAATGCACTCAGATACTTACAGTCACAGACACAATTTAAGAATCAGAACGCACTGGGACAAGGACACTCAGGGAAGGTCCAGGTCATAGGCCTGACTGTCTTGTATGTCTGAGGATTTTATTGCGTTTTATAACTTACAGGACGCTCTTATTTCTTTATCATGAAAATTCCATTACATTGGACACACATCACTTTGATTTTGTTTGTGTTGCTTTTGGACATTTTACATATTGAAAATGTGTTATTTATGAGGATTTTAAAAAATTTATTTATTTTTGGCTGCATTGGGTCTTCGTTGCTGCACACGGGCTTTCTCTAGTTGCAGCGAGCGGGGGCTACTCTTTGTTGTGGTGCGCGGGCTTCCCATTGCGGTGGCTTCTCATGTTGCGGAGCACGGGCTGTAGGTGTGCAGGCTTCAGTAACTGTGGTACGTGGGCTCAGTAGTTGTGGCTCGCGGGCTCTAGAGGGCAGGCTCAGTAGTTGTGGCACACAGGCTTAGTTGCTCCGCGGCATGTGGGATCTTCCCGGACCAGGGCTCGAACCCGTGTCCCCTGCATTGGCAGGTGGATTCTTAACCACTGAATCACCAGGGAAGACCCGTGAACTTCTTAACTGCTTAATGGTTAGCTTTCAAAGACAGCTGATGGCCAGATGTGAACAGTATTGATGGACTGATAATGGTCTAGTCAACTTGTAAAGTACAAACTCTCCCTTTATGTGGAAGCAATTGTATTTACACCATCACACCATTGCTAGGGTTGGATGAGTTTGCAGTCAGTGATCTTCTCAGCGGACATAACCAAGAATATCTCATCTACCAGGCAGACAAATGTCAGCGAGGGTGCACCCCACGCAGGCCCCTCTCTTGAATAACCAGGAGGCTAATTAAGTGCAGACTTTATATCAACTAAAAAACAATTTGTTGAGAAAAAGTGACTCTATTATTTGCCATAAGTGTTACATAACCTTGGTTCTATATGGATACATTGAATTATATGTTACATACAGTGAGTTCTGATACCTTTCCTGGTTCTTCTCAGCAGCACCAATGTGCTGCAGTCCTGGGAACCCGTGAGAAAAGCCTTTGGTCTCTTTGGTAACTTATTTCACCTTTTCTTTGAAAAATTTTTTCTCTGAGTTTAAAATTTTCTCTGATAATTACTTTCTCTTTCATTATTTTAAATACATCCTGTGTTGTCTTCTGGCTCACATCACTTCTGAGGAGAAGTCAGCTACAATTCTTCATTCCTCTGTGTATAACGTGTAATGTTTCTTTTTCTGGCTTCTTTCTCTTTATCTTCTTCCCTTCCCCTCCTCAGCACTTAACTGAAAGTATTTTTGTTTGTTTATTTGTTTACCTTGCTCAGGATATTCTGAGCTTCTTAGATCTGTGTTTTTTCTTTAATTTTGGAAAAAAAAATTTTTTTGGTCCTGTTCATTCCCACTTTTCCTCCTAAGACAACAATTACACGTATATTAGATCATTTGTGGTATCCCACTGGTTTTGAATTTATTATTATTTTTTCTCCCCTCACTTTTTTTCTCTTTGTATTTTAGCTTATATAACTTCTATTAACATAGCATCAAGGGAGGGTAGGAGGGAGAGAGATGCAAGAGAGAAGAGATATGGGAACATATGTATATGTATAACTGATTCACTTTGTTATAAAGCAGAAACTAACACACCTTTGTAAAGCAATTAAGCAATAAAGATGTTAAAAAAAAAAAACTACATAGCATCAAGGTCATGGGCTACTATGTCAGGTGCTGGAAGGGGAACAGGAAACCCTCTTCTTCATGCACCCATCAGGAACATCAGCTAGTTTGTCTGCCTTGGGGAAAAGGAGAGGAACACTGAGAAAGCCCCACAGCTCAGGTGCACATGCTCACCTACTTCTGAGGCTGGCCCAGAAGAGCAGAAGTAGCCCACTTCTGTGGGGAGGACCAAGAGCCTGAAGACAGACCCTACTTGTGGAACAGGTGTGTCTGAGGCCAGCTGGAAGCTGCAGGTGGACAAGGCCCTGAGGGAAATGCTCCAGGATTCTGGCCCCTCTGAGCACAAGGTGACATCAGCCCACTTGCTTTCCACATCCTCAGCAGCAGCAAAACTCTGACAGCATCATATCACTCTTAAATGAATCACTAGTCTCAATATTACAAGTGTAGAAGAACTGTATTTCAAGATTTTGAAATTCTTGTATGTACATAGGTATTAAAAGTACTCAGATATGAGATAGCCTCATCCACCAGAGGGCAGACAGCAGAAGCAAGAAGAACTACAATCCTGCAGCCTTTGGAATGAAAACCACCTTCACAGAAAGGTAGACAAAATGAAAAGGCAGAAGGTTATGTACCATATGAAGGAACAAGATAAAACCCCAGAAAAACAATTAAGTGAAGTGGAGATAGGCAACTTTCCAGAAAAAGAATAATGATAGTGAGATGATCCAGGACCTTGGAAGAAGAATGGAGGCAAAGATCGAGAAGATGCAAGAAATGTTTAACAAAGACCTAGAAGAATTAAAGAACAAACACCTAGAAGAATTAAAGAACAAACAAATAGACATGAACAATACAATAACTGAAATGAAAAATACACTAGAAGGAATCAATAGCAAAATAACTGAGGCAGAAGAATGGATAAGTGACCTGGCAGACAGAATGGTGGACTTCACTGCCGCGGGACAGAATAAAGATAAAAGAATGAAAAGAAATGAAGACAGCCTAAGATACCTCTGGGACAACATTAAATGCACCAACATTTGAATTATAGGGGTCCCAGAAGAAGAAGAGAAAAAGGAAGGGACTGAGAAAATATTTGAAGAGATAATAGTTGAAAACTTCCCTAACATGGGAAAGGAAATAGTCAATCAAGTCCAGAAAGCACAGAGAGTCCCATACAGGATAAATCCAAGGAGAAACATGCCAAGACATGTATTAATCAAACTATCAAAAATTAAATACAAAGAAAAAATATTAAAAGCAGCAAGGGAAAAGCAACAAATAAAACGGAATCCCCATAAGGTTAACAGCTGATCTTTCAGCAGAAACTTTGCAAGCCAGAAGGGTGTGGCAGGACATATTTAAAGTGATGAAAGGGAAAAACCTACAACCATGATTACTCTACCCAGCAAGGATCTCATTCAGATTTGACGGAGAAATTAAAACCTTTACAGACAAGCAAAAGCTAAGAGAATTCAGCACCACCAAACCAGCTTTACAACAAATGCTAAAGGAACTTCTCTAGGCAGGAAACACAAGAGAAGGAAAAGACCTACAATAACAAACCCAAAACCATTAAGAAAATGGTAATAGGAACATACATATCAATAATTACCTTAAATGTAAATGGATTAAATGCTCCAACCAAAAGACATAGACTGGCTGAATGGATACAAAAACAAGACCCATATATATGCTGTCTACAAGAGACCTACTTCAGACCTAGGGACACATACAGACTGAAAGTGAGGGGATGGAAAAAGATATTCCATGCAAATGGAAATCAAAAGAAAGCTGGAGTAGCAATTCTCATATCAGACAAAATAGACTTTAAAACAAAGACTATTACAAGAGACAAAGAAGGACACTACATAATGATCAAGGGATCAATCCAAGAAGAAGATATAACAATTGTAAATATTTATGCACCCAACACAGGAGCACCTCAATATATAAGGCAAATACTAACAGCCATAAAAGGGGAAATTGACAGTAACACAATCATAGTAGGGGACTTTAACACCCCACTTTCACCAATGGGTCATTTTGGATCATTTGCAGAGATGTGGATGGACCTAGAGACTGTCATACAGGTGAAGTAAGTCAGAAAGAGAAACAAGTATTGTATATTAATGCATATATGTGGAATCTATAAAAATGGTACAGATGAACGGGTTTGCAAGGCAGAAATAGAGAGACAGATGTAGAGAACAAACATACGTACAACAAGGGGGGAAAACAGGGGGCGGTGGTGGTGGGATGAATTGGGAGATTAGGATTGACATGTATACACTAATATGTATAAAATAGATGACTAATAAGAACCTACTGTATAAAAAATAAAATAAAATAAAATTCAAAAAAAAGTACTCAAATATTACATTCTTGGGTTTTGACACACTCCAATTTCTCAGTAATTGTTTTTACTTTTGGAGCTTAAAATCCTTTTTTCATTAGCTTTCCTTTTCTGAAAGTCCCAAATAAGCAAAATTTTAAAATGTCATGGACTTTCACATATGAAAGGTCAGTCAAATATATTTATTAAATGAATGTCACAGGCATAATAATATGCTCTTGTTCCTTTAATGAAAATGTCAACCCGCTTTGTGGTTATTCAGTAACTTAATGATAGATGTGTTCTTAATAATGGTGTGAGGGCTTCCCTGGTGGCACAGTGATTAAGAATCCGCCTGCAAATGCAGGGGACATGGGTTCGAGCTCTGGTCCTGGAAGATACCAGATGCCATGGAGCAACTAAGCCCGTGCGCCACAACTACTGAGCCTGCGCTCTAGAGCCCGCAAGGCACAACTACTGAGCCTGCGTGCCACAACTACTGAAGCCTGCATGCCTAGAGCCCGTGCTCTGCGACAAGAGAAGCCACCGCGTTGAGAAGCCTGCGTACCGCAACTAGAGAAAGGCTGCACACAGCAATGAAGACCCAACGTAGCCAAAAATAAATAAATAAAATAAATTTATAAAAAAAATAATAATGGTGTGATATTATAGTTTAAAGGAAAAACAACCACATGGGTATCATAAATTTGGCATAAAAGGGTAAAATGATTTACTCAAGTTATCTCAGATTTCCTTTCCAGAAAGAAAATTTTACCTTAACCCAGTATATATGCATATACAGAAAGTCTTAACTATCAGCATAAAGCAGATGGTTTAGTTAATGATGCCACCTTCCCCAGCTCGTTTTTCCAAAGGCTTTAAAAACTAGAACTATATTTGAACTGTATCTATGTCTTTGTCACTCAATACTGAGATTATTTTATTGCATGTTTATATGTAGGTTTTCTAAGCTGCATTACCTTTCTAATTACAACAATTATCTGCCCCTAATTTAGGCCAAATTTGAAGTACTTACTAGCTTACAATTTCCAGAAAATGACTGGCAGGCAGCACGTGATCTGCACATGAGTTGGGATCTAAAAGCCCCTGAGCAAGTGAACTGTGTGATTTTGGCTGTTATCTCCCACAGAAAAAAAAGGTCCTATCATGGTTAATCTCCAGGTCTGCCGACAACATCCTTTTTTTACCCATCCTGTACCTAGAGTATGGCATGACCATTAAACTGGACTCCAGGATTTAATCATTCATATACTATGATGTTAATATTAAGCATGTTCACATATTTATTAATCATATCCAGTGCAGAGCTTTCTAGAGAGGGGGCTGGACCACAAAACCACTAAGTCTCCAATGAATGGTCTTCGCTACTGCCAGCCCTTTGATTCTTGCATGAGATCTGCCCAGAAGACCAGACACGGATAAAAATGCTGTGTTTTCTCTGCTGGTTTGCCCTTTTGACCTGTTACTGGTTCAGTTCTTCGCACCGGTGAGCTGCGACGACCTGGTGTCATCAAGCCTTCTCTTCGCGCTCACAGGCAGTACGTGTGGGCGGCCTGGATGACTTCCTGAGAAGAATCGTTTCTCCGGGGGAATCAGCGGCAGCCGCAGGATAACTACGGACACGCATTTTATTTACTAGAAGGTGATTGTAATTCTTTTATCCTGAACCACTTTTGGATTGACGGAAAGACAGACTATTTCTCCCTAAGACCTAAGGCAGTGAGACTAACGCCATTTTCACCAGAAGGCTGTCCCCTTCACGTCCACACGGCTGTCGTGGGGCTTCCTAGGGCGAGGAGATCAACACTCCCTTCCACAGAGGGAGGCCCCGGGGTGGCCAACATCACACCGGTTGATTGAACTTAGAATGCGCTAAGAAAGACTCAGTGGGAAGGGAAAACCACAAAGCAGGGCGTGCCCAGAGCAGCCAGAGCTTCACGGTTTTCCCCAGGTCACTGTAACAATGGGCAGCTTCACAGGGCCATTCTTCTAACCCACGATCCACATCGCCGCCCTGAGAGGTGGGAGGGTGAAGGCCCGGTTTCTCTTAGGGGCCGATATTCTCTCTAGTGTCGCTGGTTCCCACGTTTTCAGCCATATAGGGGGCATCTGAATGTCGAGGTCTGGAGACGTTCTTGATCGTTATGACTGGGAGGAGGCGGTGCTACTGCAGGGAGTGGGTGGGACCCAGGGGTGCTGCTCAAGATCCTGCAATGAGCAGAACGTCCCAGCCGCCCACCGTTATCCAGCCACCGTGTCTGCGGTGCTGAGGCTGGGCAGCTCTGCCGTATGCCGTACGCACACATCCTCTCATACGTCGTCTTGTTCTGGAGGATGAGGCAAAGGCAGTAACGTATTGCAGTTAAAAGTCAGAAATGTCAGTATTCAGATCTCTGGCGCACCACTTACTAGCATTTTGATCTGTTGACTGAAAAAACATGCACCACGTGAGAATTATGAGTTAAGTTTCGTTTGGGGCAAAATGAGGACAATAGCCCGGGAGACAGCGTCTCAGATGGCTCCGAGGAACTGCTCTGAAGACGTCGGGGGGAAGGTCGGTATCTATGTGATTTTAGTGAATGGGGGACGTGCAGTCAAGCGCACATTTGGGCAGAATATTGCCGCCAGTCACAAGGAGCAGACGTCTCTGTTCAAGATTTTAGTGCTTCTCTAGATACCAGAAAATGCGAGAAACTGGGGTCATAAAATCTTCTCCTGGAAACACCTAACTATCCGCAGCCCTGCTCTGCCGGTTTTCCCAGAGCACAGAGGGCCTCATTCTTGATCTCTGCTCTGAACTCCTTTCAGGGGGTGTTGAAGGTCAGTGACTGCAGTGGCTGGTGACTTCACCCTTGGAGACGCAGGTGGTGAGTGACAATTTTCAGTTGGCCACGTATGCCAGCCTCCTCCCCAAGGAGGGAAGGTTGATGGACACAGCAACTTCTGGATGGAGGGCGTTCAAGGCTGCCCCTGTAACTTCGTGGAGAAGCTCTGACTGCGACGGTAAAGATCCGGTCACTGTGGGTGGAGGCGTGAAGGTGGGATTTTGGCATAAAAGCTCTGAGTTCCCTGTGAAATGCCCTATTTTATTTTTAATTTTTTTGTCGTGGGGATTTGCCTTCTGTACAGTCTCTCCTGTGCTGTCGGTGTGGTGCTCGGACAGCGTTCTCCCACTTGGCTCCAGGTTCTTTGCCGTCTTCCCTGGAAAGCCGATTATGAGCTAAGGTGGGTCCGACTAGGGGCGAAGGCTGGGGGCTGGCGAAGGGCTGCAGCGTGTGTTTCTCCTCCACGTCACTCACCGCCCCCCCCCCAAGCTCTTTTTCTTGGGGTCTCCTTACTGTGTGAGTGGAAAGTACTTTGCACTGCCTTTGATGTGTTAACCCAGGGGTTCCAGGCAGAAAAGGCCCTTGTGGCTCCGTGGTCCCCGGAAAACAGCACTGGGCTCTGGGACCAGTAGATCCACATATATCAGGTCACACAAGGTGAGTTCACCTGGGGACAGAAGTTGGCACAGCGCAGCATGTAGGGATGCGGGTGCAGGCCGGCTGCGAGGCTGAGTCCTGTTTTCACCATTTACTGGTGACGATGTGCCTTCACCGCTGTGGTTTGTAGAAGGTGACAGTGACAGTAACTACCCCATAGGGTTGTGGTGAGGTTCCCGGAGCTGCACGTACAAAACGCCTGGCTAGAGCTGCCCGCAGCGAGATGTCTGCAGTTTCCTCTTTTGCTCTGCACCTTCTTCTCTAGGGCAGCCTCATGCATCCCAGCGCCCAGTGACAGGCCGAGGGCTCTGGGCTCCAGGACTGTCCCTGGTCCCCTCACTTTGTGTGCTTAACACTGTCTTCGCATCCCTGCAGCCTGTGGAGAGCGGAGGTCCCCTCCCCCCTCCTCCACTGGTCCAGGGGGAGGGGTGGCTTGAATCCCCCGCCCCTTCTCAGCCTTGAGCTGTTTAATTTGGAGCAGAGTCTGTGGGAGGGGGTATTAGGGATAGAGGCTGGAGGCGAATCCAAGCCTGGGAGACCCTCTGGCTGCCAAACCTCATGGGTGAATTAAATGACCAGAGAGTCACTGTTTGTCTGTAGACTTTCCTGTTTGTTCTCTGCAGGAGTGATAACTAAAAAAGTACAGAAAGTCTCCTGCTCTTGTCTTTCTCTTAAAAAAAAAAAAAAAAAAAGAAGGTGACTTTTATTCATTCATAGATCTTTGTGTTGTGATCTGACATATTTGCATGTGCCTTGTTACCCCCAGTGCTGCAAATGCCCCGTGATGTCATTAGCATCTGAGCCCTGATGACTTAACACAGCTTCGTGGGGGGAGGCGGTGAGGACGGGTCTCAGCACAGCCAGGGTATGTGAGGGGTCCGTCTCCCAGTAGGAGCAGGAGGACGGTGGCTGGTTCGGGTCCAGGAATCGAAGGCTGCAGGGGGAGCCCGTGGGCGATGGGCGCCTGGCAGGAGAGCAGACACGATGCCGCAGTTCTCAGAATCAGTCAAAAGAGGAAGATGCTCTCTTCTGATAAATAACAATAAGTGGGAGCCAAGAGTGTAGACCAAAGAGGCTTGTGATTGCTGTTCTTGGATTTCAGCCACAAACATGCGACGCGGGGCGTGATGTTTCCACTAATCGCCCCAGGATATTATTAATGAAAACACAAAGGACTCTGCCCACAAAGAAACCCTAATTTCTCCTCCTAGTTGAGACGGGAAGCAAGGAGGATTGAGATCATATTCCCTTCGCCGTGATGGTCTGGAGCAAGACATAAAAGTGATTCACAGCGTTTGAAAAGCCAAAATGACAGCTTCTCAAGACAGCGGTGCTGAGGGCCTGAGAAAGGTGAGCAAGGATGTGGGTGCCCAGGATTCTGACCCAAACTGGCGCATTTAATGTGAAGATGCTCTGAGAGGACAGTTTCTTAGATGAACATCTTTTCCCGTGACTTGCCACACAAGCCGAGTGCACTCCTCCAAGGCCAAGATACACTCTATTTCCAAGTTAACAGTTTCCAGAGTCACAGAGTTCTCTCTCCTTGTTTATGGAATTGAATTCAACCAGAATCTAAGAAAGGCTGCTGTGCTCACACCCGGGCTCTGTCTCCCTCCTGAGCCCCCTCCAAACTCCCTAACCATCACTCAAACCTTCCCCTTCACGCTCAGCAGAGGAATCCGTCTCCTGTTTCATTAATAAATTAAAAATATCACATAAGAGATATCTCAGCCTCTTTCTGGAACACCTATAAGCATCTCTGCATCTTTCCTGTTTTGTTCACCGTGGGGAAGGGATCCCTCCCTCCATCCCGAGGGCATTTCATCTTAGGGACCTCTGTCTCCTGCCTTTTTCTGTTAGCTCTTCGTCCGCATTTAAGCGCTTCCTGTATTTAAACAAAGTCCTCCTTTTACTTTTCTCATCTTCTTGGCTCTCATTCTTTTTATCTTTTGTCTTTTTCCATTTCTTCAAACCAAAATATTGTCTGTAATCTGCGTCATTTCCTCATCTCTCTGCCTCTCTCTGTGTGTCTCTCCCTCTCTCTCCCTCCTTCTCTCTCTCTCTTCTACGTTTACTCCATTCTGTTTCATCCTTCATCCCTTCACTGCACCATCAAGGTGTTCAGTACTTTTAGTATTTTAGGTAGAAATGTGCTTGGGTTGTCCCGTTAGCAGATCCCTTCCCTCCTGGAATGTCCTCCTTTGCTTCCCTCACGCCCCCCTCTTCCAAGGCTCTGGATGGCGTGATGTGGGCCAATGGCTGTGGGCTGTGCTCCGCCTCTCCAGTTGCTTCCTTGTCATGTGAGATCTCCTCCCCAGCAGTGGTCGCCTTCTCTACCCTCCTGCACTTTCCCATCCAGTCTACTTGCTCCGTAGCACCCGGGTGTCCACGTCTCTACCTTTGCCCCCCTCTCCTGAGCCCCTTATTCCACCTGCTTTCTCGACGCGACATCTCCGTTTGGAGAATTCACTGACTCTGAAAATAAGCGCGGTCATCATTCCTCTTGCAATCTCTCCCACGCCTGGGCCTCCGCGGTGAGGCCAGGCCAGTCACTGATGCCCCCTTCCCCCAGCTCCTCCTGTGAGCATCCTTGGAACTGGCTACCCGCCTGACTAGCTGCGCGCTCTGCTGTGTTCACCTGGCTGCACTTGCCTTGCGTTTCTCCACCCTGGATCTTCATGCATCCTCTTCCCTACGTCTAAAAAGCTATTCTGCCTTATTTTTGCCTGGTTAACCTTTTTACTTTTTTAAAGTTTTTGCTTGTTTTGGTCTTTTATTATTATTATTATTAGTCATCAATTTTATACACATCAGTGTATATATGTCAATCCCAATCGCCCAATTCATCACACCACCACCACCATCCCCTGCCGCTTTCCCCCCTTGGTGTCCATACATTTGTTCTCTACATCTGTGTCTCTATTTCTGCCCTGCAAACCGGATTATCTGTGCCATTTTTCTAGGTTCCACATATATGCGTTAATATATGATATTTGCTTTTCTCTTTCTGACTTACTTCACTCTGTATGACAGTCTCTAGGTCCATCCACGTCTCTACAAATGACCCAATTTCGTTCCTTTTTATGGCTAATATTCCATTGTATATATGTACCACATCTTCTTTATCCATTCGTCTGTTGACGGGCATTTAGGTTGCTTCCATGACCTGGCTATTGTAAATAGTGCTGCAATGAACATTGCGGTGCATGTGTCTTTTTGAATTATGGTTTTCTCAGGGTATATGCCCAGTAGTGGGATTGCTGGGTCGTATGGTAGTTCTATTTTTAGCTTTTTAAGGAACCTCCATACTGTTGTCCATAGTGGCTGTATCAATTTGCATTCCCATCAACAGTGCAAGAGGGTTCCCTTTTCTCCACACCCTCTCCAGCATTTGTTGTTTGTACATTTTCTGATGATGCCCATTCTAACTGGTGTGAGGTGATACCTCACTGTAGTTATGATTTGCATTTCTCTAATAATTAGTGATGTTGAGCAGCTTTTCATGTGCTTCTTGGCCATCTGTATGTCTTCTTTGGAGAAATGTCTATTTAGGTCTTCTGCCCATTTTTGGATTGGGTTGTTTGTTTTTTTAATATTGAGCTGCATGGGCTGTTTATATATTTTGGAGATTAATCCTTTGTCTGGTGATTCATTTGCAAATATTTTCTCCCATTCTGAGGGTTGTCTTTTCATCTTGTTTATGGTTTCCTTTGCTGTGCCAAAGGTTTGAAGTTTCATTAGGTCCCACTTGTTTATTTTTGTTTTTATTTCCATTACTCTAGGAGGTGGATCAAAAAAGATCTTGCTGTGATTTATGTCAAAGAGTGTTCTTCCTATGTTTTCCTCTAAGAGTTTTATGGTGTCCAGGCTTATATTTAGATCTCTAATCCATTTTGAGTTTATTTTTGTGTATGGTGTTAGGGAGTGTTCTAATTTCATCCTTTTACATGTAGCTGTCCAGTTTTCCCAGCACCACTTATTGAAGAGACTGTCTTTCCTCCATTGTATATCCTTGCCTCCTTTGTCATAGATTAGTTGACAATAGGTGCATGGGTTTATCTCTGGGCTTTCTATCTTGTTCCATTGATCTATGTTTCTGTTTTTGTGCCAGTACCATATTGCCTTGATTACTGTAGCTTTGTAGTATAGTCTGAAGTCAGGGAGCCTGATTCCTCCAGCTCTGGTTTTTTCCCTCAAGACTGCTTTGGCTATTCGGGGTCTTTTGTGTCTCCATACAAATTTTAAGATTTTTTGTTCTAGTTCTGTAAAAAATGCCATTGGTAATTTGATAGGGGTTGCATTGAATCTGTAGATTGCCTTGAGTAGTACAGTCATTTTCACAATATTGATTCTTCTAATCCAAGAACATGGTATATCTCTCCATCTGTTGGTATTATCTTTAATTTCTTTCATCAGTGTCTTATAGTTTTCTGCATACAGGTCTTTTGTCTCCTTAGGTAGGTTTATTCCTAGGTATTTTATTCTTTTTGTTGCAATAGTAAATGGGAGTGTTTCCTTAATTTCTCTTTTAGATTTTTCATCATTAGTGTATAGGAATGCAAGAGATTTCTGTGCATTAATTTTGTATCCTGCAACTTTACCAAATTCATTAGCTCTAGTAGTTTTCTGGTGGCATCTTTAGGATTCTCTATGTATAGTATCATGTCATCTGCAAACAGTGACAGTTTCACTTCTTCTCTTCCAGTTTGTATTCCTTTTATTTCTTTTTCTTCTCTGATTGCCGTGGCTAGGGCTTCCAGAACTATGTTGAATAATAGTGGGGAGAGTGGACATCCTTGTCTTGTTCCTGATCTTAGAGGAAATGCTTTCAGTTTTTCACCATTGAGAATGATGTTTGCTGTGGGTTTGTCATATATTTGCCTGGTTTACTTTTAATACATCTTCAGGTCTCAACTTAAAAAGTTACTCATAAAGCAAACCTTCCTGACCTTGAAGTTAAGTTTGAAAACAAAGTAATACAGTTCCAACGTACTACCAGGTCCTCATCTGTAGCACTTTGACTTATAGTCATTTAATTCATATTTTATAATTATTTGCTTTATAGCTATCTTGTCCCCAAACTATAAGTTTTATGAGGTTGTGGATTATGTTTTTTGTCACCAGCTTTTTCATAGTACTTATGGTGCCGGGAATATTGTGGGGTCCGTCTCTCTCTGTATGTGTTTATTGACAACATTTTGATGCAGGTGTGGTTTTTTGTTTGTTTGTTTTACTGAATATCTAGTTGTAGAATCCATAAAGGGTAAGTTTCAGCATTAATTGGGGATCGGTTTTTTCCTGGGCAGGTGTGGTGAAGAAATGAGGTTATTTTAGCTCGTTTAAGAGCAGTTAAGATGATTGAGGAGACTGAGTTAGGAAGGTTGAGTGACAGTCGTGGGCTGAGAGTCTGAGAAAAACAGAAGGATCAAGGTGCTGGAGACTTCGTAAGTAACGAAGATCAGAGAGGGTTACAAGAAAACAAAGTTATAGTCGAGAATAAGCATTGGAGCCTAGCATTTTGGGGCATATTGGCAGGAGAAGGATGACCCGGGTTTGGGCAATGGGACTAGTAAAGTCTGATGGAGATGAAGTTCTTTAAACTAACATAATCTGGGAATAGTGAGGCTTCACAGACCACTGAGATGTCCCCATTCATTACAGGATTTGGGTATAGAAGGGAGTTTCAGTCTCCAGTGGATGGGGGATGAATGAAGTGAGTCTGAGGTGGGCTTGGGGTGGGTGGGAGGTCGGGAAAACGCCAGCTCCCTCCTTCTCCCATTGTCCTCTCTGACCTTGGGGGACGTAGGGTCTGGAAGGATTAGAAGTTTCCACGTCCAAGGGCTGTAAGGAAGCAAGGCTTCAGGTAAATGCCAGGTTTCAGCCAAGGCAAGAAATGGAGAGATTTTTCTGCAAAAATTAGAGGACAAAAGTGGAGTTTGTTTATAATGTAAGGATGATACTTGGAGGTATCACTGGGGTGTGTGTGTTGATTTTGAGAAGAACCAGCCATGAGAAGGTACAGATCCATAGAAGGATAAGAGTCTGGGGGATTAGTTAAGGGGGAGTTCCCAACATTCACGGACACAGAAATAGAGACGTGAGGTCTGGTCACAGGTAAGGAGCTTCACATCCTTAACTCTGGCCGGGGGGCTGCATGTGTCTGCGCGATGGAGAGTGCCAGCAAGTGTGATATCGGGGACCCAGAGGACTTCTCCCCAGATTAACAAAGGACAGGAGGCTCCCGTTGGGGCTGCAGTTCGGATGCTTTGGGGATGGCGGCAAGGGCTCTGGGCCGGGGACGTGGGGACACTGGCGAGTGCTCTCTGGCTCGTGTTGGAGGTGGCACACATCTGCTGAGGAAATGCACTTAGAGGAGTCAGTTGCAAAGAGGCTGTCAGGGCCCTAGTTTGACGGGCAGGGGAGAAGCTGGGTCTGATGTTGGAGAGGAGCTGAGCCACCTTTCTCTCGGATGGACTCCCATTGCACCTGAGGCACCTGTGCTGTGCTTCTCACGTTCCATCCTTTCTGCTTCTGCCTGGTACGTACTCTGCATGGCACACTGGGCTGCCTTCTGCGGGTACAGAAAAATGATGAGAGCGATAAGATTCCTGCACTCGTTAATTAAGCTCACAGTGTAGAAGTGAAGAGAGACAGCAAGTCATTAATTATCCACACTGTGCTTTAATTAGAGTCGTGGTCTTCGAGCATTTCAGAATGGGACTGAATTGTGTCCGTTTGCTAGGCTCTTAGACTGTCTCCTCTGCGAGGTCTTCTGAATCCATTCTTTGGTCTAAACTTTGAACTAGTCCCATAATATGCATTTGGCTGATTTATGAACTAAGCTTATTACTTAATTATGTTTCTTATTCATCATTTTTTTATCATCATTTGTATTAGACTACAAATGTCCAAAGCTGGACAGTTACTAATTTAACTCTAATCAGATCATGTTGGGTACAAATGAATGTTTAGTAAATTATTTTGGACTTATTTAGAATATTTTGAAACACTTTGTAAAGGTAACTGGAAAAAGAGGACAGCATGACCAGAGCTCTTAGTCAAAAAATTCATTTTTTTCTGTCCTTGGTGCCTAGAATATGTGGTAGGCATATATAAAAAATATTATATGTATATAAAAAATATTTAGTGAATAAAAGAAAGAATATCTCTCTTTGCTAGAATATGGAAACCGGGGTTTTAAACGGTCTTTGAAGACAATTATAGTGAAATATACACAGATATTTATGTGAGGATAAATTTGCCAATTGTTATGGTTTTGGCAGAAAGGCAGTCAAATAGATTATAAACCTATAATATTCATCACTTCTGTTTACATTATGTAACTTGGGGTATTTATATGCAGAACAACCTTCTGAGTGTACAATTAAATACCTAGAGAAGGACAGTTTCCTCACGGCTAATTTTGTTATTACCTGTGTCTCTTATTCCCTTTAAAGCTTGTTGAAACGATGAGCTTTTTTATACATTTTTACTACTTTCCCATAGCACATGTTATATGATCAATTTGAATAAATATTGATTGAATATATAAATGAGTAAATGAATGAATTTTCTATATAAAGTAAACTTTATTCAAGGGTATTTTTTTAAAAATCCATGTGAAGTTAAATTTCTTCCCTTAATGTTTTGGAATGTTAAGATGTGTTTTCCAATATCATGTATCAGAAAGGATGTTGAAAAGTCCACCCCATCCTGGTCAGATATAGACAAGAGCTAGATGATCATTTCTCCAAAATTATCAGTGTTAGCATTTTGTAATTTCAGGATGAAGATCCTGTACATGTTTTGTGAAGTGTTTACAAAGGATTTCATTTTTTTGAGTGAATATAAAAGGTGTTCACTTGTGCTTTTAATGTTGTTTCCTTCATGTTCATTGTGAGTGATAAAAATGCAAGTAATTTTGGTACATTTTCTTATATCCTCTGATTTTGCTGAACTCATTTATTAGTTATCGGAGTTTTTGTAGATTCCTTGGGGGTTTTTTACGTCCACAATCATGTCTTCTGCAAATGGTCAGTTTCACTTCTCTCTTTGCTACCTGTATGCCTTTAATTTCCCTGTCTTGCTTTTGCACTGGTTGGAACTGCCAGGACCATTTTGAATGAGTGGTGAAAGAAGAAATCTTCATTTTTTCTTAACATTGGGGGACAGATTTCACAATTAAGTATAATATAAGCTCGTAGGGTTTTTGCAGATAATCTTTAACAAGTTGATATAATTCCCTGTATTCCTAGTTTGCTGAGAGTTTTCATTGTGAATGGGTGTTGGATTTGTCAAATGCTCCTTCTGCATCAGTTGTTATGGTCATGTAATTTTTCCTTTTCAGATTGTTGATATGACATAGGGGTACATATATCTTTTCAAAGTAGTGTTTTCACTTTCCTTAGATAAATATCCGGAAGTGGAATCACTCAATCATATGGTAGCTCTCTTCTCAGTTTCTCTGAGGACCCTCCATACTGTTTTGCATGGTGGTTACACCAATTTACATTCCACCAAAAATATACGAGGCTTCCTTTTCTCCACATCCTCACCAACTGAGACCTGTGTTTCAAGGGGAAGAATCTTCTTTAGCACCTAGTTTCAGGCTGACTGGATGCCAGACCCTCAGGCAGCAGCTTTTAGAGTGGGCAGATGGGGGCTTCCCTGGTGGCACAGTGGTTAAGAATCCTCCTGCCAATGCAGGGCACCCGGGTTTGAGCCCTGGTCCAGGAAGATCCCACATGTGGTGTAGCAACTAAGCCCGTGCGCCACAACTACTGAGCCTGCACTCTAGAGCCTGTGAGCCACAACTACTGAGCCTGTGCTCTAGAGCCCATGTGCCACAACTACTGAGCCTGTGCACCTAGAGCCCACGCTCTGCAACAAGAGAAGCCACCGCAATGAGAAACCCATGCACCGCAACAAAGAGTAGCCCCTGCTCGCTGCAACTAGAGAAAGCCTGTGTGCAGCAAAAAAAATCCAACTCGGCCAATAAATAAAAATAAAATAAAATAAAATTAAATTAAATTAAATTAAAAAGTGGGTAGATGGATACAGTTTTGTGGGGCTGCAATCATAATCCCTGGGGTCTCCAGACCTGGGGATCTGGAGGTGTCCCCTCCAGACAGCTGCAAAAATTGAGGTTTTGATGAGTCCTGTTGGTTGATGCGTTGTTCGTATCTTTTCAGCACTCGTTGAATTTTTGTCTGGTAGTTCTATCAGTTACTGTGGGGTGGTGGGGGTGTGGAAGTCTCCAAGTACAACTGTGGGTTTGTTTATTTCCGTTCGGCTCTACCGTTGCTCTACCAGCAACGAAGACCCAACATAGCCAATAAATAAATGAACAAATAAATAAAAATTTAAAAATTTAAAAATAAATAAATAAGCATTCATGTGGTAGCCCTGTCCTACTTGGAAAGTTCAGGGACAATTTGGGTCTCAAGTAAAGGTTCTGTCCTGGCTTTCTGGGCTCTGTTATATCAACAGGGCTTCATGGGTCACTTGCCTTAGGTCTTCAGATTTAGTAAATTAAGAACTAAATTTTGTTTAGCAAGGAGTTGAAAATCAGTTTTTTTTTTTTTCTCTTAACAAACAGACTTGTCTGTTTTGGAGGCCATGCTTTTCTACCCAGGTGTAGCTGTTATGTTTTCTTTCTCTACAGGCCCTTTGATGTTGAACATGAGGGTCATTTAAGGCTCTTAAAATGTATTTTTAACATTGTCATCTGCATGTATCATTTTACTTAGTACCAATAATTGTTCATTTGAACAACTTTTGCTCAATCTCGGTTAACTGAGACCTACTCTTTGGATATAATAATCACTGCAGATATCTCCATCTAAACATTGAAAGTGCGGGTGGTCAGGCATGACACTTTTAGTTGATTGCCCAAAAGGGACACATTAGTTTTGACCCACTGAAGCTCTTCTGTCATTCTCTGTAGTGAGCACCACCCATTTTAAAGATGATTATCCATCATTGGGGATCTAATATGTGTTTACTGGGAAAGGGCAAAACTGTCTGGTCTATTGGGAGAATCAACTGGACTTATGTAAAATTCCATGATGACACAGAGAATTCTGTAAAATACCTTGAGGTTTGGTACTGTTTAAATAATTTCTGTCCTCTTGTGTATTTATTTTATGAATGTATTAAATGTAAATACTTCCTGTCTTTAGAATTATATTCTAATGCTTTTTGCTTTATTACTGTTTATTATAAAATTTCTATAATTGCACTAAATTTCATTTTAAAATTGATGTGACAATTATTATTTAAACAATAAAGCCCTGGATGATCTAATGTATTCCCATCCCCCTTAAGAGTATTCAACGCTCATCCTATTATTATTACTTCTAAGACAGTGCACTATTTTCTTATTGGGTAAAGGCACCGGGTCAACGTTCCTTGTTGTGGAATCAGAAAATGATTTCTGAAAGCAGCATGTGTGTCCTCGAGGTCCTAAACGAGAGTCCTAGGAGAAAAGCACTCCCAGGACAGTCATATGGTCACTAGTTCACAACTTACTCCTCAAATCACCACCTGTCTTTGAAAACAGCAAATTCCAGGTCAGGCCACCATGAATTGGCAAAAGAGAGGTAGTATAAGAAAATTTGCAACTCACAGCTAATCAGGTTTTAATTAATCCAAGCAAAGTCTTATTTCCTAAAATGTTCTAGTTTATTAGATTTAGCTCTTCCCTGAAAAAATAATTAATCTGAGAAGTAATTGCCCTTACAGACCAATTGACTTAGGCTGTCTCCAACTAAAATTAATCAAAATGAAGACTGAGCTGCAGCGTTGGCAGAAAGATGGCTTGGTGATCTGGGCTGCATTGAGTCTTCATGTAATTCTACAATACACAGAGATATTATAAATCACCTAAACAGTATTTATGACCAGAAAAGTCATTAAGTCTTTTCATTTGTACTTGCACTAACTGGGTAGTACACTTCCATGCAGGTATACAGTGGAGACAGAAACATAATGCTTTTCCATTTGTGCCAGCTATACTGAACACCATATCTCTAAAAAAAAAAAGAACTGCTTTTCCCCTCTTACAGGCATTCTATGTTTAAACATTTCCTTAAATATGCTGATTGAATTCTGGATTTGTTTCCGCTTCATCCAATTATTTGGTGAAAATCCAAAACTCTGCAAGGATTAATCCATAAATCTGGCTATCCATGCTGCCAAAGCAAAGATGATGTTTGCATAATAATTCAGGGACTTAGGCAATTTTAAATGCCAGACCAGTAGATCTTATTTTAAAAATATCCAGGGGCTTTTGTGAGTTATCGAGCTTAGTTATAAAGGATGCCATAAAATGGGATTCATATATACTTTATAACTTATGTGATAAATGGATTAACATTGCTTAGCATTTATTGGTTCTTTCAATATAATGAAATAGTGTGGTTCTACTACAATATATCATTTTGAAGAGTCACATTGGTGCCCTGATCAGAGAGAATTGCTGGAAGTGTGAGAGGCAAATGGGAATTAAACCATTACTGTGGATTGTTTCACATAGTCTGATGGAAACTAAACTTGACGTGTTCAAAACAAGATTTATTTTCTCTCATTCTCACGTTCCATCCTGTTTCCTCCATGGAGTCCTGATTTAGGTGGGAAGCATCAAAATGGAAGTTAAAATTCCCAAGACAGAACCTAAAATGCACTTAAAATTTTTTTTTTATTGTTAACCTACATTTAAAAATTTTTTAAATTTCTAGTAGACTTTATTTTTCAGAGCTGTTTTGCGTTTCCAGACAAATTGTGCAGAAAGTGCCAAGTTCCCACGCTTACCCTCTCCTGTCCCCGCAGTTCATCCTTTTATTAACATCTTGCCCGTGGAGACCAGAAGCCTGCGGAGAACTGCCAGGGGAGAGCCAGACTGAGATGCTAGCTCACGGCTCCTTGGAGGGCCCTGCGTGGTGGAACCTTGTTCCCTGCAGAGGCCATTGGCTCCTCAACGCTCCCTTGGACTGTCCTTCTTCCTTCACTGCTTCCCCGTTTCTCAGATCCCACTCCTGTCCTTTGCACGTGCTATTCTTCCTGCCTGGAACCCTGCATCCCTCTTCTCCTGCAGGGACCAGCCCCTCTCCCGCCCACATCCCTGGACGGACCACAGAAATGCAGGTCTCAGGTGAAAGATGATTTCCGCAGGGAGTGGTTTCCTGATGTCTTCTCAGCAGCGTCCCTCTGTTTCATGGTCTTGTGACAACTTGTGCTTTTCCTCTGGAGAATTTATCACAATCCATGGAAACGGCCCGTGGGAGGGAGTCTGTCCTGTCTCCTGCTCTGTCCATCTCATCACAAAGCAGATGATCAATAATTATCTAACAAATGGGCAAACAGCCTTCAACCTGATTCTCTCCTGCCAGCCGTGTCCTCAGCAGGACCACACTCTCTACCACGGCCAGAACGGCGGACTTAGGAGGCAGGTCTGTCCCCTACTCCCCTCGCTTGGATCCTCGGGACATCTCTGCTGCCCTTCTCCCGAGAGGCCCGGTGGCTGTCACCGTCTCCCCCGAACCCCCCGACCCCGGTGTCCCCACTCGACTGGGTGGACCTTCTCCTCATGCATCTGCACGGCGTTTCGCTGCAGGTCTCTGGAAACTTAATTTCCAGGTGATCCTCTGTCGTTTGGCCCCTCTGTGCTGATGCTGTGCCCCAGCCACTGGGGTTGGCTGGTGCCAGATGCTTTTTGAAAGGAGTTTACATATCTTATTTCATCCTCATAACAGCTCTATGTGCTATGTGCTGTGTCACAATCCCAATTTCCCTGAGAAAACCCCTGGGAACAGGAAAGTTCAGAAAGTTGAGGAAGGTCACTTTCTGGTTCCAGGCAGAGCTGGGATTTGAAATGAGCATCTGGCCAGAGGAGAGATGGCAGAGGAGATATCTCCACTTTTATTCCACAGGATGGCCCCCCTTTAACCAGGGGTACAAATGAGGACGAGTAAATAATAGGATAATCATGACAAGGGCATAAACAGAAAAAATTAAATTCCAAGCAAAAGCAGCTGAGGAAATTATTTTTTGATTTTTTCCTTTTCCCAAGAAAAGAAGTTTATATTTCAGAAAACACTTATTTTTTAAATAAATTTATTTATTTTATTTATTTATTTTTGGCTGCACTGGGTCTTCGTTGCTGTGCGCGTGGGCTTTCTCTAGTTGTGGCGAGCGGGGGCTACTCTGCGTTGCGGTGCGCAGGCTTCTCATTGCGGTGGCTTCTCTTGTTGCGGAGCACAGGCTCTAGGTGCACGGGCTTCAGCAGTTGTGGCGCACGGGTTTCAGCAGTTTTGGCACGTGAGCTCAGTAGTTGTGGCCCGTGGGCTCTAGAGTGCAGGCTCAGTAGTTGTGGCACATGGGCTTAGTTGCTCCGCGGCATGTGGGATCCTCCCAGACCAGGGCTCGAACCCGTGTCCCCTGCATTGGCAGATGGATTCCTAGCCACTGCGCCACCAGGGAAGCCCCCCAGACAACACTTATTTGATAGAAGAATTATCCTGGGACCATCAATTATGTCATGATAATTTCCCAAAGATAAGGTTGTTTATAGCTTTGGTTTCCTAGCATAGAGGTTGGACCTCACAGCCTTATAAGGTCTCGTCCTGATTTGTGACTTTGCCAGACAAACCCAAATTTCATCATTCTTTTCCCATTCTAAAAGCTAACAACTAACATATAGAATCCTAGTTTTCAGAGTGTATTCTCTAGATGTCGCTTAGGATGGAAAAACCTGTCAATATCATACAGCTGGTAAGGGCGCTTAACGGAAAGGTGCAGATGGGAGCATTCTGTGTTGTTAATCAATAACTACACATGCAGAGAGACTTTTCTCTGAGCTATGGCTTTAAACTAAAGGAGAGATGCTAGCAGTAGTTACCATGGTAACCAAAGTCAACTTTATCCCAAACTTTCCCCTGACTTCCTCTGTAAAAAAATGGTTCTGGGTAAGATTTTTTCATTTAACTTAACTTTCAAGGAAATGTTAAGATTTAAAGGGCCCTGAAGTTTCCTTGGGTGGAAAAAAGGTTCTGGAGACCAGGTAGAGGTGGCCCCTGTTTCTGACAGGAAGCTGGTGTGGGCTCTTATTACTGGGGGTGCTGGCCCAGCAGCGTGGAGGAGACTGTCCAGAGCAGGCAGTCCAAGCTGCAAAGTGGACACATAGCTGCAAAGTCAGCGCAACAGTTGAAAATCAGTATTGCAACATGCCAACCCCATAGTTAAACACCGCAAGTGCACACAAACCAAATTGCTGGTTGAGGAGAAAATTAGAGAAGTGATAATCTCCTATTTTTTCTAAAGGGTCTGAGTCCAGTGTCTGATTCCAAGACAATCTTGTCTTCTTTGACATCTTGTCATCTCCCTCAGGACATACAATTCAGTGCCTCCACAGCAAATCCTACAAGCTGAAGTGAATCACCAGCCAGTTTCCCATAAACATTTAAAAAATCATAATCTCCATTTTTGAATTTCCTTTCTTCCTCCCTCCCCTTCCTTCCCCTCCCCTTCCCTCTTCTTCCCTCCGCTCCTCTCCCCTCCCCTTCCTTCCCTTCCCCTTCCTTCCTTCCTTCCTTCCTTCCTTCCTTCCTTCCTTCCTTCCTTCCTTCCTTCCTTCCGAGGGCTGTGTCTCTGGTGGTCTCCTTATCCTTCAGTCCTCAGCTGACTTCACTATTTCTGTGAAATCATAGTTCTTACGATCACATGAACATATTTCTTTATTTGTTATTTTTCCCCTTGACATTGGTGAGAACCTCGATTGCTTCTTAGCCTTGATTTTAGCCGAGCTGCCAGATTTCCGGTGAAGGATTTGTTTTGCTGTGCTTTTCTCCGGGTTTCATGTTTTATTCTCCACCCTCAATAAACAGCTCAGAAGCAGACTGGACAGTCACGGCTTAGCCTGGGAGGGAAGGACCAAGACAGGCTTGGTGGAGACAGAGAGAAAGGGGGAATTCTGAGATCCTCTGCTTCTAACTTTCTCGGGAGAGTCCCACAATTTCTTCATGCGTCTGCCTCGGGTCAGGAAGGTTAACTGTGAACAAAGGAACAAGGATGGCGCTGCACCCTTCCCTCCAGCCTCTGCCCGTCGCCAGCCTGGCCCAGGGAGCCCGGGGGTGTGTGCACACAGAGAACGCCCCCCTCAGTGATGATCCCCACTTACCTTTACTGACAGCCGCTCTAGTCTTAGTTTGCATTTTTTAAAGCCTTGGTATAACAAGGAGCGGTGTCCTCATTTTAAATTAAACACAGATCACTTTACTGAACCCCTGGCACCACCTACATGTCTTTCATTTTGATTTAGTTAGACTTCTGCTTCGCGGAAAAGACTGACATTGTGAATTTGCTTGAAGAGGTAGAATGGTAGCATCCGGACAGAGTAGGAACTGGCTCTGAATTAATTTTGAAATGTGCTGTCTTCATAAACTGTTTTTAATTTATTTGAAAGGCTCTCATATTTTCAGGTGTATTTTATATTTAATAATGGAGTTACTAGGACAGCGTATGTCTTATGAGGATGCTTATTCTTGGGTTTTCAGCCATGTAAATGCAGACTGATCAATGATACCTTTATTTTTCAAAATGAATTTAAATTATATGAAATGTACCAAACCATTGATTAGAAATCCTGAGATGAACTCCAGGGTAAATTTTTTTTTCTTTTCTCTAGGCCTTTATATTACAATGATTTTTTAAAATTGAAGTATAAATAATTTACAATATTGTGTTAGTTTCAGGTGTACAGCAAAGAAATTCAGTTATACATATATAGACATATTTTTTTCAGATTCTTTTCCCTTATAGGTTATTAAAAAATATTGAGTAGAGTTCCCTGTGCTATATAGTATGTCCTTGTTGGTTATCTATTTTCTATGCAGTAGTGTGTATCTGCTAATCCTAAACTCCTAATTTATACCCCTTCTTTCCCCTTTGGTAATCATAAGTTTGTTTTCTCTGTCTGTGGGTCTATTTCTGTTTTGTAAATAAGTTCATTTGTATCATTGTTTTAGATTCCACATATAAGCAAAATCATATGATACTTGTCCTTCTCTGTCTGGCTTACTTTACTTAGTATGATCATCTCCAGGTCCATCCACGTTGCTGCAAGGAAATTACCATCAATTTTGAAGTCCTCTGACACTCTCCCTTCCTATGTAACCACAAGCCTAAACTATCTTCCTTTGGATTTTCTTTATGGTATATGTAAACAAATTTTTTAACAAAAAGAAAAGAAAAAGCTAATTGTTAATTTCTGTAGTTAATCCATTCTCCGCACAGTGCTCCGTCCCAGCTGGACCTGCCTTTTGTCCTGAGTTTTGCTCTCGCGGGCTTCTCTGGGCCCACCTCCTAGTGCACATGAGCAAGACTTTCCATATTTTGTACCTGGGAGTCGGGTCTCTGCTCACGGGCTGTGAACATTCACAGCTTCACTGTACTAACCCACTGACATCCATGCTGCTTTTACAGATTTGCACACCCACCAGATATGAGCTTTGCTTTCTCCATATTTCTCCCCATTTTAATTGCTGCCCATCTTTTGAGTGGCAAACTGAGTTTGAAAATATTTAAAAATTTTAAAACAGATACTACATTAGTAACACATTCATGTGACACTTAGATCAAAATAGCATTCTAAAAAATATACTAAAAATTACTCATTGTTTTTCTGGAACTTGACTTAAACTTGGTATCTCGTATTTTATCTGACAATCCCAAATGCAAACATTATCGTATGCTAAATTTCTGACTGTGTTACCAAATCTCTGATCTATTTCACATTTCCTATTCTGGTCCTTTGTTGGCTGTCTGTGTACCCGATGGACACGTTTTCATCATCCTGCTATTTTATGTTCTATTTTAATGTCCGGTAGGAAGAGTCACCCCTCAGTCTCCCACCCACACCCCTCATGAGAGTTCTCCAGCTTTAACTTATTTATTTTTCCACATGAAGTGTAGAATCAGAAATTAAAATAAAAACCTACAGGTACGTGCATTAGGATCTTGTTAGATGTATCCAGTTATTCAGGAAGGACTGACATTGTGGTGATGTGGAATATCATGTCTGAGAACAGGGTTTGTCCTCCTCTGTGTTTAAATCTACTTTCACGTCTTTGATGTTTTTCTAAACATCTTTTAATGTGTTTTCCCCCCAGTTTTGGTTAGGATCATCCTGAGGTACTTTTTCCTTTTCTTTTTTGTTGTTTCTGTCAGCAGCATTATCTCTTCCATTGCACCTTCTGTGATGTTATGGTTCTAATTGATTGTCCCAAGCGGTAAATAAAGCGTATGGATTTCTGCACTTTCCTTCTGTCCTGCAGCCTTCCGGATTCACTTATTCTTTGTAGTTGTTTTTCAGTGGATTCTTTTGGATAGTGTCTGCATAAATATCATCCGCCAATAGGGGTATATTTACTTCTTATTTTCTGATTTTTGTCCATCCACGTTCTTTCTATGCCTAATTGCTTTAGTAAACGCTTGCAGTAAATATTAATGGGGATGATGGCTGCCCTTGCCTTTTTCCTGCGTTGAGTGGAAATATTTCCTTTGATTCCACGGGAAGTCTCTGGCTTTTAAGTTGCTGCCTATGTATAAAAGTGGAATTCAATAGTTCCTTTGATATTTAAATTTTTTAATCAAGAAATGTTGTGTTTTGTCAAAAGCCTTTTCAACCTCAACAGAGATGATCATGTAATCTTTGTTCTTAGCTCTAACATGAGTGATGCAGCAAGATTGCTAGTGGCCTGCGTCCCTGGAATAAACTCCTTTTGATCAGGACATAATTTTCTCTAAAGCACTTGAGGATGCTACTCGCCACTGTGACATCAGGGTCCTGTGGACGGGGCGGTATCACAGACCCACACACAGTTCAAGGGCTCCTGTGAGGCCGCTACTCCCCTGGGACTCTTAGAACCCGGCCAGGTTCCAGAGGTCTCTGCCCTCTCTCATGTTCAGAAAGTGCGTTATTACTGCTGCTTTCTGGTAGCAGCCAAGGCCCACAGGCATCTTCTATCCCCTCTTCCTTCTGGATCTTGACCCGATTAAGGGATCCCGTCCTCAGAGACCCCCTGGAGGTACCGCTCTCTGGGTGCATGTGGTCTTGAGAATTTCGGAAATCCCCTGCCCCTTCTTGACCCCGTTGGAGTGTCCCCAGGCTTCCTTGGGGATCTCTGAACACACACTTGGTCTCTTTGTTTTTGGTAGCTCTTACGTGTATGTAATTTAGAGTTTACATAAACTCTAATTCTAGAGTTAGAGATTTTATGTCTTTTTAAGTTTCACGATGCTGGGTTGTTGGGTTTCCCCCTGTGTCCTCCTTGCTGCTCTGTGAGGCGAGAGAAGTGAGTGGATTCTTCATGATGCCTCCCCCGTGTTTCTGGGGGAGCCACTGAGACGGCGTTTCCAGGGAGGCCTCTCTGGTGATGTGTTGATCGCCTGTGTCAGGGGGTGGGTGGAGGCTGCCGCATCCTCCCCAGGCCGGCCGGAGGCTGTTCAAGGATGTTGTCTGAGTGTGTGAGCCCTGGGAGAGGCTAGGACACTTCTGCCCTCCCCGAGAGTCAAGGAGAGGGGTCTGGGGGGAGACGGTGGGGCTCGCTCCCTGTGGGCAGGCGGGCCTGGCCCCTTTTCTGATCAGATTGACCCACACACGCACCTGCCTCGCGTGCTCAGCTCTCTTCTGGATTAAAATTCTGGAGCTTACCGCTTAATCTTCATCAGTCACGCTCCCGAATCACAGCTACCCACTACCTGCCTTCCGACTCCTGCTTCTTCGCTCCTACAATTTTGTGAGATCCGTTAATTCTGTTACTCTGGTTTGTTTTAGAGACCTATCTCCTCAAGTACTCATGAGGCAAATATCTACTTTTGTATGATTTGAAAGGGATTTGGGTTTTCCCCTTGGCTAGGCAAACACATCAAGTTGTTTTTTTCTTATGAACGACTGAGAATTGGGTTCAGGCGACGCTCTAGTTCTCAAGGGTTGTGTGGTGCAGCTCACACACCACGCACGCTGGTGACGACGCAGTGTGGTCTGAATGTCAAAGTCACCCCGCGGGGGGTGTCAGGGCCTCTCTCGTTACCGGTTCCTGGCTGAACCCGTGAGAATAGTCATTTTCAATCTGTGATTCCCAGTGTGTCGTTCAGCAGGGCTCAGAATATTGTCCTCATAACACACCTCATTAGGAGTGAAGGGAACATTTTCATCTTCTCTGTACTATTGAGTTGGAGTTATTTATCTGCACAGTTTTTGTGTTAGATTCATCAAGATTCAAACTGTGTTGTGAATAGAACTTAGGCAGGCAGGATGAAAAAGAGAAGATGGCACTTCTTTTTTCCTTCTTTTCTTTTTTTTTTTCTGCATAAAGAGGAAATTATACAAAATTTGAAGTGAGATTTTTATTCATTGTCATTTGCCTAACTTTACAACATGGTACCCATAGTAATAGGACAAGGTCTACTGCAAAGTGCATATTTGGCAAATTCCAGTGTTTCTAACAAGATCAAGATAACTTTATGTATTTTTCCAGAAAATTTACTGATTTCTTTAACTTAGATATGCACATTATATTAGTTTTATTTCCATTTATATTCAGTGTTATAGGGGAACCTCCATGTTATGTCACATTCCGTGTTATAAGTGGCACTAGGAAGAACGAATGCTCATTTCTCCTGAGTGCTAAGCTCTCCCAGACACCAAATTAGATAAATCAGAGAAAGTGTACAGAAAACCTGAACATATGTGGTAACAAAGAGTCATCATTTGTACGTTATTACATGTTGACCTTTTAGATAATAAACATTTTATTTATCAAAGTATTTAAAAAATTTTTGGAAATATGAATTAATTCTTTTTACATAGTAAGATATACAGTTTGTATTAAAGATGTAATTAATAGTAATGGGGTGAAAGGTCAAACTTAAACAATGATTCATAATAATAAAATACTTTTTAGTAACCTTGAAATAATACTTAAGTGTGACATAGCTGTAAAACAGGAATCATGCACTTCTATGCTCACATGGTATTAAATGACCTTATAAGCTGGTGTTTCTGGAAGGGACCTAAGAGGTCCTCTAGCTCAAGAGTCCAGCTGATAAAGGAACACCGAGGTTCCTGAGAGCTCATCCATGCTCGGATAGAACATTTCCAATTATAGAGCCGTCACTGTCTTCAAAGCCAGCATGCGCTACTGAGCGGCTCTAAGGTTTAGACAGTTATCACGCCTCACTGTAGTTTTGCTTTGCACATGAGTCCATTTAAAAAGTTTATTTCTTATGTTGCCACTGATGCTAGCGCTTCTAAGAGAGACCTTATGAGTGCTCCTAGAGGGCACTACCTACCCTCGCGCTGGGAACCAAAGAGCACCTTGCAGATATCGGCTTGTCTGATACACCTCCGAGGTCTGTGTTATTCCTCTTTCAGAGGTCGAGACATAAATGATAAGAAATACATTCAGAGTTTCTCCATTTCACACTAAGAGTGAATGAGACCAGAACATCCAGATGAAAAGTGAAAGCACATTTTCCCCCGATTTCCGTAAACAACCCAGTTTACAGACTAGCACCATCTGGGTTGTTCTAAAACCAGTATCCGTATTTGAAGTAAAGAAATATGCTCGGTTTCCCTTCTTGATGAACAAATCCTCAGTTATAACGATGGCCGAGAAACCTATTCATCTTGTTTTGAGCACCAACTAAAGCAGTAACGTGAGGATAAATTCCATAAGGAGTGCCTGAAGGATTCATCTGACAACTGATTTCACAAGTCTGCTGTCTTGATTTCCATCATCAGGATGAGGAGGTTTCCCCTCCTGCAAAGGGTGAGGGAAGGAAACTAGGGTGGATACAAGTCTGAAAGCAAAGGAAGGCTATTTAGTGATGTCTGTTCCCTTCGGAGATTCACAGAAGGTTCAAGTGTTTATGTTGTTAATAGTTGAATTTGTAAGTAACTAGTCTGCATGCAGAGTTTGCTGCGGACACAGTTTTAATGAGGACAGAGTGTGGCGTTTTGATTGCGTTTCCTGCTTTCCTTCCTTTCTTCCGCGCTCTGGTACCCTCACATCCACAGCGCAGGGTCCCCCGTGAGGCCTGTGGCTGATCTTATTCCTCCCAGGCTCCATTCCCTGCTAATATGAAAATGGGTTTCGTTAGTCAAGGCCCTAGAATGTATATCTGTAGACAGATGGGGAACTGTGCAGGGGACACCTTAAGACCACAGAGAAATTCTCGCAGTGGGATGTGGCCAGCACAGCACCCCAAATGGCGGGCAGGCTTTCTGGGCCCCAAGTGCTAACGACCGGCCGGCAGTTCTAAGCTGCCTTCTTGTAACGTGTCCACGTCTAGTGCCGGTATCAGCACATGAAATTGAGCATGACTCGATTTTCAAATTTTCATCACTCTTACTGCTGCCCTGGGAACAAGAGAAAATGGATGTTTGCTTTCAGTATCTCATTACTTTCCTCACGTGTGCATATGTTTTTAGACACGGGATTCTTTTTTTTTTTTTTTTGAGGTTTCTTAACATATTTTTTTGCCTTTTAATTAATTTATTTATTTTTAATTGTAGTATAGTTGATTTACAAAGTTGTGTTCATTTCTGCTATATGGCAGAGGTATTCATTTATACATATATATACATTCTCCTTTATATTCTTTTCCATTATGGTTTATCACAGGTTATTGAATATAGGTCCCTGTGCTACACAGTAGGACCTTGTGGTTTATCCATCCTATATATACCAGCTTGCATCTGCTAACCCCAAACTCCCAATCCATCCCCCCCGCCCCTGGCAACCCCAAGTCTCTTCTCTATGTCTGTGAGTCTGTTTCTGTTTCGTAGATACGTTCGTTTGTTAGACACGGGGTTCTGATGTGCCTTTGCAGACATTGTGCTGTGAGTGGGGTCGTGATCGGGAA
Source organism: Balaenoptera borealis (assembly GCF_965194805.1). Classification (NCBI taxonomy): domain Eukaryota; kingdom Metazoa; phylum Chordata; class Mammalia; order Artiodactyla; family Balaenopteridae; genus Balaenoptera; species Balaenoptera borealis. Next base: position 1,905,764 of record NC_138875.1, on the reverse strand, counting down.
CAGCAGGCAGAGACACAGCCCTGGGAACGCTCTCTTGCTCATCAGCCTGAAAATGTCCCTTCTCCTCAGGTTGCCGGCACCCCAGGAAACCCCTCGTCTGGATGAACTTGAGTAGTTGACCATTTGTAGCATCTCTAATCAATGTGTAAAGAACAGTAAAGCATGTGTTTATCAGCCATGGCTGACCTCATCTCCTGACTGATAGTAGAAAATCATCTTCAATCCCCATAGAGGTCCTAAGCATCTCTGAATACAAAGTCCTGATTACACAGATTCAGAGGGTCATATTCTAAAGTGATTTTGTAGACATTCTGGTGTCACAATTTCTCTGTCCTTTAAATTCTCAGGCCTACTCAGCTGGCCAACCTATGAAATGAAAATGAAGTTGAAGTTGAATTCTTGACTATCTACTCTATTTAATATCTGTATTTGGGCCTGTTTTTAAGGCCCTGTTTTGCAGGCTTATATAAGAACAGAAAAAGGGGTCTTTTACCCAAGGATCTTGTGGTATATTTGGGTAAATAAGGCATAAACTTATGAAACATTGAGAAGACAGGTCCTGTAAAGGAATATGCAATAACGAGGAAGACTCAGCACATGGAATCCAAGGGTTGAATTCAGACAGAGGCTGAAATGTTCTGTCACTTGTTCTCCATCATGACGGAGGAAGTCTCTCTCAGGCGGTAGGATGGACCAGGGGCTCGCAGGATGATGGAGGGAGGACCAGGACAGTCCAGACAGGTTGAAGGCCCAGACGGTTCCACTTACCCAGCTCAGGGCGTGTCTGGCTGTCTGGTCCAAGGGGACACGTCTGAAACACTTTACAGGTGATCCTCTGTTGATGCATCTACATCTATTATAAAACACAGAGCCGCGCATCAGTGAACACTTCAGTGAGGTGGGCCTGTTTTATCCAACAGGATGTGTTCTGTCTTTCTCAGCCCTTTCTAATTGTGAGTATAAAATCTGACAAACTGCAACAATTCAGGTTCTCTGTAGCAATACGGTTGGTCACCTGGGTAAATCTTTTCCCTTTGTGGATGGGAGCCCCCGCATGCGGGTTGGACAGTTAGGCTCCAACTTCTCCAGGAGGACAATCGACGGAAATCTTCTGCCACGGAATCTATCTGTTCTCTCCCAGGGGTTGATTTATTCAAGAATTCGTTTATTCGCTATGGACACATGGATATTTATGTTATCCGATGGATTATACTACAGTACGGTTATATTCCAGGACTACTTTATATAATTATTGCTCTAATTGGCTTTGGCCACTGGGAGCTCTTTCAATTGGCTCCTGTGTCCTGTGACATACCTCCACCATATTCGGGCGTTTTGTTTTTGTTTGTTTGCTCATTTTTGTTGAGCACTTCCCTACTTCCTACAAGATACTTGTGGCTCACCTGGCCTATTTCCTGCCCCGGTCCTAGAATCAGTCACTTCTTCCAGGAGTGCTGGCTCCTTTTATTGGAAAATGGTGTTAGAAACCAAGCCCTGGGTACCAGCTGTGCTCACTGAAGGTGTTGCTTCCAGCCGTTCTCAGCTGGCACAGCAAGCGGAGACCCGCAAGTAAACCAACCAGCATACACACTTACCTATAACTATTTCTACTGGCTGCATCTGGATCTGTGTCAAGGTACGTGTGTTCACTGAGGTCTCTGGCTCTAATCCAGCACCACGTGGATAATCCTGGCCTCATCCCCTTGCTAATCTGTAACCTCCCTCTGACAGGACAGGGAGAGTCTTGATCCCACCTCTGCCGTGTATTAACTCCCTTGTTCAGCCCCAGTGTGCACGCGTGGCTGGTTCAGAATTATTAACCTGCATCCCCATGGGAACCAGCTGTCAACCAGAGTCGGTGTCTGTGTGCAGAACACTTATCTGTAGTCTTACGGACGTGGCTCATTTCCAAATTGACTTAGGTCAGCACTTTCCCCCAGTGCCTTCAGTGAGGCTGTTTCATACATTCGTGACACATTTAGATTCTTTTTGCAACACCAAGCTGCCCTGATTACTTAAAGTGTGTTCTTCTAAACAACGTGTAGTCTGGTCTTGTTTTCTCTGCTTCTTCCTTCTCTAATGCTCTTTTTTTTTCTTTATGCAGATGCAAGTTTCTGACTGATAGTATTTTCCTTCTGTCTGAAGAACTGTCGTTTCTTGGGGAAGCAGGTCTGCAGGCAATGATTTCCTTGTTTTTTGTTTTTGTGATCAGAGAAAGTCTTTTTCCCTTTCATTTTGAAGGATAGTTTTATTCCACATAGAATTATAGGTTTGGCGTTTCTTTTTTTTCCTTCAATATTTTAAATATTTCACTCTACTTTCTCCTGACTTAAATAGTTTCTAATGAGAAGTCTAGTGTAATTTTTATCCTGCTTCCTCTAGAGTTGAGATTTGTCCTCCCTCTGACTGTTTCAAGATTCTCTCTTTGTCTTCCGTTTTCTGCAATTTGAATACAATATGCCTATATATGGAATCTAGAAAAATGGTACAGATGAACTGGTTTCCAAGGCAGAAATAGAGACACAGATGTAGAGAACAAACGTATGGACACCAAGGGGGAAAGTGGCAGGGGGCAGGGTGGTGGTGGGATGAATTGGGAGATTGGGATTGACATGTACACACTAATATGTATAAAATAGATAAATAATAAGAACCTGCTGTATAGCACAGGGAACCCTGTTTCACTTCACTGTACAGTAGAAACTAACACAACATTGTAAAACAACTATACCCCAATGAAAAAAAAAAAGAATACAATATGCCTAGTACGTGAGGTTTTTATGTGTCTGTTTTTTAATCTTGCTTTGTGTTTTCCAAGATTCCTGGATCTGTGGTTTGGTGTTTGCTATTAATTCTGGGAAGATTTTGGCCATTATTAATTCAAACATTTCTTTGCTCAGTTCTCTCTTTCTTATTCTCTTGGTATCCCAACTCTGTCTATCTCACATCCACAGGTCTTGTGTATTCTGTGCTGTGCTTGTTATCTTTTTTGCTTTGTGGTTCAGTTTGGAGAGTGTCTCTCGCCCTATCTGCAATCTCGCTGAGTTGACCTCTGCTGTATCAGTCTACTTATGAGCCCCCTAAGCTTTCTTCATTTCTCTTACTGAGATTGGCTTCTCACGTTTTATTTTGATTCTTCCCTAGAGCTCCACTTTCTCTGCTGACAGTACCCATCTGCTGTTGCCTGTGGTCTACTTTTTCCATTAGAGCTCTTAACGTAGTAATCATAGTTCCTTTGACTTCCTTGTATCACAATTCCAACGTCTGTGCCATGTCTGAGTCTGGTTGTGATGTTTACTTATCTCTTGCCTCTTGACATGCCTTGTATTGTTTTGTGAAAGCCAGACGTGTTGTATTGTTTAATAAGAACCGAGGCAAACAGGCCTCAGTGTGAGGGTTTATGTTGCTCTGTGTAGGAGTTCTGCGTCCTTGATGTTTGCTGTCACTCGAGGCATCAGAGACCCCAGGGTCCCCCGGTTCCCCGTCTTTCCGGCCCTCTGGGTTGCAGGGTCCTCCAGACACTCCTCTGCACGCAGAGTCTGAGTCCTGGGGTCTTTCAGCTGGGATCCACTCCCAGGAGCCCTGCTGGTGTGGAGGTAGGTGTGGCGTGTCCCATATCCGTCCAGTTACAGGTCCTGTTGGAGTCTGCTTCCTGGGGCCGTGGCTTTCATGAGTGTTTCTCCAAAGCTGCAGCGTTTTGTCCTCGTGCCCCAAGTGCATCCCTGGCTGCAGTGTTCCCAGCCTGTTCCCTTGACTCCCTCACCGCGTCGACTGTGTTTAAGACACATACCTGTTCCCCTTTAGGAGAGACAGGAAGACTAGGGGGCGCTGGGCGAGGGGAGCGCCACCCCCCAGCTGGTGTAAGGCTGACACTCTTCTTCCCTGTGGAGCGGTTCCTGTGGTGGAGAAGGTTCTGGGTGTGATACAGCATCACTGACCTTCCCCTCCCACTGCCAAGTTCAGGAGGGGATATTTACTGTGAAAACTTGGTGGGGTTCTGGGTGCAAAAGCACAAAAGGGTGAGGTCCCCTAGGTGTGCAGACCCTCAGGCATCTTGTTTTCGTCCAGCCCCCTTTCACTCCCCAGCACGTCCTCAAAATGACCATTTTATGTTGACGCTCCAGAGGCTTCTGCCCCAGGCCAGCACATCTCGGCTGTGACGCTGGATGAACCCATCTCTCTAGATTTCTGGGTATGATTTGTCCCGACCTCAGTTCTCAGTTCTGAGGAAAGGGTTTCAGTTTCTCCAGTTGTTTCCTTAGTGTAGGGTTGGGAGTGGAGACTGACAAGCTCTTTACATATCAGAGCTTCAGAATTCTTATTTAAGTTGTGTTTAGGTTTTGCTTTGAGGATTATGTTAGCCTTATAAAAGGAACAGAAAATGTTCCCAATTTTTCCAAGAGATAAATCCAATTTTGCTTTTGAAGTTGATCTTTAAACTTGAAGTTATGAGGTTATGACCTTAGAAATAATAACACAAGCTTTGGTTATTTGTTGTAATAACATATTCTGATTTGATGATAGGAACTCTAAAATAATCCCACAGTAGATTTAACTGAGGTTTTTTCAGTCTACCCTGGATCTCATTTTGTGTTCTAATTTTCTGATAAACTTTTAAATTTTAAAATATTTTTTTAAAATAAATTTATTTGTTTTTATTTTTGGCTGTGTTGGGTCTTTGTTGCTGTGCGTGGGCTTTCTCTAGTTGCGGCGAGCGGGGGCTACTCTTCGTTGTGGTGTGCGGCCTTCTCATTGTCATGGCTTCTCTTGTTGCAGAGCACGGGCTCTAGGCGCGTGGGCTTCAGTAGTTGTGGCTCATGGGCTCTAGAGCACAGGCTCAGTAGTTGTGGCGCACGGGCTTAGTTGCTCTGCGGCATGTGGGATCTTCCCGGGCCAGGGATCGAACCCATGTCCCCTGCATTGGCAGGCGGATTCTTAACCACTGCGCCACCAGGGAAGCCCAAAACTTTTAAATTTTAAAATATTTGGGCCTAAATTTTAAATTGGATTACCAAACAGACTGTAGGAAAAACTCCAAGGTAATTTTGATAATTGATTCAGAGGAATGAAGCTTAACTTCCTAGAAAGGCATCTTTCTGTTCATTTCATTTACAATCAATTCAATTAAAAAAAATACACTAATCTCTACCCTTGAATTATTAATGGAGTCATTTTTTTCATGTAGCTACTATGTGCTGGGCACTGAAGATATGAACATAATTAATATTGTTTCCCTGATCTAAATGAAGGGTAAAAAATAAGAGAGAGGGAGAGAGAGAATGTGAATTAAATTTAAAGTAGTCTGGTCGATGTTATAACTCAAGTACAGGCTTATCTGAAGAGAAGTCAGGACAGATTTTAGATGGCAACTCCATACTGAGCATTCAGGGACAACATCCTCGGAGTGGTTTTGCCGGGTATGACTAATAAAGGGATTTTTGTATAAGAAGGGGAAGGAAATGAAAAACAGAAAATACAGTTTCTACAGGCCGGCATGAAACAGCATGATAAATGTGGAGAGTGTGGGTATCGTGGGGAGGCTGGAGCTGGGATTCATGGGAAACAGTGGAGGATGAGAATGGATAGGCTAAAAGGGGATTATATTATAAATATAATAATAAAGGATGTTTATGCCCCACCAAGTAATCTGAGTAATCTGTCTCCTACACAGGAGAAAACAGGAAATCACGGATGTGCTTTAAATCAGAATAACCTAACCAGACTTGGAGATTAGAAAGATTCCACCTGTAGTGGTAACAAAGATGGGTAGTTCATTTAGGGGGAGTGCATTTGGGAAATACTGAAGGCATGAATCTGGGACGATGCAAACACATACAAGTAGGGGATTTACAATCTTCATGAGCAGTTCTAATATGTCGGCAAATAAATTGACCACTGAGCAGCCTGCAACAAGTGTTAAAGGAACAGGGGGAAAAGAGTGTTATCAGAGCACTGAAGTGGGAAGAGAGTTACTCTGTTGGAAACCAGGAAGGAGTCATTCAGAGACCCGTCTCGATGTAATAGAAACGAAGCCCTTTTTTTTTTTTTTTTAAAGAGAAAAAGGACTCTGTCACCCCTCGTGTTCTGAGCAGTCCTACGGTTTCCACATTCCTATAAGGGCTCCATCCAGCGAGTGGGTCAGTAGAGACGGTCTGCAACCAAGGCTGCAGCGCCGGCTCTCCACTGGACCAGATGGGTTTTCCTCACCGGACAGTGGTCTCAAGGCAACGTGTCAAGATGGACCTCCCAGGAGTGCAAATCTGGCCAGCCCCCGCCTTGAAGACTTCTGTCAACTAATCTGAAATTACTTCCAAGTGATATATTGTTACTTAAAGAAGCAAATAAGGGAAGATGATGGATAATTTTTTTGTGCGTGCAAGTAAGAAAGAAAGTAAGGAAAACTGTGCGTCTGCTTCCTCTTTTTTACAGAAGGAAGCACAGAAGAGACACAGCCGTAGGAATGAGATTGCTTTCCTATAGGGCAGTGAGTAGAAGGGGTGAGGGGAGTGATACTTCTCTGATTATACCTTTTATGGTTCTGACTTTCAGAACAATTTAATGATTCATATTCCCGAAAAATAAGTAAAATCAACAACTATGGAAGAAGAAGGAAAAAAACCCAAAATACAACAGAAAGAAATAAGGTTTATGTTTTTCAAACGAATAACATTAACATACTGACGGGTGAGGGAGAAAAATGAATAAAAAACTTTGGAACAAGCTATTTTTGGACAGTGTTTCGACTCTATAAACACAGAAATGTGGCTTGGCAATTATGAAACTATTCTATGTGCTTTTTGGTGTGAGAAAATAAGTAAATAGATGGAGGTCTTGCGGATAATATGAGGAAGGTTTCTTCCTGGTGGAGAAGAGAGTTACAAATAAAGAAAAATGCAAAGCTGGAAGAAACCATCTGGCGTTGGGATGGGAGCTATGGATGCAAAGAGAGAGAAATAAGGATGGAGGGAGGAAGGGAGGGATGGATAGGTATGAAAATAGATGTAGACGTGTGTGTATCTATCTATATCTATTTATATATATTTCCTATCTCTACTATATGGATCACATCTAGTACCCAGTTCTGATTTGTAAATGACATTGTCCAGTGAGGGTAACCAGGGCTCCTTAGAGATGTGGCTGGTACCGCTACAGGGATAAGGAAAGTTATGAGATGAGCCCGAACCACCTGTGACACCAGACAGTAAGGAAACAAATGATGCAGGAGTCCTGCTGGCCAGGCTCCCACTGGCATGATTTAGGACAGTTTGAGTGAGCAAAAAATAAGCTATAGTAATAGGTTATAATAACTCATTGAATAAAAGAAGCAATCACAAAGGCATATTGATATAAACAAATAAATGAATAAATAAATGGCAGAGAAGGAGAAGTGTATTCTCAACAGTAGGAATCCAACTATAAAAAGTAGAAAGACGATGAAATTACAATATCATCATTTGGCAGCTACCATAGTAAAATTGTCTTAGGCAAGACCCATCAACCAATGGTTGTCAAAGTTATCATGCAAGAACAGGGAAGAAAACATGATATCTCTACAATCACAAAGTATCTTCTTCCAAGAATTTATTAGTTACCAAGGACAAAACAGTAACATTGTAGCAGACACTGTCTTGATCAAGTGATCATGTGACCAAATTCACTTCACCCGTAATGGGACAGGTTGAGACCATGTGCCTTCAGATGCAATGCACTGACAAGACTTCAACATCTCCAAAAATGCACAACCCAAATCCAACCAAGAGAAAACATACAATGAACCAAAATGGAAGGGCTCTTCCAAATAACTGCGCTGCACTCTTTAAAGTGTCTGGGTCCTAAAACTCAAAAAAAGATGGAAGAACTGTTCCAGATAGAAAGTAGGAGATGAAAAAGACACAAGAATGAAGACACCTGGATTCTTTACACAAAAATTGCATAACCTGAACTTTGTAAGACCGTACAGGAGGTCCTTATTATGATCCCGTGATAAACCATACTACTGCAATTTTAAACAATCGCACTTACGTCTCTATGGAGGATGGTTTTTGTTTGGTCAAAGCAGCACAGAAGGGTTTTGCTCCTCATTCAATTAAGACAGAAGGAAACCTTGCTTTCCTTCTCATGTTCAGAGGAGGGAGGACGCCTCCTGGCTCCTTATCCACCATCTGACTGTACCGTCTTATCTCCTCCAGGGTCTGGTTTGTTTCCTTTCTCTCTGGTATTTTCATCTTATCCTTTGATCCGACTCCTTTCCCTGAACTTATAAACACACTTCAACGTGGTTCATCACTCCACACCCTGTGTGAGCTGCGCCCCTTTACCTGTTTCTTGTCTTTATAAGCACCTCAAGCTTCTGGAAGGACGAAGTGACAGTGTTGGTCTCTCCTTCCCTCTGAACCATTCATGTTTCAGCCCAGTGCCTTCAGTCTTGGTTTCGGTCCGCAATCCTCCAGTGGTTCTGCAATGACAGCATTTAAAGGTGCCTTTCCAACCACCAAATCCAAAGGACTTACTTCTTTCCCTTCCTGGAACACTTAGGCCATGGCACCAGGCTGTTCTGCATTTCTTCCCAGGTTTCTAATTATTTTACCCACTTTCTTTTGCTGGTTCATCTTTGTGTGAATGCCTCCTAAATAATGATATTGCCCAGGGTAATCTTCTGTGCTATTTTTACTTCTAAATACTCTTTTTGAGTGATAGTAATCACTACAATCTCTATGGTGATGGTATCTCCAGCATAGATCAACCTCCTGTATTCTGGATTCACATCTGAAGAATTGGTTGAATGGCGTGCACCACCAAGTCTGGCTTGAAGGCATGCCCTTCCATCCCAGTCCAGTCAGCGTCGTACAGTCTTTCCTTCTCTAAGGATGCCATGCTCCTTCATCTTAACAGTTCACATCATTAGGCCCTCTTTAAATAGATGATAATATCATCACCTGCATTTGTAATTTTAATCAGCACAGATTTCTGCATTTCAGTAGCTGTAGTTTAATCAAGTTATATTGAGCTCAGTTTTCTTGGTATAAACAAAGCATCGTCCCAAATTCTTTTAGTTGGACATGCATTTTTCATTGATTTTTCAAAACACAGAGATCAGTGTTGATCGACTGAAAGTATCTCATAACCCTAAACTGAATACCATTCTTTCTAAATAAGACTAACCAGGATTAAGGATGGTACTGAGTAAAACAGATTAGTATATGGGAGACTAAACAAGCAAATTTGACATTATACAATACAAAACTCAAGAAAAACACTGAAAATTCTATTAAAGATCTAGAAGTTTGACATTATGTAAAAAATAATCCTTATTCGGTTGTATAAATATCTATATTTATGCATTTACTATGTTAGTGCTGCATCTTTAAAATCATACTTTAAACTATTTTTCTTCTCTCTTGCCTCTGATTTAATTCCCCCTCAAAGCATCATGTGTTTTTAGTGAGAGTTGATGCCGTGGGGATACAAACGGGTTTTCCATCACTGTGTTATAACCACGTCTCTTAAATAGATGCAGAGAACACTTTCAAAAAAATGGGAAAAGCAGGAAGGTGTGAACATGGGTAACAAGAGTAAAGCTCAATGCCAAATATGAGAATTAAAAGTGTAACCTTTTTTTAAAAAAAGAACATTAATGTTCATTTTAAAACATCATTAGAAAAACGTGGTCGAATTGCTTCATGAAAACTCTCAGCTAAAATAAAGTGTAATAAAACTCATTGATTCTAATCTTAAATCTCAAAATGATATTTAAGCAAACACAATAGTTTTGAAATGCCAAATTGTCTTGATGATAATAAGCGTATAACCTGAACAACATTTGGGTTATTTTCTATCCTGTCTGACTGTAAGTCAACAACTTGGGAGCAAACATCTTTCTATTCATTTTCTATCATCTGAAAGTGAATCTTTTTGCTTGATGGACTTATCGCTATTCAATGTGAAAAACTCACCCATATTGATTTGTACACCCAGCTTTCCCTCAGAACGTGAAATTAGCGTGGTTTTCCTGTTTCCTCTCTGGTGGTGCCCTAGTGGGGGGATGAATCAGCGTCAGGCTGGCCATTTAGTCCAGGCCACCTCGGAACAGTGATTACAGGGAACACGGAAGTGCACACAGCTACTCCTCCATTTTGGCAATAATCCCCGCTGTTTTCAATGAACTGGGATGGGAGCAATAATGCTCTCTTGATAAAATGGTTCAGAACAGCCAAGACGGAAAGTACAGCGCAAAAGTTGTGTTTTTCACTGCACAGAGCCTGGCCTCTGCAGCCAGAGAGAAATGGATTTGTGCATTTATTTCACCACTCATTTTCTGTGTAACCTTGAAGATATTCAACTTCCTTTCTCTTGAATGCACTGATCTATCGAACGTGGTTAGCAAATACTGTCCTTGGCAGGATGTTTTGAGGACACAGGGCATCTGGCACATGGAAAGTGCTCTATATACAGTTGTAAAAAATACAAAGTGCAAGAGGGAGGGGATATGGGGATATATGTATATGTATAGCTGATTCACTTTGTTATACAGCAGAAACTAACACAACATTGTAAAGTAATTATACTCCAATAAAGATGTAAAAAAAAAACCAAAGTGCTAAATATGTGGGCGTCTCCCCCTATCCTGGAAGAGACGTGAGCTCTTGTAAGGATGTGTAAAGAAGCACATTAGGATGTAGATGTGACAGAGTTAGGAGTAAAAACACAGGATGCCCACTTAAATTTGAATTTCAGGAAACAATGAGCAGCATTTTTTTTTTTTTAGTGTAGGTGCGTCCCATGCTGTGTCTGGGATATACTTATACTAAAAATTATTCATTGTTTTTCTGAGATTCAAATTGAACTGGGTGTTCTGTATCTTATCCAGCAACCCTAGTGGAAGATCAAATTGAAAAATTTATTTTTTCTTTTTTTTTTTTTGGACTATTCTGTGGTCTTATTCTTTTCTCAGTAATATCATGCTGTATTTGGCGAGGGCAGGCAGTGCCGCAAAAAATGAACTGGATTGATGGCTTGAGCATAAAATGCCTCTGGTTATTTGAATATTCCTTGTTTCTCATTTATAAAGTAGGAATGATAGTCATGCCTACTATACAGGTTTGTATATTATTATGATTAAATAAGTCAATAAATCTAACAGACTTGGAAAAGTGCAAGTACATAAGAATTGCTCAAAATGTTAATTATTACCTTCTTTCATCGATTTTAGTATGTTCACTTTTTTCACATTTTAAGATTCTTACAGTTTAGAATTATCTTTCAACTGATGGCAATTTACAATTGTTGTTGGCTGAAGGCAGTCATGATGTAGGTACAGGCATGAACTTGATCTGAACCGTTCACATTGTTATGGCTTCGGTTGACTTATGTGCACTTTTTGAAAAAATGCTTCACTCCCTAGAAGGAGAAAATTCACAGGCATAGCAGGGAATCTCAAAGAAACATGAAAAGAGAAGTTTTTCTCTTAGAAAGAAATTCTCCCAGGCTCAGGGAAAGAGTAACAAAGGTGAGACTCTCACCTTTAATACTCTTCTGGAACATATAGTGACGTGTATTAGTTCTTGGTGCATTTTCATGAACACAAACCTGAACAATAAAAGAATAAGCTGTTTAAAGTAGAGTCCTTGAAAACAGGATATGATGAGGTATACACACCCATGTTTATCACAGCGTTATTCACACTAGCCAAGAAAGATATGGGAACAACCCAAATCCCCATCAACCAAAAGGTAGATGAAAAAGATGTAGTACATATACACAATGGAATACTACTCAGCCACGAGAAAGGAGGAAATCCTGCTTGCAATTACATGGATGGACCTTGAGGGGATTAGTCTAAGAGAAAGAAGTCAGACAGAGAAAGTCAAATACTGTATGAGGTCGCTTACATGTGGAATCTAAAAAAGTCAAACTTGTGAAAAATTAGGGTAAAATGGTGATGCGGGCTGACACGAGGGGAGAGGAGAGCCAGGTGCCAGAGTCCAGAGAGGGTCAGGACCCAGCCCTGGAGGGAAGGCCGTGTGGAGGAGGGGAAGCAGCAAATAGCATCCACGTTCTCCGCAAGCAACAAAGTCCATCGTGTTGACGTGAGCCGTGTGACTGAACACATTTGTGTTGTAAATAGATGTTCTCCCTGGACTTACCAACAAGAGGAACACGTTGAGTATGCATGTACATGCGGGAGAAGGAGGAGAGATCATTATGAAGCATCTGGTAAGGACCAGGTTGTCTCTTTTCACGTCTTTGCAGATGAGGACTTAGACCCAGAAGGACTGAATGACTTCCCAGAGTTAACTCATCTCCAAGAGCCAATTCATATAATCCTGAAAGCCCGTGCTCTCTTCGGTTGCCAAAAGAGGTGAAAAAAGACATCAGAGCATGTAATAGTGGTAACACCTTCTATTGCTTATGAGAAAAAATAAGAACAGAGTAACAGATCTGATGGGGGGATGGAATGAAGACTAATTATCAGCTCGTTTTACGTCTTTGTTTTTCGAATTTATTCTTTTATTTATAGCTGGTGAATTCGCTGTTTAAAATGGCCCCCAAGCCTAGTGCTGAAGCGCGGTCTTCCATTCCGAAGCACAAGAAGGTTGAGATGCACCTCATGAAGAAAATAAGTGTGTGAGATAAGCTTCCCTCAGGCGTGAGTTACAGCGCTGTTGGCTGTGCCAGGTTCCAAACTCTGATGGCGCATCGCTTCATTCATTGACAGTGAACATGACATGAACTCGGGCCACCCAGGGTTTAACGGAGAAGGGAAGTGTGATGAGATGCTGGCGGTCCTGATGCTGGAGAAGGGACCTTGCTGTGGGGCTGGGGGCTGCGGGGGGACTTAGCCCATGTCACACAGAGATAAAGGAGAGAAAGGACTCCTGACCTTGGAGGTGGCCATGATTCACCAGCATCACAGGTGTGTGGAGAAGGGCAGGCAGCTCTGTGCGTCCAGCGCGGGGCCCAGGCTGAGTGAAGGGACCAAGCCTGAGCGGGCCCGGCTCAGACGGTGGACCTGCCAGAGAGTCTGAAATGGATTCCGTAGGTGACTGGGGTTATTGAAAGTTTTCGAGCAAGAAAGTGACATGATCCAGTTTGTATGTTAGTGAGATATTTCTGGTAGTAACATGGGAAAGAGATGGAAGAAGGCAAGATTGGCATCTGGGGACCTTTCACTGAATACATCATGCAGGGGCATGAACACCACGGAAGTGATGGCCAGAAAAGAGACCACGGCCTGGAGTAAGAATCCTAAAATTAGGTTTTCCTCTAAAACACGTACATTTGACGCGACTATTCGACAGCCTGTGCCAATTTAGGACCCGTATCCAGCAAACTCAGCTTCGGGTAAACTTCAGCACTGCTGAGAGGACTGACTCCTACTTGCTTAAAATTCCTTTCTAATCGACAGACACGCTTCTGAAACCAAAGTGAGCCTTGGACCAAATGGTGCCTCCTGCACTCCCAGGTCCACAATGTAGACCTGGTCATCTTTGAAGCTGCTCCGCACCCGGAACTCACATTCAGGTGTCTTGCTCTCTGACCACCAGCCAAGTTTGCTAAAAAATCCAGCACTTGTACATCTGTTCTTTTTCGTCATTGGGACTTAACATTCATTGACCTTCCTACCATTATCTTCCTCCAGAAGAGCCTGCCTTCATGAGTTCCTTCCATCGACCCTCAAACTCTGCCTTTTACTGACAATATCTGAATCTCTCATCCCATGTTTTCATAGTCTCTCAGCACAGCCCTAACTCTGGATGAATCCAGTCACTGGTCTGTGCTCGAGGGAAGTGGTTCTGTTCAGGTTCAAGGTGGAGGGGGCCTGGGAGCTCTCTGGGGCCTCTTATAAGGACAAGAATCCATTCACCAGGGCTCCATGCTCATGACTGAATCACCTCCCAAAGGCCCCACCTGATAAGACCATTGTTTGGGGGCTTAGGTTTCTCACCTATCAATTTTGGAAGGACAATCAGACTACAACCAGACTACAGTAATGTTCTTCTAAAAAACCTGAATCTTATTGCACAACTGATTTGTTCAAATCCCTTAAATTATTATCATAGATAGATTATTGTGGATAATTTTCCCTACATTTACATGCTTTCTCTTAGGTTTGTTTTACATAAATGTGTGTATGAGTGAGTGTCCCTGTGTGTATAGTAGATAGCTATACATGTGCACATGTACATATATGTGCACATCTACATACACATGTAACATACAGCACATAATACAGCAATAAATGATGTGCAAACAAGATGTTCTGTGGGCTATGTCACGGCACAGTCATTCATAAGCACATGAATGAAATGTTTGTAAAAGCATAAGTATGGGAATAGTTTGAAATTTGAAAATTTATGGGTCGTTAAAAATACATGAATAAAAAAAAAATACATGAATAATGGTAGCTTACTTCAGAGTACTGACTTCAGGATAATTTAGTAAGCAGCCCTACAGCCTTAAATGCAAATTCCAAATATATTTCTTTCCACATGAATTTCATCATCCACCCATTTGTACGTTTATGTGAAAAAGTGGCTCAGGATTCATCTCAGAGTAATTCATTTCTGCCATTGTTCCTATCGGAGCCTGATTTTATTTGAACCTGCCTGGGGGAGCCCAGAATGACTTGAACCTATTGGATGCCAGCTCTAGAGCTCGTTCACCACCAAGACATGGTCGTTATGTTGCATCCGGTTACCCTGTTCTGAGATGAATGATCACTAGCTTTGACTTGTCCTTTTTTGGCTGGCTTGGGGCAAAGCCCATCAAAGCAGGTACCATTTGCCCTGTGAGCTGTACCAGCCTCCAGCGACTGCAGGGGCGCTAGATCCAGGGGAGCCCCATGAAATAACAGACTCCTGTAAAATGAAGGTATGAATGGAAGGAACCTAAATCCTTCCATCCCTCCCAAGTTAGGCGTGAGGATTAAAAATAGCACAATAGGGTGAGTTAGCAGTTGTCGCTTTGCTAACAGCCATGGTGTATGAAAAGAGGAAAGCAGAGAGGAGAAAACCAGCAGAATAAAGGTAATTCTGTGCTGGGCACAGACATTCAACAGACCCTGCCTGTCACTGTGAGGACACGTGCTGCTAACGAGGGACTGAGTCATGGATGCCCTTAAGTGGTTCCTGATGGAGAAGACGGCCGAGTATGAAATAATTTTAGAGACGTTTCAGTCAGAAATTTTGGAGAAAAATAATTCTTGGTTATTCAGTGGGCATCACGCTAGTTTTCTATGCTGCAGTCACACATTGCCACAAACCTTATCTCACAGTTCCGTAGGTTGGAAGCCCGGGCTGTGCTCCTTTCTGCAGGGTCTGGGGGGCAATCTGCCCATTTCTGTTGCTGCAAATTGCGTTCCACGCAGCTGTAGGATGAAGGCCTGGTTCTTTGGTTGCTGGTGGCTGGGGGCTGCCTTTGGCTTCTGGGGACAGTATCGCATTTTATGTTTTTCCTAAAGTTCCTTTCCTTGGTCAGTTTGCTTTGGCTTCTGTCTTTAACATGGGCTCTTTTCTCAAATATCTGATGGCATCTGACCGAAGGGTAACGAGATGCAAAGCCTAGGGAGCAAGGTGGGCGTGAGGGGGCGGCCTTCCCTCTGTCCTCACTTGGGTCGCCCACCTGCTGGCATCCATGTCTCTCTGGTGTCCTTGAGTGTCTCCAACAAAGAGCCCTCAGTCGCTTGCTGCGGTGCTGGGTGAGCCGGCTTCCCTCTCCTCGGTCCTCAAGCACCCCGTTCTCCATCCTTGGCTCTGCTAAGCCATTCTTTGGTCTTCCACGCACTTTCTTTCTTCCTGCGTCTGGCACCTCTGTCATTGACGATGGTGCTTATTTTTGGTCCTAATTCTTTTTTATTCGTGGGAGAAAGAAAGGACTATAAAGATGTTTACTTCCGCATCATGAAACCGAGCACCACCTTCCTTTTACAGACTTCTGTTTCTACACACCCGCTTTGCACCCCAAATATTTGCAAATGATTTCACTCCTTCTGTCATTCAAAAACATTTCTTTCCAGCTGGGAAGGTGCGGGTTTGCTCTGAGGGATGGAAGGAGAGTGTACTGATACTTTTTCGTTTATTTTATATGCCATACTTCGGCTCTGCATTTGATAGGTATTTACTCATTTTATCCTCAAAGAATTCCATAGAGTGAATATGGTCGTCATCTCGCTTCGTATATCCGAAAACTAAGGATTCAAAAGAAAAATAACGTCTCAGACATTATAAAATCCACGTCATCACGCTGTCTCCAAACCTGCCTGATCCCCCCTCACGTTCCTGCTCAGCCCCACGTCCTTTACTTTCACCCTCCCCTAATTAAGGGCAAAGAGGAGAAAAGAACAAATTGTGTGGACCGGCATTTGCCACCCTGTTACTGCTCTTCTCAATCAGCACTTTTGTCTCTCTCTGCCTAAATCACTAGCCCAAAGCCTCCCATTTTCAGCTCCCAGTTACTTACTGATTCATACTGGATGGTTACTGATAAAAGACCACCCTTTAATCAGTAAATGTTTATAGAACATTTATTACATGGAATGCAGAAGCCTAAGTGATGTGGGAAGAACGATTCCTAGCTTCATGTAAAATTTTCATACAGGGATTTAGTACTAAGAAAATGCCAATCCCTGCCAGGATTTGCCTCTAAACACATTTAAATTACGTACAGAGAGATGAGGTGCTTTGTCCAGTGCAGTTCAATTTTATTACATTATAATCAACGGCTGTGTTTTGTGTACACTTTATTCAACCAAGATGCATATTTAAGCTTCTGTTTAAGCTGCTTCCCCCAGTTCCTTTCCTACTTCCTCTGCAAATTAAATTGTGGGCCTCTGGTTAATGAACAATTCTCTGATGCCAAAGAATACGTCCTTTGACATCCAATTAAAATTGACGTTCACACTGAACAAAGCTCATTATGAAAATGAGTGCCTTTCTTTGCTCTGAATTACAGCTTTTTATTAGGATAAATGTAAATTATTTAAATGAGAAAAAAACCCTTAAAACTGTACAGTTAAGCAATCAAGTGAGTCGTTTCTTGCCTGACTATAAAATATCTCTGTGAATTCCAATCAAATCAAACTGATTTAACTTACATTATCTTGAGAATTAAATATATGTCTATTGCTTCATTCCTCATAAATTATCAGTATCTTTTCTCATAAATGATCAGCAGTGGTCCTGCTTCAACTATCTCAGAATTAATGTCTTTGTTTGTGAGCTATTTTAGGATCACTTAAGTTTCAGCTCTAAAGATGAAAAATAATTAACTAAAAGTAATGTAATGAGACGTTACAGCAATTGACAAAACTAAGCAATTGAGTTTCACTACAATAATTTCTTTTGGTAATTAAGCTTTTAAAATAATCCTTCTGAAAATGTAAAAATTTAAAAGATACTTTTATCTTTCTTCTTCCTTAAGGACAAAAGAATTTTTAAGGCTCACATTTAATATTTCTGTCAAAGCCACATCATATTTTCTAACAGATGATAAATGCACTGTGATAAATTCTATATCTTTGCCAAAGAGCAGGTATAATGAATATTTGTTGAGTGGATGAATTAACAAACAAATGAAATAAGGATCAAAAATTTTATTTCACCAGGAAATAGAACTTTGAAAAATATTTAGGTCTAATTCAAAGAATAGTCTTATTTTTGATTTTTTCTAATTTTTTGATGCTATAGATAATAATGGATAAATATTTATAGATGTTTTGAGGATTTAAAAAAGCCTGAAACTAAAAGACATTTTTTAATACACAATCATTTTTCTCTTATGTACTGTTCTTAGGGCAAAGCAGTACCCGTTATTGTTTCCATAGGAACAGTTAGTTTTTGAAAGCCAAAAAGAATGTGAAGAGAGGAAAGCACATGAGGAAAAATAGTCATTCAAAACATGCGTTCACGCCTTCCCAAATACTGATTGGAACAGTCATTGCGTTATTCATCTGCATGAGAAATAATAAACTGAGAATACTCAAAAGAAAATTGCTCAGGGTTTTTTGGGTTTTTTTTTTTTGCTAAATGGATTTTAGAGTTTTGCAGCTTCCATCTATTCCAGAAATGCCTGGTAAGGGTAGGGTTGATTAGGGAGTAGTGTCTGAATATGGGGGCAAAATGCAAGAGGGAAGAGATATGGGAACATATGTATATGTATAACTGATTTACTTTGTTATAAAGCAGAAACTAACACACCATTGTAAAGCAATTATACTCCAATAAAGATTTAAAAAAATTAAAACTGAACAGGAATCAAAATGGAGAATCAGGAGCTGTCGTGTTGTGTCTCTCCATTTAATTGTCATACACCTTCCTTCTGTGTGGCCTCTGGAAACGCCCACTGCTTGTCTTGCATTAAGTTCATACTGCTTCCTGGGGAGGATTTCTTGTCTATTTGTATGGCGGTTTGACTTGATTCATGTATTATTTCTTAAAAGGCCACATATATCATGCATTCGTTAATTATGGAATAAATGGCATTGACCCAGTTTGTATACATACATATTTCAGGCCTCAACAGCCCATAAGGGGGCAGGGTTTGCACCAAAATCTCCAGATGATGCGACAAAATAGGGCCAACCTTCTGACTAATTGTAAAGTTTACCTTGTCCGCTTACTGCTTTCACAATTTTTCAAAGAGAGATTGGCATCTTCTTACAGAACTTCTGAGAAAGAGATGAAGCTCTTTAGAGAAACTTCAGTTACAATGGTTTAGTGGGAAATAAAAGGGGCCATTGGCGGCTGTCTAAGGTCCCATGGCTATCGTCACACATGACCACCCCTGGGAGGCTTATTACAGCCAAGTGTGTTTTCTCAGAGTCCTGGAGGTCAGAAGCCTGATCAAGTTGTCGGTAGGGCCACACGCCCCCTGAAGACCCCAGGAAGGCTCCTTACTGCCTTGTCCAGCATCTGCTGGCTCCTGGGATCCTTGGCTTGTGGGGGCATCACTCCGAGCTCTGCCTTCTTCTTCCCATGGCCTTCTTCCCCCTGTGTCCCCACGGGTCTCCAATCTCCCTCTCCCAGTAAGGACACCCCCCCATTGGATTTACGGCCCAACCATAACAGCAGGACCTCATCTTAGCTTGATTACAACTGCAAAGACCCTCTTTCCCCATAAGGCCACCTTCACAGGGACCAGGGTTAGACTTGAATGTATCTTTTTGGGGGACACGATTCAAGACACAGAGTGGTGGGTTCAGGTCTTTGGTGAGAGATTGGCTAGAGATTCTGATCCTAAAAAGGCTTGGAGAAGGAAGAGGAAAGGGTGAAGGTGAAGTGAGCAACCTCTTTGCTGTAGGAGGAGCAGAGCATCTCCTGTGGGCGTGAGTGATGTGGAGGGTGGCGTAAGCCCTGAGCAATACCCGTGCTGGCCGTGCCCCAAGGTTCTGACGGTTCTTCATTCTCGAACTGCCACGTAGGAAGAGAAGAAATCGTTTGCTCTTGTGAGTGGTGGAATGAATGAATAAAAACTAAGTCAGCGTTTATATTGCTCCATAAATTCTTATGATAATACCAACCAAAGTGGAATGCAGGTAAGGCCAGACCAAGAGCGTACTCTTGTTTTCATTGCTGTCTTCAGTGTGTCTGAATCAAAATCTTGAAGGAAGTCTGGAATTATTAACACTCTGCAGCCTAGGGGCCTGTGAGCTCCCCCTGGCCTGTCAAACCTTGTTTACTCTTCCCTGACTGCCTGTGACCCATCCTTGATGGCTTGGAATCCTTTTCCTTGGGGAGTGAGGAAGAGAAGGAGATGGGCTGAAAATCAGCTCTCCAAATGCTCAGAACCTAGGGGCAGGACAAGAATAAAGACGCAGACGTAGAGAATGGACTTGAGGACACAGGGAAGGGGAAGGGGAAGCTGGGACAAAGTGAGAGAATGGCACTGACATATATACACTACCAAATGTAAAATAGATAGCTAGTGGGAAGCGGCCGCATAGCACAGGGAGATCAGCTCGGTGCTGTGTGACCACCTAGAGGGGTGGGATAGGGAGGGTGGGAGTGAGGGAGATGCAAGAGGGAAGAGATATGGGAACATATGTATATGTATAACTGATTTACTTTGTTATAAAGCAGAAACTAACACACCATTGTAAAGCAATTATACTCCAATAAAGATTAAAAAAAATTAAAACTGAACAGGAATCAAAATGGAGAATCAGGAGCTGTCGTGTTGTGTCTCTCCATTTAATTGTCATACACCTTCCTTCTGTGTGGCCTCTGGAAACGCCCACTGCTTGTCTTGCATTAAGTTCATACTGCTTCCTGGGGAGGATTTCTTGTCTATTTGTATGGCGGTTTGACTTGATTCATGTATTATTTCTTAAAAGGCCACATATATCATGCATTCGTTAATTATGGAATAAATGGCATTGACCCAGTTTGTATACATACATATTTCAGGCCTCAACAGCCCATAAGGGGGCAGGGTTTGCACCAAAATCTCCAGATGATGCGACAAAATAGGGCCAACCTTCTGACTAATTGTAAAGTTTGCCTTGTCCGCTTACTGCTTTCACAATTTTTCAAAGAGAGATTGGCATCTTCTTACAGAACTTCTGAGAAAGAGATGAAGCTCTTTAGAGAAACTTCAGTTACAATGGTTTAGTGGGAAATAAAAGGGGCCATTGGCGGCTGTCTAAGGTCCCATGGCTATCGTCACACATGACCACCCCTGGGAGGCTTATTACAGCCAAGTGTGTTTTCTCAGAGTCCTGGAGGTCAGAAGCCTGATCAAGTTGTCGGTAGGGCCACACGCCCCCTGAAGACCCCAGGAAGGCTCCTTACTGCCTTGTCCAGCATCTGCTGGCTCCTGGGATCCTTGGCTTGTGGGGGCATCACTCCGAGCTCTGCCTTCTTCTTCCCATGGCCTTCTTCCCCCTGTGTCCCCACGGGTCTCCAATCTCCCTCTCCCAGTAAGGACACCCCCCCATTGGATTTACGGCCCAACCATAACAGCAGGACCTCATCTTAGCTTGATTACAACTGCAAAGACCCTCTTTCCCCATAAGGCCACCTTCACAGGGACCAGGGTTAGACTTGAATGTATCTTTTTGGGGGACACGATTCAAGACACAGAGTGGTGGGTTCAGGTCTTTGGTGAGAGATTGGCTAGAGATTCTGATCCTAAAAAGGCTTGGAGAAGGAAGAGGAAAGGGTGAAGGTGAAGTGAGCAACCTCTTTGCTGTAGGAGGAGCAGAGCATCTCCTGTGGGCGTGAGTGATGTGGAGGGTGGCGTAAGCCCTGAGCAATACCCGTGCTGGCCGTGCCCCAAGGTTCTGACGGTTCTTCATTCTCGAACTGCCACGTAGGAAGAGAAGAAATCGTTTGCTCTTGTGAGTGGTGGAATGAATGAATAAAAACTAAGTCAGCGTTTATATTGCTCCATAAATTCTTATGATAATACCAACCAAAGTGGAATGCAGGTAAGGCCAGACCAAGAGCGTACTCTTGTTTTCATTGCTGTCTTCAGTGTGTCTGAATCAAAATCTTGAAGGAAGTCTGGAATTATTAACACTCTGCAGCCTAGGGGCCTGTGAGCTCCCCCTGGCCTGTCAAACCTTGTTTACTCTTCCCTGACTGCCTGTGACCCATCCTTGATGGCTTGGAATCCTTTTCCTTGGGGAGTGAGGAAGAGAAGGAGATGGGCTGAAAATCAGCTCTCCAAATGCTCAGAACCTAGGGGCAGGACAAGAATAAAGACGCAGACGTAGAGAATGGACTTGAGGACACAGGGAAGGGGAAGGGGAAGCTGGGACAAAGTGAGAGAATGGCACTGACATATATACACTACCAAATGTAAAATAGATAGCTAGTGGGAAGCGGCCGCATAGCACAGGGAGATCAGCTCGGTGCTGTGTGACCACCTAGAGGGGTGGGATAGGGAGGGTGGGAGTGAGGGAGATGCAAGAGGGAGGAGATATGGGGATATATGTATATGTATAGCTGGTTCACTTTGTTATACAGCAGAACCTAACACACCATCATAAAGCGATTATACTCCAATAAAGATGTTTAAAAAAAAAAAAGCTTGCACTCTCTTCAGGAGTGGGTGAGAATTCCGTCTCCACATCCAGCCGATAGCTGGCAGGTAACAGAGCGTGTAAAGGTGCCTGTCAAATTTTACATTTAATTTGATTTTCTCTGATTAATTTGGAATTGTACATAAAAATATATTAATTGCCTTTAAGTCTGCTGAATGTCAATTAATTGGCACGGCTTTCTTTATATATTCTGATTATGTATTAAAATATGCTATTAACATCTCCTATTAATGGTCTATTAATTATCCTTTATCTTATTTTAAGCTGTCATTGGTCACACAGAAACTTTAAATTCTTTTTGATTAGTTTTAATTTTAAAAAATGGGACTCTGTTGAATTTTAGAGAATGCTTTCATTATTATGACAAATGTTTGCATGTATACGTTGACAGCCAGCTCCAATTAGACACAGTGGGCACAGTGGGTGTGTCTATTTATATAGTTTTCATTATTTTAAGCATTTATATCACAGAAGATTTCACAATCCCCCATGTAGAAACCCCCATGTAGCTATATTTTTCATCAATGATCACATCATAACATATCAGGGTACATACTTACACTGATGTTACTGAGTCTGAATACCTCACATTTTCCCACCACAAATTTACTCTTTTTTCCCCCTATTTCCATTTTGTAATCTTTGGAGGGAAACCATTATGTGCAGTCCACACTTGTGGAGAATCAGGCTTCACCTCCTCGTGGGAGGAATGTCTGCCTGATTGATTTGGAATTCTTCTACATCTTAACAATACTGAGTCCTCTACTTCATGAGCATGGAATAGCTCTCCACTTATGTAGATGTTTGACTTCTTTCATCAGACTTTTGTAGTTCTCCACAAATAGATCCTGTACCTACTTTGTTAGCTTTATATCTTTGTACCTCATTTTTTGGTGCTGTTGTTAATGACATCTTTAAAATTTTAAATTCGAATTTTTTATTAGATGAATATTTGAATATTTTTGTGATAGCTAAATATACTTAGACATTTTCTTTTCTTTTTCTTCTTTTTTGCTGTTAATCACCATTATGTCTTCTAGCCTATTTTCGTTGGTATGTAGAAAGGCTATTTCTCTATGTCAATTTTATTTTATTTTGTTTAATTGATAAGCTGGTCTTTATTAATTTTTTTTGAATTTTTGAATATTATTTTGTTTATTTTTTTATACAACAGGTTCTTATTAGTTATCCATTTTATACATATTAGTGTATAGATGTCAATCCCAATCTCCCAATTCATCTATGTCAATTTTAAAATATGCTACTTTGTGAAATTCTCTTATTTTTGTTAGGGTGTTTCCATAAGAAATTCAAGTTAGCTTATTTCTTCCTTTCTAATTGCTATGTCTCTGATTGCTTTTTCTTTTCTAATTGCCTTGTCAAACTTTCAAGGAAGCCTCAAGTTTTTTCTCATTAAGAGCAATATTGTCTTTGGGTTGAAGCATATTAAAAAAGTATTTCTATTTACTGAATATTTTTAAGATGAATACATGCTGAATTTTGCCAACTGTCTTTTTTATATCTATGAAAATTATATGATTTTCCCTTACCTCTGTTAATATGATGAATTTTGTTAATGGGCTTTCTAATGCTGAGCCACCTGGTATTTCTTGAATAAACCTCCTTGTTCATGGTGCATTTCTGTTTCAGATTCTTGCATTGAGGTCTCAGAAGTGAGGCTGCTCTGTGTTTTCCTTTGTGGTAAAACTGTTTTGTAAAAAGAGTCTTCTGGCTTGCTTTTATTGTCTCTAGAAACTATTTTGTTCTTAAGTCTTTTTCTTATAATAATTTTGTATGAGAATTGACTGAGAATGTTTTCTTTTGATTATTTTTTAAGTAAAATTAATTTCCATTTTTCTGAGGGATTGAACCCTCAAAAACTCTAGCCTTGTTTTATTTTTATTTTTTTGGTCATTTTTATGCGGGTTTCAGCATGTGATATCAGATAGGGACTCATAATTTCTGAGATTTTTTTCTCCTCTCTTCTCCTTCCTTTCATCTAGATCTTCCCTTACTGTCTCTGATCTTACTTTTATTGTAAGTGCAAAGTTTTGTCCTAGAAGGTGTCTTTGGTTTTTAGTTTTGATAATACCTGGGACTCTGAGCCCAAGACAATTTAGTGCCGTTAGAACTTCTGTGGCTCTGCTTGTATGTTCATTAAGAGTTTTGCATCTATCAAAATAGATAAATAATGTGGATATCACAAGTGAAATGACATGTATGAGTACTAAATACTCTGACAGCATAACTTTTTGAGATAAGCTAATATAATAGAATTTTGTACCACATTATGAATGAATGTGAAGTCACATTAACACCAAGACATTTTGTAAAGTCATGCTGTAAACAACGTAGCAAATGAAAACATACTCATTTTTCTACAGATTTCTGTTAAAACTAAGAGACCCGGTGGAGATCAGGAACCGTAAACTCCTGCTGCCTGTGCCCTGGCTTTGTGTTGGCTTCATGGAGACGTGTGCTCTGCAAGCTGTGTACGCTGCACGTTCTTTTCTTGTTCTTGTCATACTGGATTGTAATTAATACATGATGAAAGAATTTTCTAAAAGAGGAAGAAATCTGAGCCCCAAGTATAACACTTTGCAGGTAGAAAATTAAACATTTATTTTCAAAATGTCTCCAGATGTAATGTTGTTGGCATCACATGAGAATGATTTGCCAGGTTTTTATCTAAGTCTTTGGAATTTGTAGTTGCATTCCAGTGAATCTGCAGTCTCCTTTGATTTACTTGGTCTGCCTCGAGTTCTTTGCTTGAAAGCCTTTAATCAGTGTTTAGAGAGGTCTCCATAAATAAAATGTTTATCAGATTCAAGCACTTATGCAAATTAAAATTTTTAAAAATCATTAATATTAAATTATAACAGTCTTATCAAAATTTTCAAGATACATGCACTTCAGCAGAAAATACAAAAAATTCACTGACCAACATGAGTTAGTCACTAAGTTGAGTCAGTCTGTACTTTATATAATATTTATTTTATTTATATATAACTTGAGAACTGGGATAAGAAAAGAGATTAACAGTATGTTTCTGTATGATTAAAAATATTATACGGTACATGTCAAAGCTTTGAGTTATTATCTTTATAGGGTATTTGAGATATGCTGGATTTTTATGGCAGACTCTTCAATATATTGATTTAATGGGTGTAGTTCATGAGTTTTTACACATTAATGGATAGTGATGTAGACAGATTGTAAACTTTTGATAGGTCAGTGAACTTTTAATCTGTTATCCAAACAAGGACACATTTGAGAGTGAAAAGGAGGCAGATTTACAAATTCTTCTTACAACAGAGGTCAGACGGGTCCTCTGGCCAAACCAGGCTGTGTGGGCAGCCCACTTAGGGATCACACCTTCTTTCTTAAATTCCAAGTCAACCGACAGCTAGAGAGAGGCATAGATGACTTTTCTTTATAATTCTCAAATTCTTCTTAGGAAACACCACAGCTGAGGCCGCAATAACTGTATCTTGCAACAATCGATTTGAGAGATAAAAATAATTCACTTAAAAGTGACACAAAAGTCAAACTAATAAAAACATGAATGATTTACACAAAATAGGCACAACCCGAGACTTACAGTACAGAGCTCTAGGGCTCTAGAGTCTGTGGCCCTCAGATCAATGGGTAACAGGTGCAGGTACGCGGGTGTTGCCCTCCTTCATCACAGACCCTATATCCTCAGTAAAAAGAGTCTTAAGGTGTTTTCCCCTTTAATTAGACTTCCTGGCGGGTCTTCCTGAGTAATAGGCTCCACCATTAAGGAGTTGGGTCATTTTTTTTTTTTTTAATGTAAAGTGATGTAAAATGAACTCACAGTGGATTTAAACAAAAAATAATTGCCTTGGACCAAGAAGCTTCATGCCCGCGTTGCTCCAGAGCTAAAATGACATCTTCCTGGCTCGGTTTTCCTCTCTGTCTTTCTACTCTGCTTTCTGCCCTCTTGTGTCCATCCTCAGACAGGCAGGGGGTGCAGCAGTCAACGGTCAGAGCAACTCCCTCCTGCATCTGTTCAAGTTCAAGAAGCAGGAAGGAGATGGGTCCCATCCAGAGCCTGTGCTGCCCCCACTGCTTTACTTGCTCAGAATAAGTGCGGAAGCGGGAGGAGAGGGACGCGGGGAGACAGAAAGATCTAGGCTGGGAATGTCTGCCAATCTGAGGGGACAGAGTGGAAATGGAATCTACTCTCCTAACAATCTTAGATTTTTGTATGTTCCAACATGTTCAAGAGAATGAGCCTTGCTATAAGAATTATTTGAAATAAAGTCTTAAAAATACCATATCCGGTCTTACCAAAGGAAGCATATATGAAGAGTCTATCTATGAAAACACACCTAAACATGAAAAGTCAGTTATCTTCATTTTGCTGGCCCGTCCTCAGTAAGTGATGCATTTTCCTCCTGGTGGTGGCGGTGGATTTGTCCTGGTCCTGTTGAGCTGCTTTTACAGTTTCCTGGACCTCTCTGCAGCATCTGACAGGTGGCCTTGAAATTCCCTTTCCTTAGCTCCTGTGGTCACACACACTCCAACTTTCTCTTTCATTTTTCTGGCCTTTTCTTCCTCTCTGTTTGTACTGGTTTCTTTTCTTCCCCACACTCCAAGCGTGCCTGCCACATGACTCTGTGTCCGGAGTTTCTTCGCGATTCTTCTTTTCTCAATGATTCTACCAGCTCTTATGGATCCAAGCAGATCCTGAATCTATATCCATCCAGATTCTACCTCCCGTTCTCTCGCGATCTGTTAAACATTTCTACTTGAACGCACCATACTCGCCTCATAATTGAAAGCCAAATGGATTTTTTGTCTTCAAACCTGCTGTTTCTCAAGACTCTGTCCCCAAACCCAAAAGCTCAGGAAACTGGGACTTCCCTGGAGGTCCAGTGGTTAAGACTTTGCTCTTCCACTTCAGGGGGTGTGGGTTTGATCCCTTGTCTGGGAACTAAGATTCCACAAGCCACACGGCCGCAAAAGTAAAAAATAAAAGCTCAGGAAACCCCCTGGGATTTCTCCTTCACCCCCTGTATCTCCTCCTTGTCATCACATTCTCATGGAGTTAGTTTAAAATTTATTTCACTTTCAATGTTACATAATTTCCAGTCGTCCCATTCCGGTCTAACTCTCCATTCCTTCAAACTTAGGTTATTAAACCAATTATTTCTGTCCAGTGTTTTTATTCC
The DNA here is from genome assembly GCF_965194805.1 of Balaenoptera borealis. NCBI lineage: Eukaryota > Metazoa > Chordata > Mammalia > Artiodactyla > Balaenopteridae > Balaenoptera > Balaenoptera borealis. Next base: position 1,878,524 of record NC_138875.1, on the reverse strand, counting down.
TCTCATCCAGTTTATACATTGTAATCTCATTTTTTCTAAAATGAGATTTCCTAAAATCTCCTAAAATCTCCTTTTCCTGAATCTCCCCTCTCTTCCCTATACATTTGACCAATACTTGTTCCTTATAGAATAATCTCCAAACTCATCACATCCTGCCTGGTGCATGCAGTCTGGTCAAAATCCATTCTAATAATTTTTTAAAAATTTATTTAATTAATTAATTAATTATTTATTTAATATATTTATTTTTGGCCACGTTGGGTCTTCGTTGCTGCGCGCGGGCTTCCCCTAGTTGCATCGAGTGGGAGCTACTCTTCATTGCGGTGCACGGGCTTCTCATTGCGGTGGTTTCTCTTGTTGTGGAGCACGGGCTCTAGGCGCACGGGCTTCAGTAGTTGCAGCATGTAGGCTTCAGTAGTTGTGGCTCGCGGGCGCTAGAGCACAGGCTCAGCAGTTGTGGCGCACGGGCTTGGTTGCTCCACGACACGCGGGATCTTCCCAGACCAGGGCTCGAACCCATGTCCCCTGCATTGGCAGGTGGATTCTTAACCACTGCGCCACCAGGGAAGCCCCCACAATCCATTCTAAATCTTCTCTTTTTCTCTTTTTTTCAAAACTTACCACTTGACCTCAATTCCCTTCCAAACATTCCAAGCCAAATGGCCATGGAATATTTCATATAGGTGATTCCTGTTTGTGTTTACTGTACCTTATCTCAACCTCTGGCTCTACACAAATCAGTCCTTTCCTCCTCACTGACAGTGGCCGTTGCAACCTTCATGAAGAGAACTGTGGATCCAGGAACAACCTGAGGACCTGGGAACAGCCAGGTCTCAGAGCTAACGGCCTTCAGCATCCTCAAACCCAAGACACGTGAGTAGCTGGGTGGGCTCTCATCCCTATCCTCAAGGATGACTTTTCACACTCAAATAACGCTTTACAGAGGCTTCAGAGCTTTCGTTTATCACAGTAACTAGACCAGCCAATTGCAGGTCAGATTTGTGATGGGGTCATGATGTCGGATGGGGCTTCCTGAAACCAACAGTCTCCTCTTTACCTTTCCTTCAAGGCTCAAATCCAGTCCTAACACTTCAGTAAAGCTTGACTCCGGTAACCCTACTTACAGACATCCTTTTATCTCTAATCACCAACGTCCCAGCACAGATGCTCTATGTCCGATGTCCACTCTCTCTTCCCATCTTGTAAGCTCCTGGAGGACAATTCCTGTGCTCCTTTTTCTGCAGTCATGTGATACTGCCTGGTTCCCATCAAGCACCCAAATAATACTTCCTGATTAAGTAATTTCGAACTCGTGGGTGGTGGTCCTCTTCATTGACTCTGCATCTCTGAACTTCTAGCTTAACAACTCTGTGTCACTTCAGTATATGTAGTGGGTGTCTTGCGCTCTGGCTTTTATATCTGTAAACATTCCCTGGTGTTTGGTGTAATTTTACCATCTATTACTGCACTCAGTTACTTTGTTCATCTGGAATGGGAGCTTTTCTTTTCCTTCCTGGAAGTAAATCCTTATAGTCCTTAGTAGAAAAAAAAATGAAAAAAATAGTTATGTCAAAAAAGGCAGAGTGGACACATTCGTGAACTGCAAAGGATGTGGATTCCTTGCTTCTTCTGTAGCAAATTGGAGTGGTCCTAATGTCCTGTGTCCTCAGCCAAACGGATGGAAACACTATCATCAAAACCCAAAGCCTTTATCCTCCTTGTGACCAAATGTTCTTTGTGAAATTGCTCTAGCATTTCATCACTGTGGTTATGGCTACATGAAGGTGTGTATTTTGTTATTTCAAAAGGGAAAATGTTTTTGGTCAACATGTCTTATCATTTACTTCACCCCAGTACAATTTCAGCTGAAAAGGAAAATGTAAGTTGGCTAAAAGGAAAGTGGACGGTGTGAGTTTACTTTGATTCTGTCTCAGAAACTATGTGTGTATATTTAATTCTAATGGCTATTTACAGGTCCACATTTCCTTATCTGCAATTACAAAATCCACAAAGCTTTGACAAATGAAGTTTTTACAGTCAAATCTGTCCTAAACTAATGTGAGACTGGTCATAACCTGGACCTCATGTGTAGAGTGATTATGAGGTACTATCCCAGACGCTACTGATATGTTATGTGATATGAAACAATTCTTAACTCTGAAACACATCTGTTCCCACGAGACTTGGCCAAGGGGTTGTGGACCTGTAATACATAAATATGGCTCGGATAACTCAAAACTTACAGAATGCTATTAAATAGAAAATAAAATATTCTGGTCTTCAACTCCAATCTACTTCTCAGAAGAAACTATCTTTATTATGTCTTTTTACCACTGTAATTATAACTGCCATGTTTATATGCTTTATTTCTTGATTTCAGATCTTATATAATGACTTACTACTGTAAAAGATGAGGAAGGTAATACACTATGTCTGCATCCAGTTACACCTTTAAATATTTATCTGTATTTCTGTGTCTATTGAAGTAACCAGAAACTCTCAACATCCATAAGATAAAACAATTAGTGCCCTGTATACTTTATCCTTTATCTATTCTCCATTAACTATTCTTATATAATGTCTGTCACTTGAATCCTTTTTTAAAAATTATCAGTATCTTGACATTTTAATTTTTTTAGTAATTTTGTGCTTGCTTATAAATGATTGCTAAAATAGAAAATCAGTAATGGCATGAACACTATTATGAATATGTAGCGGTATTTAACGATTGAACTGTGTAATGTCATGGCAGCCTTGGAAATCACACCTCAACCAACTAGAGTCATTCCAGAATGTTTCAAGCATCAAGGCCAATGCAGTCTTTATTTCTCTCTCCTTTCTCTCCCTCTTTACCTACCTAACCTTCTATCAATTGACTGCCCCAAATTACAGCATTTCATATTGTTTCACTTATCTATGGACCTTAATTTTCTTACAAAGAATTGTTGGGCATTTTCCCATTATTTTCTAATTACTTTCCTATATAATTGAGAAAATCAGTGTAAATAAGACAACCTTTTAAAAATATCATTTCATTGTTTGAATTGTTTAGTTTGGAATAATTACTCATCTGTAATCCAAAGGATTTATTTTTTGCTCTGTTTGTTTTTTCAAAGCATGTTTGGTTTAAGGTCACTGTTCCTTGGATCTCATGTCTACTTACTTGGATTACTGGGGGTTGTTGAGTAAGTAATGATTTTTTTTTATAACTACCAAATGTAAATGATCTAGGATCACTCATGTCTGAAATACACTTTATTGTCCTGAGTGATAGTTTAGCTGGGCATCAAATTGTGGTTTCCAAATCCTTTTCCCCCATAACCTTAGGAAAAAAGTGCCAATTTCATTTTAAAATGTCTACAGTATAGGGTTTTTCCCCTACATTTGTCATTGTCTTTACAGAATAAAATGCGATTAGTAAAAATTTGACTTGAGAATAAATAGTTCAAGAGATTAAAGCGTGCCACTGCCTTTAGTAAGTCCTCCCAAAGTTTGTCCTAAGACTGAATCATTTTCTATTTCTTCTAGTTTCTTGTTTTTCCTCATTGAATTGCCACGTCCAACTCTCTAACTGCTAATGTACATCACCACATCTAGACACAAAGTAAATCATTTAAATTACTTTTAGAGAAAGAGTATTTTTAAACTCTTTTCTCTATAGGTTTTATATTACTGTATTTTAGTGTTTTTTATTTAACCATTATATTGTGGAAGTAAACAAAATCCAGGTGCTTCTTATGATGTACCCCACCGGGGACATGGTGTGGTTTGTCCCCTGCTCCTGGCCCAGGGCTCATTTACTTTTGGTCTTAATAACTGAATTAAAAACAGGACAAAATTCCCTTGAAAGACCCTCTGTTAGAAATCTGTGTGTTTCAGGTAAGCTTCTCAGTTTGGGATTTGCAGAATATTATGATTAAATAAGGGGCAGGGTCCCTTCCTTCCCACTCTCTCCTCTTTCTCTCATGCACACCATCACAGATCACAAACACACACACACACACTCACCCACATAAAGCATTTGGATCTACACTTCCTTCATCCTTTAAAGAATCCTCCATCTAAATGCACAATGTGTTACTTGCCAAAAAAACCCAGCTGGTATGATTTTTTATTCTGAACTAACTGTTTTGACATTATATAGAAATTGCTAATCAATTCACGTAAAATGTGTAAGTTTCAACTGAAATTTTTTTTTTTTTAAAGGTAGATGCTGGAGTATCTATTTATTTTTATTTATTATTTATTTATGGCTGTGTTGGGTCTTCATTTCTGTGCGAGGGCTTTCTCTAGTTGTGGCAAGTGGGGGCCAGTCTTCATCGCGGTGCGTGGGCCTCTCACTATCGTGGCCTCTCTTGTTGCGGAGCACAGGCTCCAGACGCGCAGGCTCAGTAGTTGTGGCGCACGGGCTTAGTTGCTCCGCGCCATGTGGAATCTTCCTGGACCAGGGCTCGAACCTGTGTCCCCTGCATTAGCAGGCAGATTCTCAACCACTGCGCCACCAGGGAAACCCCTCAACTGAAATTTTAATTTTTGTTTTTGTTTCCATTGTTCCTGTTAGATTCAGTAAAGATAATTTCATAACGAGTTCTAAGCAATTGAATTACCTCTTTGTATATCATGGGATTTGAGATAAAATGGTAACCAAACCACATATTGGAGAATCTCTCATAGCTTAAAAGTCAGGCAGCAGCAATATGCCATTAAGGCTTTTGCTTTCTCCAACCTTTGCCTTGTGTTATGTGATACATCTTACAGGGCGGTTTTTAGGATAAAATGACAGCCAAGGTAAGAGCACTTAGAAAAATCACCCGCAAAGAGCGATTATGACATCTGTTTATGAAGTTCTTTAGTGAGGCCTACATAGGATAAAATTACCTATTTCCTGTCCTTGACACATAGGAGGTACTTAAATATTTTTTACCTTTTACATCAGTTTCCTGATCAATGCACAGTTTGGTTATAGTTGTTATTATTATAATAATATGCGTTATAAGAAGCTTCTATACACAAAAAAATGATGTCCCTTTTGTAAAACATATTTTTAATGTTTGGAATGAAAGTGTTTTAATTAATATGAGTCACTGAGAGAAAACCCTAAAAAGCTCAGTCTTTGGGGTGGTGGTCTTTGCCGGTATTGGAATGCTATGGATCTTCTAGTGATTTGCCGAGAATCCAAGTGGGGCCCGGGGGACAGGTGCTGGCTGGCCTCGGGATCTCAGCTCAGGGGTAAACAGTCCCCCAGCGGGGCTCATATGGGCCTCACGCAGACCTTCCCCGTCTGTGACAGCTGCTGCTTCTAAGTGCCTTCCACTCATTGCCAACGTTAGCAGAAATATTCACAGGGCTTTTTCCTTGGAAAACTGAACCGCAGTGAGAACCCACCATAAACAAACAAACAAACCACAGAACCTCTTAGGGCCCTTATACAACTCTGGTTTCTTTCCAGCATTTGCCTTTCATTTGTCACCTGCACTAACTCTGGGAGCTAGAATCTGCTCCTTCTCCCTTTCACATCTGCTGATGGGCGGCCCTGCCCTGGGAGGGGCATGTGCACGTGGCCCAGCAGTGTCAGCACCCGGCGGGAACATCGATTTCTCGTCCAACGATGTGATGATTATTTGCAGAATAAGGTGTGTATCCCCCACTGACATGATTCCTCCGGGGGGGGAAGGGGCTTTTATTTGCAATTGAGCAGAACAAGAGACTCCCTCTGGGAGGGGGCATGAGGGTATCCTCACTTTTTCCAGCTCTGTGTGGGGAGACACCCCCTTCTCAGACTTCAGTCCTTCCTTCCTCTACCCTGTGAAATAAGGGGCAGCAACAGCAGCAAACATCTAACACCTGGATTAAAAAAAAAAAAAGGTGTGGTTGATTCCCAGGGGCTTCACACACTTCACTGTCCTCTGATTCTACATCTGACTGAACTAGGTCCAGTGTTAGGGTACGTTTTAGAGAGACACGGGGAAAGTCAGGGGGTAAGGGGGGTAAATGAATTGTCGAGGGAAAGCTCAGGGAGTGAATTATGCAGACAGGAAGTAGGTCCACCGCTTCTGACTCTGAGGCTCCCCTTTTCCCACATCCTTGCACCCAGAAGACGAAACCTGCTTGGCTTACAAACCAGTGCAGGTCTCTATGGTTTTTCAAAGGTGCCCAAACTCCTCCGAGTTATCTAAAATTCAAATTCAGGATAACAGATTCCCTGAAGTTCCCCAATGATGGCACATTCTTTTGCCCCATATTTCTTCTCTTTATAGACCTCTTGAGGTCATTCATTTATCTGGCTAGTTATGAAAACCCTCACCAAATCACGTCCTCACCAGCCACAGAGCAGAGACCTGAAGGGAGGTGCTTGGCTGTGCCTGGTTTCCCTGGTAACAGGCGTCTATAGCTCTCAGGTGACCCGCACACTTACATCATCTATTTCCCATCTATTTTGCTTACATCATCTATTTCCCATCTATTTCGTTTAAAGGAAGGAGGCTCATTGTGAAGAAGAGATGCCACGACCATTAAATCATTAATCCTGTTTCACCCACTAGCGATGGAGTGTTTGCTTTCTACTTTGCTGTGAGGGCAAAACAAATCAAGTTTCTGTTCGGAAACTCTAACTAGAAAGAAGTCACCCTTAGGGGCTGCACTTACAATGAATTTAGTGTAATATCACTAGAATGTTTTATTTGAACGACTGGCTGAATAATGAAGCCAGTAAGAGAAAATCTGAGGAAACTGAAAAGGATGGCTTTCTTCCTCTGTGTGAAGAGGTTAAGTACCCAGTGGCTTCAATGAATCCATGGGAACATCCTCCGTTCTTTTCACGGAGAATTGTTTTCTCTACATTTTGTTAACCAGGCTGAGTCACAGCAACCTATGAAGCCGATGCCTCTTCTGAAATTTCTAGATGGTTAATGTTAATTGTCTTAAACCTTTGGACCCCAGTTACTTTCCACCACAGAAGATAAAAGTAGGAATAATAATTGTTTTAGAAGCAACTTCTCCAACATTCACCCTTATAAGTGGTGGGCAATCCACCATCATAATTAAGAGTATTTAGCAAGTGTTTACATGTGCATTCTACTATTATTCCAGGTTCTGAGCAGAGATAACTGGAGATGGGTGTCTACTCTTGTGATACCACAAGATGTACTGACAGCACTAAGCGTGGAAACCCAGGGCAGAGATCAGAAGGGAACTTAATCAATACAGAATGTCTTGTCTGTATTACATTTATCACGCGGTAAATGCTTTTCAGTTAATCAACAGTCTTGTATTGGGGCCTACTCTGTGCAAGACAAAATTCCAAATTTTGTAGGGTAAAGGAAGAAATTTGTTATGGTCTCTGCTCTCAGGAAGCTTATAGCTGACCCTCTTGGAACCAACTTCAGGAGAGAAGGACCCCACGGAAATCATAGTTGGGCTAGAGAGAGGAGAGTTCTTGGCCCTGCGGGTCCAGGCTGGGGATGAGGGTGGGGAAAGGAAGTCATCAACAATGGAAGCCATCGATCACTACAGGACTTCATCCACTCGGCCGTTTTCTCATTCAACAAATACTTGCTCTTCACCTACCGGGTTTTCAGCACTTTTTGGTCAATGCCTTCAAGATCACTCTCTAATTGATAAGCTTATAAACAATTCAATTTTTAAATAACTTTAATTTTTTGAAACCATGTATGAGTAAAATTGTAAGTAGTGTGCAAATTCAGGAAGTAAAGATCCCTGGGTTTGGGGTGAGAAATGGAATATTTCCTGCTATATCAGTAAACAAATGATGTCACAGGCATCAGCGCTTGCAGCCCTCCAACATGAGCCGGTGAGCCCCGAGGAAACTCAGGGAGGAAAAAACACCTGCCATCAGCAGCCATCAGACTGCAGCCACTCCCCACGGTGAGCCCTGAGGAAACTCAGGATGTGAAAACACAGGATACTGGCCCCAGAGAGCTGAGGTGCCTATCAAAGGAATGATTTCAGTGAGCCCAGACTCTTGCCTCTTCCCATACCTAGAAAAGCGCTAAATCCCTTAACTTGGGATAGCTGGTTTTCTTTAATTAACAATAATCCTTTGATGTTCAAACTACCTGCCCTTTGTTGCAAAACTCCTATATAACCTGTCTCCCCCTTCACTTCCTTGGAGCAGTTCTCTCAGGGTTACTTGAGGTGCTGCCTCCCGGGCTTGAAGTCCTAAAAATCCCCACCGAATAAAACGTAACTCTCAACTTTTAGGTTGTGCATATTTTTTAAGTCGACAGGGGACAGTCAACAAATTAATAAAATAATTGGTGCACTTTTCAAGGAATGGGTAGAAGTGAGCAAACAGAGAGTGTGGAAAAGGTTTACCAGGAATCAAAGCAGTGTCAGCCATCAGCTCAGAGAGGAATCGCCATGGGACCTCAACAGAGAGCAATGACCTCATGGGACCCCGGAAGTGTCACCATGAAGTGTAAGAGTGAGAAATAAGGACGGAAAAGAAGCTTGATGCCGGATTGGGGAGGTCATTCCATCATCAAGATCAGTTTGGAAATACTTTGTGAGAAATTGCTAAGTATTTGAAAAAGAAAAGAAATCCTGATAGACTGTTCTATAGGCTTTAGCAGTGTTTTTTATTTGTGAAAGTAATGCCGGGCTGTGTCTGTGAATTGCCTTGGGTGTGCTAAATGACAGAGTCTGATTCAGTCGGTATATGTTCGGTCCAAGACTCTGGATTTCTAACAGCTCCCTGGGTGTATCCTCTGGGTCACCTTACCTGAACTCCAGGTGGAGTGGACAGTCCTCAGGGCTGGATCCACGGGGGAGAATCTTGACTCACAAGGAGGCAGAATGAAGTCTTGGGTAAACCCTGATCTCTGGGACAGACACAGGTGATGAAAGAAGGAAACTGGGTCACACTGACAGACATGGCCCGGAAGAATGTCTCCTGGCTTTGGAAGTAGAGAGGGCCCCTGCTGGTGTGTCTGCCCACCCTGCCACCATCCAGAGCTTGGGGTTCATCCCCATACTTGGGAGGGAGACTTAGAGGAAGCAGAAATAACACAGCTACAATAGGGACCTGGGACAGCTGCCAAAACCAACCATCCCAGCCCTTCACTCGAAACGTAAACAGACAGCCAGGAGCACCGCTCCATCCACTAAGCAGAAACTTCCTTCCTTCCTCAGTAATCCCCCGCCCCCGGGTCTGCCTTCTCCACTGTTGCCAGAGCTTCTCACACACCAGTTCAGCAAGTCTCTTCCAGCTTCCACGCCCTTGCTGGCTCCTTTCTGTCTAGAGGGCAAGGTCATCCTCGCTGACAGTATCCCGTGATCATCACCGTCCATTGCGACCCATCACACCATCCTCTCCTCCTGACCACTGAGCTCCTGGCCACAGCTTTCCGTGCCCTGTTTCAGATGTTTTACTACTGTAGACCTGAGTTCATGACAAAACCCTCTCTGGGCTCCCCTTCCCTCCTGACCTCTCAAAACCGCCACATTTCTTTTCTGAAGGAAACCCCACACACGGATCAGGACCTGGTTCCCGTACCACCCTCTTGTAAAGTCTCCCCAGTCGTCCAGGTCGAACCGCTTACACTGTTTGCCATCCCTCCATAACATTTTAATTTAATAAGATCTTCATTTTTTTTGCACATTCAGAAAAATTTTTTAAATGCATTCAGGAGACTTTATAACATTTTCCAGTTTTTGGTATTTATTTCCCCCTCTTCTAGGTGATGTGAATCTCTCCGAGGCAGAAAAGACTCAATTTATGTATTATTATTATTATTATCATTTTAGCAGCAGTATTATGGTTAAGAGTTTGACATCTGAGAGGCTGAATTCAAAGCAAGGTTTATATCATTGGGAAAATTAATAAAACCACTCTGAGCCTATTTCTTGAGTTTCCTGATCTGCAAAATGGAGTTCATAATAGGACTTACCCTCCAAGCTTCCACGAGGCTCACATAAGTCTGTCTATAAATGACCTGCTACAGAGTAACGTTAATAAATATTAACTATTAGTATTAGGATCCCCAATATCTGGTGTGGTGACCTATAGGTGCCCATGAGCTGTTATCTTAGATCAATTGTGTGGAGCTGAGAATTCATTGAAGTGCTGTGGTCACGTAGCCCTAGATTTGATGGTGGGTTATTACGGATGATGAATCAAAGCGCTGAAAGTCTCTTTTACAGTGTTAGGTACATGTGGTTCTTTTCATTTTCTGATTTAAAATGGAAGGAAACAAAAAACAAGAAGAAAATCATGATAGAGGGAATATTCTGGTAAACTAGTTTAGCTTAAAAGTCAGAGCTCTGGTTAACTGGTTACAGGAATCTGATACTGGAGCAAAGTCAAGTCTGGGAAGGAATTGTCCACTGAAGTTATCGTTAAATGGACACAAAGTTAGGAGGATTTCAAGATGAGGACTGGCATGTCTATAGCAATTTCATATTCCAGCACATGTGGGGAATAACCTATAGCATCTATGACAGAAAATGTTTCAGGATGGGATCTGCATTGACGTACTAATACTGTGTCTGGGTCTGTAAGCAAGAGACAAATGCTATGAAATTCGTGATAATCTTGAGCAGTGCTTCTCAAGCTGGTTGGTTTGGGGACCCCTTTTCACTCTTAAAAATCATTGTGGATCTCAAAGTAAATTTGTGCATATGAGTTAACGTCAAAAATGACAAAGGCCCTCTAGGTAAATATCATCTACAGAGACGAGATTAAATAAGATATTTCTTTGCTCCAAACAGAACAAAAATGTGCAAGTTTACATTAGGTAAAAGGAAACTTTGAACTGATTCTAAGATGGTCTTAGAGAAAAAGGAGCATTTTCCCTCAAAGAAGTCTGCATAGAACCTGTTTTTCTTTTTATTTCTTTATTTGTGTTAAGATATTTAAAAATTTAAATAGGAATTTAACATATGCCTTAGAGAATGAGAAATAAGAATGAACATGCTTTGACTGGGTTGACCGTCCTACCGATGTCAGTGGTAGAAATGTACTAGATGGGATGCAGTCTAGCCGATGAAGCAACTGTCTTAGGAAGGACCACTGCCTGCGTGATGACCCCATACCCGTATAACTGGTTGACTATGTCAGAGCTTCCCCTTTGGATAGAATTCTCTCTCCTATACGACAATGTGACTTCCTCCCCTGAGCTGGCCACCCCAGGAAAAATAAAACATTTTGATTCATTTATCACTAAGGAAGTAAAGTCTGGTTGCTAAGCATGACTGTTGCCATGGCAGCCACGTTGAGAGGCTGCCTTAGTTATTAAGTTATATTTCCATCTGCAATTAACACTCTCAGCCACGTCTGACATTAGCCGAAACAACAGCTTTGCTGCTCACCAGGATCTCTGATGTCCATGCGCTGTATTCGCTTTTTCCCTCCCTCTTCTCAATTTGGGACTCCTCGTTGATTAAAAACAACAATAGTTGTTAACTGAACCTTTAATCTATTTCCCTGTACAAAAAAACGCATGTTTTTAATATTACATCTCCTAAACACTAGAGCTTATTATTTCCCGACAAATTCTTAGATTAGAATCTACTTCCCTGAGGGTCTTCCTAATTTTGAGCTGAGTGTGAGTGAGACACTGAAAGCACACACCTGTGGAAGCGGCTTCTACCTGGTCTTTCTGCCCCCATAGTCCTCAACCATCAAAATGTCTTTTCCCAGTGAGTGAATGTTTGGAGTTGGCCATGGCTGGCTGGACTTTCCCATTCACTGGAAAGCTTAGTCCCCAGGGAGTCAGTGTTCCCGCCAAGGCCGCTGGGGAACAAACAGAGCTGGTGAAATCTGACTTTTGGTTTTCTTACAACCAGTTCTCTGCTCCTACCCTCCGTCTCAGAGCCCTCCGAGCCTCCGAGTTCATCCTCACGTACAACCTTAAACTTGTTAGAACCCTGTACACAATGAAAGTTCCCTTGCCTTTGCACCTGCTGTTATCAGGTTCTCTATGGGGGGGCGGGGCGGGGGAAGTTCTGGATAACTCTGTGTATGTAAGGAATTAAGGAGAAAAGAAATAATCCAAATCTTCCTATTTCACCTTGGGGAAAGTTTGACTTGAGCATTTACCGTATATTAAGAAGAAGAACAAAGCCTATTTATCATTGTGCCGGGAAAAAAGAAGGAAGTAGTGAGACCTGCCACTGTCCTCCCACCGACTCACATGTCCCCAGCCCTTCCAGGGCCTGGGCCTCATGTACAGTTGGGGTATTGGCATCCCCATTGGACAGAAAACCTGGATCTAGGCATTCCTATTGGACAGAATGGCGAGAACTCACAGTCACTCCCGGCTCCACTGACCTCAAGGGCTGCCTATGAAAGTGAGAGGTTCTGGCCCTTGTTTCAGGGCTCCTCTGTCCAGAAAGACATGCCACCCACCCCAGTTTCCACCTCATGAGCAGGACTTGATCCTTTTTGATTCTCTCAGGACTGTGGCTCTTCAGAATCCATCCCCACGAGATTGTTTCATCAAAAGTTTAAAACTTTGGGTTGTTTTCTTAGTCCTAAGACTTGCTCTAGGGTCTTCAGAATTGTTGAGCATGATAATTATCTGCCTACCTACTACACGTGCCTAAGAAAGCAAAGTTTAGTACTCAAAGACTTGTTAGCAAGATTGATTCTTCTTCTTTTTTTTTCATAATGTTTGGAATGACTCACACTTTGAACACTGACTCACATTTCTACAGCTCTCCTGACCTTTGGACAAGGTAATCATCACAAAATTGGTAAGGAACTTCAAACGGTAAGCATTAATTCCATTTCACAAACCCGATGCCTAAGGCTCAGATAAGAGTAAAGAAAAATTAGAAATACCATTAGTATCATGATACTGATGAATACAGCTAAGTTCAGAGAAGTTAAGAGACTGACCAAATTCATGCAGTTGTGTTGGAAGCAACACTAGAATTAAGACACTTACGCCAAATGCACAGTTTTCTATGACACTATATATAGTAAAGAGAAATAAAAATATAATTTGTTATTTAGAAAAATAATTGAAGATTTTTTCTTGTTTCTACTTTGCTTCAAGTGCTTTTTCTTCTACTAATATCAAATATCACTTATTCTTTCAGAGGCTCCTAACTTTCCTATTTTTTACAATGAACCGTCGGTCATATGTCAGAAGAAGTTTATTTTGGTGTCTAAGGTAAACTAAGGATTTATGTATTAAGTAATAGATTATTCTCCAACAGCTTATTCAGTTTTGCATCCTTTTCCCATTGGCTTGAAAATACCACTTTACCATATACTAGACAGTTATACGTGTTAAATATAAGCTCTGTGTCTTAGCTTTCTTTTTTTCCTGTTGCGTTGATCCCCCGTCTATGTCTAAACTAGCCCTGCAGCCAAGGCTGTAGCTTCAAACCACAATTTAATGTCTGACTAAGTACACCCATCTTCTCACTAACCTTTTCTAAAACCTGTTGTGATAATTGTTGCTCATAAAATTTCATAGTGAACTGTGGAAAGGATTTTTGAAATATCTCTCAAGAATCTTCAATGAAATTGGAATTTATTTCTAAACGAATTGGAGAAGAGTTGCTATATTTTCAACAGTGAATGCAGTCCACTTAGTAACACTGAATGTGTCTCAATTTTCCGTCTTCTTTTATGTCATTCTTAGATGGCTTCTCTGCATTTTTCCCTACTTTTATGTCCAGGTTGGATCCAAGAAAAATCAAGCTGAGAGTACTGGCCCTTTTACAATAGAAATGTCTCTTGACATTTATTATTTTTTGGGCTTACTTATTTCATCTTCGTTCTGAGATTTTACAAATTCTTCCTCACTATTTCTATGCTTATGAATATAAATTATGTATCAATTTCTATTTCGTGTAGATTTTAAAAAACACAGTCATTAGAATTCCTTAATAATATTCAAAATCACACTGAAAATAAATCTATTTGAATCTATATTTTTCTTTCAACATGAAAAAATAAGAAACATCATAGCAATGGATTTTTACTAAATAAGAGACGAATATATGCAAAATTTTTCTTCCTCCTAAACTATCTCATTTCAATTCCTGGTTTGATGGTATTGTTGAGGAATTTTAGTAGTTTTAAAAAAATTTTTATTGACATCATGCGTACATGAAATGCCCCACACATTTTAATTAACCTGAGTTTTGTTTCAGTTGTATTTGATAGTAATGCTTTTTAAAATAAAATACGGTTTTATTAAAGGTTTTGAATAGACTCACTAAATAGATTCAGTACATGGTTACTACGAGTGCATTAACATATACAAAATTTAACTTAGACGAATGTCTGGTATATATACATTTGTCTTCCACTATTCTATTATAAATAGAATATTAATTAAAATAAAGTTTATAAAGTTTATAAAGGTAATACGTGTACATTGTGAACAGTGAAAATGTAATTTAAAACAAGCTTGTCTTGTGCATCTGATGGCAGGTTCCCTGGGATGCAGCCACTGCCCTAGGTTTCCTGTGTAGCAGGCCTTGCTCCCCACCCTAGACTATGCAGTGTGTACTCACGGGTCACCCCCAAAGCCACCAGACTGCACCCATTCTTCCATGCACATCATTTTTTGCTCAACAGTGACTTACCCCTTTTCCATATAACTATAATTTAAAAAAATTTTTTATTGGAGTATAGTTGATCTACAATGTTGTGTTAGTTTCAGGTTTACAGCAAGGTGAATCAGTTATGCATATACATATATCCCCTCTTTTTTTTTTTTTAGATTCTTTTCCCATACAGTCCATTACAAGATAATCATAGTTTTAATAGTAACAGATCATCTGAATAGAGGTACCCTGTGTTCAATCCTATCCTTGTGACTGGATAGCTGGAATTTTTTCTAATAGTTTGTTGTTGAGTTTAACATAGGAATGAAAAACATTTGTCCTGTTGTTAATTTAAGAGAAATCCGTATTCTGTTGTTTTCAGAAAGAGCTGTAAGTTATTTTATTCACCAGGAGTGTGTGAGCAGACCAGCTTCCCTGAATGACCTACTTAACTTGTGTCTCACGGGCATAAACGGTAATACTTTAATCATACATTTCATTAAGTTAGTGACATATATCTCAATTATCGTTTGTCTTACATGTTACTGCAGTTTTTTTTAAATTGAAGTATAATTGATTTCCAATGTTGTTTTCTGCTGTACAGCAAAGTGATTCAGTTATACATATATATATATTCTTTTTTATATTCTTTTCCATTATAATTTATTACAGGATATTGAATATAGTTTCCTGGGCTATACACCTTATTGTTTATCTGTTCTATATGTAATACTTTGCATCTACTAACCCCAAACTCCCAGTCCTTCCCTCCCCAAGCCCCTCCCCGTTGGCAAACACAAGTCTGTGCTCTATATCTGTAAGCCAATTTCTGTTTCATAGACATGTTTATTTGTGTCATATTTTAGATTCCACATATAAATGATACCATATGGTATTTGTCTTTCTCTTTCTGACTTACTTTCCTTAGTATGATCATCTCTAGGTCCATCCATGTTGCTGCAAATGGCATTATTTCATTCATTTTTATGGCTGAGTAATATTCCATTGTACATATATAGTACATCTTCTTTATCCATTCATCTGTCGACGGACATTTAGTTTGCTTCCATGTCCTGACTACTGTGACTAGTGCAGCTATGAACATGGGGGGGCGCATGTACATTTTCGAATTAGAGTTTTCTCTGGATATATGCCCAGGAATGGGATTGCTGGATCATAAGGTAACTCTACTTTTAGCTTTTTGAGGACTCTCCATGCTGTTCTCCATAGTGGCTGCACCAACTTTACTGGTGTTTTTTCCAGTCCGTCATGTGTCTTGATTTTGTTCATGTTGTCCTTAAAATGCTGAGGCTTCAATTTACTACCCTTGACTTGTGCATCGCGTTTCCAGTGTTCAGTCAGACACCTTTCACGTTCAACTTCCCTATTCTTTGCATTTCTTACTTCAAAAGGATTTCTCAATTGTGTGGACTTTTTTCAATAAAACTTTCCAGATAGGCAAGATGAGACATTACTTCTGGGGCCCCGGGCACCTGCGGGTTTCTCCCTCTGTGTTTCCTTGGGGAACTGGGCATAGTTTGCATGAGGCAGATAGAGGACATGGTGGGTGGGAGGCATGGGGTTGAGGAGCAGGGGCTCTGGGCCGCTTGGAGAGCAGGGCTGAGCCTGGGAGCTCCATCCTGCCGAGCGCAGGAACTGCTCAAGGCTCTGAGCAGGAGTGCCGCACCTTAGGGTCCAGTGCCGGGAAGACCATTTTTGGCTACCGTGTTTCAGAAAATGCTTAGAATAACTTGAGGATGGAGCTGGGATCACTGGTTGTAAATCTCTTTTATCAGCCCTGAAGGAAAAACCAGAGAGGACAGTGATGTAGAAGATACACAGGGAGCAGGTGAAATACCACGAAGGGAAAAGTCAGCCGCCTCTGATCTGAGATAGGTTCTTGCCTCTGGTTTTGTGCTGGCTGTTCTGGTTTGTAAGAAATGGGAGTGGGCTGGTGCTTTCTCCCCTAAAGGCTGACCTAGATGGCTTCAGAGGGTCCTTGCCCATCTTAGGGCTGCAGTGAGAATCCACTGGTAAAGTAAATATTCAAACCCGATGCAGCTTTACTTTGCAACTTGAGGAAAATTGGCTTTGAACAACAAAAAAATGGCCGCCAAGACAATGTGAAAGTTAACGAAATAGCAGAAATCGAGTTTTCTATTTTCAAGCTATAACCTCCTAAAATTCAAAGTGCATGAAGTTTACATTTTTAAACTTAAAAGGAATCCAGAAATGAGCTAATTCTAATATAAAATCTTCGTATTAAAGTTTAAAATAAAACTAAAACTCAGAGAGGGTGGTGATCTGCTGAAGGTTACCAGTGGTCTGTGGAATTGCTGGGCTTAGAAATGAGATCTGTTGGCTTCCGGTAGAGTATCTTTTCCCAGAATTATGCTTCACAGCCCAAATTATGCTTTACTCCAGGAATTGTTCTAAATGCTCTATGGCAAATCCCGTGAGCAAGCAAGAGTACAGAACAAGAGTCTCCCTGAGAATTCCCAGCGTTGGTGGCGGTCTGATGCTCTGATTCACGCGATGCTGGTTTGGAAACGCATCCTGGTTTGCGCAGTGGGGTTTGTGCTTATGCTGTGGAGAGGCGGGTACAAGGACGGCTCAGGTGAAAAACAGGAAAAAGGCCCCTGTGGAGGTGGGGCGGGGAATCGCGCCAATCCCAGGCCAGATGAGTCATGGCGAAGGATGCTCTCAGCCCCAACCTTGTCACGCTGACTCTTCAGCCGCTCACTGTTTCCTGGCTGGCTGGGGCTGAGCTCACCTCCTCCATTCCTGGACCTGGTAACAGAACAGGAAAGTTTCCCTGCAGTGACGTTTTCTGTCTGACTTCTTCAGTTTGCTTTTCTGTTGAAAAGATAATGGCTCTAATTACACCAGCAGCTGTAGTTACTCTCCCCTGACTCCCAAAGTATTACCCAGGGTGTAAATCTGCCCTTTTCCTTATTATAAACTTAGCTCGCGGCTGCTCTAATCGGTGGTACCTATCTTCCTTACTATACGGACTCCAGAGACTAGCTGTAAATGGAAATATTGTACTGCAAAGTAAATCATAATCCTGACTACTCAATAAAAGCTTTTCTCAAGTTCCATATCCTGTAGAAGGTGAGAGAAATTTCCTGATCTGCACGTAAAAGCGTCTAAAGATTTATCACACATTGTCAGATGATGTTGAGAACCCGTAGCAACGTACCTCAGGTAAATTGAAAGTTTTCTAAAAATTAAAATTATGTTTACAGAGCAGCAAGACAAACATTTTTGGTATTCAAATGCAAAGATATGTTATTCCTCTGATTCAAATACAGAATTCACTTGAAAAGATTGTTTTCTGTGCTGTAAACAGGCCATTGTTCTTTGGGCTGACTATTATAAAGGATGCAGTAAACGTCAAACAGAGGTAACTAAAATGGAAAATGGTAAGAACATTTCAGGAAAACAGGCTGTCATTTTCCCTGGTTTGATTCTTTAAAAAACTGACTAGTCCTTGATCTTTTGAACTTTTTATTACCCTTTATGCCCTTTAATTATGTTATGTTTTCTAGGAAAGATCTAGGTGCACCTAGATTCATTTTACACTCGTCAAAGTATCTCGGAATAGTTCTTAAAAAGGCTTGTTATCCTTCTTTTATTCACTAGTTATTGAGTGACATTTGGGAGCTAAAAATGCACTGAGCACTAGTGTGGTAGATTTCGTAGGAGGTATTGTAAGAGAAAGGAGATAAATTCCACCCTAAATAACACATTGGGAAACTCACCTGTCATCCCTTTTCTCGATCAATCAAGTGTTCATTTTCAAGGAAAGGTGGGATGACAGGCAGTCCTTTATTACACCACAGACACACTTGAGCTGGGAGAGCCCACAGGAACGCAGTTTCCCGAAATCGGCCAAGTGCCTGGGAATCAAAGGACACTTTGACTTCGATGTATGATGTGACCACTAAGTAAGGGAGCCATCTATGTGGCTAGAAAATTGTCAGTGAAGACAATTCTAAAGGAGGACCAGAGATCCCCTAGGCATGTTATATCAGGGCATATACTACCCCCTATCATTTTATTTATTTATTATTTATTTATTTATTATTATCATTTATTTTTGGCTGCATTGGGTCTTCATTGTGGTAAGCGGGTTTCTCATTGCGGTGGCTTCTCTTGTTGCGGAGCACGTGGTGTAGGTGCGCGGGCTTCGGTAGTTGTGGCGCATGGGCTCAGTAGTTGTGGCTCGCGGGCTCTAGAACGCAGGCTCAGTAGTTGTGGCGCACGGGCTTAGTTGCTCCGCGGCATGTGGGATCTCCCCGGACCAGAGCTCGAACCCGTGTCTCCTGCACTGGCAGGCAGATTCTTAACTACTGCACCACCAGAGAAGCCCCCTCCTAGCATTTTATAAATGACGCAAAGCCCTCGAAGGGAAAATCACTTCCCAAAGCCATTCAGCCAGCTGGCAGCTTCAAAAAGCATGTTCAACCATCACAAGAGTAGGATGAATTTTTGCCTTCTAGGCAAGTGTCTTATAAGAAGACAGTTTTACAGTCAAATGTCATTGTGGTCTGTTAGCACCTGACCCCTGCCCTTGCTATTTGGTTTTGAAGAACACCATCGTCAATTGTTTCCTCCTTAAAAGAATTCCAGAAAGTATTTTTCCTACTTGCTGCATCGGAAACATGAGATTTCTTAGGTAGGAGGGAATGGTCCCCCCTTCCTGGCGCCCTGACCTGTTCAGGACTCTGTCCTCCATTTACGTGAGGGCCTTGGGATCACCTAAGCTTCTTCAACCTTGGGTTGCCTGCCAACAAAATAGTGAGGGCAGTGATTCTGGGCAGCCTTTTTCCAAACTTTTCCATTCTGTGGAACACAACCCCATAGCATTGGCTGTATTTTATTGTTGTTTTCATTACTCAGTGGTTTTCTTCTTAGAGAATACTGCACAACGTCCAGTCTCAGAGTTCAGATTTCCGTAACTAGGGTATTAGCTGTACTAATAAAAATATGTATCTATACCTATACAAGTATGGATGCATATTCAGTGCTTTAATGATTCTAAACAAGGCAGTAGATTCAGCAGTCAAAAGATACCTATTATAGGCATAATACCTATATACCTATTATATCTATATTATACTAAGACCTGAAATGTAGGCTTTGGCCCTATCTCTATAAATAAATGTAATTTACTATAGAGAAGCATGATGAATAATGATTCTTTTGCATTAACAGGAAAAAGTGTTCGTTAATATTTATGTTAATTAGTCAGGCTTGCTCTAAGTACTTAGAAACATGAGATTTGTATATGTTCCTGTTTTTCCAGGCCTCTTATTTCTGCCTTAAGTCTGTGGGTGACATTTTTCCCTTAAAAAACATTACTGTTTTGCCTTCCTTTTATCATAGTTTCATACAATTTCCTACCTGTAAACTACCCGTTGACTTTCTGAAAGTATCTGGAAATAGTACTCTAAGAAGAAAAGAATAAATCAGATTTTCGTGTAATAATAACAGAATGTCTTGTCTTTGTAGACCTTTGTTGTTTCAGAAGTGTCTTTGTGTGTTTTATATTTTGATCTTTACAATAGTCTTGTGAGGTAGGACAGACAGACATTACTGTCCCCATTTCCAATATAAGAAGCCCGGCATTAGATGGGCTTTGATAAAGAGCAAATTTCAGAACTGAGATTTGAATTCCTATTTTACAACTTCAAGTATACTACCCTTTTCCTACAAATTAGGGGAAAAATCAACTTAAGGTACATTTAACTGTGAATGACCCAATGCTAATCTGAATTATATCTGAATAATAATGTAAGGGACGATAATTTGCCATAACAGAGGTGAACACGGATGCCACAGTTACAATTTTTCAAGTGATCACGTGTTACATTTAGTCCATGCAACTCTTTAGAATATTGCCCCAAGTTAAAAGTTCAAGTTCATCACATCGACTGTGGCTCTAGTTACCTTGAGAGAGGGGTACACGTGTTAAAACAAACATCATCTGCCCCATTGACTGGCCACTGTGATCAGCACCTCCTCAGATTGTTAGGTGGTGGTGCAGTTTCTTCCCAGGGATGAAGGAAATTCACTCTCTATTTTTATTTCTCAACAAAGATGCTCTCTGGTCTATATCTGCCATATTTCTGTCTCTAAAGAAGCCCTCTCCACAGAACCAGCAAGACTCTGGGGAGTGACGGCAAGGAGCGTCGTGCGTCCGCCGTCTGTTCTATTTGCTGGTTTTATGATCACGTGCAGCCCCTTTGAGCCCAGCTGAAGTCCCACCGCTCAGGAAGCCTTCCCTCCACATGGCCCTTCTAGTCCCAGGGCTCCCTCCCCCCGTGTCTTCCCTCTGGACCGGCTCCCAGCCTCCACGGTACCCCAGGCCCAGCCGCATCCCAGCCCTAGAAACTGGTTTTCTCTTCAAGGTGCTGCTCTTTGTCTGAAACCACTTTGCAAATTGGTAAAAACATCATCTCTTACTGTGCAGGTTTCCTGTCTCTCTGCATGAGATGAGGGACCCAGGCTTTCTTCTCTTGCATCCCTGAGTCACACGTGGTAGAAGCTCTATAATAATAATTATTATTATTATTATTTTTAATTTATTTTATTTATTTATTTATTTTTGGCTGAGTTGGATCTTTGTTGCTGCATGTGGGCTTTCTCTAGTTGCGGTGAGTGGGTTCTAGTCTTTGTTGTGGTACATGGGCTTCTCACTGCAGTGCCTTCTCTTGTTGCGGAGCACGGGCTCTAGGCATGCGAGCTTCAGTAGTTGTGGCACGTGGGCTCAGTAGTTGTGGCTCGTGGGCTCTAGAGCGCAGGCTCAGTGATTGTGGCGCACGGGCTTAGTTGCTCTGCAGCATGTGGGATCTTCCCGGACCAGGGCTCGAACCCGTGTCCCCTGCATTGGCAGGTGGATTCTTAACCACGGCGCCACCAGGGAAGCCCTATAATTATTTAGGGTTAATCTTCCACACGTCTGGAGGCTCTTGCAAGTCGAGGTCTTCTCGGTGACTCTGCATCCTTGTCGTGCCGGGCACGTGCAGAGCCAGGATCTGGGGCAGAGCGGGGCTGCGAGGCTGCATCAGGACCCTGAGAGCACATCTCCATATCCAGGTGCTGGTCCTGCCTCTCCCTGCAGAGGAAAAGATGCCCGAGCTCCGTCTCTATCTCTGCCTCAGCGCCTGCTGCTTGTAAACACTCACCTGTGTGGGCTGATCTGGACCTCCCAGCAACCAGCTGAGAAAGAAAGGGATTTGTCTACTTTAATGGACATAGAAATTGAAAGGATCATCAAAGTGAAAATAGAGAAGGAAATAATGGTCTGGAAAGCTGTTCCTTTTGAGAGAGGTGAAATACCAACACATCGTACTGAACTTATTTCACTTTCTCTGCCGCCTCATGATTCTTCACAAACATTTTTAAGCAGGAAGTGACTGAAATATGAGTGAGATGTTTTACAGTCTGCTGCCACTTTCTTTAAAGTCGTGGATTTCCTTGTGACTGTCTCTCTGACATCATCAGGAAATTCAATTGCTCACTTTCCCTCCCACTTTTTCTCAAACGCCTTATGGATTTAGTTGGGATGGTAAACCAGAGGGCCTACGTGTAACTCTCCAGATGAAGGTCTCAGGGCAGGACTTCTTCCATGGTGGCTCTCGTCACCCAGAGAACATTCCAGAAGACAGAACATGGACGCTGAGGGTTAATATCTGCACCCTCAGAAAATGGCATAGATTTCTACCACATTTTGTGGGCCAGCCTCTCACCTGAGAGTCCAGAAAAGGAAAGAGACCTCACCTCTCCATGGAAAAAGAGTCAAATACCTAATGAGTATCTTTACTTTGCAAAATTAAAGTAGATTCTAATTTAAATATGTATAAGTATGTTGAAAAATATTGGGGCAGCCTCTTTTTTTCTGCCTCTCTGCTGTGCCAACGCTGTGCAGATTTGTGGACAGTGGGGCTGGGTTACCCAGATGGGCTGCCAGTCTCCTGTGAATGTGGGTCCCTCCCTGCTGCCCGGAGTCCGGCAGACTCTGCCCTCTCCCCCGTCTGGGGGGAGTTTTCTTTCCTTATGTACTACTCTCTGAAGCACCCATCTCTCTGTCTCCTTCCCAACAGACACCTGTCTCACCTCTTGAAGAAGTTTAGGCTTTTATAGAAGACAGACCCCAAGGCTACTGTCTTCAAGCGGCCTTGGCTCTTTGCTGGACCTCAGCCGGGGGACCGAGAAGCACTGCTCCTGGGCCCCGTGCTTGGATGCTTGGAAGGCCGGTGGGCATGAACAGACCCAGATTAATACCTGGAAACGTACCCAGCTACAAAGGTGTCTACCTACCCGACACGCAGCAGGTCTTTCAATATATGCAGGGACTACCTTTTGAGGCAGTCAGATTCCCTTTTTCTTTCTTTTTAATTTTGAAGATAAGAGGATAAAAATATTTAATTATTCAGACCGAAAATCAAAATGAATATGTAAGCTAATTTTACCAAAAACCCCCCCACAAAATCTAGTTATTCTCCTACATCTTGTCCATAGTAAAAAATACTAGGAGACATTGGAAAGTAAAACAAATATAAGGGAAAAGGATGGAAAAGAGATTTTATATTCACACAATTTGTTGCATGTATTTGATGACAACAGACAACATTCTCCAGTTTATACCAAAAATGTCCTTCCTGAAAGCTAAATTTTTGAAAGTCAGCTGAAAATTACTGAAAAGTGATTAAAAATTAAGAAGTTAAAAAGTTAAGCAAAATTAAGATTTTTATCATGGGACAAAAGAGCAGGGTTATTAATCCTTGGAATTCATTAAAATAAGAGTTAATTCTAAATAATTATGCAAATAGCATTGCAACATTGAAAACATATGACAACAAAAATAAATAAAATTATGTTCAGTTTGAAATCATAATTTAAAGACAATAATGTGGGACTAAAATCCAGAGTTTCATAATACTGGGAAGAGGGAATATCAAATCTGTAGTGTCTATTTTTAGGCACTCTAGTTATTATTAGCAATTTTTCTTAAATTGGAAAAAAAAATCTTAACTTTCTTCCTAATATCAGCATTGGTAACAACGATGATTGCGTCCTCCCTCTATGGCTAATTTTGTTTATATTGCCAAAAGAGCCTAATTTATTCAACACGTACTGGGACCTGTTAGAAAACTTTGTGTGTGTTATTATGTTGATCTGGACTGCTCCCCTATGAGAAGGATGCCGCTGTCATCCTGATCTAACAGAAGAGGCCCTGGAACTTGAGTGGCTTGTTGAGAGTCGTAAAGCTAATGAGAGGCAGAGGGAAATTCAAAGCCAGACCATCTTCCTCCAGTGTCTGTTTAACTATTATGCTTCACCGCCTCATACGAGCCCCTCCACCCCACCACATGCCCACTCCTCCTCGCTCCCCTCACACCTTCTTAATCAGAGACATCTGTGTCTATATATACACCAGCCTCCCAAATTGTGGTCTTTTTTTTTTCAATCTCTGCCGTTGGTTGTTCCATACTTTCTACTGCATAGTTTTCCAGCGAAGCAGTCAAATCCTACCCTAGTTCAAAGAAATGATTACAAAACTGGATCGGCTATCTTTAAAGGAAAAAGTTTAAAAAAAAAAAGTAGAAATTGTTAGAGTTGACATGGAAATAAAAATGAAAAAAAGAAATTTTATGGAACCAGACTCGCCCTCTGTAGAGTGGGGACCCCTGGGGACATGAAGGACTTTGGTTCTGTTCATGGCAGATTTCCGTTGCAAAAAGTCAGTGGAGGTGTTTATTCCACTGGGCGTCAGCCCTGGAGATAAAGGAAAAGGGAGATAACGGAGTTGATGGAGACCCAGTACCGGGCAGTGAGTTCTCCACCCTCAGGGCACAACCAGAGTTGGCCAAGTGCTTGACATACAGTGTTTGACCAAAAAAGAAAATTTACGTCATATTAAAGTGACGACGTGGGGGAAATGCAACATCTTCTCTGGGTAGCACATCTTCTACTTAGTTACCTTGGAGAGTTACAGGGATTCTCTCTCTCTGCACTCACTGTTTATGATATTTGAATATATGAAGAAGGCAGAACAGCTCAAGAAACTTCTAAAGCAAACACTTGAACATGCTGAAATGAGAGAAGTATTTACAAATCTCATTTAAAATATAAACTTTTTATATGAGAAAACAAATTCCCCAAAATGCTTTTTGTAGGAACAGGAAATCCATGTGCAAATTTGTGTTTGCTTTTTAGTCTCAAGTGATATAAACAAAATATATTTAAACCACATAAGGTATAAATATAGCCCTGAGTAAAAACAATATTACCATACGATATTAAATTTTGTTAGTTCCCTAAAGGAAGGTACTTTACAAATACCATCAGTAACCTTGCAAGGTTATAAATAAAATAACATTTTGACAGACAGTGAAATATTGAAATTGTGAGAAAGATAATGAGGTTTCTATGGTCTGTGACCTGATTCGTTTTGAGTGGGGTCTTGAGAGGATGACTTTTCTGTATGGATTTAAATCACATTAGCTCATTTAAAGGCATTCGTGAAATATAAGAAAAATAGATACACAAACATGTTACCGCTAAGGAGAGAGTAAAGTTAGTCACAAAACTCAATGGAGACACAAGAAAGCATGTGTTTTGGTCAGAAAGAAGAGCCACACTACTATACATAAAATAGATAATCAACAAGGACCTACTGTATAGCACAGGGAATTCTACTCAAGATTCTGCAATAACCTATATGGGAAAAGATGCTGAAGAAGAATGGATATATGTATATGTATAACTGAATCACTTTGCTGTACACCTGAAATTAACACGATATCGTAAATCAACTATACCTCAATATAAAATAAAAATTAAATTAAAAAAGAGCCAATTCTGATCTAGTTTATTCACACCTTTTTTAACATTTTATACCCAGAGATGGATTTTCTGCATAGAGTCACTACAGCACGGAATTTAACAAACAACTATGTGGAAAAAATGAACTTATTTTCCTAAGTGTCCAGTTTTAAAGCTAAGGCAAAATATGCAGGTGGGATTTTGTCAGGGACTGAGGAGACATCCACGGGATGTCCCCCTCTCTGGCCGCCCACATCCCATATCCTTGGTCTCACAAGGTCATTTCGGCCAACACTGCAAACCCTTGGGGGCTGATTCGTACTGTGTATCTGGGATCCTTGGGTTTGACTCACGTACTTTTGTATTGAGCACAAGTTTGAAATTGAAAACAAATGAATTCCTTCTGAGAGGGTCTAATGGAGAGATATATGCATCTGAAAGTCATTTTGCTTAACCTCTGAACAAACTCAGTTTAATAGCAATCACATTATGTTTTCACATACACAGAGCATGATTTGATGAGATCATTTTACAGTTATGTTACAGCTAGAAAAATACCCAAATAATCTTCCAGTTCATCTTTTAAAACTAACTTCAGAGCTTTTTACACTAACACATAGAGAGCTAATATGACTTAGATAAGATTTGGGACAGAATGGAACCAGAACCCTGGTCTCCTGAGATCATTTTCAATTCAAAATAAGTTATTAATAGTGTAGCTTATGATAAACATTTTGCCATATCTCTTCTCCGGCTCCTATGTACAATTTAACATTACAATGTTTAAATAAAATAAGCCAGGAAACAGAATAGTGTTTCTAATTTGAAAAAGTAGATTTGTAGGAGTGTTATAGATATTCCTGGAAGTGAGTTCAAAAAACAAATTAGCATGTGGGTGAATCCTTCCCTATATAATTAAATAAAAGGACGTATAATGCATTACCAATAAAACAATATTCCTGAGCAAACTAATTATTGGTGCACAAGAAGAAATTTCTTTGAGATAATAACTTTGTATAAGACCATTAGTACCAACTGCAATCTAAACTGATGACCATGTCTATTGCCCCTTAAATATTTCATTAAACCTTTATTCATTGCCCACTGAACATTCATTTATGAAATCTAGAGGAATTGAGATAGATAAATATCCCTCAGTGGATAAGCTTGTTAAGAAGTTATTCAAAATTCGAATAAAAACTAAGTTGAATTCACTAAGGAATTATTTGTCACTTTAGTATTCATAATGCCACAATGGCTATGTTCAAAAAGTTATATTTTATAGATGGTAAAATACTGATGAATGAAATGATATGATGAATGATTTTGGCTTTGAAATGAAGCTGGATATTGGGAATTCATCAGATTATTCTCATTGCTTTTTATAAATTGGAAGATATCCAGCATAAAATTGTTTTAAAAGACACTGTTACCAGGTTCCCTGTCTGCGATATCATGACAGTCACTGGTTAACACACACTCTACAGGGCAGTAGAAAGTCTTCTTCAGCTACATAGAAATGTACTGTTATTTTTTTTTCTTCTTCCAATTTAGTGTTTCAACAGAAGTCCAGAGTTTGGAGACATAATGGAATTATATTTCTTGTTTCTTCTGCATAGAGCCTGGAGCTTGTATTTCTGTGGTCCCTGGGCCTATAGTAATCAGATAGTCATTAAGATAACAGTAGAATATTTTGTGTTAATTGTATTTTACAGATAAAAAGAAATGAAGCTCAGAGAGTTCACAATGCTGGGAAATGACAAGAAAATCCCAGCCCTACTCAGTTCCTGTCTCCCTATTAATTAGAAATAGAATTGAGAAAAAAATGCTCCACTTAAATCTTCATCGCCGTTCCCAAGGTATTCCATGAGAGTTTTAAGGGAAGACTACGAAGCGCTCCCTTTGTGTTTCATTTCATTGGTAGAAGTGATCCTCTGATACTGAGGGTCCTGACATGTGTTTCCCTGCAGGGCTTCGTATATTCACACAGGCACTTAAAGCTGGAATTTATTTAAATCTTTCTCACGAGTACGTAGTTTTCAGCAAACACCTGAGAACTTGTTAACGGATGGTGTAGTAGTTCCAAACTGACAGCACTTTAATTCCTTTTAGGAAGAACTTCTTAACTTCTAAACTCCCCTTACCTTTGTGAGTGTAAGTCACCGAAGCTTAAGTTACATGCTTTAAGGGAGGTAAAGGGCTTTGATTGAGTAAATTTGAGTGATGTAGAAGTCCAGCTCTCAGCTCCTTATAAGGGAAATCCGATGCTTGAAAAGGGGCTGGTGGTCTATCCGTGGGACCAGCCAGTTTGGGTAGGCAGGGCCCTCTGTGAATGAGCGTTAGAATGCAGTGAATTCATCCCAGTACCTTTGGCTCCTCTGGTTTTAATCTTCTGTGGGCTCATCTCCTACAAGGACCATCACAGTCTGCTCTGAATTTACTTCTCCATCTTCATCTGAACCAATTTCCTCCCAAGTAACCGTATCCTTAATTCCCAGCAAACATTCCCTAATGTGGGGTTTGCCAAGTTAGGAAAAAGGGGTTCCAGAGCCTACTAAATTTGAGAACACAGTATCCCTCTCTTGGACACTCAGATGTGTATCAATATCCAAAAGGAATAGCCAAGAGCCTCTTTCTTAATGTTCCAACTTTGACTATGCATTCCCATTACAAAGGTCCCAGGGAGAAACCCAAGAACAAAGATCTAGCCCCCTGAAAGTTCAAATCTAAACAAATTGAGTGCAAAAATTACCCCCCTCCCCTACATCTTATTCTGTTACCGATTCCAAGTTCGCTCTGCTTGCCACACGACAGGCCAATGAACCGGAGACGAGGTGCTGAGGCCAAGAATACGACTTTATTTGGAAAGCCGGCAGACCAAGAAGATGACAGACTAATGTCTCTAAATAACCGTCTTATGGGGTCTGGATGCCAGTTTCTTTTATAGCGCAGAGACAGGGAGGAGATGAGTATGTAAAGTAAAAAGGCCATAAGATTTGCAAATGTCCCCTGGAATGGCCAGCCTCGGGGAGGGGATGGGTTAATTTCTTCTTTCTTGCCGCGGTCCACAGGGTCCGGATGGACAGGGTCTGATGCTTTCTTGAACAAAGGCACTTTGGTTTAACATTCAGGCAGAGGGGCAGGGTTCCCTGGGGCAGGGTTCCCTGAGGCAGGCTGTTCGGTATAGACAGTATCCTTTTAGTGAACAAAAGCAGTGGAAAGCAAAGGTTAAAGTAAAAGAAACAGATCCAACATGTAGTCAGTTTTGGCTCTTCCCTGTTACAATTCCTCTCAGCCTAAGATCCAGGGTCTCCTCATGGCTGGGGAGGAGTGCATCCTTCCAACAGCTACAAGCTGCGATCCTTGGATTTAGGGCCAACCCGAAACCTGGGCTGATTGTTTTCGATGCAGAGCTGGACTTACCATCCATCAGCAACGATGCCTGTCTCTCGCAGCCTCAGATGAGCCCTCATCTATGATTTTCCAAGCAGTGGTCTCCATCTCAAAATATGTGGAAACAAAGCAAACACCTACTTCTCCAGAGAAGTTATCCAAAGCCAATGGATGTGAACAGGATTGTAGGACTTAATGATTTCAAAGACCCAGTGCTTAATCCGCTCAGAGTTGCTGGCAGGGATCTGAGGAATGAGAAGTAGGGTGAGGCGGGGGGCGGGGAGGGGAACTGAGTTTGCCCCACAAGGAGTCCGTGTAGCCCGAGTTGTGCTGAGTCTTGACCAGACCCTGCACACAGGGCACCCAGCCTGCCTGAGTGGTGACCGCTCTTCAGAGAAGCATTGGCAATATTGCTAGATTCTCGGACCTCCCACGCTAATTACTATGGCAAATGAAACAACCAGTAACGCTTCAGTTTTTCATACTGATTTCCCTGGTAAAACACTCTCAAGTCTGTCCAAATTTTCTAAAACCACTTAGTATAGCTATCACATTATCACAGCACCCTGCGCCTGACCAGATTTCACTTAAGAACTTTCCAGTTTCACTTGAAGAAGGCACAAATCAATAGCTTTACAAATCAATACTTTCCTGGATCACACCAGCCTAGTTACTGAGATTTTTCCTTTCTTCTTGTCAGAACTTCTCGGTTCCCACCACTCTGTGTAGCAACTAAAGCACAACCTCTTCTCTGCTACTTTCACCAAGGGAAAGCAAATCCAGGTAGACCCCATTTTCCCTTTGCCTTCGTTCAATGCTTGCCTTAGAATCTAGATTTTTCCCAGCTGTTTTCTTATGTGCCATCTTTTCTCTCAAACAATTCCCTTCTTTTCCTAGAATCATCATCTTGTTTCTTTATTCTATTTTCATTCCCCTATTGTTCCCGTCCTGCTGGTAAAACAGAAACATTTTTCAGACCCTTCTATTTTTACCTGCATCTCTGGGTAACTCGGTTCCTGGAGCAGAGGTTTCTAGGTAGAGACCTTTCCTTGGCCTCCTTAGCCTTGGGTTTGAAATTTCAATGAGTTGTCTTTTAACTGCATTCATTTCCCAGGGCTGCCAAAACAAATTACCAGAACTTTGATGTCTAGAAAAACAGAGATTTATCCCTTCACAGTTCTGGAGGGCAAAAGTGCAAAATCCAGGTGTCGGCAGGGCTTTGCGCCCTCTGAGGTCCCCAGGGGAGGGTCCCTCCTGCCTCAGCTTGGCTCTCTGGTGTCCTCGGCTTGTGACTGGCAAATTCCAGTCTCTGCCTCTGTTTTCACGTGGTGGCCTCTCCTTCTTAAGTTTGTCTCTCTGTGTCTTTTTCTCCTCTTATCATTGGATTTAGGACCACCCTGAATCGAGGCTGGTTTCCTCTTGAGATCCTTAACTAATTACTGCTGCAAAGACCCTATTTCCAAATAAGGTCACATTCTGAGGTTCCAGATGGAAATAAATTTTTTGGGGGGGGGGCACCATTCAACCCAGTACACTATCCAACTCAACAAGTTGGTCTCCTTTCTTGTTTCCCCGACCCTTTTGTTACTTTCAATAACATTGACAATTCTTCTTTAGCTGAGCCAGGTGGAATCTGGATCTGAGAAATCTACAGCCATTCATGGCCACAGAGTATGTAACTAACAACCCCAGGACTCATTTGAAAATCACTTTGGGGGCTGGCTTTGGGGACTATGGATAAGCACATGACTTCAAGGAGAAATCCTCTGTGATTTCTTTCCTAGTTTATAAAGGAAATTCAAAAGCAAAATAAAAGGGAAGTAAAATTCAATGAGCTGAGCTAACGCTACGGGCACCAAATCTTCAAAGATGGTGCTTCACCGTTGCTTGCTAGCACACGTTGAATGCAGTAGTCTCTGCCATTTAAAGTTGAAAACTAGGATGCTTATAAAGTTTAAGTCCTTTCAACCAGGAGACCTACCTCAGTAACGTAGTAAAAGCAGCAAAGAATTCTTCTTCTTCCTAGTGTTCTAAGTTCTATATGTGAAAAGTTTAGTATTTCCCTTTAAGTACATTCTAATTTTAACTGTCTTCTTGCTCAAGTCGGGAATCTCTTTACTTTCCTATTTTCCAGGCGAATGAACCACTCACGTTGCATAAATGGGCTCTCTTGATGCATTAGTTGGTCAG
Source organism: Balaenoptera borealis (assembly GCF_965194805.1). NCBI lineage: Eukaryota > Metazoa > Chordata > Mammalia > Artiodactyla > Balaenopteridae > Balaenoptera > Balaenoptera borealis. The sequence goes on along the minus strand of NC_138875.1, from coordinate 1,847,579 downwards.
ATGATGTCACTAACGCTTATTTTTGGCACTGAGCATATTTGAGGATTAACTTGGTAAACTGAGTCCTTTGGCAAGATAAACAAAGTGCCAGAGGCTGTTTGAATGGAATGGAATCCTTCATGTTTTGACAATAGAATGTCGTCTGTTCTAAAGAGTTTCTTACCCACAGATAGGTGATTTTTTGCCTGGAAAAAAAAAAGTAGCCCAAATGAATACCTTTAAAATGCTTAATCAATGTTTTAGGACTTCTTTACCTAAATTATTAAATAAAGCAAAGAAAAGTAATTCAGTGATGTTCCAATTATTTAACACAAGCTAATCACAGAACAAAGTTCTAAATTAAAAATATTTCCCTATTGCCAGATAGCAGTAGAGATTCAATTCGGAAGCTTATGATCTCCTGTTAAACATGGGGACATCTCTCTATTACTGTCTCACTGTATTGTTAAGGTAGGAGAGATTAGTAAGCCAAGTCCCATTGCTATTGCTCAAAATCACTAAGAGCGGAAAGCTTAGTGTCACTAAGAGGTCTTCTGTATATTGATGGTCAGATCATTTCATATCCACGTGCCTCAGTTTAAACAAAGGTGGACTGTATTTAGATCTTCGGCCCATTTTTTGCTTGAGTTGCTTTTTTTTGACATTGATTTGTATGAGCTGTTTGTATATTTTGGAGATGAATCCCTTGTTGGTCACATCATTTGCAAATATTTTCTCCCATTCTGTAGGTTGTCTTTTCATTTTGTTTACAATTTCTTTTGCTGTGCAAAGACTTTTAAGTTTAATGAAGTCCTATCTCTTTGTGTTTTTATTTCCATTACTCTAGGAGACGGATCCGAAAAGAGGGTTGTACTGACGTGCATTCCAACCTGCAGTGCTTTCATATTTGCTAAGAGCATATGTGGTCATATTTGGTTTTAGTTTTTACCAGTCCGATATGTGAGAAATGGTATCTCTCTTGTTTTGATGTGCATTTCTCCGGTTATACATGAAAGGATATTCAACCTCCCTCATGACTTTCAGCATCCTCCGGCTTTTCTTCTCCTTCCTGGCAGTTTTATTGCACGAAAGTGGCTTGTCTTTCGACAATTACATGACTGAAGTCTTTTCAGGAGAGCCCTCACGTATTCTAATAGGGCCTCACAGCTCTCAGGGTAGCGTGCCCTTTGTCCCAAGTTACGTCATCCACAGGAAGTGCCCTTGAACAGGCACAAAATGTTTAATCAAATCACACAGTTCAGATTGCTGTGATTTCAGCAAATACCTCATGGAAAAAGCAATGAAAGTTTATCAAACAAAATGCACATTTTGAATTAACTTCTTAAAACTATATTACATGAATTCATCTAGGAAAAAGAGTCTGTAATTACTACCAATAACAGACTTGAAAAAAAAAACCTTTAAGATAGTGACAAAAATATTTTACTTAGCTATTGTATTGGTTTGATTTTTAGGTTACGTTGAATTGGGAGACAGAGAAAGGGAGCAAATGAGACAGAATAACTCTGAAGGAGACGGTATTATAAAATGATGCAGTGAGTCAGTTAGAATTATGAGTGTGGAAAATTGTATTAAAAGCATGTGAATAAAAATATAACTTTTGTATCTGACCCTATCAGGCTAGTAAATGAACACAGCACTCAAATTTTAATCTGACTGTGAACAATGCAAACTGAGGAGCTTTGTTATTATTGTTTTCTATAATCTTTGAAAGAGTGACTAAAGAGAAAAGCACAGATAACAAATAACCAGAAAATAAAAAAGGTACACAAGGATGTGAAGCGCCCATAATGCTAACAATAATAATGCTAAATGATGATGATTTGAGCATTCATTGTAGGTCAACTAATATTGTTGTGCACTCATTGTTCTAGACCATTGAGTTTTAAGAGAGATACAAGGACACACCTCAGAGAAAGTAGAATCCACAGTTTAGCCCCAAGAACTTATATATTAAAAAGAGAAATGGGGTAGAGAAATGCACATCATGACAATTTTTTTGTCATGAAGGAGCAAGGAATGATGAATAGATGCCAACTGTTAATTTCCCTACTAAGTTATCAAAATGCCAGTGCTAGGTTGCCTCTAATCTTTGAATAAATTATAAAATGAATGATGGTCTGGGGCAAAATGTTTGCTTTCTTCCTGAGAGTGATTAAAAGGGAACATCATTTGAAGTTTATTAGTTACAAAACAAATTTAATTTGTATATTGTCTTGTAGGAGAGGGCAAATGGGGATAATCTAGGGCAAAAGAGTAGGCATTTTAGCAAGCAAATGAGCCATACTCCTGAAAACTTGAGTGGGGATATTAGTGGGAAATGTTTGAAGCTTTGAACCTTGGAGACTGGGATGGAATCAGATGGTCCAGTGATGCTGGTGGCAGGGTTGCAGGGACACAGCATGGCTGGCTGGAAAACTGAGTAGGAAAAAATGGTGGAAAAAGCAACAAGGATAAAGTACCATCAGCCAGCGAATATCCAGACAAGATGTTTATGGAAATGGCACAAGGGGAAGAACCAAAGGCTAGGGGTAAGACAGTTGCTGTGGGAAGATCCCAAGTCTGGTGATGGAAGTTGTGGGTAGAGGTTCTAAAGAGGCAAAGGTACTGCTTCCACAGTCTGACCTCAATCCCAGGCTCACATGGGGCAAGGCGACAAGGACACTCTCTAATCTCTCTACTGTGTGAAATCTCTTCTGTCACTTCCTCAGTACCAGAGATTGGTTAACAATTTTACCTGGTGAAGACACATAAATATCATGGATGATTAATATCCTGAATAAACTTATTTATTCAGACATTCAAAAACACTATAATGTAAGAGGGAGAAAAAAATTGACAATGACCCTTCTCCTGTAGAACTTTCCAGCCCAGTGGACACAGACTCCATGGAAATTTGATGAATGAATGGACACTATTTTTCCACAATGCAAATGTGATCATACCTATATTTCACCCATTTTACTCGGTATTCATGGAACTCCTGGGTCCCACTTATGAGCGTTACTTTAATAAATCCCAGTTTAATAGAAAGGATCCATCAGTGACGTTTCCTCTTTTGTTAGAGTTACCCTTGAAATTTAATGTATGTGCTTAACAAAGTTTAAATTTAATTTCCGTAGCCTCCTCTTGAGCATTAAAAGGACTTCAGGCTGCTTTAATCCAGCCTCACTCCTTCCATCTTATATGCTAATTTTGTCTGGAATTTTCACTTTGGTTTTTTTTTTATCTCCAAATTAAATGTATTTTGTCCTGTTTTATACACAGTATGGATTCATTCACATGCTAACCAACTTATTTTCTTACAATTCCCTCTTGCAACTCAGATCTTCCCTGAGGAATAGTTTTCCTTTTTTCCTGAAGTACATCTTTTGGAAGTTCCTTTTGTGAGAATCTATTGATAAACTTTCAGAATTTTATTATTGAAAAGTATCTTTTTGGTCTCATTTTTTTCCCAGTGATGTGAATTGTTCTTACATTTTTAAAACCATTTTAAACTTATAGAAATTTGCACATACCATCCAAACCACTTTTTTCCCCAATCATTCGAGAGTAAGTTGACAATGTGGAACCCTATTCTCCCAAAACATCAGTGTGCATTCCTGAGAGCAAGGACAGTGTCCTATATAACCACCACATAAGCACTGAAATCGGGACATTAGCATGAATACGTTACTCCCGTCAAAGCCTCCGACCACTTTCAGGTTTTGCCATTGTCTCGGCACTGCCCTTTATGGCAAAGGGTCCAGTTCAGAATCACACACTCCATTTTGTTTTTGCTATGGACTGAATGATTCCCTCAAATACCGTATGCTAAAATTCCAACCCCCCAAGGTGATGGTATTAGGAGGTGGGGCCTTTGGGAGGTGATTAGGTCATGAGGGTGGAGCCTCACGAATGGAATTCATGCCCTGATAACAGAGAGCTTGTGAGGAGAAGCAGTGACAATGTGTCCCCTCAGGGTACACCTCACATCCTGATCCCAACCCCATACAACAAGGAGAAGTGGTTATCAAGTTCTTACACCCTGATTTGCTCCTTCTGGAAAGAATTCCATGCAAAAGAAGGATGAGTGACTTAAATCTTTAGAGATTATCTTCACTTCAAAAGTACCCAGCAAACACCCTACATTTCTCGGTTGTCTCTGCATAACAAATGCAGACCCAGAAGCCAAAGCATCATGGAATGTTGCCCCCAACTCTGAAACTACTGTGTGGCAGGGATAAAGCACTAAATCAACACTGGGGTCGAAGATCACTAAGGTCTGTTAGAACAGAATTTAGGTGAAACTTCAGACTGTAATCATCTTAAAGAATTTACTCTGAATGATTCTGCATTTTGTCACCCACTCTGTGCTTATGAAGCAGATATGCTAAGAGTTTTATTAGAGTCTTGGTAATTGCGGTACTGAATGTCACTAGACATTGCAGTCTCTGCTGGAAATGTTTCCCAATATACCCATCTGAAATAAGATATAAACAAAGCACTTAGTAAAATTATATGAGCCTCAGAGTTCAGATACTTTTGAGAGTAATTTCATATTTAATCACTTGAGTGTTTGTAGAAAACTTAAAATTACTTTTGATTTAACTTTCCTCATTTTATTGCTGATGAAATCTGCTGTAGAAAATTTTTTGTTTTCAGGTTGAAGGGGAAGATACCCTTTATCTCTCTATTTTTATTTAAACTTGAGTCAAGAAAGAACAGAATTTCAGAAAGATTCATGTTCTGTACTGCCGGACCTACTGGATCTAAAAACTATACTTGGCTCCTTCGTGAGTATGTTGCTCTTATTCTTTTAGAGATAAAATTTCTTTTGTCTGCTTAACTCTCATCATATGTTATTTCTCTCATGGAAAAAGATATATAGTGATCACCTTCTCCTTTGAACTCTTAAAGAAGGCATTTAATAAAAGCCAGTCATTCAACTGACTCAACACATATACAAACAAAGGGACACACACAGACACACACACAGACCCACAGAGACACATGGACTCTCCTTGAATACATTCTATCTCTGTTCCTTTTTGCCCAGCTCCGAGAATGATGTTCTATAGATTGTAAATGTGTAATATATATTTATACAGCATAGCTACAGTATGGTTACTTTGACTTAAAAAAAAATGCACTACGTGAGAGCTGCGAGTTAAGTTTTATTTGAGGCAAAATGAGGACTGCAGCCCTGGAGACAGCGTTTCAGATAACTCTGAGAAACTGCTCCGAGGAGGTAAAGCGGGGAGCCAGGTTATATAGGAGTTTTGCAGCAAAGGACAGGTAGTCAGTCGGGAACATCAAAAGATGATTGTTAATTAAAGAAAACCAGATATCTCAAGTCAAGGAATTTAGCACTTTTCTATGTATGGGAAGATGCAAGAGTCTGGGCTCACTGAATCCCTCCTTTGATATGCACCTCAGCTCTCTGGGGCCAGTGTCCTGTATTTTCACATCCTGAGTTTCCTCAGGGCTCACCGCAGGGAGTGGCTGCAGTCTGAGGGCTGCTAGATGGCAGGTATTCTTTCCTTTCTGAGTCCCCTGAGGGCTCACCAGCTCTCCTTCAGCGGTGGCTGCAATTGCTGATGATGGTGACATCCTTTGTTTAATGATATGACAGGAAATATTCCATTGATAAATATTCCATTTATCAGTTATAATATTCTTTTGTAAATTACCTGGTCCAATTTGTTGAATTTCTAAACATCTCTTTAATAGGATACAACAAAAATCCAAACAAATGATTGCACTAGCTTTAGTTTTCACAAGTGATAATGCGCTTTCCTTCTAGAAAAGTTTATAAGTTTCTAGGATTTTGAGAGCGTATGATTAGAATTTCCTATGCAATGATCAGCTTGGTGTTTTACGTGCAAAGTGCTCAAGAAGTGGTTTCCAGGGCACAGGAAAGATGAAGGAGCGAGAGATTGATCACTGAAATGAGAAGACCCATAAACGAATCCGTTCACCTGCGCCTCTTCTATTCGCCAGGAATACAGCAAACTGGATTCCCTCGATCCCCTCATTAGCCTTTCTGTGCCAATCTCCAAATCTACATTCTTTTCCTTCTCTCAAAGGAACTTCTTTTAACATTTCTTGCCAGGCAGGTTTACTGGTAAACCCAAAGCCAATAGATCAACATAAACACTAATTTAGAATGACAAACTCTACAAAACCCCTGTGAAGGAAAGAACCTGTACTGAAGCTCATGGAAAACCCCAAAAGTGAGCTCTGTCGACTTAAAAATAATGCACAACGTGAGAGTTGTGAGTTAAGTTTTATTTGGGGCAAAATAAGGACTGCAGCCCGGGAGACAACATCCCAGACAGCTCTGCGAAACTGCTCCAAAGAGGCAGGGGGGAAGGTCAGTATAGATGTGATTTTGGTGAAGGGGGAGTACATGCAATTGAGCACATATTTTTTTGCAGAAGGTTTCTGCTAGTCACGAGGAGCAGTCATCACCATGAAGGATTTTAGTGCTTTTCTAGATAGGAGGAGATACAAGAATTGGGCTCATAAAATCGGCTCCTGAAAATATCTAACTCTCTGAAGACCTGTTCTGCCAGTTTTTTTTCCAGCGCACAGAGGGCCTCATTTCTGCTCTCCACCCTGAACTCCTTTCAGGAGGTGTTGAAAATCAGCAGCTGCAGCGGTTCATGATTTAATCCTTGTAGAGGTAGATGGCAAGTGCCAATGGCGAGTGCCAATTGTAGTTGACAGCTCATAGGCAAAAACTGAAGGATGCATGAGAAAGTTTAAGGCAAGAAGGAAAGCCAGAGGCAGTAGAGAGAAGTGAACTGTCTAAAGGACACTTTAGAGGTGGCATAGTTTAAATGTTTGAACAGTTTGGGATAAGAAAAGATTCCATAAAATAAGCACAGGATATCATGAAATAAGAACTAACAGATTAGGAAAAAGAAACAAGTAGAAATTCTAGAAAAAAAATATACATTAGCTAAAGCAATGACTACCTGAGGGTGTTGTCAAGGTTACTTCAGGCAAAGAGGGAAAATCGCGGAGGGACCCTTCCAACGTCGGTACTTTTACAAGTTCCCCCATGATTCTCCCTGAGCCTCATAAGCTGAGCTTATGATTTCACAACTGCTTATTAGGGCCACAGGGGAACGAAGGCAGGGCAGTCCCTTATAGCCGAAGGGCACTTAAATGGAGCCAAAACAGTAGATCTTCCCATGAATAGATACTTCCTTTACTTGACATCAACTTTGTCCAATTTGGGGATGATGACATATCCTGAAATTAGGTTATGGTGATATTCTGTAGATATAATTCCTTTTAAATATGCTACAACCCTTAGAACTGAACACTTTAAATTATATCTCAATAATGCTATTTTAAGAAGGTATAGGTTCAAACCTTGCCTTTTTGCCCTATAAGTACAAGGCTGCTGTATGCAGGGGAAATTTCTTCGTAGGATCTTAAGAAAATGTGTTGTGATAAAATAGAAGTGCTAACTTTATTTTAAAAAATGATGCTCTACAACCATCTCAGTGATACTGTAAAACAACAGCTCTTGAAAATTTTAGTAGGTAGCAGTAAGTCTGATTTTCTTGTGGCTTTCGGAAAGTTTCTGAAAGACTGTGCACATCCAATGATCCACTTATAATGATCATTTTGTGACACAGCACAGCAATTCCCTTGTTATCTAGGGAGACACACACCTTCCCAAGGGGCTCCTCAGTTTCCCTTCTTTTCCAATCCAGTGAGTTGCTCAGATTACCTTACTGGTTCCGTTCATTTAGCACAACACATTTTCAGAATCTTCATTTTTAAAAGGCTAATGTGTGCTGTGGTTCATTGGGAATTCCTTTCAGGTGTAATGACTCTAGCTTTCTGATACTAAATAGAAAATTGTACCTACCACCCCAAATCGAACAGGAATCTTATTATTCCACTTTTTGCCTGTTTAGGCATCCCCAGAGATCATGATTCCATTGTCTTCAGAGAAGACTGGGTATCAATATTTCTCTAAAGTTTCTCAGATGATCCAAGGGTGTTGCCAAAATCGAGAATCCCTGGTTTTAATAAAGCATTCCGGAAAAAAAAAAATCACAAATTCCCATTAGCAATTTTTTATAAGGATGATACATTTTGGAGAGAAATATTTTACACTTTATTTTTCCTCCCTGCCACTCCATGTCAACTTTTTTTTTTTTTAACATTTCAAAAATACTCATAGGTGGAAACATCACTGTTCCTGATCAAAGTGGAGGATTGCTCGCACGGAGATTGGGCTGATCTCCAGAGATGAAAGGCCGCTGTCGGCAGACAGAGATCCTCAAGGCAAAGAAACATCTTCAAAATGGAGCTCTCCGCGACCACCTGCAGGACGGACGGCCACACAGCCAAGGGGAGTGTGAGAAACAGCCGCGGAGCGGCGACTACCTTGACCACCTTTAAAGGAAGATTGTTAAAAATCATTTGTATAGACTGGGGTTTCTTTCCTTACGCACGTGAGCATATATATGTGTATTCTTTACACATGCGCTAATAGTTATATTCAAACACGGTGTATATTCACATTTCAAGCAATTCATTATGAAAATTCTCAAAAAGACAAACTCGTTTAACCAACTCTTTACCCTTATAAGTACCCTTAGAATTTTTTCCAGTGGACTTTTACATTCTGAGGATCTCTCCTTTGGAATAATTGTTGACTTGTAAGATATTGATTATATAAAAACTTCAGTAATTTCGTCAAGCACTAAATTATTATAATTCTATGAATAAATTATTTTGAAGAAAAATTGCTGAAGATTGCACAAAACGATGCTACTTAGTTTCCTGTATTACTTATTCAAATTGTGAAGACAAAACATAGGGGATGCACCAGGCTAATTCTGTCTCGTGGCCTGGCAGGACTTATGTTCTTTTCCCTTGTGGAAAGCATTTTACTTGCAGGATCTATCCCAGGTAAATGCAACGTAAGCTAAAAGTCCATCTCACCGTAAGTGTGTCCTCTTGTGTGTGAATTATCAAGTGCGTCTATACATGCTTCTGGAGTCTAGGTCACTGCTGTCCAAACTTCTAGAGAATATCACGTGTGGCAAATGTGACATTTTCACACTTGGAACAAATCCAGGCCCATTCCCCTACTCTCCTGAAAGAAAGCAGCCATTTTGGCATTAGCGTGAGTTTTGCTGCAAAATATTTGTCTAATAATTTATATATTTGATAGCTTATGACTAATAAGAGTTATTTTCTCATTTTGGGGTGGACTAACGATAAAAATAAACTAAACTCATAGTGTACTTTCAATTGAATTTTGAGTATTTGACATGTTACATAGTCATAACTTTCTATTATTTTGCACTTCTTTAGGTGACCTGCCACCAAATTGAAATGTCTTGGGAAAGTTATTCCTCAAACCCAATATTAGGAACAACCACAATGCTGATGATGATAATAAATATCAAATTGTCTAGTTAGAGAATAATTCTTACTGTCTCCTTTTTTCCTCTCAAAAGAAGTAATTGATCCAATATATAGAATTAATTCAAACTTTTTTCAAGTCCTTTTAAGGAAGTAAGGGAAGCATAGAGTTTAGAATCAGAAAGACGTGGATATAAAGCCCAGTTTCATCACTTACAGGCCGTATGAATTGGCTCATCTTAAACCCTCAGTGTAATATTTTTCTATTTAAAAAAATATTAGTAATAATATCAACATCATAAGGTGGTTGTGAAGATTAAATGAGAAAAATCATGGGCCTTATATTTTTTAAAAAGGAAGATAAAAATTTAATTTCTTTCTGTCTTTTCCTCTTGCCTTTCCTCAAAGCACTCAGGTTCTTAAAATAATAATAATAATAATAACAACAACAACATAACTATGAGGTCAACTACAGAGAACATTTCTCTGTAACTATCTTTTATTTCTTTTGGTGAAGTGATCTGAGTACCTAACCTGCTCACTGAGAATATAGCTGAATACAGCTAATTAGAGTTCATTAATGTGTACTTCATTTTTCACAAATTTAAAGATTATAAAGGGTCAAAGAGTTATTACAGACCCTTGAGAGAATGTATAATATTACTCAAAAGAGAGTTTAATCAATCTGGTTGTGGGGATTGGAAGAAAGAAAAAACACGCTATTTTAGGAATGCAGACTATAGAATATTTTAAGTATAATTTATTAGAGACCAAATAATGAGAAGAGTAGCTTGATTACTCTGTGAGTGAGGTTGACGTAGCAATGAGCAGGGTACCCATAGGCATATGTTAATGATGGGTTTCTATAGCTGTTGCTAAATATATATATCTTTTGCATGTTACACCGATCTGCAACTAATATGAATGCACAAGCTAACATTAAATAAGATCTCTTTCTATGTTGTGTCAAATACATGCAGATTGCTGGATGGAACCTCGATTGCAGTTTTTTCTTAACCAGATCGCTTGCTTCAGAACCATCTGATGTGCTTATAAACCTCAAAGCAGACCTGCTGACCCAGAATCCCTAGAGAGGGGCTAACGATCTCCCACACATTTTCATGCCCCTAGAAGTCTGAGGAATATCTTCTGTTGGCTCTTCTCAGGTAAGCCCCGGGGGAGGTGGCATCTGCCCCCTGCAGGCAGGATGCTCAGCTAACACAACTGGGGCTCTATAGGCACCAAAGGGGCTCTATAGGCACCAAAGGGGCTCTATAGGCACCGAAGGGGCTCTATAGGCACCAAAGTGCAGGTAAGGTCTGCAAACCTGGACCACCTTGGCAGAGAGAGAGAGAGCTCTCCGAAGAAGGACTGGAGAGGGGTCTTTGTGGGGTGCCCTGGGAACCCAGGTTTGGGTCCTGAAAAAGCTGGAGGCTTGAGACGAGGAAAGAAAAAAGCCATTTTCAAAGGCAGCTCAATGGGGCTTTATGAACTGGGGGTTACAATTTGAGGCTGAAACCAAGATCCAGTTTGTGCATGCTTATGGACTCTGTGTGTGGTCTTGATAATCACAATGAAAGATGTTTAAAAATAATCCTTCCTATGCACTATAATGGTGCGTGTGTGTGTGTGTGTGTGTGTGTACACAAGTATACATATATACATATAAGTTCACACACAGAAAACAATACGTGTGCTATTTAAGTATATATGTTTATATATATACGGAATACTACTCAGCCATAAAAAAGAACAAAAATTTGCCTTTTGCAGCAACATGGATGGACTTGGAGGGCATTATGCTAAGTGAAATAAATCAGGCAGAGAAAGACAAATCTTGTATGATATCACTTATACATGGAATCTAAAAAATACAATAAACAGATGTTCTTAACTCTTAATCACAGTTAAAAATGCCCTATGTACTTCATTCTCTTCATATTAGTCTTAGGTTTCTGCATTCCCACTTTCAATTCTGATAATTATTCTCTTTATAAAAGAATTGGTTGGTTGGTTTAAAATGGATTTACTTGTGTCTCTTGGAGAACACTTGTGCACATTAATGTTATTTCTTAATATTTTTATACAAGGAATCACTTTGTAATGAAAGTTGAGAGACATATCAATAGAAACATCTTTTAATCAACATCATCTCTATTTATATTCATTTATATAGTGAGACTCTCTCATCTGATTAGTCTGTTAATTTCCACTTGTGGCTTGTTTGTACAGCAGACTAAATTCTGCACATAGAAAAGGAGCAATTAGTTTGTCTTTCCAACATCATTCTTTTTACGTGGTTTTCTTCAGAGTAGTTCAAACTGTTCCTGACATTATGGGATAATTGTCTTTAGGCCCATAATCTAGGTTTGCCCTCTGACCCCCCAGTGGATGCAAATGCTTGAGTTTAGAAATGCCGACTCTCCTCTTCTTTTACCATGAAAGCCTCGGGTTGCTGAACAAATGTTTTCGGAAAGTTTCCAGGAACAGCTATGGTTTTCTGCTGTTGTGGCCGATACTGCTTTGCATCGCGTTCTAGGATGTGGCCTCCGGCTGGCTTCAGACGCATTCAATAATTTCCGTTCAAATGCAGACACTCATCCTGACAGCCTCCCATCCTGAAACACTGCAGTGTCCTCAACTCCAAACTTGGAAAGGACTCACTGCCAGCACCACACCGACAGACCCAGGAATGGCAAACGTTCCTCCACTTAAGATTCGGCACTTTAGTGGCGTTTTCATTTTCTTGATTTTCTTACTGTCTCTCTGCAAAGAGCAGAAGCCCATCCACGTCCTTACACAGCAGAGTACAACGTAAGCACTAATATCCTAACTGAATTCTGTCGACATTATCTGTGCTTGATTATTTTATCCATTATGCCGAGTTAGTAAAGACTTCGAGCCGTGAGTTATATAATCCTGAAAGCAGTAACTCTGGAGGTTAAGCAGGGACTGCAGTCGTTTATTTCCTTAGATGATGAACATCAAGGTCAGGAAGGAGAGGCCGTGGACCACCTATCCAGATGCTTCATTCTAAATAGAAAATATTAGAATATTTTCAATACATTAGTGACAATAGTGAATTCTCACCTTATAAGTAGAAAGGAAAGGAGGTTGGTAATGGATGCATCTATTTTTAGCGGTCAGAGAATGGATGGTTTTGTATTGTCTGCATAACTCTACGTAGTTATTTTATGAGTCAAAATGCTCATTTAGTTATGAATCAAAGCACTGTTGACATGAACATACAGCCTTGTACCTCATCAGTTAACAAAACACCACTCCACAAACTCAATCGACGAGATAAAGGAAGCAATCATTTCCACTTACAAAACAAGAATAACAGCAACTAAAAATTCCTTGGCCACTGTTGGGGCTCAGGGCAGGCCACCCCAAAATATGCCAAGTGGTATACTGATTATTTTGGATGAAAGCTACTTGAGAAACAGCCGATACAGAAGGACACTCTGACCCTCCCTTCTGTCTTTCTGAAAACAGGAAATAAATCTCCCATGTGAAAGGCACTCTCTCTCTAGCAGCAGGTAGAGAACCATCCTTATTACCAGAGATGGAGGATTTAGGGCCAAGAAGTCTGTATAAACAAAGCTTGTTACTTCTTTATTCATTTACTACCCCAAGCCCAAACTCTGTTTAGATTCTTACTAATTAAACCCCCAAGCCTAAATTTCTTAGTTCTGTCAATTCCTCACACATTTCGTCTTTCTTTTTCTAAAATGTATAAAAGCTGGCTGCTTTGGCCACATTTTAGTTCCTATTTATTGGAGATCTCCATGCACACAAATTAAATTTGTTTCCTCCTGTTAATCTGTCTTGTGTCAATTTAATCATGAGAGAAGCCAAAAAAACCAAGTGGGCTAGAGGGAGACGTTTCCCCTTCCCAATGCCACTTAAGACAGCAATGATAATAAACTGATTTATGTAAAGCATCCTTTGGACACCAACTCTGTGTGTGCAGACGCCCTGTGGTAGGTTAGATTGACAATATTTACAAGTGCTACAGAGCAGCCCGATTTCTTAGAAAAGTCCTTAACAAGATGTTTTGGTAGATGTTAGCAAAGTAATCATTTCAAATATAAATAGCAAATATTGTCAACCCTAATTTTTTAGTACTTAACTGGTGTGAAGACTTTATCAAAAGTACAATTTAAAGTTCTTAGAATTATGCATTATTTGACCTTAAAAGTTGAAGGGACGCATTGCATTTTTGCATCCGGAGAATACGTGTGGTCCATTGGCATGTTTCACGTCATATTTTGATGTCATCTGCTCTAAGGCACTGTCGCTGGGTGACCTTTCCGTTACTTTGCAAAATCTATGACAGCCTATTCGGATCTGCCCTTTTATGTCCACATATATGATAGAAAAGAACACTTTGACCCAGACACTTAGAACTGGGGAAGATATTTCTTTCTTTCTTTCAATCACTCAACAGATGTTCACCATCCAGGTGCCCAGGGCCGTGCAGCTTGCCGAGATGTGGTGGGAAGACCAGAGGTGGACCGTAAGCCAGGTCCTCCCATAGTGGTGGGCGTGTCGGGCATTCGACAAAGGATCCCATAAATAAACTGTGAGACACAGGATGCGGAGGAGAATGACACGCCGTTAGGAAGGAAGACTCACGGTCCTGAGCCTCTCTCCTGAGTGTCAGGGGGCGTCTTTATCGGAGCGATCCTGGGTGGCAATGCGAAATGTGAAGATAGGGAAGGGGAGGGATTGAGGTGTTGGACAAGGCACGTCTGCACCTCTGAAGAAGAAATGAAGTGACCTGTTTGGGGGTGTGAAGACTGGTGTGGAAAGTAAGGAATTCCAGAAGTAGGGACAGGTTGGGGAGCATCTGGAGAGTGAGAAAGAAACAGATTGGAAAAGCCTGGAGCATGTGCCCGGGATTTGCATTCTTGCTCTGAGTGTCACACGGATCCAGTGAGATGTAGGAAGCCGAGAAATGGCATCAGTATGTTTGCGTTAAAAAGCAAAGATCGTTGTGCTTGAAGCTTGAAAAAAACCTTGGGGAAGGGACAGTTGATGTGAAAAGCGATATTTGCACAGCAGGGCAGGTGAGAGACCAGCAGAGGAAGTGAAGAGAGTGGGTGAGGTCAAGGAGAAAAGAACATTATGACCGATTGTATTTGATCAGAGAGGCAGACAGATCCAAAGGGAAAAACCTGTCCTGAAGTAAAAACAAGCCACCCATCTCCTTGACGCACCCCTTCCGCCACTGCAAAGTAGGAGAGAAAAGCAGGGAAAACATAGATGGTAGGGACAACTCTTCCTGTACCGGAAGCCGACCAGGGCTGGGCTCCGGTTTTCCGCACTCTGGCTTGTGCTTATTAGTTAAGTAAGAGGTGCTCACAGCTGCTCCAGTGTGCGGCCAGGACCCGCCGTACACCGCGTGCCCACCTCCTGCATCTTTCTTTCCTCTCCCCCAAAGAAGCCTATGCCAGAAGAAGAATGCTTATCTCATAATTTTATGTCCTCCTAAAGTCTAAGAAAGTATGTGAGAATCTAATTACCCCTGAATGAACTACTCTAACTTATTTAGGGAGAAAAATTGAATAGACTGGAACATTCTTTGGACGGAGTAATGTTGATAACTACAGTTAGTCTTGATTTATGACACACTTGGAGCCAAAACATACTTATTATTTCAAGATAAACATGAATATGTCTCTGCTTTTATTCTCTAGGAGGAAGAACAAAAACAAATAATGATAATGTACTAGGAACATTTTCATAAATAGTTTGATATCTCACCTACCTTTTAAATCCAAATCTTGAAGTCTACATAAACACAAATAGAGTTTTTATTAAAATGTTCATGTGGGAACAGTTTAGTACATGTCTAATAGAGCCGAATAAATTCATCCCTTCCAAATGCCCTGCAAGCTTTTTGTGCTTCACCATTCTGCAACACTTATTCAGTCATTAATTTACCAAGTATGCACCGAGCTCCCCGTGGTTTGTTAGAAACACCCCGTGAATAATTTGTTCAACTGTAACATGTAGCCAATTTGTTCAGAAGTCTTGTAGGTATTCGCTCCATGTGGTATGTTGTGCTGAGTCATGGGGTATAAATTTTAATAGGACTCGGGTCCTGCCATTAAGAAATGAACAGGCTCGTCCATGTCTTATTTTATTCCTTTACTTGAACATCCCATGGCAAGTTGGAGGTAAATATGTTGAAAAGACATTCATTTCTCAGGCCACAGAGAACTCCCCCCCAAAAAACCAGTTAAGACTCAAGTTTCGCTTACAGGTGTATGTAGCCTCCAAGAGTCGGTAAAGACCCCCAAACTGTGACACTGAATCCTGGGAAATAAAGAAAAAGGAATGAGACTGCTGCTGTGTGTTCTCACCTTCCCCTTTTATCCACGTGGCTGCTGTTGTTACTGGTACTAACACTTGAACGTTGGGGTCCCTACCTCAGGTGTTGGTGATAACATTGGCCCTTTCTTTAGGAAATTTACTCTGAATTGCTCTGGGAATCAACTGAGCAAAATAGAATATAAGAGGGACGATGCATGGCCAATTCAAAATTATATCCTGGAGAGGGAAAGACTAAGGAGCTAAACCTTTTCTGCATACTGGGTTGGTAGTGCAGCCGAGCACGTGGACCAAGGCCCCTTGCGTTCCTGCACCCACGTGCGTTCCGTATTTACGCTTCGCAGCCAGCCCACAGAATCATCAGCATCCACAGACACGTGTGTACACGTGGGTTAGTATCCACACACATGCTCCACGGTCTGTCAGCCGAGAGGTCAAGAAGCCCTAGAAGCAAGACAATTCCCCCCGAGATGGCAATTACCCCTGAGGTCCGCTCCCCAAAGCCCGTCACCCGCTCCAACCATGAGAACTTCCAACAAATCCCAAGCGAGGGATGTTCTGACCAGTTCCCAGAAATGTCAAGGTCTTAAAAGACAAGGAGAGTCTGAGAAACTGTCACAGCCCAGAGGGGCCTCAGGATGACTCAATGTGGTGTCCGGGGTGGGATCCTGAGACAGAAGGAGGATGTTAGGGGGAAAACTGAGGAGTATGCATAAAGTGTGGACTCTAATAAAAACGTGTCAGGGCTGGTCCATTAATTGTGGCAAATGTACCATGGAATTAAGTTGTTAATAATAGGGGAAGTTGGCTTGGGGTCTTGAGAATTCTATGCTGTCTTCACAACTTTTCTGTGAATATAAGTCTATTCTTAAATTTCAAAGTTTATTAAGAAATAAAAAATGTATCATGGTCTTGATTTAAAATATGATCTGTTTAAGAAATATATTAAGTATTTACAAAGTAATATGATGTCTGGGATCTGCTTTAAAACACATGAAGGGTGCTGTATGTAAGGATGATAAGTGACACAAGCATAACAAAAGGTATTGTTGAAGCTGAGTGATGGGGCTCCTTTAATTATCCTTTCCACTTTTGCGAAAAAGTATTAATATAAAAATACAAAAACGTTAAAAATGGAAAGGCAATTCCCAGAAGAAATATTGTAAATGACTAATAAGCATATGGAACAATACAACTTCTCATAGAAAAATTGTGGAAACAATCCAAATGGTCCTTATTAGAGTGATTGAGAAATCCATTACAATAATACCATACTATTACATAATATATATGTGTGTCTGTGTGTGTATATATATATATAATAAAAGTATAAAGTATAAGGAAAATTGCATAAGTATATGCACAGACATGAAAAGATACAAAAAATATTTTAAGTGCAAAAGGCAAGATACAAAACAATTCTTAAAGTATGATGTATTATATTTCTAAATATATTTAAGAATATGCACCATAAAATATTTGTAATTGTAATACATCAAATTGTTACCAGTCTTTGGGATTAAGATTAGAAGGAACCAGATTTTATCCATGATGAATCTGAGTTTCCATAAAATAAATGGAATTTCATAGCTTAAGATGCAACACAATTAAAATACAAAAGAAAACTTGTTTATTGAAATATTATTTATTATAAAAATCTGCATAGAAATAAGACGTTTGACAAAAATGAAATGTGCAGCTAGGAGACGCCTATGTATTAAACATGGGATGGAACTGTGAGCGAGATAGACCCTGACCAGTGGCTGATCTTACAGTTTAGTGGAGAGATGGATATTCATGAAAGATACCCCTAGATGTGCTTTGGTAAGTTATGTACTATGAGGAAAACATATGGAACAATGAGAGCATATGTCAGGGGAACATGACCTTCTCTGGGAATAAAGGTCTTTTGTGAGGATGTGAAATTGAGCTGACATCCAATGTTCAGGCAGTAACCTTCAGGTGATGTTTCTCAAAGTGTGGTTTCCGAAGCAGCTGCAGCAGCATCTGGACCAGTTTCAGCACCTGGAACTTGTTAAAATTGCAGACTCTCAGATCTGACCCCAGACTCACGGGATCTGCAGCCCAGGACGGGGCCGGAGTCCTGTGTCTTACCACCCAGGGGATTCTGATGCACGGCATGGTCTGAGAGCCACAGGCTTAGGAGAAAGAGTCCAGGGCCAAGGTAGACCGTGGTCCAGGCAGCAGGTGCATGCGATGCTAATGGTCAGATGGGATGCACAAGCGTTAGAAAGGGGCGGCAATAAACCCAGCTCTGCTGAAACAGAAAGAAGGACGACATGGAGACTGGATTCTGGAGAAGATGGTGGGGCCATGTCCCTCAGGGACCCCAGGCCAGGTTAAGCCCTGTGGATTTCATTTTAAAAACAATAGGAGAGCTATAGGAGGGGGAACAGGTGGTGTGATTGTTGTTGGTGATGATATTTTTTAAAAAGGAACAGGTCAAAAACTATTAATTACTTAAGAAGAAATATTGTTTTCAAAATCTCAGTAATCTTGTGGCCTTTTATAACCACTGCACACATAAAAAATCTTTAGAGTGTTTTGGTTGCACCTGTCTGTGAAGGTGGTCTAAAAGACCTGTGATGTGTACATTTTAATTGAGCACATCTCTGCTTCCTCTTTCAGACTTCAAATAAAGAGGAGATGATTTATTTGACAGGATCTAGCAAGAATCATCCTCTCAGTTTTGATTACTTATTATGAACTCTATTTTAATTTTTATTTTATTTCTTAAAATAAATAAATTTATTTATTTATTTATTTTTGGCTGCGTTGGGTCTTCGTTGCTGCGCATGGGCTTTCTCTAGTTGCAGCGAGCGGGGGCTACTCCTCGTTGCAGTGCGCGGGCTTCTCATTGCGGTGGCTTCTCTTGTTGTGGAGCACGGGCTCTAGGCGCACAGGCTTCAGTAGTTGTGGCTCGTGGGCTCTAGAGCGTAGGATCAGTAGTTGTGATGCACGGACTTAGTTGCTCCATGGCATGTGAGATCTTCCCGGACCAGGGCTCGAACCCATGTCCCCTGCATTGGCAGGCGGATTCTTAACCGCTGCGCCACTAGGGAAGCACCTGAACTCAGTTTATTTTTAAATGTTGAACACTAATCTGTCAGAAAGAGAATTAAAAAGAACTTTCTCATTAAATTTAAATCAGGCCTTTAATTTCATCATGCCCTAGTTTTATAATTAAAGTGGCAAAAATCCCTGTGAAGAACACAAGAAAATAAGTAAAGTCACTATTCAATTCACAGAAGCGTCTTTACACAGATAACCATCCAAAGGGAAATATTAACTTCCATCATTCCTCATTGACATTAACTCATTGAATTAATGAGCATTTGGAAATTTTAATTGTTATTTTAGTACCTCAGGATATACATATTTATTTCTTTCTTGGAATCCCTACAAACTATTTGAGCCAGAAAGGAAATTTCCCTTTACTCCCTACTAGTTTTACTCACTACCCTACCAAATACAGGGAAGGAAATACATCAAATAATTCAAAATTTGGCACTAATGCTCTGTTATGTATCCAAAATTGGCAGAAACCTTGCATAAGATTTTTTTTTTATTCAATTGTGTTGAAACACAATTTTTAAACTGAAAGTGTGTTAGTCACAAACAGACATCCTTCAGAGCCTAAACGTATGTAATGTAGAAGTCTCTGAGGAACGGCTGACCACCTGCCCTTACTTGCCAGTGGGGAAGCAGAGGTGGCGCAGGGCTAGAGGGATGCCCACGTGCTTAGGGCTTCCTGCATAGTTTGAAGCTCAGTGGAAAGATTAGAATCTGGCAATTGCAGCCCAAACAACTCCTGTGTTTTTCATTATAACATATTTAACTTTCTTTAAAAGCCCAGATAAAAGAGAGATACAAGCCAGAAGAGCAGTCTTCTTGAAAAGTCTCAAGAAAGGGCTGGCATCTCCTTTTGCCAAGAGGAAGTTTCAGAGCCTTGGTATTGGAGAAGCTCTGGGTCTCGCTCTACCAGGCGGGGGTGAGTGCTGTCTCCCTCTGCTTGGGCCAAAATTCAGAGATCCAGGTGCTGGGTGATTCCATTTCAGGTGAGAGCCGCTTCCTGGCTTGTAGTTGGCTGCTTTCTCTCTGGGTCTTCATGTGGCAGAGAAAGAGAGAGAGAGAGACAGAGAAACACACACACACACACACACACACACAGAGATCTTATTATAAAGCCACCAATCCTAGTGGATCAGGGTCCCACCTTTATGACTCATTGAACCTTAATTGCCTCCAAAAAGTCTTATCTCCAAACACAGGCACATTGGGGGTTAGAGCTTCAGCATATGAATTTGGGGGATAATTTAGTCAATAGCAGCCTTGTGACCTCAGGTGAGTTGATGACTCTGAGACTGTTCAGGGCAGGCTTTGACCTGCTTGCTACACAGAGTAACTGGGAAGATGGAAAGAGAAACAAGGCATGAAAATGTCCCAGGAGCAACACCACCAGACAAGTGTCCCAGTCCTACTGGTTCCAGTGACGATGGAGAATGGGACAAGGAAAACTAATGGGGCAAGTGTGTCTTTGGCTCCCACTGGGGTGAGATTCCCTAATTTCCTATGAGGCCTTGAACTGAAGAGTTGGTTTTAGGTCCTTTATTTTCTTGCCAAATAGACATTTAGCTTTATTCTTTCTTCAGTCAACATCCAACACCCTGAACTTGAAATTTCTATAAGATTTTAAAATCTGATAATAACAAACATTAAAAGCTATCACGTTCACAGGATCACAGTTTCGGCAAAATCTGTACATGTGAGAGAGAGAGAGACATTGGTTCTATTCACATATATCAAATGAGAAAGACGGAAATTCAAAATATGAAGAATAGTGATTATACAGATTTCTGGACAAAATATGCCACTTGTTTATCTATGTTTTAGTTCAGTCTCTCTAAACCTGAGAGGTTCATGGACTCTGAAATTCTCTTAATGAAGTCTATTAAATGACCACAAAAACAGTTCTACCCAGGAACGAGGAACCCGAATACAAATCGAAGAAACTTAGCTCCCCACAAAAACTCACACACAGATAAATATGCACAGGCGCCAGTGAGAATGTTTGCTTTAGAGCTGGGTTTAGACGCAGGACCAGCTGCTTTATCATTAGAATTACATCGTTAAAGCAACAGATCACATTACTGATCAAATGATATTTTTCCTATATACACTAATATGTATAAAACAGATAACTAATAAGAACCTGCTGTATAGCACAGGGAACTCTAATTCACTTTGCTGTACAGTAGAAGCTAACACAACATCGTAAAACAACTATACCCCAATTTTTAAAAAAAAGATATTTTTCCTTCTCAACTGGATCAATTTACAGTTAAGGGAGTATTGTTAATTTTTCTGCCAAGGGAGATTTGGTATTTATGTTATAAGAGATAGTTCACTCACCTGTGATTTCTTTCCTTTATTTACAAGCTTTTATTAAATGTCTACAATGTGAAGGGCACTCTACTTATTTATTATTGAATATTGGCATTAATAAGATACTGTTAATTTCTTCTATAAATTAACAGTCCTACAGAGAAGACAAATACACGTACAACTTATACACACCAAAGGGGACAAATTACTGAAAAGATGAATTTACACAAGTGAAGGAAGGGGTCAGGAAGAAGCTACATTATTTAAACACAATCTGGAGACTGCTAAATATAAATGAGAGAGGCAGAAACAAGATGAACAGTTTATATATAGCAGGAATAAAACCTGTGGCTATTTACGTGGTTAAATGTAATGGGTCACTTATTATCTTATGTTTAAGCACAGAATAAGATCTTCCATAAAAGGAATCTGCAGACCCACGACTGGGTTCCACTGAAAATACCACGTGTGCAACTTTCAGTTTCTCTCCTTTGATGAGCGCCTTGCTGGAATTGATATTCTGCCTGAAATTCCAATAAGATGCAAAATAATGTCGGAGGTGACACTTGTCCATAAAGAAGTGCTCCACAGAGTTGCATCATGGGTAACGTGACTCCACAGTTTGGGGACCTTGGGCGATACAGTGAAGCACCAGAGCAATAGCAAACATTTTGCATGGGATTTCTAATTCCCCGCTAATACTTAAATGCAACCTCATGGCCAGGAATGCTTAATAGTTTCCCTTCTCTTTAATTTAATGATTCTCGGAGGGAACTGAACAAGCTTTTGAAATTGTATTAGAAGAGTCACATTTCTGCTCTAGATTAAACACAAGTGTTGAAGGTTGAGCTGTTTCGCCCTTGGTATGGAAGTACTTTAATTGTGTTTTTTATTGGATTGGTCAAAAAGTTCCTTCGGTTTTAAAGTAAATATAAAAGACACATTTTTCATTTTCATCAAGAGCTTTATTGAACAACGTATTCACCTTTTTGTTCCACTACCTTCTGCCATTTTTCAGGCAACTTCATAATTCCATCTTCCCAAAACTTTTTATCTTTTTGAGCAAAGCACTGTTCCTGGTGCCTTTTACAGTCTTCCAAGGAATTGAAATTTTTTCCATTAAGAGAAATTTGTGAAGACCAAAATAAATGGAAATCTGAAGGTGCAATGTCTGGTGAATACGGCAGATGAATCAGAACTTCTCAGCCAAGCTGTAACAGTTTTTGCCTGGTCATCAAAGAAACATGTGGTCTTGCATTATCCTGATGGAAGAGTATGTGTTTTCTGTTCAATTCTAGACGCTTTTCGTCGAGTGCTGCTTTCAGTTGGTCTAATTGGGAGCAGTGCTTGTTGGAATTAATCGTCTGGTTTTCCGGAAGGAGCTCATAATAGAGGACTCCCTTCCAATCCCACCATATACACAACATCACCTTCTTTGGATGAAGACCGGCCTTGGGAGTGGTTGGTGGTGGTTCATTTCCCTTCCCCCACGATCTCTTCCACCCCACATTATTGTACAGTATCCACTTTTCATTGCCCGTCACAATTTGTTTTAAAAACGGTATGTTTTCGTTACGTTTCAGTAGAGAATCGCATGCGGAAATACTCTTACGTGGAACCCAAACATCAAAGTGATTAACAGAACCAAGCTGGTGCAAATGATTTTCAATGCTTGATCTGGATTTTTTGAGTATGTCGGCTATCTCCCGCGTGGTATAACGTTGATTATTCTCAATTAATGTCTCGATCACTATCAACTTCAACTGTCTACCTGACAGTGTAGCATCGTCCAGCAAGAAATCGCCAGCACGAAACTTCACAGACCACTTTTGACACGTTTGATCAGTCACAGCACCTTCTCCATACACTGCACAAATATTTTTTTGTGTTTCAGTTGCATTTTTACCCTTCTTGAAATAATAAAGCATAATATGCTGAAAATGTTGCTTTTTTTCTTCCACCTTCAATATTAAAATGGCTACACAAAAATTCACCAATTTTGATAATTTTTTTTAAAATGCACGCTGATATGACATCTGTCACAACACAATCTAACAAAAGTGTTTCGAATGAAGTTAAAAACAATTAAGCACTACTAGAGCCATCTTACAGGAAAAACCGAACGAACCTTTTGGCCAACCCAATAGAACACGTAGCTCTGTATTTAAGTGCCTGAATATGACCCACTGTTTTGGAGGCCATCCCAATGTTTGCACTGCCCAGTTCAATGAGAAGAGAGATGTAATAGATTGTAAGAACCCAAGTAAAATTAATTTCAAACTTAATACTAGTATTGCTTGAATTATTTCAATAAAATATCATTTAACTTGAAGGATTCCTGGACCATGTAACAGACATACAGCTCTGGTTTATTGGATTGTTCACCTGTGTACCAGCAGAGGCAAAGAGAAATTCACTCAGCTTTGAGGTGAGTACAGTGGTTTCCCTGAGGATGAGAACTGGACTGATTTTGTTTGCTTGTGAAATCTTAGCATCCACACCAGTGTCCAGCACGTGGCAAACACTCTGTGGAATGAATGGATGGACGGATGAATGGATGGATGGATGAATAGTTGGAAAGATAAGGTATCAGAAGCATGAAGATAATTCAGCAGCCAATGGAGTTTTTATTGCATCAGTGTAAGGGGTCAGTCAAGAACAGAGAAGCTCAAGGGATTCTCCTTGGTGCTACAGCTTCCCCAAATATCCCTTCTTGGTACGTGAGATGCAGGTGACACTTATGAAAACAGGTGTGTGGGCAGGATTCTGAGATGGCCCCCTAGACACCCGAGCCCTTGGGTACCTGTCCTGTGTGATCCCCTTGCCTTGATTGTGGGTGGGCCTCCCATTAGCTTCAGGCTAGTCTGAGAATTGGGGGAAAAGAGGTCCAAAGGAAACCTAATTTAGGCCAATGGTACCTGTGAAGAAGAAACATCTCCCTTAGTGGAGAAGTCGTCTTTCGGAGTGAGCTGGACAGTGTGTGGGCGTTTGCCTTCAGATGTGCTTCTGTGGTCGGTGTAAGCAGGACTCACTTATATCACCCCCGGCAGAGCCCAGCCCGCCCTCCAGAGCACCTGTCCTCGCAGTGGGAAGGTGATGCCATTGTGCTCACCTCTCCAACCTCCACCATGGGCCCCGTCCTGAAATAAGCGAGCCAGACGTCAGAGAGAGAAACTGTCTTTTTCCCACTCGTCACTGGAGAAGAGACAGGAAGGGCCAAAGGCTCAGGCGAGGTGAACGGATTCAGGGGGCAGTGGGGACAGAGAACGTGGACAAAGGTGCTTGCGGTCCAGCCCGCCTCCGATCACAGCTCGGCGAGGAGGAGGCTTGAAAACCGGGGCTCAGGTGGCCGCATCGCAGCTCAAGGCCCTGCGCCCCCCTGCCCCTGCTCAGGGCTTTCCTCCCGAGCTGCAGGAGCCCTTGAGCAGACTTCCCTGGGAGGCTCTAGTCCTTTCCTTTCCCTGCAGAACAAGGAGCCACAAATGTAGCAGCTCTAAACCATCCCTTTTTTATATGCATTTCTGTAGGTCAGAGCTGGTGGCTCCACCCAGGGTCTCCCTGGACCAAAACTCAAGCGTGGGCCCAGCTGACTGGTATCTGGGAGTCGGGGGGCGGGTCTGCTCTGGGCTGATCTGCGTGCTGGCGGGTCCAGGTTCTGGCAGTTTCAGGATTGACGTCCGTCTCCTTCCTATTGGTCAGCCCAGCCCAGGTCTCAGCTCCGGGGGCCTCCCAGCTCTCCTTTTCCTGGGAGCAGGCACGTGCCTCAACTCCCCTTGTACCCAAATATCGCTTCTCCTGGGGAGACGCTCACTCTCAAGGGCTCCTGTGATTAGGTGGGGGTGCTGTCTTAAGGTTGCCTGCACCACATCACAGTAAAATCAGGGGTGACATTCACAGGACCCCGGGATTAGGACACTGATTCTTGGGGGCACATTTCAGGATTCTGCTGGCCTCAGCCTCCACTGGCAGGTGAACAGACAGTCGGCTGGTGGAACATTCTGCAGGTTCACAAAGTCCCCGGGGCCTTACCCTGCAGCTCGTCCTGGCAGCCTCGCCAAGGCGCCTCTATTCGCTAAGAAATTTTCCCTCCCGACCTCACCTCCTGCTTCCTCACCCCTGATGCCATCACCTTCCAAATATACGACATGAGGGCGAAGAGGAACAGAAAACACAAGGCTGCGGCCCCTGCTGGAAATACAGGAAAAGGCTCCCGCCCTCCCCTTTCCTGGAGCTTTTTTACCTTAGAAACCCTGCCGTTGGTCTTCTCCTCTTTGATGTGTACGCATATCTCTGTAAAAATTAAAGAAGCCCCTTGACCACTTCACTATCAGGACTGTCTTTCTCAAGGACCTTGCTCATCTTTTGGAAACTTAAACATCAGGGTAATGGGCCCCTTCTCCCACTTTCCTGGGAGGGCAGCAGTTCCAGAATGACCTCCTGTCATAAAGATAAGTATGAGAAGTTTATTTGTCCTTTGCATAAAGCTGATTCACTCAGATGTCACCCCAACTACCAGGTAAACTCAGGCAGGACTGTGTGCCGCCAAAGGCCTGAGGACCAGCTATCACTTACCTGGAAACGATGTCCGTAAGCAGTCGTGTCTGCCTGGCTGTTTATCAGAGGCAGAGACCCCTTCTGTCTTTACATCTCTCAGCAGATGACCCGCGACGTGCCTCACGCTCTAGTTTAATGCTGACTCAGTGATAAAGCTGTTTTCTTTCTCTATTACCTTTGTGGAGAGGGCTTCTGGGTTGGGAGATTCCGTTTTTAATTTTATTTCCCAACACTATCTGCACCCCTGAATTGGTCTTGATCTTGCTTGAGGGGGAACCGCCCACCCCCAGGCCAATGCAGAGGGAACGCCCTTGGCTGAGCCGCAGACCAGGGATGGAGCCGTCAGGGAAGGCGGGACAGGCTGCAAATCCTGGTGGGAGGGAGGGTCCCCCGACTTCCACCCTGCAATAGTTCTGCCCTTTCAGTGGGGGTCCTTGTTCATTGGAAACTGACCCCTGCAGGCCTGTCATGAGCATATGACCGAGAAGAAACTGTGCTGAACTAATTCATGGCCAGGCTGGTAGCTCCCCAGCCTTTCTCAGCAACTTAACGTTGACAAATTGCAAACCCTGTTTATAAAGACAAGGAGGGGATGTGTTCATTTCTTCTTTCCTGCAGCCGTCCGCAGGTGGGCAGGGTCCGGAGGTACAAAGGCACTCTGGTTTAATATTCAGGCAGAGGGGCAGGGTTCCCCAAGGCAGGCCATTATGTATGATTATATAACAAAAGCAACGAAAAGCAAAGGTTAAAGTCAAAGAAACAGATGGAACACAGAGTCCGATTTGGCCCTTCCCTGTTACATTACCTCCAAAACTCATCACGCTAATACATTTTTCCAGGTTTTTTGTTTGTTTGTTTGTTTGTTTTTACAATCTTGGACCAACATCTGTTAGGAGGAAAGCAGCCTGGAACGGTAAGCTGAGGACAGGGAAACGGTCCAGCCCCGAGCAGTGCCCCCTGCCTGGGGACCTGTGGGTTAGGACAGGAAATACGGCACACGTGCCAGTATTTGTAAGCCCTGATGTGTAGCATCCCTTTTGATCTTGACTGTGGGCATAGTTTAGAATGCACAGAATTATCTCAAATTCCTGAAACCTCAAATTCCTGTCCGGCTCTGCTCTTAATTGTCTGAGAGAATTCAGAAGTCACCCAAACCAGACTCAGTTTCCTCACTAAGAATGATTTCCACACTTCCTGCTTTTCAGGGTACTTATAAATTCCAAAGGAAGCGAGGCGTGAGCTACAGGTTGGAAGGAAGAAAGCACCATGTGAATAAGGTAACCCCGTGGACCGCAGGATCCAACTTGTCAGCCAGAAGCTGTTCAACGGTGTATTTCGTTTTTCACATCTTTGGACAATGAGAGCTGGGAGGTGGATCTTCTGTAAGAATGTCGCTGACATCCTGACAAACCACTCCCGGACTTAGCCAGCCTTCCAGAAAATATATTTTCGTGGAGAAGCTGCTGGCCCTTTTATAAGGCTTTTCGTAATTGTAGGATCAAACCTGTTTTCATAGTTAGAAGTGGCAGAGCTCACAGCTGAATTTCCTTCTCAGTGCAAATGTTTGAAGAGCTTAACTTACTCTTTTCCAAATGTAGGATATGACCATTTTTTGACCGGTGCCCAAATGTGCAACCTATAGCCTATTTTGCATAATATTTTAATGATTACTTATGTATTATATTTTCGTCTTTAGTGATGAAAGACTTAAGTTTGTTAGAAACTTCACAACTTTAAATTTGAAATGCATCTGCAAGCAAGAGAGATAGCAGCTAACCAGATAGCAATCTGAGGTTTATTCACATTCTTTTTTTAAACACTTAATTAATACTCAATGACATATTCAATGCATATTACATGGCCATTAATAAACAATTATCAACTCCACTATAATGTAACATGGGTACTTGCTAGAATTCTGCAAAAGGAAACAAAACATTCAAGAAAGTATTCAGAGCAAGATTCCCAAATTCAAGTGAGATTTGGTAATCAAAACAGGTTCTTTATTGTGTTAAAGCAAAGTTGAACCCAGGGGCAATTTGACAGAATTGTTGAGGGCTGACTTTCTTACTGCAGGGTGGCCAAACCTTGTCGAAAACTTCTCTGACAATTTGTTCCAGTAACTTCCTTGCCTTGAAAGTTGTCCAGGTTAAAGTTATTACTATCAAAGAAGTTGACCAGAAAAACTCTAGAAATAATTAAGGTTACGATTAGATGCTCTTCCAAACTTTTCACACTGAGTTGTTTTTTACATTTTATTTTGAGCTTTAGAAAATGTATTTAATAATTATTTTTGAAGTATACTGAAAAACACATATGGTAAGAAGCCTGAAGCTTTTCTGATGGTAAATTATTCCAATAATCGATGACTGTATTTAACTTTCATACCCTGGCAAATCTATCTTCACGTATTACTCCCTCTAAAGAGGCAAAACTTACTATTGATTCCTTGGGAGAATAATAACAAAGTGAAGCATTGAATCGTGATGCAGACCAGTAATTGCATCACGTTTTCTTAATGGTCTTTTTCTTTAAAAAATAAGTAGTAGTTGATTTTCCTTTTTGGAAAATCCTTTGTAACACAATACACTCTCACTTTGTAAATTGCACGTGCTTCCTGGCCTTTTAAACATTTCAGTGTTAGAATTATGCTTTCAAAGTTATTGACTTTCATGTTCTCCTAGAGAAGTCTCAATTCACAAAGGCTTCATAGCTTTGTGTAACAAACTCAGTTACCTTTCTAGCTTTAAAGACTTTTAAGCCAATTAAGATGACAAATATAACTTTGAACCTTAGTAGCAGTGGCTGATGTAGCAAAAATAGAAATGAAGTTCCCCCGTGAGAACAAATCACCCCTTATAGCATTTGCTTTTCAGAAAAAAAGCCGCGGCGGATAACCCAGAGACAAACGGACCCAATTACCCGGCGGCCTGACGCCAGCTGTGAATGTCTTGAAATAATGCAGGAAAAAGAAGAATGCAAGACCTTCACTACTTTGATCCTTATCATATACCCTGGACTGCGAACCCCACATATAAAATCTTCTCCGATTCCCGAAGGGGGCGGGCCCAGTTCTTGAGGCGCTAGCCTGCTGTGTCTTCCTTTCTGCCTGACAGAAGAATAAAGCCATCTCTCTCTTCCTCCAAAATCTGTCTCCGTGTTTCTGTTCGGCATCTGTGCACAGAAAAGCCGAGATTTCGGCAACATGACTTCAAACGTTCAATTTTCTCTATTTGAATGGACCCAGGAAAAGTGGACTTGGCAAATCTCTGTTTTGATGTTGCAGGTTTAAAAAGTTACAAGACTCAGATATGGTGTGCTTTCAGTGAAATGCAGCTAAGAATCACAGCTAAACACAGTATCAAGAGAGATGGGCTTAGAGAGACCAAGCTTGGGAGGAAAACATACCTGCACTAGAAATGAAAGTGGTTTTCACCCTAAAACTGAAGATTCATCCTGGAATAACAAGATAATTATGAGATTCTTAGAGGTGATCATCCAGTTTGGTTTATTTATCATAAAATTCGCTTTTGTTTGTATCATTCCCACGATGAATGTTTCTTTTAAAAGATTCTACCTGGTGTGAAGCCCCGCAGACTCCCTGCCTGTCCTAAGAGGTGTGGGTGTGTGTGAGGCCTCCCTAACCGTCGATGTGGACTATCATGGACCCTCTATTCTCCATGAAAATGTGTAAGAAATGCAGCGTGTCTCCACTGTAGGAATATCAGGCACACTGGCTGAGCACCGAGTGCTTCAGTACTTAGAAGGAGGCTGTTAGTCCAGGCTCACCCCTGGAACTTCCACATTTTTCACACTGGAGTTTTTCAGCTATGGGAGTGGATGTTACACCTTCACATTCCCCTCGATCCAAATCGGCAAAGCTGCAGCAAGAAGGCTATCGTTCCCACCCCAGCTCAGACCGCACATGTGCGGCTCCCGACCCGGAAGAAGCAGCGTCTCCAGGTGGCCACATCCACGGACAAGAGTCCCCACCTGAGAGGAAACGTAGCTGCCCCATCTAATCAGACCTCATGCTTACCTGTCCCCCACAGGTGCCCACCTGTTTCAGAGTCAGAGGTACCTTTGCCTCGTAGCTTCTTGTGGAACTAAATCCCTGGTTCCCAGAAAAGTATTGACTCTGTACATTGGCTGGGCTAGAAAATTACTGATGAACTCTGCAAGAGGGTGGACTTTGTAAAGGTGATGGAGGCATCCCAGAGGTCTCGGGAAAATGCAATAGGAACACCTGTATCCTTTACATACGATTTGAAAACAAACGTACTATTACATATTTGCACATGTGATAGAATATTTTTACAATAAAGCACAGGAAGGATACATAACTTCAGAAAAGTAGTTCATTATTAGGGGAAAAGAGGAATACACAGATGTATTTGGGTTTTGGTTTGACAGGTAAGGGTTGATTTTTATAAAAAAGTAATAAAGAAATAGGGCAATATAGAGCAATGATAATTTTTATTACATTTGGGTAATAAGAACCCCAAAGTCTATTAATTTTGATTAGACTTTCAAAAAGTTTTAGTGCCTTAAAAAGACTAATCTAATTAGACAGTGCCAACTAGAAGACATTTTTTCCTTATTTTGGCAGTGCTGCTTGAGGGTACTTTATAACAATACTCTCAACCTTCAGCTTTCCTGTTAAGTTAATCAAATAAATTGTGCCTCAGTTTTAAAATCTTAAAAATAAAACTAAAAGTGAACTTATTAAGGTGAATTATGGGACTCAGTGTTCCCCTCAAGGGGCTGGTCACCATCAGAACATGCCCTGTCCCACAGTGGGCGTCACTTTGCATCTCTGGAGCAGCAGAAATGGCTGTTTCACACCTTTTTATGCAGGACGATGCTTTGTTTGCATTGACCACCGTGTTATAGAACGCATTAGATGAAGGTCCAAGACTTCTACAGATTTCACGCTGGATCAGTGAATTACGATTTATTTAATTACAATTAAATTTACTTTGGTGGATCTGAGAGATTTTAAACTACATTTCATAAAACACAAAGACAATTTTTATCCCATAAAAAAGTGAACACCTGATTTCCCATTATTGAAGGAAACACAAAATACTGGTTTTTTAGAAGGTGACCTAGTAAGAAACGTGGAGTCCATTTCACCATTTAGATCATTCATTTCTCCTGTTGGAATGCAGTTGATGGGAAAACAATCTCAGTCAGTCTCGGAACTAATGTCCATGGGTCACTCCCTTCATGTCAAGCCCGAGGTCCTGGAGACCCTGGAACAAGTAACTCAGAGCTGCACCCCCCCAGCTCCCCCCCCACCCCCACCCCAGAGCTCACATTTCTGGAGTTAAAGATGGGAAGTGCAGGCGGAAATGAACGGGGAAGTGCCCACTGCGGTGAGGTTGCCAGCGGGCAGTAGGGCAGTGGTCCTAGAGCCCCAGTGAGAATCAGGGTTACTGGAGGGTCGTTAAGGCTCGGAGACTGGCCCTGCCCTCGGGATCCCTGCCTGCTCACACCCAGAGATGAACGACATAGAGAGGCTTATATTCTAGTGGAAGGGACCGAAAATCAGCCAATAAACAGTCGTTCATTCAAAAACACATACTTCTGTGTGCCCACCACGAACCCAGCACAACTGGATGCCCTGACACGGGGAAATGCTCACTATAAAAATCTTCCTTATTTTTCAGCATGTTTATTCTTCACTGTCTACACTGTTAGAATTTCTGCAGCCCTTCACAGAGCACCTGGATTAGATTTCAGTCCTTCAATGTTCAAAAAAAGCCTAGTTTATTGTTACATCCTTCTTGGGTCCTCTCTCTCCTGCTCTGACCATCCAGCCTCCCATCCCCACACCTGGACGCAAGGCGGACACCCTCCAAGATAGGGGCTGAGGCATGGGCGTCCCTCAGCAATGGAGGAGGAGCCCTTCGAATCCAGGGGTCGTACACTCTTTCGCTCTTGATTTTTCTCCCGTGAAGATTTTTTTGCTAGAAGTGCCTTTTTCTAAATGCCAAGGGAGGAAGAAAAAGGCAAGTCATGAAATTGTGTAATGTAACAGAGGCTCACCCTCTGTTTGGCTGACACCTGTTGAAATATCCTTCTTTGCTGACACATCCTTAAGAAAAAAATTTTCTTGAATGCATTGCAATTGGGAAATTTTTTTGATCAAGGAGAAATAATAATTAAAAAAACCTATTAGATGCTTTGTAAGACCCAGTACAAATGCAACAAGGAGTATTTGTACATTCTGTGCATTTTTCTCTTGGGAATTAATAGTGGGAAATACCATCTAGTTGAATGTTTCCCAGACTTCCAGAGGTAGCAATCACCTGGAAGAGCAATAAAAAAATATTCTCGAGTGTGTCCCTTGGGGAGTCTAATTCCATGATGTCTCTGGATACCCACAGCATTTTCTTTGTGCCTCTTTTGGACCCTATTTTCTAGTCTTCTTTTATGGGCCTGGGAAATTATGATTATACTCTTCTTAAAAAATAGAAGGTCCATCCAGTAGGTAATCAAGGGATAAATAAAGTCGCAAATCCAAAATGCAATGCCAGGGTGCTAGCGGTAAGTCCAGCCCTACTTTCCTTTCTCAGTGATGACCCGATGCCCTGATGTGATGAGGTCAGGCACGGATGGACATGGGGGAGGAGGGTCTGAAAGGCGTGTGCACGTTTGGAAGCCAGTTTCCACAATTTCAGCATCACGTGCCTGGAACTCTCCAAAGGATGAAGAGATAGAATAAATCCAGAAGGCAGATTGGCAGCTCATAAAGGGTCGTGGAAGAACGAGACGTATTAATGTCTGAAGGGAGGTCTAGGCCACGGTGTTCCCAGATTGTCAATGGGCTACGTATCACGCTGTGAGTCTCAGCTTGAACATTATCATTTGGGGGTACCCTGATGACTGTCACTGTATTAATGCTGGGGACAGGCTTTCCGGTTTCCGGGATGCACATTTGAGGCTCCCAACACATTCTTGTGTTTCTATCCAAGAGAAGGAATATTTCCGATCACTAAACTTAAATCCAACAAATGTTTATTGAGGTCCAATTATGTGTGAATCATTGTGCTAGGCTTGTAAAAATGAGAAAAAGATGCAGCCATATCCTGCTGGAACTCACAGTTTAGTTCAGAAAATAAACTTAAGAATTTCTATGAACTCAGATTTTTTTGGCATATATTTTGATTTGTACAATTATTTGTAGAACAACAACAAAGAAAGAGATCCAACATGATATAACTTTGTATTTACAGTTTTCCTACTGCCTTCAGAGTGTTACTGAAAGTGGGGTCCGGCTGCTCGCCGCTCAAAAGCCAATAAAGAGGCCAGGTTGGTGGAAAGGAAAGTTTGCTTAATTTCAGAGGCCGGCAACCTGGGGCGGGTGAGGGTGGACTCGTGTGGAAAGGCCGGCTCCCCGCGCACTGGCGCTCGGTGGGCAAGAGCTTCCATAGGCGGAGGGAGGGGCTACGTACAGAGACAGTGCGGTCAGCTCTGACGGTCATCTTGAAACTGGTCATCGGTGGTCTGACCAGCATCATCTTGATTGCTTTAAGCACAGTTAATCTTCGGTTTCAGGGTCGGTTTGTTCCCATTTCTTTGAGACCAGTTCGCAGAATTGTGGCAGCTGATGTCATGGCTGTGGTCTGGTCATCACGTAGTTTAACTTCTTCCACCTGGTGGGGTTTCAGTATCTATAAAACAGCTCAAAGGACATGGCTCAGAATATGATCTAGAACCCTTGAGGAGGAACTAAAGGTCCTTGACTTTGCTTAATGACTACACTATTATTATTTAGTCTTGCTGGACTGTTTTCCTTTGTTTCTGCATTTTCTCACTTCTCTGATTAAACTTATTCTTTGGCTAAAGTTTTTCCACAGACAAAAGGCAGGCTGAGGACATGGGGGGCAAGGACCGGACCGGAGGGTCCTGCTTCGTTTCAAGAGGAGAATGGCTACTTATAGACTGTAGGCCATTTCCTCAGTAAGAGGGTGACCACGATTAGAGAAACCAAACCAGGGTTATCACCTGGGAATGAGACAGCCGGGGTGGAAGTGGAGGCAGCGGCAGCTTGAAGGTGCCCTGGAAGCGTTCAGAGGGGAGAATTTTGGGGAAAAGGTACATTTAGTAGGGAATCTGTGTTCTACAATACAATTTGTTCCCTCTTTGATCTCCCCTCTAGAATTGCTTGTAAAAGAATCATTTCTCAGTGATATCTTGTAGGAGTGGATTTTCTCATTGAGGAGGAAGAGAATTGCTGAACTCTGCTCCAAGGCAAGTGCAGGAGAAAACCAGATGTTCTCACTTACATAAACACTATCTGTATAAGTACTATCATTTGTTCCACTCAGAAATACATAATAACATATGCAAAGGGATAAACTCCATACCGTCAGAAGGTCTAAAGTACAACGTTTCTAGAATTGGAGATTTTTGTACAAACTCTGATGGAATGATCAGTAATAGAATGAAGGCTCATTCCTCATGGAACAGCAAAATTCATTTTATCTGAGAAAAGAATTCCGGGGAGTTTTCATTATAAATTTTCCTTTGTGCAAAGTTCTGTTTTCTGATTGATGTTGGCCGTGGGTCCCTACTTAAGGCTTGTTTAAAATCTGGTGTCTGGGTTCAGATACAACTGCCAGTGTGGTCTTGGAAACAGCTCTCATAAGTTATACTTCTTCAGAGGCTGCAAACCAGAGCTCTTTATAAATTAATTTAGAATACTTCCTTTTACTGTTTTGGAAATCACCATGGTTAAAAAAGGATTAAATGGATGTCCTCAGGATCCTGGAACATTTAACCTGTTCTTGAACTGAGAGGGTGCTGGTACTTCTCCCATGACCTCTGACACAACAAAAATTCCATAGAATGATTTATTTCACAAACAACAAAGTAGAGAGAAAGACAACTGAATATCACCGACTTTGGTTTTCTCTAGATTTCTGACTCCAAATTGAGTAAAAACAATGTGGCTTTGTAGAGTCAGTGACTGTCCCTGAAGTGGGGGGGGGGGGAACGCCAGCAGCCCAGGAAAGCCCAGTACCACCCCCACCAGGACATGAGCTACCACCCACCCTAAGCCACACTGCCCCCTCCCACCCCCGAGAGAGAGTCAAAAATACAGGTGGAGGTGAGTATTCCTCAGGCGTCTGGGGGAAAATGGTTGAAACGATTGCTGTGGGACCCTTACCTGGAAAGGATTCTTTCTTGAACCTGTAGCCTTTGGTGTAAACACATGTCAGTCCTCTCACAGTCTTTGATGTTTTGTGACTTGAAATGAACTCAAGAGAGAAAAACGCATAATAGGTAAATGCATGTCTTTTTTTTTTTACACTTTAGAAACAGTTTAAATACTACTGAAAAAACTGCATCTTTTGACATCTATTTTTTAAATGTGTTATTTAAGGAAGTAAAATGAGAGTGTAGACAATAACCTGGACGGTGATGTGCCCTCCGAGAGGGGGGAAACCGAAGCGGCTGCGCGTACAGGGGTCACTGGTCAAAGGCTCAGAGGGGGAGATCCATGCTTCACCGCTTGTAGGAAGAGCACACGTGGGGTGTCTTTGGAGACTGGTTTCTACAGCGATCACGTAAGTCATTCTCAGACAGAAGGACGAGATGAAAAGTGAGCTGCAGATCCCAGGAAGGGAATAGGAGAGAAAAGCCGAGCTACCTGAAGGTCACATGGAGAGCAGAGGACACCTTTTGCTGAGCACACGTCTGGGACGTGAAGGAGAAGCATGAGAAAATAGAAAGAACAATGCGTTCGTTGTAATTGAACAGGGGCGGAGGATGGATGGGAGAGCCAAGCCCTTAAAACAGAAGCTTGTTGTGTTTCTGGAAAAGGGGACAAAATAAGGCACAAACAAAAACACGCAAAATAAGATTCATGACATTCCTTTACAGTGGAAGATGGATCACAAGATTTAAAGGGCAGGTCATGCTCTAAGGGACAAACAGACTCAGATCAATTCCCACTGAACATCCTAGTAGATCTGTTGAATTTTCAATGTAGGGAGCCGGTTCTCAGGGCCCTGAGGTAAACACGTCGCTGATAGAGGGGAAATAATAATCCAGTAAAGCTTCAGGCTCTTCGTAGCCACACTCACGACAAGATTGTGGAGCCTCTGTAACCTACACTGCCTTTCACTGCCCCCTCCCGCCCTCAATGCCTCATTCCCTGCGGACCTTTTGATGTGCCAGCCGCTGGTTTGGGTGCCCTGCGTGTATCACATGAGTTTCTCTCTTGTTGACCCCTCCACTCAGAGTATCCCAATTCCTCATCCTCTACCCAGACCCCACGTGGTTGTCCCCCGAGAGTCCTCCCGACCACCCCCAGGCCCCTCCACCTGCTGGGCTGGCTCTACGGGACTCGCAATGCCAACGTGACACCTACAATAAGCCACTAGCTCAGGACGCATTTTTCAAAAGTCCCTTATCTTCAATGACCCTCATATGAGCTTTATTTCAGTACATGATTAGAGCCATTTTAAAATTTAATTTTACTCTTTTCTTTCCTGTTGCATTAATTTGGATTTAATATCCTTTGACCTCTCTTTGCTCTTTCAAAGTTTCCTGTCCTAAACTTTTTGCTGTGTTTAAAGCGACACACATTTGCTCTCTGGTTTTTAATATTGTTTTTACTTCTGCCTCACTGATCCTTAGAAGGCCAAACTGTCTTTATAATTAGTACTCTTCTCTTCTAAAAACATTCTTTTTATACTTCACTTGCAGTTCAAATTGCTTTAACAAGTCTACTGTCCTGCAAATCCACTGGACTCAAAAGGCCAGGCAGAAAGCTCATGATTAAGTTTGACGGCTCATACAGGTGTGGTTCGTGGTGCCCAAAATAATTACAATAGTAACATGAAAGATCACTGACCACAGATCACTGCAACAAATATAATAATAACGAAGTTTGAGATATTGTGAGAATTACCAAGATGTGACACAGAGACACGAATCAAGCAAACGGTGTTGGAAGAACGGCAACAATAGACTTACTTGCTCAATGCAGAGTTGCCGCAAACCTTCAATTTGTCAAAAATGCCGTATCTGTGAAGCACGATAAAGTGAAGCATGATTAAATAAGTGAAGCACAATAAAATGAGGTACTCCTGTAGTAGACTGAAAAGGGCAAAGCGAGATGGAGAAAAGCTATGGATGCAGGAGCTTCTGCACTGCAGGTGTGAGGGGTGAGGGCCACAGCGGGGCGTGGAGCCGAGAGCAGATCTGCAGGGGTGGGAACAGCAGGACCAGGTGGAGGAGGGAGACGTCCGGGGGGCACGCCTCAGAGCTTCAGCTGAGCTCCTGGAATATGGTAATTGTTTCTAAAAGACCAGGAGTACTAAAGCCGCGTGGGGCGTGGGTGGGCAATTTGTGACTTCAGCTTTAGAAATACCCATCCAGATGTCCACGTGGGGAGGCAGATCCCAGTGAGTCTGTGGCCTGTGGGTCTGGAGCTCAAAAGAACACTCAGAGGGGAGGCGTGGTTAGCAGTTGGAGGCCTGAAGTTGTCAGTGAGCCCAGGGTAAAGGATGATATTGTCAATGAGAAGAGAGGCTTGGGGCAGACCTGAAGACCTCTCACAATGTTTATAAATGATATTTCACAATTAATAATAATTGATACTTTAATGGTGAAATGGAAGAGCCAACGAAATACTGAACAAGAAACAAGCAGAAAAGCGGTTTAAAAGGGAAAACTGGAGAGACAGTCACGTGTGAGCCCGAGGGGGCTGTGTTTCGGGAGCTGGGAGGTGGTGTTTCACAGGCTGAGATTGCAGGTCTAGACTGGAGGGCGGCCCCTACGTAGGTGATGTCGGGCACGGATGTGAGCGAGTCGGCCAGGATGGGGCCACGTCCACGTGGGAGTATGAACAGGTGGGAAAACCTGCACTGGGAAGGGTGACTTTTCCGCCTGTCCTGCACTCACGGAGTTGTTTTAAAAGCACCGTGTCTGGGGCTGTGTCAGGTCTATGTGTTCCCTGTGGAAGCAGATGCACTGTGTAGACAGTCTGCGTCACCTTAATGAGCCCTGGGCTTTGGTTCTGTGATGCACCCAGACATTAGAGCCCCCAGCCTGTCCCGCACTGGGGTCTCTGCTGACCTGTGTCCTAGCCCCCCACCTTCTGCACATCAATCACCAGTGCCTCTGTCTCCAGGGGGAGGGGGTGGTAACAGCGGGAGAATGTGATAACTGTGAAGTGCCCAGGGCCACGTGTGGTCTACAGCAAGTGTTCCATACACGGTACCCATTGTGCATCTCCTTGCCGCAGCGGGCCTCAGAAAAAATTGAGTCGAATTTATCTGGATGTTTTCATGACGCTGCTCTCTGGTAGTGGGAAGGAGAGAGGAGCTAGAGGCAGAGAGTTTTGGAATAGAAAGGTCTTCTCAATGACTGATTTCCTTGTTCTGTCTTGTTTTCACTTTCCTGAGAACTACTGTAGAGACGGTGGTTTGAACAGGGGGAGGGGAGTTCATAATGAATCCTTTCCTCAAGTTTAGCTTCTGCTAGATGGCAGGTGGGCATTTCATATTCTAAAACTCTCCATCCTTACCTTTTGTGAGGACTGACCTCACTATGGAACCAAAAGTGTAAAGTGGACCCAAGCCTCCAAACTGTGTTAAGTTCCCAAGGTGTTTGTCTCATCATTGGTGTCATGCACTTTAATTCAAATTTTCTCGATATTTCTGTTTCAGATGCTGGTAAGGAAGATGGTCCATCCCACTGGGAGATGTGACTTATTTTCTGAATCGAGTTGAATATTCCTGCAGGCTGAAGAGTAAGTGCTTCACAGAAAGTTGTCAACTTGTTGCATTTAGAATCAGCTGGAACATCAGGGAACACACTGTGGACTAAATTGATAACGCGTGAGCCTTCCTGCAATTAACACAGGTCTATGTATGCTTTTACCTGTGGAAAGCGTGACAGCCTCAATGAACGGAGAGGACAGGGAAAGTGGGAGGGTTTGGGAAGCTTGGTTTCTCCTTTGGTTAGTTACTTCCGGCTGCCCATCAACATGAAAGACACTCTCTCTATATGTGGGTGCCAGGAATTCTCATGGTGTTTTTTAGTGGAAGAACCAACATGGTTGTGACTTGAATGGTGTTTGCACAGATTCTGTCGGTCCAAGCCGCTCAATGAATTTTCACGTCAGTGAACTTCTCCCCTGAGGGTCTACACAT
The DNA here is from genome assembly GCF_965194805.1 of Balaenoptera borealis. Classification (NCBI taxonomy): domain Eukaryota; kingdom Metazoa; phylum Chordata; class Mammalia; order Artiodactyla; family Balaenopteridae; genus Balaenoptera; species Balaenoptera borealis. Next base: position 1,808,721 of record NC_138875.1, on the reverse strand, counting down.
CAAGGGCTCTAACTTCGACTTTTTCTGTACCGGGGCCACCAAACACCATTGGATTGGAGGCTTTCTCCTAGGTTCAAAATGCAAAATGTATGACACCACTTCCATTTCTGAGAAGTTTTCTGAGTGAAAGCCTGGATATTTTTCTTCTGAAGCAGAGAAACAGTTATCTCTAAATTATTGACTTCATGTAAGTAGAATTTTTTTTGGCTTAGTAATACAACTAAGAAATGATCTGGATCATTTATTCCCCTAATGTTTGCATTAGTAAAAGCTTTACAGATTAAATATTTGTCTTCACTAAGCGCTGCTAAGGCATCTTCATTATTTACTATAAAATGTAACAATACATCCCTGAGTTGAATAGCCACTCAATTATGTAGCTATTGTGACTGTACGTTTTGTCTTTTTTAAAAAATTCACAAAATAAAAGAATTTGTTGGAAGCATAATACATCTCCTACAAAAGAGAAAACTATTTTTTGCCAGAATCTACAAAAACATTATTAACCTATGGTTTCTACGATCACATAGAGATACATTTGATCATATATTCTTAGGGAATTCTATTAACTTCTTTTTCTGGGCTTCAGTTTCCCTGCCGAGGTGACCTCTCTGCTTTCTGCCTGTTTCACCATCCTACGGCTTTATTTCCAATAGTTTAGTGAAGTGATTGTTTTGATGTGTGTAGTGATAGAACACCAGCTCTTGTTCCCTGAATTTTGAAGACTTTTCTCTAGGAAGAATGCATCAGTAAGAAACTAGGATGAAATTAATCCAGGAGAGAAATAGGACCATCATTCTTCAATTAGGATTTGGGAAAGATCAGTTCATCTTCATGAAGAATTTGAGCTTTTAAATAAACAACGCTAAAGGTATCATTTGTTGTCTGTGAGGTATGGAAAACAAGGTCAGATGTTCTTGCCCTTTTTCTGATTCGTAGTCTGTTTTCCCAACTTATCTGTTTGTTTTCTTTCACTTCCCCTCTTAACCATTTGCAATTAACTCATTTAGACACTGGATATTGGCTCATGCTAATTGGAAGAATTGCATAAATGTGAATTTCACTGAGACCTGAGTGACCCTTGTTTAAAGAGGAAGCAGAGATGCACAGTCTAAGTATACCCTGCTTCCTCCTGGCTTCTTCCTCCTGACACACAGCTGCCTAATTCTGATCCTTAAAAGTACATCACCCATGCAACTGTGTATGCGGTTACTCAATACTACTGCCACCAGAGGTTCAGTTTTGACCAAAGAACACTACAAATTATTCTTTATGTCAGTGAGAAAAGATATCTGTGTTCTGATTATACGACCTAAATATTTTCATGCACGTTGAGCTATTTTAACAATGATACATTAGTACCTTCTAGTCTATTTTTCCAAAAAACAAATTATTGGCATAACATGTAGGTATGACAGGATTACAGGTTTAGAAGTAGCTGAACTAGTCAATATCAAGATGTTTCAATGTTAAACTGTTTCAGAGTATTCTTAATTACCGGGTTTCATAAACAAAGCATTTTTGAACGTAAGCCATTGTGATGCTACATTTAATGTAATGTTACAAAACAAATTGAGTACGGCTGCTCGGAAAACCTGTCTGACAGCTTGAAATATGAATCCAAAGCACTCGGTCATGGGGATAGATGAGGAAACATGGGTGCAGTGTTATTAAACACTTTTTTATGACATGCATTATGAATGGAGAAATATCTTAGACTATCTCTTATAACTAAAAAACAATCCATAGTGACGCATATTGATTTTATTCTGTAAAAATTTCTACTTGACTTTGACTGTTCTAACTATGCAAGGCGCTGATATTTGGCAGTTGATGAGTTTACTCTTAAGGAATAGCATACTTAAAGTCTTGTGTTTATTGGGAGTTGTTTTAGAAATAAAGTGGGGATGCTTTTTGAATTTGTATTGTGGTCTGTGCTTAGAATTATTATTTGATTTTACAGTGACTTTACATATAGATGCCTATTTCAGTACAGCTATTAAAATCTGCACTTTTTTGAATCTGTGATTTTCTGTGAGGTGGCCATACCAGCAAGATTCTAGCAAGAATAAGGCGCCCTGTCCCCTGATTTCCAGTGAGGCTTGTGCTGTGGAGTTAAGGTGATGCATACTCAAGACTGAAACATATTTCCTGACCCCCTGTCTTTCTTCTGTCACCAGTTTCCCCATCCATTTTTCTTTATTATTTAGACTTTTGTAGTCAGGCTTCCACCTTGAGCTTGCTCTCTACTCCTGGGAATAAGATATCTGGGCGTGTTTGGAGTAATAATGGGCCCCAAATCTGTGAACCAGGAGGCTCTACAGAGGTTCACACCCAGCGTACGGCTTGGTCCAGGAACGTGGCTCCTGGTGCCACAGGGGAAGGGCTTAGACACACGTGTCCTGCGGAAATCGGGACCGCAAGATGAAAGGCTTCTACTCAAAATCTCCATCAGACTTGGGAACACGAGGCAACCCTGCTCTCTGGCCAATATAACAGAGAGACTCCTGCACTCACAGTTTTGCCGCAGAGATTCTCAACCTGGCGTCCACAGGGGACCCCACCAGAGGTGTGTTCATAGCAGTTTAATGGGGTCTGGAAACTAGGATGGGAAAAATTATATCCTTCTTTCTACCAGTTTCAACCTGAAATTTAGCATTTCCTTCCATTGTGAGCATAGGAAAAAAATCCCAGTATCATAAGCAGCACCTATAACTTTGTTCCTAAAGGAAATTGCGGGTACCTTTCTACCCTATTCCAAGTGTTAAAGGTATTTTATAACAGAATGTCATTTACCCTCTTGGTTACTGCAAAGTCATGGTAGATGAGAGATGTACGGCTAGGTCTTATCCTGTAATGAAATCATCTGTTACTATAAAACATTTTTCTTTATATGTGCATAGCTGTAGTTCAATATAATTGGCTTCTTTTGTAATGATGTGGGTTTAAAAAACTATGTTTAAAAACATTGTTCCTAGAAAGGGTGTACAGGCTTCACCAGACCTTCAAGGGGGCAGTTGTGCAAAAGGTTCAGGACTCCATGGCAGTCCCAGGGCCCCGAGCTCAGCTTGGTCACGTGTGTCTGCAGGTGCCCCGGGAGCTCCATCAGCAGCCTGCACCCATTCAACACCGGCACCTCAGGCGTCTACACCAGCAAGGTTGGAGACAACCCAAGAAAGATGGCAGGGAGGAATGGTTCTCGGTCATCCTCAGAAGAAACGCTGCAGTGCACATCCCACGCAGACGTACCTTTGTACGTATATTTGTTTTAATTTTTAAGAGGAGGTAATTATTAATTATATCGAAAAAAGAAATTCCTCAGTGAGTGTGGCTTCCAGAGGAATTATCTTCCTGATAAAGTACCACCTATGCTGGAGTAGATGGCGTGGGGAGGTGCTTTGCTCACAGGCTGACTCTGGCCAAGTCCACCGTTGGTCTATCCAGTTCTCTGGGCTCTGGAGGCACCGAGTAGCCCCTGAGCTCCATCCAAGGCCTGCCTAGGCCTCTGCGTCTCTGGCCCCTGTAGGCGTTGTGATTGCCCGTTGGCAGCAAGTGTAATCTGCCCTGAAGCCCTTGGAAGTGATTTTCCTGGGAAGAGGTGATGTTGACAGAAACGAAGGACGTGAGGAAGGGAGGGAAACAGAAGCAGATCTTCTGTCCCGCACGCTCTTTTTTCCTTCTTGCACTGACACATGAATATAATATCTGTGTTATTACAAACAGTAAATAGAAGTAAGAGTTCACAGGTAGCCACAAGACAGGCAAAGTGAGGTACTTGGCCAACGAGAGGTAAAACTATACCTGGGGCTCAAGAAATGGGAAAATGATACACAGAGCGGGAGGGATGTTTTGTGGGAGGAGGTCGGGGAAGCCTTCGCAGAAGAAATGCTATCAGAGATATTTGTAAAGGACGGGTGGGATGTGTCGGCGCAGAATTGGATTATCGAGAAGTCAGAATATCATGAACAAAGGCCTGGGGGTGCGAAATCACCCCGTGATAAATAAACTGGGTCGACCACTCATCCACCGGAACTTTCATCATGGGGAGAAAGGAAAAGGGATGAAAAGGGAAAATGACACAAAGACCCTCCCCCGACCCAGCCTTGGCAAACCTTGTGCACACCTATCAAGTGGGCTCACTGTTTGAAAAATACTTTTAAGGGAGGTCTAGTACTAGGTAAAAAGTACAGATTGTGGAGTTATGGATGATTTAAGTTTTAATTCTGTCTTTGTGGTGCTCTGAGTAAGCTACTCATTACCTGTACTTCCCAGGTGCGTATTGATAAAAAAGGAGGATTTCTACTTGGTCTGTGGGGACACTTCCTGTGATATGTTTTTCCTCCAAATTACATTAGCTCAGTGAGCTAGCATGTCATCCACCTGGTTACTTAAGCCCCAAACTTAGAAATTATCTTGAATAAAATACATCTCCGATCTACATATCTCTTCAATCCATCTCACACCTTGAATGCACGTCCTGCATGGAATCTTTTCTCCACAGACACCTGTTAAACGTTCTCCAAGCCACCATCATTTCGTGTTTAGACTCTTACGGTTCTGCCCTAACTCATCTGTTTCCTGCTCACTCCTGACAAGCCCATTCTCTACACAGCACCGAAGGTGGTTATTTTAAAAGGTAAATCCAAGATGCTGCACTTTTCCTTAAAACTCTCCAGTGTCTTCCATTTAGGTGGCATGAACTTTAATCTGAACACACAGGCTCAGTGCCATCTTCCCTTCCGGGTGAGCCAACAGGAGCAGAAGTGTCCACTGTCCTGTTTCCCAGGCCAGTGTCTGGGCAGGACTCCCAGTACGGCTGCCCCCTGGTCCAGGGAACCTGAGACTCCTGGAGGATCCTGACAAGTTCAGGGCCGCTCACCAGACTCCCATTTGCTTTCAGACCAAGCTTTATCCTCCCAAGTAGTCTTTATATGTAATAAAGATACCATTTTGCTCCCATATGCCTTCATTTTGTCTTATTTCTCTATTTGCTCAGACCATCTGCTGACTTTCAACCCATAAAAACCATGTCTAAGATTATCTATGTCTCAATTCTTGTTTTTTTTTTTTTTCTTTCAATTTCTAATTGTGGCATTTTGGGTACAAAGATTTCTTTATACTGACATTTGTAAATTATTACGTTTTTTGAAAAAAAATGCATTTTTTCTCTTCTAGGTAATTGCATCGAGTTATCTGTCATTGGAAGGTTTTAGAATCGACATTTTTTAAAAAAATCAAAGCATGATAGCATTCTATAGGAGGTTGTATTTCCAGTGAGAAAATTTTATTTCCATGTTAAATGAAATCAACAGAGACATTTTCCTAGAAAAGGAACACCTTTTCTGTGCTTTGTTATATATTATAGTCATAAAAATTCAAAGAGTATTCAAGAACATTCCTGCTGATAAAAAGCTTATAGTCGAGTCTAAGAAACAAAATATAAATCCATGATGAGTAAAATAACAAAATACCACAGCATTCTTTTTAGACTCATGCCAGATGAATTCCTTTGACACTAATTGCTTTAGCAGTTCATAAGGAAGGATTCTAGAAGGAAGTGGAATTTGAACTACGTTTTGAGAGGCAGAGTTTAAGGAGACAGAGAGAAGTCAAGAGTATCCCAGGCAGGTGACATGGCAGGTGTAGGTGGGTAGAGGTGAGAAAGATCTGGGTGCAATTATAGGGAAGAAAGTAAACCTCTTTGGGATCAGGCCAGTAGATCAAGCCAGGGCCAGAAAATGAACTCACTTGCTAGCTGATCTAAAGAACTAGAAGGAAGTGTGGAAATTTAGAAAGAGCCCCCAAAACTCAAAATAATGACTTCCTGGGCAGGATCTGATATTGGTTAGATGTGTGGGTAACCAGTGGCAGATGCAAATTTTTAGTCTTAATCTCTTCCCCTGGTAGCGTGTATGTAATAACACCCATCTACCTATCCCCTCCCTCCCCAGTGTTTCTGACCCTGAAATGAGACAATGCCTGTGAAAGATGCTTTAGAAACCCAATGTTGGCACACGTAACATCATACAGAAACTGTGACATCAATAAGGTTTAGGTAGGGGGACTTAGTGTCTAAATCCGTGCTGGGTAAATACGTGTGGATTCCTTTTGGAAAGGCAGGAGGGAGTTAGGAAGCTCTTCTAATGTTCAGTAATGCATCATGGGAAGCAAACAGCTTTTTCAGCCTGATGATGGAAGCTCGCAGTGCTAAATGTGCCACCGCAAGAATCCAAGATGTGGAAATGAAGTTACGTGGGTGAAATATTGCCACCGGGGAAGCGTGAAAGCAGTTTGGAAGACTTCTGATTACATGTTTATGTGTCTTGGCATGTGTACAAAATGAGACGTAGCATTAACCAGAGCTGGCAAGCCTGCTCCAATTCCACCCAATAACACGCTGCTTATGGGGAGGAGACTCTGAAATAATTCTCCTCCCTGTGGGAGTTTACAGATATGGTGAAAAAAGGGGAAAGGTTGGGGCGGGGGGGGGGATGAATTAGGAGCTTGGGATTAACATACACACACTACTATACATAAGATAGGTCAACAACAAGGACCTACTGTAGAACACAGGGAACTCTACTCAATATTCTGTAATAACCTAGAAGGGAAAAGAATCTGAAAAAAGCTATATATATATATATGTATAACTGAATCACTGTGCTGTACACCTGAACCTAAGACAACATGGTAAATCAACTATACTTCAATAAAAGAATAAAATAAATAAAAAAATATATTTCTAGAAATTTTTTTATGGAATCCAAAGATGGGTGGGCTTATGCATTTTGTTTCTCTTTTTGGACCTTAGAAACACAGAATCGACGTAACCAGACGGCTCAGTCCATGACTGTTACTGCCCGAACTTGCTCTGTTGTTCAAATTGTTGGCTCTAAGATTTCTTTCGGGTTCCTTTTATCTTCTCTTTCTCTCTCGGGGATTTTAATTGCTTTAGAGGATTCCTGTTTTCTCCATTCATGCCTCCACTTGTGTTTGCTTGCTCGCTGCGACGTGTGTGTGATGGTGGCTATCAAGTCTTCATCAGATAACTGCAGCATCTCTATTCCGATTGTCTCCTTTCATTCACCCTGAGATCTTCCTGCTTCTTGGTGTGATGAGTGATCACTGATGGAAAGCTGGGTATTTTTGGTGTTATGGAGTAAGAATCTGGGTCTCGTTTGTCTTATTTAAGCCTGTTCCAGCAGCTTCCTTGACACTAACTGGGCAGTGGAAGGTGGCCCCTGTCCTGTAACTGGGAGGCCGGGTGACAGTCAGGGTCCCACTCACCTTGGATGATTGGCAGGATGGGGGGTGGGGGGGGCTTTGTGCAGTGTGGCTGGAGAAGTGGTTCTTGTCTGAAAGTGCTCTGTCTTGGGGCTGCTCCTTTCCTGGTCCTTCAACTAGAGAGAGGGCTTCTGCTGGGGTCTCTTGTTGGCACCTCTGGTTGCCTGTCTCTTCTGCCCTGAGCCTGGGAAACACGGGGAACGCACCTTGTTTCATTCCTTGTGTCCCCGGGCAGTATCCCTTCTACTGAGCCTTCTCATGCTTCTTTTATATATTACGATCAAGGTTATTAGTTATACTTAATGGGCAAAACAGAGGAAAAGTATGTCTATTCCATCTTCCCAGAAGGGAAATCCTTCTCATTTATTTTTTTAATTTCATTTTTACATTGTATTTCTATCCCTTAAACTGAACTGAAGTTCTAAGAGAATGATGGCAAAGGACCAGGGATGTCCAAATTGAGTCTCAGCCCAATCACGGCTTCAACCTGAGAGTGGAAATATAAACACCAAAGACACCACTTCATTTGCTGCTGGGCTAATGCCCTATAACCAAGGTAACTGTATGATTTATTATCCAAAAGAAGGTAGCCAAACTGAGAGTAAAAAAAGTGCTAAAATTATTAAAATTACATAATTTGAAGTATTCGTTTAAGAAAGAAAACTATTGTGTATGCATGTACATTTAAACAAAATAAGAAAATCTTTATATTATCTGAATATTAAAAAACACTTAAGCAGAATTATTATTCTTATTACATAGTCACTTAATTTGAAAAGTCCTCGTCTGTATCCAAACTGATACCATGTCACTCATAGTTTCTAAAAACATACACTTTTTATAATTTCATCTTATAATTTCTTTCTGCATAAAATACCTGATTCCTTTTCAAAGTTACATACTGTGATTATATGTTTTGACATTTTCAACACTTTCTTTTTTCTTTTTTTAAATTAATTAATTAATTATTTATTTATTTTTGGCTGTGTTGGGTCTTCATTTCTGTGCGAGGGCTTTCTCTGGTTGCGGCGAGCGGGGGCCACTCTTCATCGCGGTGCGCGGGCCTCTCACTGTCGCGGCCTCTCTTGTTGCGGAGCACAGGCTCCAGACGCGCAGGCTCAGTAGTTGTGGTGCACGGGCTTAGTTGCTCCGCGGCATGTGGGATCTTCCCAGACCAGGGCTCGAACCCGTGTCCCCTGCATTGGCAGGCAGACTCTCAACCGCTGCGCCACCAGGGAAGCCCCAACATTTTCAACACTTTCAATTGACAATTTAAAAAATTACTTGTGATGTGGTTGCAGAGATACCAAGGCTCCTTAGAACCAAATACGCTCTAGCAGGACTTTCTCAATTTTATGTATTTTTATATTGAAATATGTAAATATTTTAGCTTGAATATTTGGTTGTCAAGTATTTTGTCCCCATTAAAACTACCTTTTTGGGCACTGATTTGTATGAGGCAAAATGCATCCAATAACTTGCCTTTAGTTATAATTTTTTTAATGTTTTATTAAATTTTGGTATTTCAAAATTATAGGCCTTCTCAATTCCACCTAATATAGAATAGCCATATGTCAAATTTAATTTTTCCACGTAAAAATGAGGACTCTAGCAAAAGACTCTCTCTAGATTGGTCTGTTCCAAACCATAATTACAGAATATCAAAATTAAATTTTGTCCAGTTGGAGCCATCATTGTTCAGTTTGCTGAGTCCCTTCACAGTTACTGCAGGGATATCCTGCATCGTGATTCAGTTTCCATGGAGAAACTCTTTGGCATCTCATTTCTTGAATACGTGACTAAAGGTTTCCAACTAACTTGAAAAATGTGACAGCATCTTTTAGAGGACCCATTTCCAAAGTGTTCAAAATCACCACAGGGCCCTTGGGTTGACTTCCAAAGTATATTCTTCAAAAGCTCAAACATTTCTGCAGTTTGTCTGATGATGAGACACAGGGCTTCTTTTTAAAGTCCGCCTCGGCTTTGTCACCAAACTATCCTGAACCAGTTTCTCTCTCTGTGTGTGTGTGTGTGTGTGTGTGTGTGTGTGTGTGAATTCTGATGACTGCAACTTGTTGGGACATGTTTGTGAATTGTCTACCCCACAATTTCAAGTAAAATTCAAATCCATTGGTTTTATTTTAACAAGAACACTGCATGGAGAAAGAGATAGAAAGACATAAAGATAGAGATAGAGACAGAGAGACACACAGAGAAAGATACAGATAGAGATGGAGAGAGACAGAGAGACAGAGACAGACAGTGAGAGAGACAGAGAGAGACGAAGAAGGAGAAAGACTGAGAGAGACAGAAGAATACAGATAGAGACAGAGAGACAGTGAGAGAGAAACGGAGAGAGATGAAGAAGAGAGAAAGACTGAGACAGACAGAGAGAAAAATACAGACAGAGACAGAGAGGCAGAGACAGAGAGACAGAAGCGGAGGCTCCTCCATCGGAACATGGGGTCCATAGAAGCTGGGGCTTCATTTTTCTGACCTCTTTATCTGTGCCCTGAATAGGACCAGGCTCAGGGTAGATCCTCATGCACCATTTGTTAAACTTAATTTTATTGAATTCAACTGAATTTTGTTTTTCTTAGAATGTACCTTTCTTTCTGTTCTGTTCACCTCTACTGTACTCTGTGTTTTAAATTTTCTGCCACGACTCTCTTTCTGATTGTTCCGGTCTTTTTCTGTCAGCTGACGTGTGAGCAAGGAGCTGGGCGGTGTTGCCGATAAGCCCCAGACGGGGCGGGCGACTTGGGTTCTCCCCACCTCCCTCTGCCTGGTGGCCTTTGGAACCTCACAAGTAGGTTAAAGGCAGAGATGTGTGGACACACAGTCCCCAGTCATGGTTCTTGGGGTGCCCCTGTACCCTGGCTCCCCACAATGCAATGTGGGACCCTTACTCTGCTGTGGGCAGAATGACTGCCTCCCATTTCTGATGGGAAACCCCAGGCCGACCCAGAGAGGGGGTTTGGTCTGGGAGATGCTACGGGTCTTTCCTCCAGTCCCAGAAACGGTGGGTCTGGGAGGAGGCGGTCACAGTGACTCTTTCAGCCTTGAGGGGCTGCCCCCGGGGACTACCTTAGCTTTGGTGGGTGGGATTGTCTCACTGCGTCTGGGCAAACACAAACTGATACTGCTGATTTCCAGTAGTATTATAACTTTACATCCTTTCTGCATTTTCATGAGAATTCCATTGGGACGTTAGGAAAAGATGAAGCAGTAACAATTAATTATGCAACACAACTCAGAAGTTCCTCAAGTGATTTAAAATATTGATTTAAACTACCCTATCTAAAAGAAGTCTTAAAATAGTCCCGTAATTTAATGACAATTCCATCCTTATAGATATAGATAAATGTATTTATCTACATTTATCTATATCTATATGTATAGAAAGGCATACACATCAATATATATGCATATGTGTGTATAGACACATATAAATATCAATCTCTCTCTGTATGTACAAAGATAAACTTTTTTGGCAAACTACCTAGTAAACTCAATTTCCCAATCATTTGTGTTTGAGATCACACACTTCCTGTACCAGACACCTGCGGGATGCTTGGTGAAGCATCCGAGAGAAAGCTGGTCCGTATCCCAGGTTGGCTCTGCCCCCTGCTGTTCTTTCCTGGAAAACATCCCTTTGTTCCGCTGCTGGTGAAGTGAAGAAACCCCAGGAGGAGGCCTCCGTGTTCAAGCTTCCCGAAGAGCTAGATCCTTTGTGATGCATAGGACACAATTTGGCAAGAATTGGGAACTGAGTGGGGATTGGAGGCTTTTTTTGTTTTTGTTTTTTTACTTTTTATTAAAGAATATTGAAAATGACTTTGGCTTATATTTGATTTCCACCCCCCCCCTTTTTTTTAAATTTCGTTTTTAAAAATGTGTTAGTTTTTTTTTAAAGATTTATTTATTATTTATTTATTTTATTATTATTATTTTTTGGCTGCATCGGGTCTTAGCTGCGGCCTGCGGGATCTTTGTTGAGGCGTGCGGGCTCTTCACTGTAGTGCGCAGGCTTCTCTAGTTGTGGCATTCAGGCTCCAGAGTGCGTGGGCTCTGTAGTTTGTGGCGAGCAGGCTCTAGTTGAGGCACTCGAGCTCAGTAGTTGCGGCGCTCAGGCTTAGTTGCCCCGCGGCATGTGGGATCTTAGTTCCCTGACCAGGGATCGAACCCGCATCCCTTGCATTGCAAGGCGGATTCTTTACCACCGGACCACCAGGGAAGTCCCTTCCCTTTTTAATAAAAGAACTTGTACAGGAATTGGTCGCAAGAGACATATGATGCCGCCGTTGGGAACCCGGGGCACCAGATGCTCCTGCCCGGGTCCCACCCCTGGAACCTTAGAGAAGATGCATAATCCCTCCGGGCCTTGCTGCCCTGTCTATAAACTGGAGATGAGAATAAGAAGCCTTGTAGGGTTTCTGTGAGGATTACATGTGAGCAGGCATGTAACCAGCCATAAGGAATAAATATGAGCTACGATTCGTAATCTGTGTATTATTAGTTCACGTCGTCACCACTTGGTCAGGCGGGGTGGCCTGGCAGGGAGGGGTGCAGCCCGAGCCCCAAGGACAGTTAGGGATGCGTGAGCACCTTCCAGCCAGGTGGGCTGGGGAGGGTGACAAGCAAGGGCCTTCCTCCCCAGAAAGCTGTCCACGTGGTCTGGAAGATGCAGAGCGAGTCAGGATGAGTCCCAATGTAATGATGACGAAGATGAACCCAGCAGAGGTTTCGGGCTCTGTCTGTAGATGCTACCCACCCGTCCTGCCCTCTTGGAATTTACCCCGCATGAGAAGCGCCCTCCAAGCTCCTCACGCACGGAAGGGTTAAGGCCCATCAACGAGTGGTACACTGTTAGGTGTGTGACACCTGCTCACAAAAGGATATTCTGATTGACTGTTTAAAACAAAATTAACCAACCTCCTTGCCCAGCCTCCTCCTGCCTGAGAGTCACCCCTGGGTTACACTGAGAGAGCTATGTATGTTATCAGAACAAGCTGTGATCAGTTTTCTAGGAGCAACTCGTGATTTTCCTCCTCTGAAAGGGTAACTGGACTTAATGTGGAGGATGCCAGGTCCAAACTGATTTCCCCCTAAACTGTCTCAGCACAAGGTTAGTACAAAGAGAAGCCTCAAGTAATGGCTTTAAGTAATTGCCGAGATCCATGGAAGGTCAGGATCCCAGACAGGGGCAGAGAGCACTGCAGGAAAGTGCCCAGGCTTTGGAGACGGGTCCCGGTCAGTCACAATCAGTCATGCTCTGACTACGTGGCCTTTGACCAGCTCCTTGTCCTCTTTGAGATTCTTCATCAGGAAACTGGAGATAATAATATTTCCTTCCGTCCAACAGAGCACTGGGAGAACACCACGGAGACATTAAACTGACGTTTGTAAGGAATATTTTATCACGTAGAAAATGCTATTGGTATATTTCAAGTGAATCAAAAGTACAGTAATATATACATTACTGTATATTTATATTATATATTATATATAACAAAATTTATATATTATATATAATAAGATTCCAACAATGTAAAATACCATACTGAAGGGTAATTATGCAGAAGTGAATTCAGTCATGGAACTATTAATAACAATCTTCTCTTTTTCACTATTTTTATAAAGTATATTTTCAATGTTTTCTAATGTAAAATGAATATTCTTAGGACCCTTTCATGACCGATAACTTTAGAACTAGGAAACTACTTGTTGAGCAGTTTCTAATCCTCAGTATCAGTTTCCTTCCAGTAAAGCCCTGGCTTTCTTTCCCTTATGGTCCAGGTATGAGAGCATCCGTCATCCAGAGATTCCTCAGACTTGACTTTGTGTGTGAAACATAATTCCAAGGTGAACGCAAGGGTGCTGGGACGGGGCCTCCCTGACTGTCAGGGTCACCTCCCATCAGCCCTCCAAAGATCAGGGTCCGGGGTGGGGGGCACAGGTTCCCACTGCTCTTAGGCCCACTCTGCTTTGGGGGTGCCCCAGTTTTGTAGCTTGTAGGGCCTGTTCTCATTTATTTTGACATTATATAGTCTGCTTTATAGAGGTTCGGAGGAGTTGATATTTATCCAGGCACAAACTCAAAACTGTCTGTTGTCAAGGGTTCGTCTTTTGTGCCCTGCCAAGGTCATTAACACAGAGTGTGTTGTCTAAATAGAGCCACGTGTTGGGACATTTCAGGTCTCCAATTCCCTTTCCATCAACCTCTGAGCAATCACGGGGGCCCTCTGAGATGGCTTGGAGCACATTCCAGACCCTACAGGACATAGGATGGAGAGTTTCCTTCGTCCTCAGCAGCTTTTTTTCAGACTTGAAGGAAGTACTTCCTCCTCAGATACAGCAGCGGTGGCCACCGAACCCCTAAAACGGGCCAAGACATCGTGGATTTGAGGTGTTGCTCTCTCTGCGGGCGCCTGCTTCCTCCACAGCCGTCCTCGTGGACCTGCGTTACCCTTCTTCTTGCAGGGCTGGGGACGGTGTTCAGGATGGGGTTGTATGACTCAGGTTATTCTCCTAATCACAGGCTCTGCATTCCTGCAAATCTATCATTTCGGAAAACGTACTTTCTAGACCTTTCAAAAGAGTCAGTGCCGTGGAGCTCAGCTCACTTACGGAGGAAGAAAGTAATCCTGGTGGAAAGTCTGTTTTTTTTTTTTTTTCTTTCCACTCTTTCATATTGAGGATTGCTTACAATAGAAAATTTTCCTATTTCATCTGGGGGATCAAAGGGGGATGAACCTAGGATAGGGGACTGGAGGAGGTGATATTATCATCTGTCTTATTTTCTTGTCTCCTGCCGGTTGGACATGGACGGAGTGGATATTTTCATTTCGAAATAACTATGGATTTTTGCTCCTTTATCTGCAAGTTTTTTCCTTCCCCCTTCTTTCATTAATACCAAGCCGTAAGACTGGTTTCTGGAGGAACATAATATACTATCTTAGGAGGATAGAATGTTACATAAGGAAAGCGCATCTAGGCTGAAAGAAGAGATGAAAGCGCCCCCTTCTGGCCGATTGGAGATAGCAAAAGTGGATGGTGTGGCCGTGCGGAGTCATCTCCCTTCTCGGCACCGGGGAGGATTTAGGAAAAATCAAGACATGCGTGTTGAAACCCAAGAATATCACATGAAGGGCAGTTTGCCCAGGAAACATCTCAAGATGTCTCCAGACTCCTCGGGAAGCACTTTTTCTTTTCTGTGCAGTGCTCAGCTAGAGGCAGGAGTGGGTGCTGAGCCGTGGGAGATGAACGTACAGGGGGCTAATGGGTCTCACGACATGCTTCTGGGTGCAGGGGGGTGGGCACCCAAAGGGCACGAGCCGAGGGGCTGGGGACGGCCCCGTGGTACCCTGTCCCACCCCAGGAAGAAGCACGGCCTGGAGTGAGGCAGCCCTGGAGGAGCTGGGGGGCTTCCTGCAGGACGGGCAGTGCAGCAGCATGTCCAGCACGGCTGAGGGGTCAGCGGACATCAAGCTCCCAAGACCAGGGACTCGAGAGCCAGCGGGGACCTGCCCTCCTGGCAATGGCTAATCTCACGCACCATTTGTTCTTCCCCAGCTCTCTTTAGTGGACCTTGATCTTCAAGATATGGAGGTTGGGATACCTTCCTTATGATAATCTTTCTGCAGAAGTCCCCAGGCCCTAAAATCATAGAGATGAAGAGGAATTGTCAATGTGTTTCGTTCGAAGGCCACCTCAGCTTTGCTGCTCAGCATCTGAGTAGAGCTGCAGCCTGGTGTCTTGACAGGTACCATTGCACTCTCTTAATTTGGGCTCCCAGAAAACAGCCTCTGGGGCTTTCTGAGGAAGGCAGCTTCTGCAGCCATCACCCCCGGCAGCTGGAGGAATTTGTGTTTGGTCCGAAATGAGAATCTGGGTGGTGATCACAGCACAACATTTCATCTGCAGAAGCTATCAGAGATGAAGCCAGGCTCTTTGCAGCTTGATTTTCTCCCTACCGGAGGAAAATTGCTTCTTTTTCCTTCCTGTTTCTTACCAGCTTCTGTAGCCAGAGGAAATTGGGAAGGTGATCAGGTAGGTGTGGGCTGTGGCTAGAATATGTCACTGCAGCGGTTGGAGCCCCTCCTGTCCGATCAAGGCTCATACCTCTGTCTGAAGCCCTCTAATGGCATCCTAGACATATACACAGACACCTTTAAAAAATGTGCCTTCTTAGAAATGGTCTGAAAACCCACTTCTCAACATCTCCAAACCCAAGTTACAGCCCCTGAGAACATGCTTCCACCCCAAAGGCTCACCTCTTGGTCTTCCTCCACCTCCTTTACCTTCTGTGTCTTGGCTTGGCCACCCCTGAAGCCTTTGCACGCATCCCCTCGGCGGCGTTCAGATACCCTCTCCATACGCATCAGCCCATCTCTGAAACTGCTTCAGCGAACAGGATGGATTTCTCTCAGGGGCGGGTCATCTCCAGCTATGGTGTGGTGTCGCATCTCCTCTTGGCCACAGTCAGGGCACATTCTCCATAGGATTTGGTGTCTTGTTTTGGAAGGCCTTGCTTTCCAGCTCCAGGAATGAAGTCATCTTTTGGATCAAGTGTTTGGTGGATCAGCTTGGGGTGCTACGTCCCTTCCATCAGGAGGTACCCAGTGACTGTTTTCCTCTTCTTCTGTGATACTGATGGCCATGGATGATCATTGCTAAGTTCCACAGCTTCACTGGGGGCTGAAAAAGGGTGACAGTATGATTCTATTCTTTATTCTTCCTTTATTATTAGCTGAAGTTACCCTATAAAGAGAAACATTGCCAAGTCAACTGTTTGGATACATGGAGGTCCAGTTTTCATAGTACGGGCAGAATGGATGCTTGATTCTATTTCTTTATTTATTGGATACCAAAAACTGCATTGGTTTCTAACAATATCCAAAGGTGACTAAGGAGTTTTGTTTGTTTTGGTGTCATTAGAAACCTGTGGATTTACATGTTTTGGGTGTGTTTCTGTCTATTGCAGGGATCTACATCCATTTGTCCCATCTCAGGCCACTGGGAATCTATTCAAGCTGGATTCTGGTTCATTGATACTACCCTAATGTCCCCAAATTATGGAAGAATAAGGTGTCTGGGCTAACGTTGCCCATCTTCCATCCCAAACTGAGAATTACCTAATTTTTAATAGGAAATGATATTTCAAACAACAATTTGGATGCTGCGAGAACTTATTACAACTAGGTTGGTCAAGTTTCTCATTTGCTCAGTGGGCAGATGTAGGGAGTATATCTATCTATCTATCTATCTATCTATATCTATCTATCTATGTATATATCTTTTCTTTCAGGATGAACTACAACCTAGGTATAAACTGAAGCTTTCAATTCAAATTTATCTACCTTCAACAGTTGATAGTCCTTTCTCTCCCTCTCTTCCTCCCTCCCTCCCTCTCTCTTTCTCTCTCTCTCTCTTTCTCCCTGTACATGGGAAAGGAGAAGCCAGGTGAGCACCCAGTGAGAGGCACCTTCTACAATCCCGGGGAACAACTCTCACCAGAAACCAGCCCTGCTGGTACCTTGGTCCTGGGTTTCCAGGCTCTGGAACTGTGAGAAATTCACTTTCTGTTGTTTGAGGCACTGAGCTATGGTCTTTTGTTACTGCAGCCAGAGCAGACTAAGATGCCTGCAAAGCCAAAAATACCTGCCGCCTGGCCCATTACAGAAAAAGCTTTCTGACTTCTCCTCTAGAGAAATGAATGCAGCCAAGTCCAAAAATGTTTCCGCAGGCCACCTAAAGCCCACCCAGTGATGCCTCTGGGAATTTGTAGCTCAGGTTAAGAATCCTGTTAGAAGTAGAGAAGAAAGGGCTTGTTATTTTCCCTAGCATTCGTGATGACAGTCATAAGGAGTTATGTCATATTGTCCCCTGATAGTGGGGTGAGACACATCCCAAGTGCCCAAGTTCACTTTCACGGCTGTTTTTCCCATGAGATCTGACCTATGTTTATACTTTACTATGAGGCAGTGACATTTATTAAGAAGGTTTTCTGTGCTGTTGATGTAAATCCTATTATACATCCATAAATATTGATGAGTGTCAAAATAAATGTACTCTCCCACAGAGCTTACATCAATTCAAAACTTCATTGTTCCTGAAGCCTTTGGAAATTCAAATTTATAATCCTAAACCACGAGAATTAAGATCTTAATGATTAAATTGACATAAATACACAATACATGATTCTTGACTACATCTCTTGGCTGGCTTTATCTTCACGTCTAAAAGGATGTTTTGATTCTTAGCCACTGTATCCAGTACCCACTGCTGCAAATGTGCATTAGCAGACTTCCTCGGATGCTCAGTGGATTCGCCAGCCATCACCCCATGGGGCTCAGATCCGGGCTGGACTCTGGCGTTCGCTCCAGCTCAAGCATCTGGGGGTCGGATGAGGGTCCCCTGGGCCCCAGAGGCCAGTACAGCATGCTCTCCTCCAGGTGAAGACAGAGGACAGAGAGCAGAGGCAACAGCACCCGTGCTTCTCCAGTCTGGGGGTCTTGTCTCTCCCAGGAACATTCTACTAACCAAAGCAAATCACCGACCAAGTCCAAAGTTAAGAAATGGGGGAAGTACATTCCTCTTCTTCAGTGGGAGGAATTGCAAAGTCACACGTCAGGGAGCGTGGACGCTGGGAGACGTGGAGAACTGGGGCAGCGAACTCACCAGCTGCAGCTACTCACCTACATCCGTCATGTCCGGTGTGAGTGGAGAGCCAGTCCTTACAGGTAGAGCTGGTGTCAGCATGGTGGCCGGTGCAGGACCCTGCCCCGCTCTGGGGCCTGCCTCGCCGTCGGATCACTGGACGTTCACTGCACAGTTAATCAGCCTCTCTCTTTTTCATCCTCTTGCATCTTTCCCTATATTTCTCAGAAATAGTTATAAGCCAGAGTTATTCCTGGTTTAATGTTGAGACACCTGTTAGGATCAAAACAGATTAACTGGTCCCTTCCGAGAGGCCTGCGAAAGTTCATCTGAATTTCATGATTTCATGATAACAGTAAGAATCTCTGTTTTAAGAACACTGTACGGTTCAAAGCTGAACTTGAAGGACTTAAAGACTAGTTCATTGTTATTTTTATTTTTTCCAATTTTTTTTAGTAAAAACAAATTTTTACTCATTGTCTAAAAGATCGAATAATTATTAAAACCATGTAATGTCTATATTTAATTAAGACCTACTTATATAATAATATCTTACATTTTCCCCATTTCTCATTGAAATTATGAGCTGCTAGAGAAAAAGTGTGTATCCAAAGATAGGGCTGAGTTGCTTTAAGCCTCCTTAAACTGTATACAGAATATACAAGCTGTGCAGATAACGCCCTCGACCTTTCATCCAGCTGCATTCAGTGTCCGAGCACCACTCAGAGAAGGTGAGGCGGATCTTATGGACTATTGGCCAGTGAAGAAACAGGTGCATGGAGATGCCTGGGGAGCTTCACAGACTTTCACTGGTGCCGTCAGCACTGAAGCCCAGTCACTGGGGCAGGGGAAGAGACGGCTCTCTCCACCTGCTCTGTCCTCAAACAAGAAGGTCTGTGATTCTGTCTGCAGCCTCGTCCCATTGTCCGTTCAGTCTGCCCCCAACATCACTGCTCAACCCTTGCTGCACTTCCCATGTCTGTGTTCTGATTTCTATGATCTTCCTCCGCAAACATGCTTCTCTGAGAATCAGCCCAATAAGGTTTTTCACTGAGCTTTCCCAGATTGGCTCATGTCCAAATTGCTCTAATTGCCCCCAGAGACTGGGAATTGAGTTTTCCCTCACCGACTATGCCCCTGGGGCTGGGAACGTGGGGCTTAATTCCATGCCTGTCCATCTCTCCCCAAGGCTGCGAGTCCTGGAAGGGTAGGAACAAACTAGACACTGTCCTTCACCTTCATGGGAACAGAATATATGGCATGGTGCTTCTCACGCACAATTCTCATAGTTACTTTTCAATTTACATCAGCATTACTCCGTCTGTAAGTCTGCTTTCAGCTCCCAGGAACAACCAAGCCTGGTCCCCTCTGCCCCATGGCCATCTGTCCTCGTGTCTTTGCTGTGTCTTCTTCTTTCTGATCAGTACCTGCCAAAGTGATTGAGTGCTTGGTACACAGCCCTTCTCTCTTCTTGGTGGGATCATCCAGCTATTTGATTTTAAATATCACCTGTACATTACTTGACTCTGAAATGTATAAAGGATCACCATTCAACCTTCATTCTCAACGTTGCCAAGACACGACTATTGAGGTCCCCCAACTGCACTGTCCGCGTGTCACCTTTCCCGTCCCATTAAGTGGCAGCTCTGTGCACTCCCTTGCTTGGGCCATAAACAACATTTGCTCTCGTTTTATCTTACCTCATGACCAACCTGTAGGTAATTTCTTTTAGCTCTAACTTCACAGTATGCTCCGGTTCCCACTGATCTTTATCACCCTGACTGCAAACGAGGCACCACCCCCTAAATCCCTACCCTACCAGAGCAGCCCCACAATGCTTCTCCCTGCCTCCACTGGTGTCCTTCAGCTGCCTTCTTCAGTGGGATGGGGGCAGAGGAAGGCCGTGTGGGAAGTACAAGGATGGGTGGCTTCATGGGAATCGGCTTCAGGAGCCTCTACTTCCACAGAGTTTACTCTTTCTATTTGATCTGCCTGAGTGTGTCCCCCGCTTGCCCTTCTCTGTCCCCATTGCTTTTGCAATCACTCTTCTCTCGCTTCACAAAAGAAAACCCCATGTCGCGCCCACCCGGATCTCACTATCAAACATTAACCCACCGTGAAAGCCTCGAGAAACCAGACAAAGGGACAATTCTGTGAGGAATTCTTCCTGGGGGAGATTCAAGAAAGCAGAAGTCAAAACTAGCTGGAGTGAGAGATCCTGAGACAGCCTTATTTAGCCCATGCTATAAAGTTTCAACAAGGTTACTGTTGTACCTATAGGTAAACAGATTGATAGGTATGGCAATCTATCTGTCAATTTATCTACCAAATCATCCATCCATCATAGAGCAAACTATTTTAGAATTATAATCCAGAAGCAAGCAGGCAACAATGTGAATATGTTCATCTGAACTAAGAAAATGAAGCAAGGCTTCATCTTGTGGAATCAACAAAGACCACCCAAGTGAGAACAAGAGAAGGCCACTCATTCACAGCTTAAGTTAGTATCCGGGTTATGAAAATAAGGAAACTGAAGCAGAGTGAGGCCAAATACCTTGCTTCAGGCCGGGTAGCTGTAAGTGATAAAGCTGAGACTTGCACAAAAGTCCACTGGCCCCCAAACATAGCACTTCACCCTCAATGACAGGTCCCAAATGACCGTATTACTGGTAAGGGAATGGAAGCCTAATTCACCTCGCTAAATGTAGAAATTCAGTTTTGCTAGTGAATAAAACTCATTATCACAACATGAAGGAATCTATCAGAAAATAGTCTCACCACAGGTTGACTTCATAACTACTCAGCCAAATACAGTTTCAAGGGCCAGTTTCAAGACTTTCATGGAGAGAATGACAGTTTTAGAGGAGATGGCACAAGGTCTGGGTGGGTACCATTGCTGCTTGGCTGGTTCCCACGAGAAACTTCATGTCAGGACCTGCTGAGGATGGAGGAGGGGGCAGCACCCACTGACCCGGTAGCTGAGTCAAGTTTGATGGTGTGATGTTTGAACAACGAAGAGTAGAGAGAAGAAAATAACAAAACCAGTCTACCTATCACTCAGCTTTAATAATTATCAAGATTCTGCCAATATTATTTCATCTAAACCTTCATATTTTGAAACAAGATAGATGTTTACTTTTCTGACCCATAAACATAGTCATATGGTTTCTAGGACAAGTCTCAGCTTTATTGATGACCTATGTGCATTGCAGACGCTCCACATACATATAAAGCTCTCTGTCACTTTTATGTCTGTCGTCTTCTTATTATTTAGCTAGCAGACATCCACTCCAGCTGCAATGATCTTTCCGGCAACCTTGCTGCCTTGAGTGGCCGTGTGACTAAGTTACTCTCGCTGGGGTCCGAGCAAGATGTGGGTGATCTTGTCTTGCTCCTAAAAGACCTGGGCGTGTGTCCCCTCATCTTTTCTCTTTGTCGTGGACCAAGGAGCAGATTTTGTGCTGGCTCTGGACTTGGCCATGGGGCTGCCCCTGAAAGACACAGACACAGTTTACTGGCTGAATGACACAGACCAAATCCCTTCATCTCTCTAATCCTAGTTTTCTTCACTTGTAAAATGGCGATCACAGTAACTCAATGTTTGACATCTTTTTTTAAAAATAAATTTATTTATTTATTTATGGCTGCACTGGGTCTTTGTTGCTGCTTGTGGGCTTTCTCTAGTTGCGGTAAGCGGGGGGCCACTCTTGGTTGCGGTGCGCGGACTTCTCTTGTTGCGGAGCAGGGGATCTAGGCACGTGGGCTCAGTAGTTGTGGCTCGTGGGCTCTAGAGCGCAGGCTCAGTAGTTGTGGTGCATGGGCTTAGTTGCTCCACGGCATGTGGGATCTTCCCGGACCAGGGCTCGAACCCGTGAACCCTGCATTGGCAGGTGGATTCTTAACTACTATGCCACCAGGGAAGCCCCCAGTGTTTGACATCTTTTAGAACTCAAAGTAGGTAGCCCGACAAGTGCCTGGAGGTAGCTGGCTCCTAAAAGGCAATGAGCATTTTACCCCCAGATTACTCCTAAATACCAGATGATAGACAAAAGCTACTTCAAATGTGGCATAAAGATTGGAACAATCAAAAATCTCACACCCTGAAAAAGCATCTCACTGGTGCTGAAAGGTTGGAATTCAAAGTTGTCTCACACATAAATCACGGCAGCCATTCTTAAGGATTAAGTAAATGCATTTTTTAGGGACAAAGAGTGTAGCATGTGTATTAAATAAATAGTGGAGGAAAGGGCTTAGCACATTTCTTCTGAAAGCAAATGAAAAGTCAGTCATCTCCATTCATGTTCATTTGGGTGTTTTCATGACAAATGAATATAACCATACAGTATTGTGTTCTAAAGAAAACTGTAATGGCCTCTTGTTTAAGTAAGAGTAATGTGCCCCATGATTATTAATCTATTTCATCAGACACAATAATTGGGCATTCGAGGACACATTCTTTAAACTTTATCTCCTTGTCTGTACTCCCCCTCCATACAAAGTTTCAGAAGAAACACTTGAACAGATAGTCAAGACTCCATTAAAACCCAAAGAAAAAAAGAAAGAGTAACTCTATTTCAGCATTCCCTAAACTCTAAGACAATGCTATTACCTGGAGGACAAAGTGATAAATCCAATCTGCTTTTCAATTACCACCCTTAAATAGCTGCATTATAAATAACCTCCTCTGACCAGTGGCACTAGAAGTGACTTAAATGATATTTACAACCACGTAGATTGGCTCATCTTTAAGAGAAGAGACATGGAACATGCACATAATACCTTCTTGTAAATATTTTTATTTTCTTAGGTGTTTTTTATATGTTATCTGAAGGGTTTCTTTTATCAGTAAGTAGCGAGATTAAGTAAATGCATACTAATATTCTTATTTTTAAAGACAATTTAGTGTAAAAGCATAAATTAGCCTACAAAATTCCTCAACTTTTAAGGGCTTATTCTATGTAATAGATCCACATTTACTGTGTCAACTATCACAAATTTAATCTTAAATATCATGATATTTTCTCAATACATTATTAGTTAAAAAGTGTTCTCTACTTTTGCCCATGTAACTTGCATCATAATGAACAAAAAAGAGCAGAACTGAGATTGGTCAACGGAATGAATGGTTAAAGTGAGAAATTATTTAATTTGCTAAAGTGGAATAAATGTGAAGGAAAAGAACTGTGTGTATCAAGAAAGCTTGTTGGATAAGATGGGTTATTTGGAGGAATCTTTTTACGTCCTATAAACAGCGCACATTACAGAACGCCTGTGAGTCCCAGGTGTTAGGGACACAGTGATGAATGACAAGAAATTTTCTAAAGAGCTTACATTTTAATGTATTTAAATGATCAATTAAAAGATTCGGCTGGTGAGGTGCTATAACACAGCCGTAAGGGTAGAGGGTTACATTAGGCTGAGGGATTAGGGAAATTGGTTCTGTGAGCAGATATCTGAGCCGCGTCCTGAATGATATGATACAGGCAGCTAAGAGAAGACGGAGGGAAAGTGCTCCGAGGCAGTTCCCGAGACAGGACCGAGCGTGGAAGGCTCCATGGATAACAGAACGGCCAGGTGGCTAGAACTCAGTGACGGAGGCGAAGAGTGACGTGACGTGGCCCTGAAGAGTCAGGCAGGCTCCAGACTCACGGAGACCATGGAAAGGATGACAGTTTTAAAAGGAAGATGATGAAGGGGAGAGCCGATCTCTCCTGAGAGTCAGCTCTGGGAAGGCCCTGGGCTGGGAGGCTTGCCAACTGTAAGACAGACACGCGGAGGCTTCTAACACAGAAGCAAGAAGCAAGTCTCACAAAGGTTAAGGAAGATGCCTAAGAACAAGTTTTTAAATCTCCCTGTTAGAAAATACATACAGCACAGGGGGAAAACAAACAAGAAGTTACAATCTGTTTGCAGGACATATATTAAGTTAACCTTAAAAATGCATTCCAATATACAGTGGGTGCAGACAAATACTGTTTGATTCCACTTATATGAGGTACCTAGAATAGTCAAATTCGCAGAGTCGGCTAGTACATTGGTAGATGCCAGGGGCCGGCGCGGGGCGGCGGGGTGGAGGGATGGAGGGAATGGGGAGTTCATGTTTAATGTGGACAGAGTTTCAGTTTAGGAAAGTGAAAAGTTCAGGAGATGGAGGCTGGTGAGGATTTCACGACAATGTGAACGTACTTAGTGCCACTGAGCTGTAGAGTTAAATATGGTTAAAATAGTACGCTTTATATTATGTGACTTTTACCACAATAAAAAAAGTTAAGAAAAAAGGTTCCTACACACTGAATATTTTCATTTCATGTGGTCTTCAGTGAGTAACAAAAAGCTTTCCTAGAGATGTCGGTTTCACAGACCTGGAATCTTAGGGCTGGTTCTTGGCCTGGGAAGAGTGCGGTGCCAACATTTACATCTTGTCACCTCCTGTTCTGGGGTCCAGGCTATCTCACTCTTGGGGCTGCAACTGTCCTTTTGTTCCCCCAGAGAAAGAATCCAACACTGCCTGGTGTGTGTGTGTGGCAGGAGTTAAATTAATAATGTGTGAACACGTGAACGAAGAAGACAAAGGAGGGCTGAGATGTGTACCACGCAGGAACCTAACTGGATGGACATTTTTTGAAATTAAATTGTTCTGATTATCAAAAAAAAAAATTCTAGTTTTATATAATGTAAATAATGAGTATGCAGCCTTCCACCCTCTGCAATTAAGCATGTTTTACAACCTTTTCCTTATCTTTTTGTCCTTGTTCCTTTGACTGAGATGCCCTGACTTGGA
Organism: Balaenoptera borealis; assembly: GCF_965194805.1. Classification (NCBI taxonomy): domain Eukaryota; kingdom Metazoa; phylum Chordata; class Mammalia; order Artiodactyla; family Balaenopteridae; genus Balaenoptera; species Balaenoptera borealis. The sequence goes on along the minus strand of NC_138875.1, from coordinate 1,783,994 downwards.
CCCTGGGCCTCCCCTGGGCGAGTTGCACGCTCTGGACTTCAGTTTGCTGTCTGTGGAAGAGGAGGAATGAGCGCCACTGACCTGAAAGGACACTCTGAGCCTCGTGGGAAACGTTACCGGGTTCACCTCAGCCCAGGGAGACCCACTCGGGTCTGGGATGTTTGTGTCTCTTCCACAGTTGGCAACAAACTGCGAGGAGCTATTTCTGTTATGGGAGAGTAGCTATGATCTTGCTCTCAGATGCTTTTCCATAACCAGCGATTAAGATGTGGTGACTAATGCGTTCACTAAGCACTTCTTAATGGATATTCTCTATGTGAGTTGACATGTTTGGTGCTCAGGGACCTATAAAGAAAAATGAGAAATAGTCATTGGTCCCAAGGACCTAGTGCTTCTTCTCTGGCAGCTGGGATCAGGCTGGAACTCGTTCAAACGCCAGAAAGTGAAGAAATGATCACTTGGGGTATTTCTCTCAACTCCATGAATCAAGCCCAAAGGACAACCTCACCTCTGCCTTTCAGAATGAAGTGGAGACTCCTTTCCTTCTAAATGTGAAGTTGAATAAGAATTTGGAAGGAAGGAACACTGAGGCACACGCATCGCAGTGGTAAATGCACAGGCGGAGCTGACTGTATGGGACGCGTGACAAAGGTAGCAGGGGTGCTTTTGTTTATAAAGATGGTTATTTTGCTCAGTCTCAGCACGGAGTTATCCTCTGGATATTGCCAAATCCTCGGGCAAACATAGAAATTTCCTTCTTGTGTTTTTTATGTTTGGGGTGATCAGGAGCCACCTTCAGGGAAAGAAATTGCATAACTGGCTTTGGATCCAGTATTGCTGGACCTTCAGATGATTTTGAAGGCGTCATTTATTTGACTTTAGAAGATCTCACTAAAATCTACCTTTTCTTAGATCTGTCTAGTTAGAAGCAATTCTTTCCTGCCTGAGATTTATCCAAACGCAATTTATGTTTTGCTCATGGAACTTCAAAAATTTTATGAAAGATGATAATCATTGTAAATTTTTATTTGTAGTTAAAAAATCAGAGAGTTTTATTAAGTTGGATTAATTAGGATTTGGGGCATCAATGCAAACCTGCTGCAGATGAAGGGCATGTGGATGGTCTCACAAAGTTCTCAGTGATTCTCTGTTTGATGAAGTGGTTGTAACTTTGCAGCATCTCTGGAAGGCTTATGGGCGCTGGGATCTGATGGCAGTTACCCCCTCGTCCAGTCGGGACCCTTCTCAGGAGGGAGGCACAGTAGGCCAGTTAATCACGATGGAGCAATTTATGTGAAACACCCAGAACCGGGGGAGGTCTAATCCCTGAAGGGAAACAGCCATAAGTAGGCATTTGTCCTAATAAATGAAAAAAGGAATTAACTGAAGGAGCCATCGCGACTGGAATTCTTGCCAAGGCCCAGCCCTTGGCATCTGAGGGCGGTCGATACGGAGCTTCGTAGAGGCTAGACCAGCATTGCTGAGGGCCAGGAGATTGCTCGCTCTGGGAAAGGCCTAGAAGAGTCATCTCCAGGCTCCAATACATCTCACTGAGCATAGACAGTGATACAAAAGGAAGACCAATTTGGAGAGTGGAGTATCAAATCATTTATGAGCTTAGTGATGAGATGGAGAAAACAGATAATCCCCAAGAGAGTGTGGATTTCAGATCCAGAATATAAGGTTATGCATTGGTAACCTCTTCGTCATGACAAAGTATGTGGCAGTAGAAATGGGAAGAAAAAACCCCAAAGTCTAGCCAGCCTGAGTAAGAAGAGAGAGCCAGTTAGTATTCAAAAAGAATCAAGAAAGCAAGGAGAGAATAACTGATGTTTCATATGAGAAAAAGGTGGTTAAGTTACTGGGAAAACTTAAGAGGCCTCATCTGTCTGTGTCTGTGCCGAGCTTAGGGGATATAATGAACCTGCAGATGTGCAGTTAATCGGACATCATCAAAGTGTTCCCAAGACTTCATAGCGTTAAGTCGGGGCAGTGGGTGATGCCTTAGAGCAGAGACGCGGCTTGTGAGGGCAGAATTTCTGCATCTGTGTAGGACCCAAGCCTCGGTGTGGATGCACAACCAGCAAGGGCTCAGAACAACAAAAGGGAGGAAGGTGTAAGCACTAGGCCTCAGGGTCCCCTGTGCCGGTGAACTAGACATGGCTCCGTCACCACTGGCCTACCGTCTCCTTCGTTTTCTAGACTTTGAGCTCAGGGCAAGGAGCTGCTTTATTTGGTCTGGCTCTCCTGCACCTGACACGGTGTCTGGCACCTAGCAGGTGCTTCAGTGAATCTTTTGTGGTTTCTGGACTCTATTTCCAATGTCTAAATAGTCTCAGTTTCAACACTTTGAAGAGGAAGAGAATGTCGCTAAAATTGCAGAAATTCTCAGCGAGGAAACATCAGCGAGGAAACACGTCCGTCACTGAGTGTCACAGGCCAGGACCAAGGCAGGTGGTGAGGACAGTTTCCGCAGTCCAGAGAGTAGCTTGAAACCTAATGCAGCTTTGGACAAAGAAGCGCTCACCTTAAGAAACGACTGGACCAAACGATCAGAGTTCTCGGGCAAACGCAGATTTGCAAAGGACATGCAGAAAATACAGAAATAAGTGCATAGACCAGAGGCAAAAGTATACAAAAATATACACGAAAGGGCAATGTCCCTAGTCTGAAGTTCTCGGGAGATGCTGGGAATGGACCCAGGCAGACCACCATGTCAGGAACATCAAAAAACCAGGAAAATCACCCTCTAAGTGGCCTCATTCCCTCTGTAGTGGTCACCACAGCAGAAGGGAGTTCATTCATGAAAACATCACACAAAAGGTTTTTAGAAACAACAAAAATTGTGTACAAGAGGCCAAATCCCTGCGTTTACATTCTCCAGTTGATTCACGCTTCATGGTTTCTGAGGAGTCGGGCAGAATCTGGTCATTAATTTTGCAGCCTCCTGTGAGGGGTCTTTGAAGGAAGACCCCAGCATCACTGGGAATCAACATCCTGGCCTCAAACCGGGTCCGGCCCCAGGGGCCCTGCTCACCACAGGCCTGTCAGGCCCCAGAGGTCCTTCCACATCCTCATCCTCTGCTTCCCCGTCTCCCTCCCCTTATGCTCAGCCTTCTTTCATCATGAATTTATCACAAATGGAATAAATGCTTGTTCTGTTTAAAAAAAAAAATCCAACAATAAAGAAACATAAACACAAAGCACAAAAGGAGCCAGAATGCCACTCATCAGGTAGAAGCACTGAATAATTTGTAGAGATTAATCCTTCTGTAATTTTCTATGTGTGCTCATAATCAATAGACATACTTAAATGGAATTGTATGGCGTGGCCTCTTTTGCAGCTTGCATTTCACCTGGGGTGCTCATTTCCTCACATCTGCTGTTCATCTACCTGCTGGCACAGTGCCTGGTCCCTGATAGACATTACATTATTGCAGTGGAGTGGGTGAACAGGGTAACGAGTGACACGCATGTGTTAATGGGTGTGGCCGAAAATGCTACATTTTCACTAAACCTCCTTCCTCTTGGTCACAGAGCTGGACCCTCGCCAGGGCCCCTGGGCTGGGGGACTGGACCACGTAACTCAGTTCTGGACGAGGGAACGTGCCCTTTCAGTCTGGCCCCGAGGCTGCTGGACCCTCTCATCACATCCTCTGCAGCCTCTCTTTCCTGACCTGCTGGATGCAAAGGATCCAGGGGAGGACTCGGGGTGACCCAGTGGGAGTGGGTCACTAGGGAAAGGAGCCTGGAGCGGCTGGGTGGAGGAGAAAGGGCTCTCGTTCTCCCCTTCCCACCAACTCCGTTGATGGGTTATGAACTAGAAATCGAGCTGTGTTGGGCTTAACCATTGAGAACTGGGAAACTATTTTTACATCACAGAGCCCATCCTGACTGATACATACACAGTTCTAATTGTTCTCCGGATATTTTCATCATTAGGCACACATCCTGCCCGAAGGAAGTGAAATGAACAATTGCCTTACACTGTTGCCAAAGCTGCACATTATTAAACTTTAAAAACGTGCCATCCTTGTAAAACCAGGGACCCTGCTGAGGCTTACTGTGGGCCTAGTGAGGGCTTCTTTCAAGCATCGTTCCACGTGTTTACCGGCCATTAGCAATTCTTCTGTGTGTTACTTGTTTGCATGTTCCAGGGCGGGGTCTGCCTGGGACGCTGGTGGGCTGGAGACGGAGGTCCCTGCACGCTGACTCTGCTGTCCCCCTCCGAGGACAGGCCCTTGCCGATGCTGAGCTGGGTTCATGGACCAGGAACGCAGCCCTTTGCACAGAAGTGGAGAGACTGTTAGAACAATCTTCCGGGTTGTCGGGAGAAGCTGAGAACACAGGGCAGGCATCTCTGTTCCGCAGGACCCTGCTGAGGACCCCGAGGAAGTGGCCGTGGCCGGTGGCAGCTTTGCCAGGTGGAGAACCAAAGGGCAGGAGAGAAGCCAGCCAGACGCGCGCTGCCCCTCGCTCGGACCCCGCGGGTCCTGCAGCTCAGCCGCAGATGCCAGGGCTCTCAGGTGAGTCTGTGCACATGTGCTTCATCCCACCTGGGCCTGATTGATTTTCCTGTTGGACGGTTCATCTCTGCTTACTGATCATCAATCATGTGCATCCAGTATATATAATAGAAATATATCTTCTATATCTCTGTAATATTTAATATGTTATAAATATATAAATAAAATAGAACAAATATTCTACAAATATGTAGTACATAAATATGATAAATACGTATTTCTTTGTTACCAATAGCCTTTGTCTGTCCTATATACTGAATGTAATTGCACATCTGTCACTTGTCTTTTGACTGTTTCTAGTGCAGACACTTGCATTTTTCTGTAAATGTATTACCGTTTTTCTTAGTGGAAAGCAAAGACGTTCTCTGTGGGTTAAGGCAACCATCAGTGAAGAAAGCCCGACCCGGGTCAGAAGTTCAGTTGTGAGGACCATGGTCTCCGCTGGAAGCGGATGCCGCCAGGCACTGAGAGAGGAAGGAGGAGGGGGGCGCTCGGCTGTGGGTCTGCAGCGGCTGCCAGGCTGGGACAGGACGCCCCTGCTGCTGTGACGTGTGGCCATCTGGTCACAAAGCCCCTCAGGCTTTGCGCGCTCTGCCCTGATCCTCTTTGCCCACAAGGCCCGCTATCTTCAGGGAGATTTTGCAGATATCTCTGTCCTCTGTGCTCACTCGGGGAGGAGGGTTGTCATAGGTCCCTTCCTCTGGGGCAGAAAGTTGTTTCCAACAGTTCCTGTTCCCCTACATTTTTAAGGCACTGCCCATCCCTGGACCTAGAGGAATTTTCCTATGCTCCCAACACCTCATGAAAACAAAAAGGAAAATGGCTCTGGCGAGGTGCTGTAGCTTCTTGGGAGAATGGTGAGCCGATGGTTTTAACCTCTGTGCCTTAAAGCCTCCTTGATCATCATTTTCGCACTTAAAATGTTCCTCCCTTCCACTGAGGAATTAGAAATGATGCCCCCAAAAAGACAGAGGGAGAGAGAGAGAGAGAAAGAGATGCGGTTTGTTCTAAGACAGCTGAGCTGAGGAAATCACAAAGATTTTGCAGCCACATGAGCTGTGTGAACGGGGAAACAGTGCCCACCTCGCAGGGATGTGGTGCAGTTAATGAACGCAGGTCCAGCCTCCTGAGAGGAGGCAGAAGCAGGTGCTCCGATATGGTAGCCCTAGAACCACTATGAGTGGTTCACCTGAAACAGTTCTTATCCTAGTTGTGGAATACAATTTAATTTGTGAAAATTACTGATGCTCAACTCCCTCAAATCCTGACGTATATTCCTGAAGCGTATGAATAGAAAAAAACAGAGAGATTGCCCTGATTAATAATATGCTCTGCTTCTGTCATTGGAGAAATGGCCGTGGTCAGACTTTCAAGTGCCTTCCAAGGGGTCTTGGAAACTCACACATATAAAAAAATGTTTCCATTGACTTTCTCTCCAAAACCATCTAGTGTAGCCTTCTTCATGGGTGTGTTCTTCCTTACAAGGGGTATTGGTTTTCAATTATTTTCTCTAACAAAGTTGAGAGGCTTTTACTGTGGCTTAATGTGTATTTGTATTAGGTTATTCAGGTGTGTTTAATCTCCCCCTTAAAGGAGCCTGGAGAGAATCTGCTCTGTTCCAACAAACACCATCTAACACTGAAGGTCTGGTACTCACGTGCTGGCCGGAAGTATAGGGGTGAGGTTTGAAGAGGAATCGGTCACAGGAGTATCCCTCGTCCGTTGTGTTTCTCCTCCCGGGTGGAGATGAGGGTCCAGGGCACGGTGGCTGGACAGGGTACACGGCCCTAAACGGAAGTTATCTAGATCTCGGCAATGCTCCTGCCACGTCCCCATACTTCATGGAGGGACCAGGGGTCATCTTGTTCTTCCCTTTGCCTCACCCCACGCTATTTAATCCACCAGCAATTTCTAACAACCTTGTCCCCCAAATATGCACCAGCCACTGAGGTGTCTCCATTCCTCCTCCTCCCCCCTAGTTCAAGCCCCCGTCTCCACGGGTCCAAACCATGCTGAGCTCTGCCTGCAACCATGAGCCGGGCAATCACGTCTCCGCTCAGCGACCAGGTCCCTTTTACAGCAAAACCCTTCATTTGCGCACTTGGACATTCCCGGAGACCCAAGCACTTTCCACCACTTTTAGAACAAACTCCAAACAACTCCAGAGCTTGAAGTCCCCGAGATGCGGCCCCTTCCCCGCTTCCTGACGTCATCGTGGACCACCCACCCGCTTCCTCACTGACTCAGCCGCTCCGCTCCGGCTCTCGTTTTCCCAAACACACCCGAGCTCTTGCCCGGTCCCACTGGTGACGCTTGTCTCCCCTGCCCAGGGCTCTGAGAGGGCCCTTTGCCTCCTTCCTGCTTCAACATCAATGGTTTTGTGCCATCTTTTCTTCTCAGGGGGAGGGCACTGACCACACAATGTAAAATAACCCACCCATCACTGACCCATCACCCTGTTCACCTTCACAATATCTGAAGCTCTGGTGCTCACGTATCAACTTGTGTTGCTATTTCCTGTTTATTTGTTTATTGTCATTCTTCATTCCCCCCAATGGTTCCCGAGGTCACCATAGGGAAGTGCCTCTCCAGTTTAAAGCTTCTGTCTCAGCACTTTGCAGTGTATTAAACACCTAACACCAATTAATAAATACATGATATGTAAATGAATAATCACTCAACCTTGTCAGCCAGGGGGATTGCTTTCTTTGGGCAAGTTCAGATATTTTCAGGAATATATTATAATTGGGCTGAGAAATATTATATCATTTCAATACAATGAATAAGTAGGTGATATGCTCACTTACTCTGTATTTATTTTGTATGGGCCAGAGTGGTAACCGTTCAAAATAGATTAGTAGCTTGTAGCCAGTGATGAAAGGAGATTCTTTCTGTCATTGGCAGGATTCTTGAGAAGAAAATCAATCCCAAGTCATTTGTGTTTTAATTGTATTGGTGGCAGTATTTTCTCCACCTTCTACCTCTCTGAAATACACCATGTGCCCTGCATGGGAAGGTACCTAAGCATTAGCAAAACTATTTAGATCAGAGCAGGGAGACAGCTAAGTTTTCCCGAACTTCACTGGGAAAGGCTTCATGTCTTCTGAAAAAGGTACATGTTGCAGAGTTATGAAAACAACGAGTCTTCTTGAGATTTTACCGGTCGTGTGTGATAGCAAAAGGAGTGGACAGGAGAACGTTCTGAGAAAGAAAATCGCATGGCTGTTTCCATGGGAACTGACAGAGGTGCATTCTTGAATTCTTCTGGAGAATAGCAATTGTAAGTAAACTGCCAATCTCCCAAGTTTACTTGAAGGTCATTTCTATAAGTCCCCAGTGAACGGCCCATGAGAGTCTGGCTCTCTGCATTGGCTGTGTCAATGGTGATCAATATCCACTGTGAGGGAGCCTGACGGGTGAGACCATCACTCGATAAGTTTTCAGAGGGAGACGCAATCCAAACCGGAGGGTGGAATTTTAAACCGATTAATGATTAAATATTTACTGGACTTTGTGTCCAACGGATCGACAAAAAATGTGAAAGAATAAGCTCTTCCCTGAATATATTACCTTTGCAGATGACAAGATTTTTAATGCACTTTCTATGTTGGAACTTATTTATTTTAATTAAAAAAAGAACAGAATAAAATTCTGCTTGAGAGTGGTAGAATGTAATGTTGCTAAACATTCATGTATCTTACTGAGAGAATTCTATGCACTCACCTGGTACTTTAATTAGATCTTTAATATGTAGTTATAATAATTTATTCTCAGACTTTTTGATTTCTGTCACAATTCACTATATATAGGTATATATGCATTTACATACCTCATAATAAACTGTGACACACACTGACCATATTGCACTGAAAAAAGAGAAAATTCCTGCACTCATGGGATAAACTTGAGTGGTTATATTTAATTAGTTATTTTTCTTATATCTATCTTCCTCTTTATTCCAAAGAACTCTATTTCTTTTCCATTCAAAAATGCCACATCTTGTCATTGTTCTCTCATTTTCCATAGAAAAGACAATTATTTACTCTCTGAATATTATAAGACAATACATTTTTGGCAGGTGAACAGTTATAATGGAAAAATAAACTCAGCCAAATATCAGAATATCTATATTATTTTCTATTATTGTTCTATGCCTTCTCTCACACAAACTTACAAGGTAAATCACTAAATGTAATTGTCATCATCTTTACAATGAGAAAAACTATCTCATGCTCTTTCTTAAAAGATGGTTGGGAGTTTCAGTAAGATGCTCTATGGCGTTACCTTGGGAACTGTAATGATGTTCACTTGCATCCTCATAACACACACAGTTATACTGGCTCCTTCTCCCTAAAGAGCCAGCACGGACTGTACCCAAAGCCTCAGAATCGATGAAAACAGCACAAGTTCCTGTGTGACCTCTGTGGGCCAATATCACTGGAGCTTCCCATTTGAAATGACATTTGGCAAGCCCCCCAGGGCAGCTGGACAAGGTCTTATTTGAAGATGTATTCCTCCGATTATGTTTAGCTTTTCTCCCCACCTCCATCTATGTAGGCTCTGGGGTCCTTGCCGCAGGTAAATATGAGGCAGGTTGCAAAACAGAAATAGCAAGGTTTTTGGTATTTGTTCTCCAAAAACTTGCATCTAGATGAAGGAGATTAAAAAGCATCGCTAAATTCCCTGGTCAGAAGCGTGAGGGAGATGAGGGTCTCACTGAGACTGTGAATGAACAACGTGATGTTTACTGCCAGCATGGCCAACGGTGGCACTTGAGTGAGAAAAACTTGACTTATAATAAATATTCATTGCATACTACTAAGCAATAAACATGAACAAATTATTGATGGTCTCAATAATCTGGATCAACCTCCAGGGAATTACACTGCGTGAAAAAAGCCAACCACAAAAGTTAACACACTGTGTGATTCCATTCACATAACATCTTAAAATGACCAACTTATAGATATGGGAACACATTTGTGGTTTCCAGAGATTCTAGAAGGGGCAAGGGTGGGAGAAAAGTAGGAACGGCTATAAAAGGGCATCCTTGTGTGGATGGAAGTGTTCTGGATCTTGCCTGAACCAGTGTCAATATTCTGGTTGTGATATTGACTGCAGTTTTGTAAGACATTACCGGTACGTGGTGGCTGTGGGTTCCCCCTATAGTATTTCTTACAACTGCATGTGAATCTGCAATAATCTAAAAATAAAAATTTTTAAAAATATTTCTTGCACAATTTACGTTCATACCCACAATATAGCTTTTTGATAACTCTTTCTGCAGATGTAATAAAAATAGCAAAACTCATAACAGCTTATTGAGTCAACTAATACCTTGTCATAACTTCCTTTTATCCATTCCTGTTGTAGGCAGAATTCTAGAATGTTCCCCCAAGTTTTCCTCCCCATGCATGGTGTACACATCCTGCCTACAGCTGCTGTGGCTGGGACCATGCACGGATGTTATTCCCGTGTTCAAGGCACACTTGGCTGTAAAATGAGGAGATGACCTGGGTGGTCATCTAGTCATAGGAGCCTCTTGGGAGAAGAGTTTTCTCTGGCTGGTAGCAGAAGGGGAAGCCAGAGATGCATAGTGTGGGACGGATCCGTGTGCTGGGCTTGAAGACGGAGGAGCCGGGTGGCAAGGGGTATGGGAGCCCCTTCTCCCCGACAGCCAGCCAGCCAGGAAATGGGGACGTTAGTCCTACAACCATAAAGAATGATTCGCGCAACAACAGCAAGAAGTTTAGGAGGGGATTGCAGCTACGGATGAGACACAGCCCTGGCTGACTCTTCTCTCTCAACCTTGCAATGCTCTGCTCTGAGAACCCCCCTGGATGTATGTCCCACTGAACTCTGAGCTCATTAATGCTGTTGTTGCAAAGTGCTTAGTGGGTGATAATTTGTTACAGAGCAAAAGGAAACTAATGCAATCCCATTGCACACTGCAACTCCCTAAAACCACCAGGAGGAAGGCGCGCAAAGGTGCCTGGACGTTCTCTGACTGTTGGGGATCCTGATCCCCTTGGGCAAAACTCTGCTGCAGAGCAGAAAGGGTATTGAGTTTGGGGGATTTGATTCTTTACAGATATAGTTCATAACTCCAAAGTGGCAAAGACCAGGGAGTGGGAAGCAGAGACTCTTCTGGGTTTAGAAGAGTTGCCCTCAAAGACACTAGGGAATGCAATGTGGGTTTCATTGAAGAGCATCTCAAGTCTACAGGCTGCCAGCGATGGGTAGAAACACCATATCTTGGTGGCTAGTATGCGAAGGGTTGGACAAAGCACCAAGCAGAGAGCTCCTCACCTGCTAAGCTCTTTGTTCAATTAAGAGCAAACTGAAGAAAAGCCTATTCGATCTATCTTAGGCTGGAAAGACAAGTTAACACCACCCTAAGGGCTCAGAATAAAACTGGGACAGGAGATGATTGACTGGAGTCACCAACCCTCTGTCAGTCAAACGAATCACGATAAGGCACAGCCAATGGGAAGCAGGAGGCTGAGAGGGAAACCAGGAGGCAGGACCAGAGACGGTTCAGGGAGATGAAATAAGACTGCAAGTGTCAGTTGAAGATGTGGGGCTCATTTTCATGAGATTAACCGTAATTAAAATCTGTAATCATTAAAAGAGTGCAGTATTGATGCAAACATCGTTCAATGGAGCCAATTAGAGAACCAGAAATTAACTTCAGAATATAGAAGAATTTAGTGCATTTTTAAGGAGACATAGACATGAAAAATAGAATATTACCTTTTAAAGACTGGGTATGATTTATATATGGATAAGGTTGGATTCTCACTTTCACAGAAACACTGTAAGAACATGGATCAGCCATGAATATGGGTTAATCTTACAGCTTCAACAATTATAAACTTTTCGGCAAACTTGTTTATCTAGCCTCTCACTTGTGTGCTGTGTTTTTTACCAGCAAACCCCTCATGTAATTTTCACCCTTAAATACTTCTCCAAAGTGCATCTCCAACTGATAAGAACTTTTAAAGTTGAACAACCCACCATCCTTTTACCTAACAAAATAAAATAAGCAAATCTTTTATACTGAGATACTGGAGAGCCATTTAAAAATGCTTTCTAGTAACAATACAAAATATTCATGATTTGTTAAATAAAAACATACAATTAATTTACTCTTTTATCTCAGAATCACAATATCATTAAGATATGCACATATTTGCACAGAAAAAAAAAAGGATTGGAAGAAAATGAAAATGTTAGTAATGGTTATTAATTGGGAGTGAAATTTCTGGCCATGTAGTTTTCTTCTTTATGCCTTTCCAAATTTTCTAAGTTCTCTGAAATAAGCATATACTTACTTTATTATCAAAAATATTATTCATAAAAAGGACTTTTCTATAGCTTCAAATATTCCATTCACAACAGAACATTATCATCGTCACAGACAGGCATTTAAAAGTATTTCGTAATTGACATGAATATCCCTATATTACCCTGAATTTCTATAATATGCTTTAGACACTTACTGGGTTAACCTTTTTAAAAAAATTTTTGTGGTGCATTTGCCGGCAAGGTTCTGCACCTGCCATCAGCGTGTGAGAGACGTTAAGACTTTTACCCCACATCAAACTACATTAATTTAGTCTTTGCTTAGTGACATGTCTGCAAGCGCAGCTGGCTCAGTGTCATTTAAAAAGTAAATGAAGAGAAAACAAGAGAAGGATTCACATCTGCTCTAGGGCTGTTTAGAAGGAAAGAGATGATTAATCAGAACTTTCCATGGAGCGAATTTACTGGAAATAATAATGAAAACAAACTAGCCAGGGGAGGCACCTTTCAGCACCAATGTAACACTCCCTGAGAAACTGCTTGCCAGAGGAAATTGACATGTTTACTGGGCGCGTGTGTCTAGTCCTCCTGTAACTCGCTGTGAAGTTACCACCGACACCAGGCATCAAGCGGGTCATTTCGGAGAGCCTCACGCACACGCTTTCAATCGATTCAGATTTGTAGATTTTGTTTAGTCTGCAAACATCTGTACCTGACTTTGCTTCCAGCTTGGTGATTTTCCCCTCACCACTGAAAATCTGTCTTTAATTCTGAAAAAGCATCACTGCTGTTCTCCTGATAACATTTATTCCTACTCAATTTGGTTTATGGGACAGAACAAATAAAATTTTAACTCCTAATAAAAAGGTAAGAGAGTACAATCACAGAAAACTTCCAACTCTGCATAAAGCTCTAGCAGGCAGGACTGAAATATTTAAGTGATCTGGGTTGTCTTTCAAATAGTTCAACATAGCATTTTGTGATATGATTATTTCTTAAACCCTTAATTATATCTTGGGTGGTTTTTTATTCAGATCTCAAAGAAAGCCTTATGAAGATAATTTAATCTATAAATTTTAGAATGTAATTTCCAATGATGCTGGACACACAAATTAACGCTCCTAAACACTCCAGGGAAGTAGGTTACTTTTGTCCATTTTATCAGCTTTGGATCATAATTGGAAAATATAAGGAAACGGTACACATTTTTTAGTCTATTAAAGTTGTTTAGAAATGATTTTGATCTTATTCATCCCCAAGTGTATGGGGTGACTGAAGTTTTGATGTTGTCCTCCACATATAAGTGGGTTCTGGTGCTTGGAACGTCCCCCAAACACATACAGTAAACTCAGATTTTAGTGTCAAGTCACTTCCGCCTTTTGCTTGTTCAGCATTCTCTTACACCGTGCATTCCACTCTCTGCTGGAGTCCGGGTCCGAGGCAGAATAGAAACTGGAGGCTGAGGTTGGCACGTGGCACCCGTGGGACTGACACTGATGGAACCCTTGTTGTTGATGTGGGTGTGAGGGTGCCGGGTGGGGTGAACTTGAAGGGCTGGAAGCTGAGACACTTGAGTTTCGAGTATGCATTCGTTTCAATGTGCCAACACTAATATTCTCCATTTAACGCTGGTAACTAGACACTGATTGACGTGAACACAGAGTTTCAACCTGCCCTCTATTTCCAAAGTATCAACACTGCAGAGTTTCGCTACCTTTTGAAGGGAAACCGAACATTTCTAAAGCATTAGACATGGTGATATTTGTTTTTTCTCATCAAAAGTTTTAATTCTTTCCTAAATGAAGAATGTTTTGAGATGATTAGCACAAAAATGGATAAGCAACTTGACAAGGGGAAGAATAATACCAGGAAGAAAATGATATTCAAACTCATTACTTTCACGGCACAGAATCCTGCAAATCCCCCATTCATTTCCCCAAGCTACAGATCTGATGACGCATCCCAATGTGAATATATTCTCGAACCAATACAAGGAGCTCGAATGCACGTTCTTCCATTCTCCACACAAGGATGAGGCTTCTCTGCTAGGTGTATTAGCTCCTTTGTGACCTTTGTGACCTTAGGCAAATTGCATTTTTTTTTCTATCGTAGATTTCTCATCCGTAAAATGATAATGCTGTGTTCCCTCACATCTACACACAAATGACTGTCTGAATGGCTCGAAGGCACCATTACACTAAGCAGCACCAAATACTAAAAAGAAACAGGCAACCATTCAAAACAAAAATAAAACAACAACTTCAAGTCTCACCCGCAGTTGAGCTTTGAAAGGGTTTCTGACTTCTGTCACTTCCTTCCCAAACCATCACGCTGACAGAGTCAGTGGGAAAATGTGAGGAGGAGATGTAATGTCCAGTTTCTCTTCTGTCTTTCAGGTGTGGGCTGGGCCTCCGTGCGGGGCAACACCCACCTGAGTGGCCAGTTCTCCTGCCCTCCCAGGGCTGCTCTGGACCCCCGGGGCCAGGACCCAACTCCTTCCCTTTTGGTGTCAACTAGCTAAGCTAGCTCTCTGTGAAAATACCTGCCTATTTGTAGAACGTGTTTCTTTATAAAGGCCACCAACGTCTTCACCTTCATGACCACATACAGGGACATAACCGCGGAGAGGATGTAACTGAGAAAGTGCAGCGTGCCTGTCTCCTGCCGTGTCTTCTGTCCCATTGTGGAAGGGAAGTAAACACAGAAACCTCAGTGATGCAAAAACAGCCGACGGAGGAGAAGCCCCGTGGGTGTCCAGGTTTCTTCTCAGGAAACCACTCTTGTCCTCACACACTTCCGTGACCTCCGATGTTGCCACAGTTCATGACCGATCAGGGGCCCACACCCATTTCCCAGGCGTCAGGGCGGGTCTGTCCCCAGCCCTCACCTCTGCCTCGTTGTCTGGTCCGCAGCAACCCTTTAAACATAGGAGCTGCCCCACTGTCGTCAGAAACTCACCTCCTCTCTCTAATTGCCTATTTCTTTCTTTCTAATAGTTTCTAATATAAGGTAGTTCATTTCACATGTTAACTACCCATTTATCTCTTTACGATGTCTGTTCTCAAACTTGGGTCCCACTTAGGAAACACTTGGGGAACTTTTGGAAAAGGATGCTTGGCCCCAACTTGACCAACTGGTCAGCCCAGGGGTGGAGCCCGGTGGTCTTGGGGGTGGAGCCCGGTGGTCTGGGGGGTGGAGCCTGGTGGCTTGGGGGTGGAGCCCAGTGGTCTGGGGGGTGGAGCCTGGTGGCCTGGGGGTGGAGCCTTGTGGTCTGGGGGGTGGAGCCCAGTGGTCTGGGGGGTGGAGCCCAGTGGTCTGGGGGGTGGAGCCCAGTGGTCTGGGGGTGGAGCCTGGTGGTCTGGGGGGTGGAGCCCAGTGGTCTGGGGGGTGGAGCCCAGTGGTCTGGGGGTGGAGCCTGGTGGTCTGGGGGGGGTGGAGCCCAGTGGTCTGGGGGGTGGAGCCCAGTGGTCTGGGGGGTGGAGCCCGGTGGCTTGGGGGTGGAGCCTGGTGGCCTGGGGGTGGAACCTGGTGGTCTGGGGGGTGGAGCCTGGTGGTCTGGGGGGTGGAGCCCAGTGGACTGTGCTGGGAAAAGCTCCCTGGATGATCCTCAGGCCCGTGAGGATTAGTGACCATACCTTCTAGCACCGCTTTACAAAGTGTGCAGCCTTGCGAGTCATGTGTATCAGATTCACCAGGAGAGCTCATTAAGAATGTCAGTTCCAAGGTCACATCCAGGACAGTCTGCATGATGACAGGTACCCCAAGTGAAGCTGACCAAGCCCGTTTCAGGCGTCGGTAGAGTCTTAGTCTGGGCAGTGCTGTGTTCTCGCCCAGGTTTGAGTCCTCTGCTGACCCTCGTTCTGTATGATCTCCTGGAAATCTCTGTCTGCCAGGGCCAGAGCACACCGAGCCACTGTGACCGTCTCTAGGCCTGGGGCAAAGGCACGGTTCCCCAGAAGCCGCAGGGGGTCGAGGGTCCCCGGTCTCAACTAATTCCCTCCCAGCTGCCCAGAAGGGTGCTCAGGGCTCAGCGCTCAGAGGACGGCAGGCCATTTCGCTCCCGCTAACTGTGTCCCGGGAACCTTCTGTTGAAAACACCTTCTTTGGCTGAGTCTATCTAAATTCCTGCTGTGTAAGAGCACGTTTCCAGTGTGGGCGGTTTTTGAGTTAGGAAGTGTGCACCATCAGAGGCAGGTAGCCTCACATTCACTTTATCTTCTCAGGACCCAGTACCTGAATTGTAATCCCATCTCTACCGTTGACCATACAGCACTTAGAACAAACCTGGTGCATAATCAACACCTAACTGCAAATTATAATCCTTGTCATTAACATCAGAACAGGAAAAACGAAGTCCCCGAATACTGGGTAGCGACCTCTTCTGAACACCGAGACTTGGAGACTAATCAGAAGCTCCCATGAAGCCTTCCACGTCATGGATTCGTTTCAGTGGTGTGGATGTGTGTCTTTTTAGCTCTGAGTGACCCTGGGTTGTTTTCCTCCACTGTGATTGGTCTCCCATTCTTATTCCAGTGCCTCCTGCAAATAAGATTGTCTCTACATGTTCATAAGCTCAGGAGGTCAGGTGGCCCTGGTGGACCAAAGCACATCGTCTGCCGACTGAAGACCAAGGTCTCTGAGTGACTCAAAGTTCTGTTGGTTCTGAGTCAACTCTTCTTTGTTAACCAATGACCTAGCTTGGCTAGTTGGAAAGATCTAGTGAGAATTCTACGTTTCTTTTATATATATATTTTTTAAACCTGACTAAAGATTAAAGGTTGATCGACAGAGACATAAGCTGCAAGCCTCGTGGCCTCTAAGCTTCAAGTCACCCTGGCCTAAGACCTGAGAATTCAGCCTCCTTGGCTTCCTGCCCTGGTCTGCTTCGGCGAGACCCGCAAAGCTGGGTTTCCCCATCTGCCCCTGCACACCCGCTCCCAAATCTAGGAGCACTTCCTTCATACCTCTTTCCGTTGTGCTCTGTGGCGCCCCATTCCATGGTAAACAAACTCTCTAGTTACTTAAGAGGAATGCCAGCAAAACAGAGGAGTGTACAAGTGCAATTGCTTATGTGGATAGGTAATGTGATTTCATGCAGACATTCATGGTAAATATTGCAAAGTTAGGAGATTAGTGGGTTTTAATCATTTAATTTGTTCCCAGATAATGGAAAATGAAGAAATAACAAACAACCATGTAGTCTGACTGGTGGCTTCTCTATAATTTATTGCTAAATAATTACGTTAGGAAAATTAACTGCAGTATAAATAATATTGAAGCTTTCTGGGAAAAGGCAGCTTCAGTTCAGATCTGACCACAAGCATGAGTGGCAACCTTTGCTCCAAAACTGTATGAAACTGCTGCCACCTGGTGGCTCAGGACACTTACAAAAGGCACTTTTAGGTTTTACTGAGCTTCCAGAAAAATCTAATCCCACTCCCAAACCATGTGGCCTTAATGTATTTTTCCAAGAATGTGAACATACAATGTGTCAGAAACTATCTTAAAAATCACACCTATATTGACTATACCTGCAATTTATTGATGATTGAGAAGGTACTTAGTATGTTTCTGTGGACTTCCAATTGTCATTATGAAAACCTATCATCACAAAACAGGGTGAAACGTATTGTAAGAAAGTGACATTTGAAATATTTTTGATTAAATATAATCAGGTATATGCATCACATTGATAGGCAATTTTTCCATTTTAATCAATTCTTTAATTTTTGAATTTGTTACAACGCAATGAAAATTTGAAAATATTTTCTTTTTTTCTTTGTCCTAGAAAATAAAAAATTCTTTATATTCTTTCATTGGCAAAAAAAAAAAAAAAAAAGAAAGTGACATTTGATGTAATGTATTGAAATATCTTTAATATAAAGTATTGTGCTTATTGAGTGCTTAATACGTTTTAAACATTCTGGTTACACACTGTAAAGCATAAAAGGACTCATCAGACACAGTGCATTTCCTTGTTTAGAAATGAGAGATAAGAGGAGTCAGGGGACATTAGGGTGCGTCTCAAGACAGAGCTGCTCAGGTGGGGCCCCCAGGAACCAGGATGGGCCCTCGGCCGCAGAAGCAGGAACAGGCGAGTCAGAGCTCAGGAGGACGGCGGTGCTGGAGCTGGGCCTTGATGCTTGGAGCCGAGGGCCGGGCCGTCAGGAGAGGATGCCCAGGGGATAGACGCCATGAGAACAGTCATGAAGATTGGAGGGTTAGGGCGTAAAGAGGGGCTCAACACCGGGTGCATGTGGGGAAGTCGCTGGGAGTAAAACTGGAAGGGCAGGTTGGGGCAACACAGAGAGGAGCTCGAGAAGCCACTCCAGGAGTTCAGGCCACCGGAAGCTTCCAAGGTGAGACTGGGCTTCATTTGGATGCTCGATTCACAAGCCGAGCATCCTGGGTGAGACAGCCCTGTTCAGTTGGGAAGATTTTCCACGAGCGAGGCGACGCTCCAGGCGGGAGAAAGCAGAAGAAATAAGAGCCCTTCCCTGCCCTCTGAGGCGCACCCTCTCCGGGCACAGCTGTACTCACTCACAGGGGCACCGGCGGGCGCTGGAACACGGCAGGGAGCAAACGACTCCCTGGGGATGCTGGCGACACTTGATAAGGGACGGGAGTTGGACACGATTGTGGAAAATGAGAAGAAGTATTTCAGGCACAGAGGCCAGGAGAAGGCGCTCCAGACAGGGCCCAAGGCTCTGATAAGACCCCGGAGTCCTCAACCGTGAGCCATGCAAGCGATCCTTGTTTTCTGAGCTTTCTCTGAGTGCTGCCCCAAACCACCCGACGCCAGCCCCAGTCCTGTGAAGAGCCCCCGTGACACCCTCACTGGGGCCCCTCATGGTTCTCAAGGTGCACTCGCCCCTTGTGGCAGTAAACCAATGACCTCAGCTTGTTAACAGCCGGTGCGGTGGTCTGGTGGTCATTACACGTGAGAGCAGGGGAGGGACCCAGACCTGCAACCCCTGCAAAATCCCAGAGTTTCAGCAGCAAGTAAAACCACTGGATTAAACTTGGTGGGTATGAATATGCTTAGGAGGAACAGGAGGAAGTAAGAGAGTTTGGAAAGTGTAGTGGCCAACAGCACGGATTGCTGCTGATGACAGAGATGAAGGCAGAAAAACACAAGACGAATGTGCCTGGATGAATGACCCAGCCGCCCACTGGCCACCATTTTTGTCTGTATTTATTCTCTCTCCGACGCCAGCCTTAACTGTCGATCATTCTCAGATTCGTATCTGGTAGCGACCTCTTCTCAGAGCTACAAAAATGTGCATGTTGCACTATCTCGATGACGTTTCCACTTCCAAGACTCAAAACAACCCTTCGACTCAATACCTCTGCAGCTGAATTCCCCATCTTTCCACTTTATCTCCGTGACCAGCGCATCCGTCTGGACGGTTAGGAAACACCCTTGAAACCTGCCCCGTCTCTACCCTCACACCCGGTCAGCCCCGATTTAGGCTAATTTTGCCTCCAACCGTTCAGGAGGGCTGCTCCAACCTGCCCTTCTCCTCGCTGCACTCCTGATAGGTATGCGTTGTGACCTATCAGCTTCCTTAGCAGAACTCAGAGGCTGCCCCACCTTTCTTCCTACTCCCCTCCAATCTGTTTTGCATTCTGCTGCCCTAGTGATCTTTATAAAATGAAATCGAATCAACTGCGTATCAGCCAGCATCCACTGCAGGGAACATCAACATCGAAGCTGAAAAAAGCTTAATATAGAGATTAAGCACTTTCAAGATTGTTGCAAGACCACGAAAGCGGATGTTAGGGCCACCCCACTGCAGCTGTGACCCAGACGTCTGAGAGCAGCTGCCGCCTCACGGACCAAAATCAGGTCCCCAGAGCTGAGAGCTGCATCAGGAGCTCACCTCCCCTACCCACACTCATGCATCACCTGGACACCTGGCTACAGGTGAGACTAGGAAATGTGACTTCCTGGTTCTCCATGCAGAGGAGAGCGTGGAAGGGAGAGACGAGGATGGTGATCATTGCCAGACGTGACCCAGCACAAACTATTTGCTGCTCAGAATAACTCCTGACTTCCTAGTAAAGAATAGGACTGTCTGGGGACATTTTGGGGACATTGACCAGCATGCTTTCCTTGGTCTGGGTGTCTGCCTATGACATGGCTCACCTGGGCTCTGGTGCCTCAGGCACATGCCTTGTGCTTCTCTCTGTGTCCCATTCCCGGTGACCTTCTTGCCCTGGGGCTGCTTCCAGAGCAGGTCTCTGGGGACACGCTTCCTTCAGGTCCGGGGGAAGAGGGTCCTGGGCTGCTCCACCCAGACTGGGCTGGGCGTTTCCCCATGTGGTGTGAGATGTGTTCCTCTGCCCCGGAACATCACCACCGTTGTCACTTTACATTGCACTTAATTGTTTCACTTCTTTCTCCCACTTAGTGAGAGGACGAGGGGAGGGAGGCAGCCTAGAGAACGCAGGCAAAGCTTTCCCGGTAGGAGAGGACATCGTGTAACAGGGAAAATAAGAGCCGTCCTTTGTGATGAGGCGAAGGTGGGCGCTGGGCAGGGGGATGAGACTGAAGAAGCAGCTGGGCTGATCCTGGAGCATCATGTGCTCAGTGCCATGATACGTGGACCAAATGGCGAGAACACTGGGGAGTCCTAATGAAAACAGTAGGAAAACTTTGAAGTATTTGAACTGGGAGATGGCAAATTTAGGTGAGAAAAAGAATTCCAGCCACATAAATGAAGATAAATAAAGTGGGGCACCATCAGTGGCTGGGCCATCAATTGACGCTTTTTTTTGACAACCCAGAGGAGAATTATGAGACAAACTTAAGACAGTGGCAGGGGAGGCAGGGGAGGGAGAAGGTGGGACAGTTTGGAAAGAATTTGGGGAAATAAAATAGGACTGAGTGACTGTAGAAAGTGAGGGAGATAGAGAGAAGTGAGCTAAAGGTCAGTTTCCTCTTTCCGTGACTAATACTTGATAACGCAGTTGAGTGGCAGCTGGAACACGGAAACAGAAGCATGTTGGGGAAAAACGTGGGGATGACATGCAAACTCCTCGGTGGATCTCTGGAAAACAAGTTTAGTCTGCATCACCTCTACCTTGACCAGACTTCCAACAAGAGCTGCTAGTTATCGGGCACTTGGTGGCCAACATTCCTTAGCTCGTTCAATTTTTTATTATTTTTATTTTTTAAATAATTTTTTAAAAATTTAAATAATAATTATACTCCAATAAAGATATGGGAGTATAATTTATTGGAGTATAATTGCTTTACAATGGTGTGTTAGTTTCTGCTTTATAACAAAGTGAATCAGTTATACATATACATATGTTCCCATATCTCTTCCCTCTTGCGTCTTCCTCCCTCCCACCCTCCCTATCCCACCCCTCTAGGTGGTCACACAGCACCGAGCTGATCTCCCTGTGCTATGCGGCTGCTTCCCACTAGCTTATCTATTTTACATTTGGTAGTGTGTATATGTCCATGCCACTCTCTCACTTTGTCACAGCTTACCCTTCCCCCTCCCCATATCCTCAAGTCCATTCTCTAGTAGATTTGTGTCTTTATTCCCATCTTGCCGCTAGGTTCTTCATGACCATTTTTTTCCCCTTAGATTCCATATATATGTGTTAGCATACTGTATTTGTTTTTCTCTTTCTGACTTACTTCACTCTGTATGACAGACTCTAGGTCCATCCACCTCACTTAGCTCGTTCAATTGATGTGAGTGTTGAAAAAAATTTCGTTCTAGAAACTCATGGCAAAATATTTCTGAAATCCAATATACTTAAATCTTACTTCCAACAATAACAATAATATCAGATTTCCCCTGTGTTTCAGACAGCAGAGGATAGGGTAGGGAGGAGAGGAAATGCTTTCATTAATGCGTTTCTGAGACACTCCAGCAGGACCTCAGATTAACATGGAGAGGGAAGTGGCTGGAGGCATATAGATGAAGCAGGTCAGGCTGTGAGTTGCTGACTGCTGAAGCTGGGTAAAGGGTCCATGGCATTTGGGTCTACTTTTGCATAGATTGGAAATTTCCCATGACAATGGGTTAAAAATAAAGGCTTGAAAAAAAAAGTAGGGCAAAACTTTTGGCAGGAAATTCAAACATTTGTTAAATAATTTTAAAGGGTCAGAATATGTACTAGCCAGTGATGTAGGAGAGGTGCTTTATGTGTGCTCAGTGCCATTAATATCCTTTACCTTAAAAAAAACACAACTCATCAACAGAAATCTTACAACTTCAAGAAATATAAGAAAACTGAAGATGTGAGATAGTTTTAAAAAGATCATTGCCATTATATGTCCATGTGCTTATCAACAGTATCTCACTCAAAGTTAAACCTATTTCCATATGTTTTGCCAAGATTGGCATCAAGTGTTTTGCAAATATACTGTTGGTAAGGAAAGGGATGAAACCTCAGGCTAGTCACTTCTCCTGGAGAGGTCTCCCAAGCCCAGATTTTATATCCAGAGGAAATATAATGGAGATTTCTAAAGCCTGGTAATTTTTCCTGCAGATTCAGTTTTGATGTCCTTGCTTCCACTAGAGGGCTCTGTGGATAAGGGAAAAACATTCAAATCACAGCTTTTGAAGCTGTTTAAAATGTATGCCATGGACATATATACACTACCAAACGTAAAACAGATAGCTAGTGGGAAGCAACCGCATAACACAGGGAGATCAGCTCGGTGCTTTGTGACCACCCGGAGCCGTGGGATGGGGAGGGTGGGAGGGAGGGAGAAGGTGGGACAGTTTGAAAAGAACTTGGGGAAATAAAATAGGGCTGAGTGACTGTAGAAAGTGAGGGAGATAGAGAGAAGTGAGCTAAAGGTCAATTTCCTCTTTCAGTGACTAATACTTGATAACGCAGTTGAGTGGCAGCTGGAACACGGAAGAGGGAAGAGATATGGGAACATATGTATATGTATAGCTGATTCATTTTGTTATAAAGCAGAAACTAACACACCATTGTAAAGCAATTATACTCCAATAAAGATGTTAAAAAAATGTATGCCATTTTATCAATTATAATCTCTTGGTAGTTTTGGCTTGGTATTCAGAGATAACTTATTTGAATAGAGCGAAGAAGTAGTATAATATTAATACCTTCAGATGTTTGCCTCAGTGTCAAGAGTTTCTCTGATTATTGCCTCAGTGTCAAGAGTTGCTCTGAGAAATATTTGTACTACATAAATCCTTGTCTTTTTTTAATAGGAGTTATAGTTGGCACTAATCATTACTGGATGTGAAATTCTCTGACTAGCCAATGGTTTAGTCAATAATTCAGAAGTCTGCCATCTCATAAGTTAATACTACTCCAAGATTATTTTGGAAAAAAAATTAATAACAGTATCATAGCACAAAAGGATATGAGTTTCCAGATGGGATCTCACTCAGACAAATTTCAACAGTTGTAAGACTATTTACTTCTCATCTAATTTTAAATGGCCGAAGTAAAATGTGATTTGAGGTTCATAGATACTAACCTTTTACATAAACATCAGCCTATCCTTATAAACATCCACACATTTGAAACAATCAGGATTTAAAACTTTTAGCTATGGAGTTACAAGCTCCACAGAGGGAAGAAAGGCACTCAATATCCAGTGTTACTACATATATTATCTAAAACATTAAGTTTTAATAAAAAAGTATGAGACATGCAAAGAAACAGGGAGGTGTAACCTAGGAAAAAATGTAGGTAATAGACACTGAGAGGAAACTGATTTCAGATTTAAGGCACAAAGACTTCAAAGCAGGACTGATAAATATATTCAAAGAATTAAAGGAATCCATGATTAAAGTAAAAAAATAAGGTATGACGACAAACTGACAATCAAGTGGAGAATATCAGTGCGAAGAGATAGAAATGATATAAAAAACAAACACATGAAAATACTGGATTTTAAAAGCATAACAGCTGAAATTAAAAATTCACTAAGGGGCTTAATGATTTGATTTGAGCTAGAAAAAAAGAATCAGCAAACTTGAAGATAGATCAATAACTATTATTCAATCCAAAGAACAGAGAGGAGACATGAGCAGAACACCAGAGAAATGTGAGGCACCATCACACACACCAGTGTAAGTGTAATGAGGTATCATGGGAGAGGAGATGGGAGCAGAAAGTTACTCAAAATAATGGCTGAAAACTTCTTAAATTTGATGAAAAACATTAACCTACAGGAAGGTGAATGAGCTGCACAAAGACACCTCGGAGTAAAAGTGCTGGAAGTCAGGGGCTTCCTTGGTGGCACAGTGGTTGAGTATCCGCCTGCCAATGCAGGGGACACGGGTTCGAGCCCTGGTCTGGGAAGATCCCACATGCCGCGGAGCAACTAGGCCCGTGAGCCACACTTACTGAGCCTGCGCGTCTGGAGCCTGTGCTCCGCAACAAGAGAGGCCGCGATAGTGAGAGGCCCGCGCACCGCGATGAAGAGTGGCCCCCGCTCGCCGCAACTAGAGAAAGCCCTCGCACAGAAACGAAGCCCAACACAGCCATAAATAAATAAACCCAAAGGTTTAAAAAAAAAAAAAGAAAGAAAGTGCTGGAAGTCAAATACAAAGAGAAGATCTTGAAAGAAGCAAAAGGAAAATGACTTGTCATATACAAGGGAACCCTGAAAAGATCAAGAGATGACTTCTTATCAGAAACGTCAGAGGGAAGAAAGCAATCAGTTGGAAAGAATAGGGAGTTCCTGACTTTGGTCCCCCCGACAGACGGAGCAACTGGTGATTCTCAGTAGATAAGAAGCCTTTGCAATGATGCCGGAATCAAGGGGTGCGGATGAAGCACCCCACCCTGGACCACAAAAACTTGAGAAAACCATGTGAGAAGGGTAAAAGGAGCAGATTTGCTTTGAACACATCAGCCTTCCCCCAGGACGCGCACGGCCACCCTGAGGGGCCCCCCCCCGGGCCTGCAGCTTCTCCACTGGGAAAAGGAGGGCCAACCTGGACATCTAGATTCCCCAGTGTTACAGGACACCTCACAGGGTCACTGGGGAATCAGCTAGAGGAAGGACAGAGCTCACAACGTGAGTGCACAAATCCTTGCAGACCACGTTCCCGCGGGCAGAAGAGCCCCAGGGGGATCCCAACCAGCGACCCCCGGTGGGCTGAGCCAGTGGCCACGTCTGGCCAGGGATCGAGGCAGGCGGTTTTCCCGGCTGTGGCCCCCCTGCCAGTGGACCACCCTGGCTGTGCAACCTGGACAGGGAAGCCTGTTACTGGTCCCACCGACTGCTGAGCGTGGCCTCCAGCCTGGCGCAACCAGAGAGCCTGGCCAGAGATGTCAGGCAGCTGTGCCACACATCCGACGGCCACCAGGGCAAGGAAGCTGTCAGCAGCCCCACCCAACTTCTGAAAAAAGCCTGGAGAGGAACCCAGCAGAAATCCTAGAGCTGAGACATACCATGACTGAACGAAGACGTCAGCAGAAAACTTCAGTAGCAGACCGAGCAGAAGAGAGAATCCCTGAAATCAGAGGCAGCTCATTTGAAATTGTCAGAGGAGCAAAGAGAAAAAAGATTGAAAAAAAAAAAAATGAAGACCGCCTACGTGAATTACAGGACACAACGAAAAGAAACAATCTACGCATTACTGGCGTCCCAGACAGAGAAGAGGCGTAGACGGGGCGGAAAGCTCATTTAAAGAAATAATTGTGGAGAGATTTGGACATCCAAGCTCATGAAGCTTCCAGGACCTCAAAAAGTCCTTTTAAACCCCTAAAGATCTACTTCTCCGAGACACATTATAGTGAAACTGTCTAAAATCAAAGAAAATTCATTTTAAAATCAACAGGTGAAAAATAAATTTCTCACCTACAAGGGAACCCCCATAACAATATTAGTGGATTCCTTGGCAGAAACCTTGTAGGCTAAGAGAGAGTGGGATTCTACGTTCAAATTGCTGAAAGAAATAAAGAAAAAACGCTGTCAACTAAGAATACTTTAGCTGGCAGAGTTAATCCTTTGGAAATGAAGGAAAGTTGAAGACTTTTCCCAACAACCAAATCTGAGGGAGCTCCTCACCACTAGACCTGCCTTACAAGAAATACTTGTAAAGGGGGTCTTCAAGCTGAAATGAAAAGAAGCTGAATAGTAACATGGAAGCATATTAAATACGAAACATGCTGGTAAAAATAGTACATATTCAAATTTAGAATACTCCAAAACTGTAATATGGTGGTGTGTTAATCATTTATCTCTAGTGTAAAGGTTAAACAGTAAAAGTATTAAAAATAACTATAGCTACAATAACCTTGTTAATGGATACCCAATATAAAAAGATGTAAATTGGGTCTGGTGTCAGATGAATGCATTATAGTCTGTTCTACCTGTGACTCTTCTGTGTGCATTTGAATGATTTCAGGTTCTCCAAATCTCTGGGATCTTGTCTGTAAGATGCTGAAAATATTTATGTCTCACTTGTGGATCAGATGAAACAATGTTTATGAAATTTGTTTTTAAGTCTGGGTATAGAGTAAATAGAAATGTCCTTCTATTGCCATGTTGATTTCTTCGGACAAACTTTTCCCACTTTTCATCATTTGTGCTTGCGTGCTGACATTTCAATTTTTATAACTTTCTCTCTTTCTCTCTCTTTCAGGCTTTCTTTCTCTGTCTCTTATAGGTTGTCTTCTCTTTCAGAGCCTTTGGGCGTGGAGCCAACTAAATATTTTCTCCAGAAAATATCCTCTTTTTACCGTCTGCCTTCAGAAAAGTCTAATGCCCATGTATAGTGTTACATGCTGCATTCCTTGCATAACTAATGATGGGGAGACATAGTCAGTTTCTTCCAATCCTCTTGTGGCTATCAAGTAACCAAACACTTCTTAGTTATTATTTGTTCAAGAGTAACAATAGTCCTCTGTGTTATTGTTTTCTGAGAATTCCTGGTTATCTTAACTGCTCCATTCATCTGCTTTTCAATACTGTCTGAATATTATTCCTCCATTCCTTCTGATTTCCGTCAAAAAATGCATATATCCAACAAACGTTTGAATACTTCTGATGCTCCAGGAGCTTTGTGGGGAACTTCTGCCAGTATTTCATTTTCCCCTCAAGTGAAAAAAAGTTGCTGTCGCTCCCATATGATTCAGAGAAGGAAGCTGGGGCTCTGAGAATCTTGGCAAGTTTCCTGGGGGTGGTCACGGACAGACCAAGGACAGGAATCTGGTTATCTAATTCCACGACCACTCTTTTCCCTCTTAGGAGGTGGTCACACAGGAGGTGGCAAGTTAGCAGGAAAATGTAATATTTCTGACAGTAAAAGGTGACCAAAAGTAAATATAGAGGCTTATTTTCACGAAGGTCATATGCAATCCTTTAGCGCATGTGGAACACAAAGATGATACAAATATTTGAACTCACCGGGCATTATTGCCCTCTATAAGTAAGAGGGTACATATCATCTGGTGACCAGATACTTAACATTGTCATTTCTTTGTTCCTTGAGGTAGGTATTATAGATCACTGGATCTCATGTAATTACCCATGAAATTGCCAGTGTTCTTTTATGACAGGTACTCAATAAAACCCCTTTGGTTGCCTAGAAGATGATTAACCTCTTCGTGGAACCACTTGAATGTAATATTTAATATATGTGACATAATATATACATATATAACTTTAATACATGACATTTAAAAACATTCTATTTGTAGGTCAAAGTTTGTCCAATAGGACCTCATCGACTAACTGCATTACTTGAAAATTTCAGGCCAAAATAAAATAGTTATCTAAGATCATACAGCTCTTGCCCACTCTATGGCATGGATATTCATACCACTCTCTACAAATGTTTGGTCCAGATCTTTTTCCATTTAATGAAGTTTGACAATTTGTGACAGGATAGAAAGGAAATTCATTATATTTAGTAATAGAAAACCCATTTCTCATTTTTCACGAACCAAGCAGCTACGATGAAATTGCCTAAACCACTATATCACAATTCTCCACCTTTGTGGTTCTTAAGGTCACCCTCAGAGGTCTTCAATTTCCTTATGTTCACAGCCTGGCATCTGGTAATTTTCAGTATCAGAAAATATAAAGGGGCTATATATTTTTTTCTGAGGAGAAATATTTCTGATTTGAGAAGAAATAAATCTGTCAAGGGGAAAATATTAAAAATAAAAAGAGTGACTGTAATAATCACATTGGTGTCACAGGCAATTTTGCTTCTCCAACTCAGTGAAGGAAACGTCCCTGCCCCCAAAACAACTGTCAATGTAAGAGAAATGGATTCTTTATTTCAATAACCACTGTGGTTTAAGGGTAATTTATGTATAAGGAAGCACAACAGCCTCAAGAATCAAATTTCCTTAAAATATTATTTTGTATTCTCTCTGCTACAAAGCTTAGTGAAATTGATAGATCAGAAGGAAGAATGACTAAATTTGCTTCTCCAAGTTATAATTTAACACACATTGTATGTGGCTCACATCACTAGCCAAAGGATAATGTTTTGCATTTTGTATAGGAATTACACTCATAAAGTAATATTTCCTCAAATTAAATAATTCTTATAATTTTAATAGGAGAAGTAGAAGAAAAAATATTTGTTTGATCTCACTTATGAGGGGTAGCAAATCTTCTACTGCCTACATCTCATCCCCTGATATATGACAAATCTTGCCTCAGTCTCTATTATTTTCATCAACCATAAACAAAACACTACCCATCATTTGTTTTTAAGTGGACATCTCCCCAGAGAGGGTAGAAAGAATGCTCAAACATTTAAATAAGCAATTTAAATTCTTATTTCTTTCTAAAATGATCTGTGGCCATAGCTACCACCATCCGTATTTAGGATTTAAAAAAATAAAGAAATAAGAATATATAAAACAACTAAATCAAAGGCTTCCTATTTACTCAGTTTCATACAGGAAATATTTATCACTCTCCCAATAGCAATTCTTCCCCTATCACATCCAGTAACTCAAGACGCATTTGCTGCATTTGCTGTTGTGAGCGTGTCATCAATCTGCAAGTGTATCTAAAGCTCGGCCACCTTCCCCATCCACCTTTGGCTGATTAGGGTGTTGTTTCTGAGGCGCCTGATCTGGCCTTGTCACTATAGGATCATAGGGCTCTCTCTTTGCACGTGTAATACTTTTCCATGACAAATACCATTATTCAAAGTTATTGAAGACTGGTAAATACTTTAACATAACATATTCACAAGAAAGTATTCGGCATTTTCCTACTTTTTGAAAAAAATCAACTTATAGAAAGGAAAAGAATAGGCATTTGCCAATTTCCAGATGCCTGATTCCACTTAGAGGATACATAATTTTAATTCTAGAGCGGACAACATATAAAAAACAGCTTTATATAAAAGAAACAGCTTTATATAAAAGAAACTAACAGCTTTAAAAGGAAAAAAACCTCTTCAAACTTCATTTATGACTACTTCAGTTACTGTTGAAATTAAATATTTGATTATGTTTTGGATTTAGGGGGAGGATACATGGGATATTAATATATGTTAAATGTCCATCTGTTGGTATAAATTGTCTATCTGAAACATCCTCTGCTCTTTATTAATCTCAGGAGATTGGGACATGCACTAACTGTTTATGGTTTTCTGGTGTTATTTTGACATCTTATCTCGTTTCTCAATATCTACTTCTATCAAAACGTAGAGTATGGAAATAGTTTCCACATTTTTATTTTTATAATGTTCTATTTTTGCACTATTTAAAATATTTCAAGATTTGCATTATTTTTTAAATTATAACAGTTTGTTATTATTTTTTCCCTAATATTAAATACCATGTGATATGTAAATTTTGCTTAAAGAGAATTGGTTGCTTTCCTCTTCTCCCTTCCAACAGTTCATAATGACTACTCCAACTTTGTAAAGATAATACAATCCTATTTTTTATTTTTAATTTATTTTATTTATTTATTTTTGTCTGCGTTGGGTCTTCATTGCTGTTCATGGGCTTTCTCTAGTTGTGGTGAGCGGGGGCTACTCTTCGTTGCGGTGCGCGGGCTTCTCATTGCGGTAGCTTCTCTTGTTGTGGCGCACGGGCTTAGTTGCTCTGCGGCATGTGGGATCTTCCTGGACCAGAGCTCGAACCCGTGTCCCCTGCATTGGCAGGAGGATTCTTAACCACTGCGCCACTGGGGAAGCCCATATAGTCCTATTTTTTAATGAGACTAGAAAATTATCAAAATCCCAAAGCAGAATCTTAAGAAATAGTTGCTCAGAGGAATGAAAAACGAACCAAAATTAGTGAAACGCAGAGAAGGACATATCTGTCTCTGCAAATGCTGGAGGGTGACATGATGTTTACAAAACAGGTGCCACACCTCGAAGCGGCAGAGCAGCCATCCGGTACCTGGAGGGGGAAGTTGGTCTGAGGGCAGACAGTGGGTGCAGAGGTGTGACCTGGAGCAGTGAGTTCACATCCAGGGAAGACCACGTCTAAGCAGAGGAGGGGAAGGACCGCGTTCACTTGGCCACTCCTTCTCGGCTGGGCTGTGGATCCAGTAAACACTCACATCCAAAGCCACTATGCCCACCGGCCACTCTGCTGCCTGCTGAGGATGCAACGAGCAAGGAACCAGAGTCTTTGTCCTCAAGGTGGCCGCCATTCTCAAAACTGAACGAATTTTTCATCAGTAAAGGAGCAGAGAACTGTTGACACAAAATGAAAGCTTCAGTTCTCTTGTGAGGAGCCTACCATCGATAGACAGTTTTCAAAAATGTTTCCTCAAGGGCTCCTACGGCCATGCAAAGAAAGTGATGCATTTTTCAAAAAAGAAAGGAAAAACTAAGAGAAATAAAAAATAACTCTTACAAAGAAATAGGGTAGCGATCATAAGGAGAGACATCATAACTGGCGAGCTTCTTAGCCAGGACATGTAGACACTCACTCAGTAAAGAGTCATGAACAGTAGTTTTGCAAATAATAATTACTGAATCAAGAAACCAAGTTTGCTTGTAGGATGAACCACTACCAATGCCAGGTAAAATCTGATGCTTTCCCTCTGTTCCATTATTTTATCTTCCTTCTGTCAAGTGAAATGTCTCAGGATAAATAGCAGAGAAAAGGAAGGACAGAAGTTACAATGCGTAATTCAGACTTTTTGATCCTATGGTTTTCAATGTAGAATTAAACTTAGACCGTCTGAATCTCAAATTATTTCATATCTATATTATTTCTCAGTCATACCAAATAAGATAACAATGGTAAGGCCATGCTAAAGAAAATTAAAAGCATTGTCTCTTACAAACTTAATTTATTGGTTAAAAATAAGTGCTGGTATCATTAATAATTATGTTTTCTATTAAAGAGCAGAAACTTTGGAAGTCCGACAGTACAGGTTCATATTGCAGCTGCCATTTGTTAGCTGTGGGTGATGCTATGTTTAGAGGCGGGATAATAATAGTTCTCACTTCACTGGATTGTGTGTGTGTGTTTATATACATAATACCTATATTTTATATAATTTCCTAGACAAGTCCAGTTGTACTATGATAGTTTGATCTAAAGGAACACAAGTTCAAGTTTCTCTCAACACTTAATCTTAAAAACTAACTGAAGTTGGGCATTTGCTATGTGCAGGCACCTATTCCAAGGCTGTCCACGTATCAACTCATTTAGTCCCACCCAGACCATGGGAATTAGCTACGCTACCAACCCCACCCAGAGATGAGGACTGAGACAGAGGTACAGTCACTCCCTAAGACCACAAAACCTCGGGTTTCTTTACCTGGCTAGTTGTCCTCAAACTATTGAATGACACTAAACACACACACACACACACACACACACACACACACAATTCTTCCATTTTCAAAGGGTCCAAAATCACATTCAGAACGTGTTTGCTTCCTTTTGGGGATCATGAACGGTCTCTTTTCCTCCGTTCTCCTGGTGACACTAAACTTGACCCTCTGAGGGCAAGCCGTTCAACGTGGTCTTCCACACGAGGCTGTATCTGACTTTGGACAAGGAGGTTTGGGTCCGTCCTGGAGCTGAGTGATGGAAGTTAAGTTCCCCCACGGGAATGGGAGTGAGAAGAGGTGTGGGCTCCCTCCAGCCGAGAAATAGATGCTGCAATAAGGTCTTCAAATCCATGGTAAGCCTACGTTAAAATAAACCATTTAATGCAATCCAGAATCTCTGTTAATTTTTAAGCTCTTGTCCCTTAAATTCACTGGTCTGTTCATCCATCAGGTCACATGGACAGAACATCCTTCAATTCCTTTGGCCAAGAGTAATCTCCTTCCCGGGACCTCAGGGACTCAATCGATTTCCCTCCATAGTTTTAGTTTCCTCTTTACATTCTGGCTATTGTGGCCATTTATTAAAACTAAAATCAGAGCCCTGAATTTGTCAAAGCTAAGAAAACTATCTAGGTTTAACTTTCTCTGGCCGTTTCTCACATTTATTGTTTTCATCTGTGGGGAGTAACTGCCCCTCCTCACCCGGTGGATGTGCCCTTTCACCCCTGTTTCATCCTCTGTGGCCACCTGTGTGCCACCATCGTGCCCAGCACTGTGCTTTGTCATTTCTTTTCACTCTCCTTCTCTGGCAATCTAAAATAATCCATTCCTTTTATGATGTCTTGGTGAATATCTCCTCCTTCCAATGACTGTTCTGCATGTTTAAGTGTTCTGAGGTTTACCTAAAAACATCAAAGAGAAGAGGCCAAGATTCTCCATTTTTCCCCACACTTACCACCTAATACAGTCCTGGGATGTGAGTGTGAACATATAATAATATCAGTTGTTGGACTAATTCACGAGTGTGGCAGTTCCAGGATTTCTGTGTAGTTGTTCAACTAGATGGCTGGACAGCTTGCCTTGAAACTGTCTGTGTAGTGCTTTATGTAAAAATAGTTTCTATATGAACAAGGGAGTGCTGAAGGGGATCGTGAGGGAGCTTTCCAACAACTGTCCGACTGACAATTTTACGTTAGTTTAGAATATACTTTGGAGAAGAAAGTGCCATATAAACGCACTTTATATAAAGGATCTTGAAAGGAGATGCAGGACTTACATGTGAGTGAATAGCCACGTGCTCCATGATACCAAGAGATGCAACACGAGAAAGAGAAGAATGAATAATTCAGCTTTCGGAATCAGACCGGGTGGCGTTTCATGCCAATCTGGCATCCAACAGCTCTAAGAAACCAGGGATGCTCCTCTTTGAGTTTGGCTAATTTCCTGTGAAATGACACCCTGCACAGGGTTGCTATGGTGAGATACACACACAGCGCCTGGCATTACCAGGAAGTAAATACAGTAATACACGTCGCCTCCCCAGGCTGGCCCTCCCAACTCCGCGAGAGACCTTCTCAGATCGACCTGCTTGGAGCCAAACTATGTGGAGAGCAGCTTGGATCACACAAAACACTCAGATACATCGGAAGTGAGATAAGAAGGGTCTTGATGGATGTGAGCACTGTATTCATTGTGGTTAAAACAAACTGATTAGAAAACAGAGGAGGGAGGGGTCACGGTGATCATGCATCACCAGCCCCGTGGAGACCCAGCCCAGCCTTGAACCTGCTACTCAGAGCTGCAGTGTGTCATAGTCACACATCTGGGCCCTAGAGCCGGACCCTCTGGGTTTAAGTTCAGCTTCGCAGTTTTTGACCTTTGACCTAAGATTGTAAGACTTTAGGGAAACTACCTAGATAGCTGGTGCCTCAGTTGCCTTATTTGAAAAGTGGTGATGACAGTAAGGGTGCAGTTTCACAGGGTTGTCGTGAAAGATAAGTGAGTTAATGTGCATAGAATAATGCTGTCTACATTCTCGCATTATCATCGTAATCACCACAGCCTTTTATCTGTGTTCCTAGGAGCTCACCGACATACGCATAAAATTCCCCTCTGTGCGAGTTCCATGGGCCTCAGAACATCAGAGGGCCAGCCTCCAAGAAAACCAACCACATTGTTTCCTCAGAAGAGAGGGCGCTAACTACACAAGCGTTTGCAACAATGGTTTATAAATTGTGTCCTAAACGTTTGTATCTCACAATTAGGTCACTGAGAAAGTGAGGAAAAAGTCCAGTTGCACAGCAAGCCATGATTATTAGCCCCATTTAGCTCTTTTTCATGATTTTCATTACGTTTTAGAAAACTCTGCAAGTTTATCTTCTGAAAACTGAGTTCCCTTCATTCAGACTGGCTGGCCTCTGACTCAGAAGCTGCCGCCTGAGACCTGGAGGCCCGGAGGCCCGGAGGCCCGGGGGAGGCACAGCCGCCCGGAGCCCCTTCTTGCCCCCGTCAGGCTGTCAGGCCAAGGACTGACTTTTGCAACAAGCCCTTCTCCCTGGCCCCTGACTTGCCTGATGGATCCGGAAATCAAAGGTCGAGCGTTTAACTGAAGTTTGAAAACGTTTTCCTAGTGGAGCTTTTGTTTCTCATTCTCACCAGGGGGCTCAGTCCTGACTGAGGCCGCATGGAAATAGTGCGCTCCTAAGTTTTGTGCGCAATACCCTCGGGCAGACTCTTGTAAGAAGGCTGTCCTCATCCAGGCAAGGATGGGAGAGAATCCAGCTGGGCAAATGATCTTGTCTTTAGCTGCCTTTTGCTCTCCTAGAAACACTCCCACCTTCCGCGATGTTCTGAGTCAATACTCATCACCGTATGAAGCTTCATCAAAATATTAACTTGTATCATTCTTAGTGAAGGAAATACACTTACCTAAAATTTATTCTAGAATAATCCATTGCTGCAGAAGCCCATAATCATTTTCAAGGTAGAAAGGTATAATTAACACACTAAGATAATCTTCTGGGAAAATGACAGCCTATAATTTGAAATTGTTTTATTAACATGATGGGTTAGTAACCTATCAAATACAATGGCTTTTAATTATGTATCAGGTATTTTGAAACTATAACCGAAACTCTAGAGAAAAACACTATAGCTTGTTCACGTTAAAAATAACACTAGTTTTCATTGCATGGTAACCATAACAACCTTTCTTTTTATCGAAATAATAAGTAAATAATTTCCTAAGTGTGGAAAGAAAAAGGCATTGCACTTAGGAGATAAACACTGATTGATATTTTCATATGTTGATGTTTAAACATTGTCAGTAGGAATAATTTTATGGCAGGAGTATATTTTCTCTTCTGTTTTTATATTGGTATCAAGGTTAAAAATTTTTTCTTCAGACTGAATAGTCAATATTTGTAAACAAAATGTGTTCCTTAAATCTAGGTATTATTTTTAGCTACAAAAACAAACTTCAGTTGGGCAACTTGGAGGAAAATAGCTCAGAATTATATTTGGTATCTTTAATAATAAAGTTTCAAATATTAACTCATACAATTAAAGGACTATTTATTCATTTATAACATTAGATGACTATTTCCATTTAAAGATACAGCTTGCATTTTTAATTATAAATTTAAGTAAAAAATAGTTCAAATTGGATAAAAGATTAAAAAGTTAAATTCTATACATGATAATGACAAAAAAATCCTTCAATACGGTTTTAAAATATTTTGTAGGATATTGCATAACGGTTTTGGTCGACAGCATCAGTTTTTTGGAGGAGGAGAAGGAGGATTGTAGATCACCTGGTATTGAAATGCTGGAAAATTGCTGTGTCCTGATACGGTCCTGGCACGTCCTAAATTCCACACCCACTCAGTGGCTTATTCCTTTGACAAAATCCCTGGCAGTACAAAACATCTCCCACTGTGAAGATGTGCAAAGCTGGAAGCCTCCTGGCTCACTCTCTACCTTCTTCCCTCTAAGGCTGAACTCTCTTCAGACCATGGCAATGCCCACTGGCTCCTGCATCTGGAACCTGGGCCTGGCTGGTGCGGACACTGGCCTCTCGCAGGGTCAGTCAGGGACTCGGGGGTCAGGCTGGACAGTGCCCTGGGCTCCCCTTTCCCCATCGGGATGCGGTGGATGCTGGTCACCGTCTGGGGCCGGGCCAGCCTGCAGTGGGCTGAGTCCTCTGGAGTTTTCTACGGGACTGCTGGCTTCCTCACACCTCAGGGCCTGAGCTCCAGGGAGGACAGCCCAGGACAGCCAGAGAGAAAAGGCAGTGCTTCTCCAAGCCGGCTGGGAAACCAGCAGAATCACTTCTGCCACCTCCTCCTGGTGAGAAGCAGACCTCCAGGCCCTCCTCTGCTCAGGACAGAAAGTTATACTTCACCTTCTCCCGGGATGAGTGTCCGAGCACGCATGGATGTGTGAATTCACCATAACGACATACTAATTATTATCTATTTTTCAGCATGTTCAACATTTCAACTAATATAATAAAAAGGAAAGAGAAATTATAAGGAAATATATTGGAATTGCATCATGTAATCTTTTATTAATAAGATTTTACTCCTAGCAACTTTAAATGACTGAAATTCACATTGATTGAAATTAATGCCTTGGTGCAATTAAATCACAAGATAACAAGACAAACGTAGACGAAGCTGGTGTATTCCTATGGAACGACCATCGCCAGTTAAGAAAAATAATTTTGTTCATAATAAAAATAAAATAAAGTAATTCTTAGGATCCTTAAAAGCATTCTTACAATGATTGATGGAGAGAAATGAGTTTCATCTTTGTTAAAAAATCCAGACCTTACAAGTAAATATAAATATTTATAAGTGTGTTTTGATGTAAGTATTTCTGTGTGCCTTTCTGCTTTGTTCAGCATCACTTCTCAGCTCTCCTTACCTGGACAATTCTGAACGTCCTAGGCCCCGGGAAGACTTCCTGGAATTGATCCTGCAGCCCGCACATGCATGCCTCATAGCAAAGACTACAGTTTCCCAGCAGGGATGCAACGTCCTGATGGTGACAGCCAGGGCGTCCCGATCACGGCTGAATTCGTTTTTTGGGGTTATTTACCCTTATTCTCATAATATCTTTGCCCCCTTACCTAGATTCCTTGCTGATTTCATGTTTTCTTCTATTTTCATACTGAAAATATCTGATAAAGTCAACTCAAACAGTGGATCAATTTCAGCAGAAGCCACGTCCCATTAAAGCCTCTTTTTATAGGATTTCAATCTTCAATAAAATTAAGTGGGGGGGATTCTGAGACAAGGTCATCTTCAAGAATGACACTGGGTGTCTGCCTCCTCCCTGCTCGGTCACGTTCACCTTCGTCACGTAAGCCTCAATACACATCTAGTGAACGTTTGATTTGGTAATAATTACAGATAGCAGAGATTTACAAATACACAAACGGTATTTTAGTTAATTATTTTGTACTTGAAAGACCTTTCCATTGGTCTGAGAAGTCACAGAATCACTAAGTCTCCAAAGTTAGGAAGTTACCTAACTTTATGTGAGGGAAGGTGGGGATGGATAGGACCCGCCACCTGCTGGCCTTCCTTGGTTGCTCAGGTCCATGGTTGTCATGGGCACCTGGGAGACACAGATGCTGGAGCAACAATTTGAAATCTTCACTGAGGTAAAGCTGGGACCTGGAGCCCAAAGGCATCGGCCAGCAGGGTATCAGGTGGCCCGGGCAAAAGGGGCGTCCTGACCAACAGAGTGTAACATGCAGGTGTCACTTCTTCCCACAGGGGTCATTTGGTATCGAGAGAGCAGCAATATGAGAAGAAAGAAAGACGCCGACAGCCCGAAGTTTTTTACTTTAGTTATTTATTATTATTATTATTTTATTTTATTTTATTTTATTTTTAGTTATTTATTATTTTAATTCACCAATTTCTCATTAATGAGTGTGGTAAAGGTAATTGACATTTGAGTGTTGAATCTAGTTATCATTCACTCAAATTGTGTATTATTTGTTGTGAACAAGCCACCCTTAAAATCTCTAATAACTGATTCAGGAAACTCAAATTTCAAAGAACAATTGATGCCACCGGCCCTTGATACAGGAAACCCAGCTGCCATTCAGGGTCCACTGAATTTCTTAGCCTTTAAACAACCCCCATGAGATCTAGTTGATTAAGAGCTGTTTAATGCATTAAATTTGTATTTGAGGAAATAATTCATACATAGGAAGGCTTACGTTGGGAAATCGTTGAAGAATAATTGTCAAAATATAAAACCATTGGGATATCACGACACCTAATGTTTTCTTTTTTTTTTTTAAACATTTTTTAAAAAAATTTAATTCTTATTTTATATTGAGGTATAGTTGATTTACAATGTCATGTTAGTTTCAGGTGTACAGCATAGTGATTCAGTTATACATATACATGTATCCTTTTTCAGATTCTTTTCCCATTTAGGTTATTACAGAATATTGAGTAGAGTTCCCTGTGCTTATACAGTAGGTCTTTGTTAATTATCTATTTTATATATAGTAGTGCATATATGTTAATCCCCCAAACTCCCAGTATGTTTTCATATTTGTTATATGTTACAGCAGATGATTTATGACCCAATGTGGTACTGAGCACACCATGGGCTGTCCATTAATGCATCAAGAGTTAGATGACAGAGGTCTCTAAGTCCTGGAATACGTGTGCTTTTTTTGCAACTTTGAAAATCTTGACAGTCATGTGTGTATAATATTAGTCCAAGCAGTGGATAAATAAACAACATATTTTTCAATGTCTCCTTTTTTTAAAATTTTTTAAAAAAAATTATTTTGTTTACTTTATTTTTGGCTGCATTGGGTCTTCATTGCTGCGCACGGCCTTTCTCTAGTTGTGGCGAGCGGGGGCTACTCTTCGTTGCGGTGTGCGGGCTTCTCATTGCGGTGGTTTCTCTTGTTGAGGAGCACGGGCTCTAGGCACACGGGCTTCAGTAGTTGTGGCACGTGGGCTCAGTAGTTGTGGCTCACGGGCTCTAGAGCACAGGCTCAGTAGTTGTGGCGCACGGGCTTAGTTGCTCCGTGGCATGTGGGATCTTCCCGGACCAGGGCTCGGGCCCGTGTCTCCTGCATTGGCAGGTGGATTCTTAACCACTGCACCACCAGGGATGCCCTCAATAGCTGCTTTTAAAACAAATATATTACCGGACACAGGGACTCCTTTGTTCATTTCCCATTTCACAAACAAAAACACAATAGCAATTTATAAATAGGGTGCATTAAAATATATTTGCTCTTTCTCCTCTTTCACTCCTTCAAAGAACATCATCCATTTTTGCTAAAAACACAAATAAAGCTGAATGTCCATCCCAAACACTGTGAAAATCGTTAGGCTGTGTGGCAAGTGCGGGAAGTGCTTTTCCCCCTCCCTCTCACCCCGCCTTATTGCAAGCGCAGTAGCGCAGGGCTGCAATCATCAGCACAACCCCAAGTTCCTGCAGCGGATAATCATGTTTTTCTGGAATCGACATCTGCTTTCTTCTGTAAGCTTTGCCGGGTCTCTTGGGGTCACAGGGAAGTGGCCCCGCATGTCCTGTGACTGAGCTGGTGCCGGGGCTCCAGGAGTCTCGGCGATGTTGTAATTCTCCTCGGTCACCTCCTCCTTCTCCAGTGGCCACATCTTCGCATACAAGCTCAGGTTCCACTCACTGAACAGTTAAACTTTAAAAGTAACACTAAGAAAATAAACTGCTCTAAAAAATAGACAAAACTAATCTTTGGGGCTTCCTAAACTGATGACTTGACACTTTAGGTAACTAGCAAATGTCCCTCATTTAAGGAAGAGTCTTCATAGCTCAGCTTCTCTGCTTCTGATGGACAGGAGAACAATCTCCTATATTTTTAAAATAAAAGTAGAAAAGAATGCCTTTTTAAGAAAGAAAACAATGCCTGTATTAATCTTAAAGCTGGTGTCAGTTGATTCGTGGACAGCGTTAAGTTAGAAATCACTAGAGAGGGACTTCCCTGGTGGTCCAGGGGCTAAGACTCCGCACTCCCAATGCAGGGGGCCCGAGTTCGACCCCTGGTCAGGGAACTAGATCCCACACGCATGCCGCACCTAAGAGTTCACATGCTGCAACTAAGGAGCCCACCTGCCGCAAATAAGACCTGGCCCAACCAAATAAATAAATAAATAAAATACTAAAAAAAAAAAAAAAGAAAGAAATTACTAGAGAGATCTCATTTTTAAATCTACCTTATATTTTCAAGATGTTTTGTTATCAAATATAAACATCATATTTTAGAAGTAAACTTTTATTTGTCTGCAAGTATTTCCTAATACACTGTATGGTTAGAACCTTCTTTGAAAGGCAAAAATAACAAAAATCAGGTTATCTTTGAAAAGGGTCTTTCTTTCTTTCAATGTAATTGACATATACCATGGTGTAAGTTTAAGTTGTACAATGTGCAGATTTGATGCATTAATATATAGAAATATGATCACACTTTAGCATTAGCTGACACGTCTATCACATCATGTAATTACCATTTCTTTTTTGTAGTAGAAACAATTAAGATGGGATCTCTTAGCAAGTTTGAAGTTTATAATACAGGAGGAATAATGGGTTTTTCTTTAAATTGCCCTCTCATAGATTTTGAAGAATATGGAATCTTATGACCAAAGTATATAATAACATTGAAGCAAGACTGTACCTTAAAAATGTCTCCTAAGAACTGTATTGTGAACAATTAAGTATCCCCTTAGTAAGTAAAAATTATGAATGGTATTGGTGAAAAATCAGAACCTTAATTGGGAGATTGGGATCGACATCTATACACTAATATGTATAAAATGGATAACTAATAAGAACCTGCTGTATAAAAAAATAAATAAAATAAAATTCAAAAAAAAATCAGAATCTTAAAATGTTTTGTTGACATATTCTCTTAATTTTCCACATTGAACTAGTCTATATGATTTTAACCAATGCTAGCTGTCGGGGTGATTTTTTGGCATTGGTTACCTCGTCCACAGTCTTGATGGAGACAAAAGTGAGATTTCCTTTAAAACCAGAAAAGCTCGTCATCACAGCAGCTAGTTCTCAATTAAGTAATAAAAGCACGTTTAAGCTAAACCCAGAGGGGACCAGTTAAGGATGCTGGTGTTGGTGGAACATCTGTTCACACTGGGCACCTTGTACAAAACACCCACATGTCTACACAGCAAAGTAACAGATACGAGCACTCTCTCCATCTGTCCAAAGGTTTAATTCTTTTTTTAAAAAAATTTTGTTTTATATTGGAGTGTAGTTGATTTACAATGTTGTGTTAGTTTCAGGTGTACAGCAAAGTGATTCAGTTATACATATATATATATCTATTCTTTTTCAGATTCTCTTACCATTTAGGTTATTACAGAATATTGAGTATAGTTCCCAGTAGTCCTTGTTGGTTATCTATTTTCTATATAGTAGTGTGTATATGCTAATCCCAAACTCCTAATTTATCCCTCCCCCATCCCCTTCGGTAACCATAAGTTTGTTTTCTATGTCTGTGGGTCTATTTCTGTTTTGTAAATAAGTTCTTTTGTATCATTTTTTATATTCCACATATAAGTGATATCATATGGTATTTGTCTTTCTGTGTCTGACTTACTTCACTTAGTATAATAATATCTAGGTCCATCCATGTTGCTGCAAATGGCATCATTTCATTCTTTTTTTTTATGGCTGGCTGAGTAATATTCCATTGTACGGGTATACCACATTGTCTTTTGTGAAATATTTGGAGGGTGAAGACAGGGCCTTTAAGTTAATTAAAGTCGGAGTAAACAGAAGTGTTAGGACCTTATGTCCCTTTAAATCTGGAAATAGAGAATGAAAGCTTATGTCAGTAAGTCATGATTTATTTTCATAACAAACTCATGAATCATGACATCTCGTCTATATTGTGGATGAGGCCACAGGAGGCTGATTTTACTCCTCAAAAAACTAGATCATGTTTGTAAGCTGCTCAGTTTCTGTAAGAGAAAGACTTCAGAAATAAGTGTTCATGTATTTTCCCAGTGTCCTACAACATATTTTAAAGAAAGCTTGGTGACGTGTGGCTATTTTTGTTTATTTGGTAGAATTAGTCGTCCTCCCATAGTTCTTTTTCTCTCCCTCTGTGGGCCCACACGCGCACGCACACACACACACGCACACACACTCACACTCACACTGGAGTGTCATCTGCAACATATACGAGATATGGTGGTGAATGAGCTAGTTATGAAACTCAGTCACGGTGCTGAGTGGCCTGGCCAGACCCGACTTTCCTTCAGGATATCAGCACAA
The DNA here is from genome assembly GCF_965194805.1 of Balaenoptera borealis. NCBI lineage: Eukaryota > Metazoa > Chordata > Mammalia > Artiodactyla > Balaenopteridae > Balaenoptera > Balaenoptera borealis. The sequence goes on along the minus strand of NC_138875.1, from coordinate 1,742,101 downwards.
GCATTCCCATAGCATCTTGTAATTTTCAAGTATTTTCACAGACATCGGCTCACGTCAGCTTCAAAGCAACCTCAGGGCTGGAGCACCTATTATTGTTCCTTTTCACAGACGTGAAATTGCAAAGCAGCGGGGTCGCGTGGTGCTCCTTCCTCCCTCCCCCTCACGAGGGTTCTGTAGCCACTGCAGGGCAACTTGGGTTCAGAAGCCCGGGCATCCGATGCCCTCTTGGTCCACCTGTGCAGGAAGCACATGCCAGCAGCATCGAGACACAAGTTTTCAGCAAGAGCAGAGCACCCAGGTGCAGGGATAAAGGAAGAGATGCTCTATCACCAGACTTGTCAATTTTGAGCGCTATGCGAGATAAAGTCCTCTGCCCCCGCCTTGGTACCCAGACCGTCACAGAACTGTATGGGAAGGTAGAAGAAATACCAGAGCAGCACCTTCTGTTTTTCTGTGACCCAGCCTTCCCTCCCTCATGGGAATAACATTAATGAAACCATTCATTTAAAAAAATCACCAGTCTTATCTACTTGTTCAACGCAAATTATTATTCGTTTGAGACAACAGGTAAGTGGTCTTGTCCAAAGTTGATTGTGTGCAGTAAATGCCATGTTAATAACTTCATAATAATGCAGTATTCATAGAATGTGTGAGAAGCTGGGAAATGCTCATTTTTAAATGATCTTTGACAAGGATGGGATGGACCTGGGGAGCAAGCCTAATCCTAATTGTAGTTATATGGAGAAGAAGCAAGAGGAAATGACATGCGAGATGCAAATCTGGTTATCAACCTATGAGAGCAGCCGCAGGGAACCACCTATGGAGGTGACTCTGGAATTGTCTCCAGACTGAGCTGAGGGTCCTGTCCTTAGTCATCACGCTCCGTAGCGTTTTCTTTCCAACTCTGCATCCTAGCATGCAGAAAACTCCTCATCTATTGCATTTCCTAGAGTTTAATTTCTTGTAATACTTTCAGGGCGGAAGTGCGAATTCAAGGCTGCCTCGTGACTAGATAGCCAGGCCACTAGATGATCTGTGAAATGAGATGTAAGGATGACCTCCTCCCAGGCAAGAGAAGATGTCAAACGGCTACACTATCCAGTTTGGGCAAGTCCCCTGGGCAGACAGGGGGGCTTGCGAGCAGGTTCTTTTAGGTCTAAATGTCTACAGAAGGCAGGCAGAGAATGAAATGAGACAAGAACCTTCTAGAGGAGAGGTACCACTACTCAAGTTTTTTTTTTTTTATTATTGAATTAGAGTTCATTTACAATGTTGTGTTAGTTTCAGGTGTACAGCGCAGTGATTCATTTACATATATATATATATAGTCTTTTTCAGATTCTTTTCCCTTATATGTTATTATAAGATATTGGGTAAAGTTCCCTGTGCTATACAGTAGGTCCTTGTTGTTTATCTATTTTATGTATAGTAGTGTGTATGTGTTAATCCCAAACTCCTAATTTATCCCCCCCTTTCCCCTTTGGTAATCATAAGTTTGTTTTCTATGTCTGTGAGTCTATTTCTGTTTTGGAAATGAGCTCATTTTTATCATTTTTTTAGATTCCACACATAAGTGATATCGAATGATATCTGACTCTACAAATCAACTGTGACTTGCAGAAACAAGGTCTAACGTTGCTGAATTACCTGACTTTTTTTTCAAAGCATACAGAAATCCAAATTGTCTTGTGTAATCTCTCCCTTTTTAAAATATTGTTCCCACCTGTATTGGGATATAATTGACATAGAACATAGTGTAGGTGTAAGATGTGCATGCGGTGATTTTGTACAGTGATTGATCCCCACAGTAAGGTTAGTTAACCCATCCATCACCTCACATGGTTACAAGTTTTTTTTTTCTTGTGGTGAGAATGTTTAAGGTCTACTCTCAGCAACTTTCAAATATATTTACAGTGTTGTTATAAATGCTATAAATTAGATGCTAATTTAATCACGCTATAAATTAGATCCCCAGGACTTATTTATCTTATAACTGGAAGTTTGTACTTTTTACAACTTTTACCCATTTTCCTCATCTCCAGCCTCTGGCAACCACCAACCTGTTCTCTGTTTCTATGAGTTCACCTTTTTTTTAGATTCCACATACAAGTGGGATCGTATGGTATTTGTCTTTCTCTGTCTGACTTACTTCACTTAGCATAATGCCCTCAAGGTCCATCCCTGTGTCCCAAACGACAAGATTTCTTTCTTTCTCATGGCTGAATAATATTCTGTCCTGTGTATGCATACATCATGTTTTCTTTCCATTCATTTGTCAAAGGACACTTACATTGTTTTCATATCTTGGCTACTGACATGGGGTTGCAGATATCTCTTTTAAGACAGTGATTTTATTTCATTCAGATATATACCCATAAATGGGATTGTTGGACCAAAGGGCATCCTTAAAGCAGAAATTAAAAGATGATAATTTACATCACAAGAACGTAAGAATGTGTAAAACTCGCTGGTGATGGTAAATATATAGTCAAAGTCAACTTTTCTAATTGTAGTGATGTCATGTAATTTACTTACGACTCTACATTAAAAACAAAAGTATTAAAAATAACCATAACTGTGTAATTTCTTGACACCAAAATATGGGCAATTGATTTAAAAAAAAAAATAGAACTATGCAGGCCAAACAAAATACTCTTGTGAGCTGACAATTTTTAAACTTTTTTTTTTTAGCTCTTTTACACCATAAATCTGAACTCGTTAACATAATCTCAGTCCGTTTTAATTTTTTTCCACAAAGAAATATTTCGTGTGTTATGGGAATCTGCATTCTGAGCACACTTGAGTATATAATGAATAATTTTGCTGGTGATACACGGAGAGGAAAGAAAAGGAAACAGTCGAATGTCATGGGAGATGTAGTGGAGGAGTCCCGGGAAAAGCTTTGCTTTTTTTGCGACAGCTGCTGGCTTGTCTGACTGTGGATCCACGCGGAGGGATCAAAAGCGACAGCAACCGCCCGGCTGATGCCGGGGCTCCTGCTTTGTTTCTTCTGCCCATCTTCATCTGTGGACACTGCTTTTCGAGCAAATATACTTTCTGTCTGTGTCATTGATAAAGACATTGCCTTTTGCTCACTTAAAAAAAACCCTTATTCTTGCCTTCAGCTCTGACTGTCAGCAAAGTGTCTGTAGGTGGTGCCCACGTGTGCAGACCCACAGAAGGATGCTGGCGAGAGGGGCTCCCACGTGCTTCACAACGTGGAGGACGAAGGAATTCGAGGCCCCTCCGTGTCCTGTAGATGTGAGGTCCCCATGCCACCCCGAGATTGGGAGCACGGGAACATTCGGATGATAACCCCATTCCACAGCGGGGTGTGTGTGTAATAAAAGCTGTGTCTACACAAGGCGTGGAGTCGGTCACTGTACTTCAATGACGAATTAAATGAGAAAAAAAAAGCAGTCAAATTGATTGATTGGCTTCCCCAGGCCTACGTGTGTGAATTCACTGAATTCATTTAAAATGCTGCATTGAGAGCTCTGTGTAGACACCACCTGTGTCCAGTTTTGTTTTTTAACCTTTGGAGAGGTTGAGCTTCCCTAACTGCTCTAGAAAACTGAGAGCCTAGAGCACCCAGGGAACAGGGTCCTAAATTCTGAACTCTTAGCTCATGGGTAAAAACGGAGCAGAACCGGGAGAAGACATGCCCAGAAGAGCATCTTCCTTCAAGGTTTCTGGTTTAGCAAGAATGAGAAAAATCAGATTCACCGGGAAAATGGCTTTTAACCTTTATTCTTAGCATAAATCAAGAGGCTCATTTTTCAGTCTATAGAATTCAATTAAAGGTCAGATTTGTAATGGAGATCCTAATTATTAATGTGTTGCTATTTTAATTATTAATAGGTTGAAGTATTTGCATAATGGATAAAGAAATAGACCAAGAACAACTTTGGTAGCATCTGAAGAGTCTTCAAAATATTTTATCAATATCCCTTTTGCTATGAGCTTATATAATTCATTTAAAACACAAGACATTTATTTAAAATATTACAAGGGTAAAACTACTGTTACCACCATTAGATAATATGAACCAAATTATACTGATTATGGTCCTGAAATATTTGAAAGAGGTGATCTATATAGAAATCACCAGAGGAAAAATAGTAAAGAGAGTACTTATTATTTTGTACAATCCTAACATTAATTTCTAAAGAATAATTTGGGTTAAGATATATTTTAATCACACCCAATGTTATTCTCCTTCATCCTGAAAATGTATTGAATCTAAACAACCTAATGGAGCAGAAACACGTCACATATGTGAGGTTTTTAACTAAATGGTATTGGAATTAGCTTTTCTAAATGCAATTTATCAGAACCTAGAAATATCTGTTTCTGTTATCAATAATAAATCTCCTGACAAAATTAGGCAGCAAATAGATGATTGATATTATAATGTTATCTATAAGTTAATTTAAACTTCAGCTCAAAGGAAAGAGGTTTCCTAGTTGTTTTTTTAAAGTGAGGGTATTACATTAAAGTATAAATTTACTTTAAAATTTGAAGTGCCATTTAAAAAATTTATTATCAGTATAATTTGATTCATATAATTATAACTGAACTATGTAACCCCAAATACTGAGAATAATTTTGTGTTATTTACATAAACATGCAAAAACTATTGGCTCTAGGAATCAACCAATCCTCCCTTTTTAAAGAAGAAGAAAAGAGAACAAGAATATTTCAGCTTCAGAGAAATATTTTATCTAGGGATGTTTGAGCACAGGATTAGTGACACTGACTAAAATAAACTTTTCAATAGCTAATGCGATATTTATTAGGATTCAGTTTAACCAATGTTAGTAATTACAAGAGACACAAAATTCACTATTAATTAGTTCATCATCAATTATTTACGTACGCCTTTAAAGGATGGCCACTTTCAAGTCTGTTTTCTATGTTTGGTATGGATTTCATTCCTACATTTCTTCACTTCAATTCCTTTTCACCTGGTAAAAATTTTACCTTCCTTGTTTATTACAACTACTAGGTTGAAAGTGTTTTGTTCTGAAAATCGATATCAAACTATGAGTTCTTTATTTGGGGAAATATTATTCAAAATTTATGCAGAAGAGATTTTTTTTGAAAGAGAAAGAATTAGTTTTTTTTTTTTTTAATTCCAACAGCTCCTGGTTAAAAATATCTTATGATGAAAAGAGAGTACATGATTTTAGGAGAAAGAATCACCAGCAAAACTTACCCTTTGGAAAAATATGACTTTAATAAGGAAGTAGCAGTTAGCACAATTAACTCATAACCTGGTGCTGAAGAGCATATTTAGAGATTTTTCTTACTTGTAAATTAACTGAACAAAAAATAGGCTAGTGTGTACATCACGAGGGCATCTGTTTGATTTGACTGTGTTTATGCAGGCTTTTTTTCATTTTCCCCAGTTTTATTGGTATATAAGTGGCATATAACAATTTATTCATTTGTGTACAACACAATGATTTGATACATGTATATATTGTAAAATGATCACCACAATAAGTTTAGTTAAAATACATCAACTCTCATAGTTACAAAATTATTTTTCTTTTGATGAGAACTTCTAAGATGTGCTCTCTTCCCAACTTCTAAATACACAATAGATTTTTGTGAACAATAGTTGCCGTGCTGTGCATTACAATCGCCAGGACTGGTTCTTCTTATAACTGGGAGATTGTGCCTTTTGACCCCCTTCACCCATTCCTCCCACCATGCCCTACTCACCTCTGGAAGCCAGCTATTTGTCCTCTGTTTCTAGGATTTCAGTGTTCGTTTTGTTTCGGTTTTGTTTTTTATTTTAGATTCCACATATAAGTGAGAACATACAGTATTTGTATTTCTCAGTTTGACTTATTTCACTTAGTATAATGCCCTCAATTTCCATCTACGTTTTTTGCAAATTGCAGAATTTCTTTCTTTATTATGGCTGAATGGTATTCCAGTATTTATATTTATATCTAAACTATGCTAATATATAGATCTACTAGATAGATCTAATAATACTATCTATATATCTAGATATATCTACACCACATTTTTTTTTTGTATCCATTCATACACGGATGGGCTCTTTTATTTTTTTCACATCTTTATTGGAGTATAAATGCTTTAAAATGTTGTGTCAGTTGCTTCTGTACAACAGAGTGAATCAGCTATATGTATACATATATCCCCATATCCCCTCCCTCTTGCGTCTCCCTCCCACACTCCCTATCCCACCCCTCTAGGTCGTCACAAAGCACCGAGCTGATCTCCCTGTGCTATGCGGTTGCTTCCCACTAGCTATCTATTTTACATTTGGTAGGGTATATATGTGCATGCCACTCTCTCACTTCGTCCCAGCTTACCCTTCCCCCTTCCCGTGTCCTCAAGTCCATTCTCTATGTCTGCGTCTTTATTCCTGTCCTGCCCCTAGGTTCTTCAGTACCACTTTCTAAATTCCATGTATATGCGTTAGCATACGGTATTTGTTTTTCTCTTTCTGACTTACTTCACTCTGTATGACAGATTCTAGGTTGTCTCTATGTCTTGGCTATTATAAATAATGTTGCAATGATCATGGGGGTGCACATGTCTCTTTGAGATAGTGATTTTGTTTCCTTTGGGTAAATGACCAGAAGGGGAATTGCTGGATCATATGGTAGTTCTATTTTTCATTTGTTTCCACAGTGGCTGCACCAATTGACATTCCCACCGACAGTTGTGCTTACATAGTTTAAATCTAGATCATCCTACTACAGCAACTGACCCTAGTATCTTCATCCCTCCATCACCCACACATTCGCCCAGCATCTGCTTTATATACACTCCAATTGATAACAAAGCCCTTGACAACAAATACACAGCAATGACAGCAACAAAATTAGACGCTACTGTTTCAAGTTTCAAGGACAAAATACAACAGAAGGGGATAAGGTCATCGTAATGAATAGAAAATGCTAGTAATTAAAAGAAAATTTTTTTGTATTAGATTTTTGATTGAAATTGTTTATTTTCTTATTTATTTATTGAAAGAGCCCACTTAGACTTACTTATTTGGATAGGTTTTTATAATAATATATCACACTCAGGTATACATATATTGGAAAACGTAAGTGAAGTCAATTAGCATGTCCGTAATGATTCTTCTCCTTCTGCCTAGTTCCATATTTTCTATGTAACATTCACCATGAAGGCTAGTCTTGAACCATTTCTTAAAAATGTGCCTCAGCAATGTCTCTCTGAACATTGCTTCAAAAGTCACTGACGTGTGTATATTCCTCTGTTGTTAAAATATAAAGAGACTTTATTTCAAATTGTCAACTTCGAATAATTGGAAAACAAGAGATCAAATCATCTTAAAGCAACAGTCTTTCATTGAGTTATTCCTTAATGGCATTTTCACCATGTTTTAAGATGAACCTTCCCACATATCACAAATATGCGATAACACGGCAACTGAGTGCTGTGATGAAGCTCCTTTTACATCACAGTTCGATTTTTGTCTACTCACTTTTTCTTATTCACAATAACAAAAATGCAAAGTGAATGGCTGTGTAATGCATATCTGTTATGATTCCAAGCAAGCCATTAGCTCTGGAGAAACGCTTGGCTTAAACCACTCAAGGGATCAGATTCCCAGATTCCGTGGTGAGCAAAACCGCAGACCACAGGTGTCCTGAGATGCCAAAGTCTGTGCAGAGGTCAAGGTCAGGAAAAGAAGCAATAGTTCAGGCAGGAAAGAAACTCTTCTCCAAAGAGGAAGGTTTATTGATAGCAGTTCTTGGTTGGTTTAATAGCCGCTGTAAAACTCAGCAAATTCAATTTAGTGTTGTTTGGAGGAAATGAGAAAACAATATGAAAAACACAAAACCAGAGGGTTTAGAGTCTCAGATGACAATGCAGTTTTGTCAATCGTATGAATCAATGTAAACATGTTTAGTTCACTTTTAAAAAGTCACTTCAAGGAATAAGGAAATGAAAGAGGTGCTCTCAAAATTGTCATCCATTCTGTTATAGCAAGCAACTAATCAACCTTCTCTCCATCCTAAGACACGATTCTACACATTTCAGATATCTGAGATCTGGATTTGTCTTAGAATCAAGGACACAATTTTTGTAATATTTCCTCCCATCACAAATCCTATTATTCATTTATGACGCATCTTATACTCAGTGGTTACTTAAATTCCAGGAAGAATAAAAAGAATGGGCAGCTTTGCTGGTATTTGGGACAGTTAGCTTGTCTTTGATTAAGAGAGTATTATAGAGGTACGAAGTGTTAAAAGCATTTTGTGTTCCTAGTTGTGATGGCCCTTATTATTTGCTCTTGTCACAGCCTGTTGGTTGCAAGGTGCAGAAACCAGTCATCCCAGCTGGCATTTAAAGCAAGAATGAACACAACAGTGTGTTGGTAGACGCGGGGCAGCCTCTAGGACCCTGAAAGAGGAAGCACAGTGGCCCATGGGCCTGGAAGGCAGGCTGCTGGTCCCTCTGTTTCCGGGCTCCTTCTTTCCCTCTCTGTATCCTTTTCTCTTTACCTTCTGTCCTTCTGCTTCTTTAAAAAAACATCTCAATGTCAACACGAGTCTTTTCTCTCTTCTCTGACTGAGGGTCCCTGTAACCTTCCTTCTTGTCACATAAAATAATCAATGAAGCCAGAGAGTATGGCTGGGATACGCAAGGATGGTGTGAAATATGATTATATGGAATTTTGGAATTCAGAGAAACTTGGTAAACGACCTAGATAATGTCCCGTATGATATAGTTGCTGAGAAAAGACCCAGAGTGCTTAAAAGAATAACCAAGATCTAGAAAACTGCTGTGACATCAGGTGATACTCAGACATTGCCACTGTCTCTACTGTCCCTGGTAAGGATGAATATTAACTTGAGGATGGAGAAAAAATGGTGAGTTAAATAAATTCATCTTAATAACAAAACGTGAAGAAAAATAGTATGTGAATTAAGAGGTCTAAATGGCAGGATAGTTTCAAAAATAGCTGTTCGATTATTTTCCAGTATAAACGGAAATCTTGCAACCACATGTTATTTGGTAGTTAGTCAACGTTAGTAAATATTCAAAAATTTGTTAGTTTACACATTTTTATTCACTCTGCTTCTAAGCACTTTGGAGTACCTGAAAACAAAGTACTTTCATATGTGTTAAATGTCATAACATACACAGTTTAAAATACTGAAGGGCATTAAATATGAATATTAACTTTGCTTAGTTAAGGGGTGAGTAGACTCCAAATGAATGGCGCTCCATTTTGCTAAGGAAATGTGTCTAATAGTTCACCCTTCTCTGGTACAGCTCTTTCATCGGATGTAATATAAACAGAAACGGCATTCTCTCCTCCGTGTGTGTCCACGTTTACATGTGTGTGCAAATGTGTGCACGGCGTGAATTCTCACACAACGGCAGATTCACTCTTAAAATATTCCCGTGGAAAGCTTAATTCTATGAATGCCATGGAAAACTGACTAAGTCCCTTAACTTCTAGCTTCCCACTTGTAAACCGTCTCAGAGCCCTGCTGAGAATACAAATGGCCAGTTGTGCTTCACAGCTGGAGCTCCTCAGAAGATAAGTATTAATTCAAGATATTTAGTGTGGAGCATAATACCACTTATGATCCCATGGAGAATAATTTTTAAAGCAAAGAAGAAGGCATATTCGTGCATGTTCCATGAAGAGCTTGTGTCATGAATAAACTAAAATAGAGGTAACATCAGTGTCTAGGAAACACCTGAATATTCTAGAAAGAAACTTTATATAAAAAAAGAGTCAATGTTATTTCCACAGAAATTGATGTACAGGAAAAAATCAGAACGTTGTCAAGCTTTTATAGCCAATGGGATCACCACACACGTGTGTGTGAGTAGTTCAGGATTCTTAAAAAATGTCTGTGTATTATGAACATTTTCATCTCAATAGAGCCAATAAAACACCCTGAAAAAAATAAAATTGGAAAAAAAAATGAATTTGACATGTTAGAGAAAACTGTGTATTTAATGTAGCATATTGAGGAAATTTATTATGTTCCCTCAGACTAACTTCCATTTAATTAACTGATTAAAATCAAAGTGGATTTTAAAGATAAATATTGACTTCTAAAAGTGACAAATTATATGATTTCATCTTTGAAAAAACATGTGGAAATCGACGAGATCGGTAATAAACCTATCAATAACAGGAAGAAAGATTATGAGCTCTTCAGATAACTTCAGAACATTTCCCTGTTTTATTTAAGCATTGGCACAGTCTCCTAAGAAAAACATTATTTGTAAAGAAAGAAGGTAAAACAATAAACAAAATAATAAATAAAAGGCATTTTTATTTAAAAATAAATTAAAAAGTTAAAAAGTGCCCTGAAATCTTTCATCATGTGCTTTTCCTTATGTGATAAAATATATTTAGAATTTCATCACTTAATAATAAAAAGGTATATTGTGTGAAGTAGTCAAAATATATCTCCTTAAAATATTTGTAAAATTGATTAACTATGGCTTTTGTTGTGTAAATTAAAGCGATTTAAAAATCTTTCCTTGCTTGAAGTTAGATAGAAATGAGGACACTTGTCAGACCAGCCTCAAAAGTGAAAATGGAATTCTAAGGTATTTTGGGAAATTAATTTATTTAAATACCACTATGCATTGAATAATGGGAAATGACTATCACATAGCAACATTTTGGGGAAGGTATAAGAAGCAAATGATAGTTAACTTTTTTTTCCATTTCTACATAGAAACCAATTTAAAAAGTGTAGTTTTAACTGAAAGGGGAAAAATAAAACAATGCTATTTGGATTAAGAACTTCCTATATTACATTGCATTTTCTGGGAAAGACATTAGGCCCCTGATTCCTATTGAAATAAGATAAAATAAAACAAAATTAAAAGGAATGCCTCAAGGAAAGGCGATGACTTTCATTGAGTGAATTGTTGATGACTTGACAAATGACATAAACACACAAACAAGTAACTTCCAGAGTTAGTTCTCCCCTGTCAATTAGTGTATTGTGGGTTGACCTAAAAAAATGAAAAGTTCTAAAGCATATATTTTGGTGTAAATTAAGGGCATTAAATTACTGGGTTTAAGAAGAAGTCATCCAAGTGTCTTGAAGGAACAGAAATTGAAGGAAGTAGATCTGCATTTCCAAGAATAGACACTGTTTCTCAAGAATGGAAAGATAGCAACATAGTACCCAGTCATAAGGAAAGACCTCTGTAATTACAGAGCCCAGAGCACAGGAAACTGACATAGTGTAATTAAGGACAGAATCATCTAACTCTGCATAAAGTACAAATTAATAGGGCCATGTCCCCAAAACACAGCTAAGATTGAAAGCCCCAGAGAAGGTCAATGAAGGCAGTTATAGGAATCGCCAGGGAGAAGTTTCATTTAACTGGAAAACAAATAGCCTATGAAGGGAGGTGAAATGATTAAAATGTGCATTTAGTTAAATGGAAACTTTCAAGTCACTCCCCAGATGATGAACAGAAACACAATCAAAGACATCAACCTCTAAATATTAGTATTATCTAACAATATGCATTAAATATGCACTAATGTTATTTCATCCTCTTGTTAGAAGCACACAGAACTCACTGTATTAATACTTCATGAGGAAAGTAAAGCAGGCCTCTGTCCCAAGGAAGACATCGTCAACGGAATTTTAAAGTCACAATTTCAATATAACAAACTTAGGACATGCATTTCAGTGTGAGAAATGAATCGTTTATAGGATAACTGACCACTCATATGCCTGCACCATTTCCTTAATCTGGAACATAGATCTTGACACGGATTTAATGTGATTGATGGGTCTAAGGACACATCAGACCCCATTAAGCTAATCAGGCCAGAGCTGCTCAGATCGCAGTGAAGTGCCTGACTTGTCCAATATGCTACTTAAAGTAGTTTTTATTTAGCTAGTAGGAAAACGCCGTTTTCACAATTAGGCAGTGTATTACGTAAAATCGTATTTTTGCCTTGGACTTGTGAATATTGTATTGTGACACTTTTTTTTTTCCATCAACAAGTTGCAAAAAGTTAATAAAAAAAGACTTGTGTGTCCCCAAGATAGCTAAAAGGGCTCATCATGAGTGACTTCCATTTTGAGCAGTAAAAATGCAATGATTTTACCGATAAAAAAATTGAAGTAAAAATAGTTTCTGGTAGTATCCTGCTGCCTTGAAGAAAGGTTTTATCTTTTTATAAATGTTATCATTATTACATAGCTGACTCTCAACTTTCTTAAAATCAGTTGAGAAGTTGGTGAAACTGTAGGAACACTCCATACTTCTTAATTCATTGAGATACCAGCTCAAACCTTAAATCTGTATCCTTATGATGTGGGAGTTTTCCATTGTGTCTTTAGTCTTTTACCATATTTTCTGTAAACGTGAACTGAATTGTTTTCATCCAAATTATTAAAAGCAATGTATGAGAATACTTTTTCTCAGAGGAAATAGGGTTAACTACATTTAGGGAAAAACCTAGAGAATAGAGTCACAGTATCTTTAAAGGGACATAAATTTTGAAGCTGATCTTTGATGTTGTTTGGGGAAGAAAGTCATTGAATAATACGGACCTAAACCAAATTGAGGAAAACTAAAATAATGATAATAACTTACACTTAGTTGAAATTCTCGTTAACATAAGTGAAAGTTTGGAAAACGGAAACAAAGAAAATTCCCTCTAGCATGCCCCCTGCCTGCCTCATTAACAGCATGAAGGTAGTGATTATGCCTGTGTAAACGTGTAAAATCCAGATCCTGTACCTCAAACACAAAGTCTCCCAGTGATGATGAGACAAAGAGACCCCGCCACCTGCAAGCACGCTCGAATCTGCACGTGGAAATCTGCGAGGCTCACTGAGACTCTCCTAGCGATCCCGATACAACTGGAAACAATTCCACATTGACAGGCACTCATCCTGAGCCCTGGAGAGAACGACGAATGTATTTCCTCCAAGCATTTGTGAAAACATCTACGCAATAAGAAACCAGACTATAAAATCCAGGGTAGTGAGTAGTCTTCCTGCCATTGAAAGGGGAGTTTGGTGGTTAAAATGACGAATTAAAGAAAAAAAATCTTTGAACTAAATTAGACCTCAGGAAGAGGTTAAGAGGGATGTCTCTGGATAACAGGGCAAGGGTTTTAGGTTGGAATATGGCTAGACACTGAGAGTTAGACATTGGGCTGGTTTGATGAAAACTGTTCTGGAAACTCCTTGTTTAGAGTTTTTAAACAATGACATTACATTGAGCTGTGAGGGTTTAGCTATGACTCTGCAAAGCAAAGGGCTAGAATAAAAATGGTTTTTATTGCTGTGCTATGATGTTACCATTTCAAGCGTAGGGAGGTTCCTGAGTGAACTATATGGTAGAGAGTCAGCTGTTGCTTTTCATCTCACCTGCTCATCAAGAATCTGACACAAAAAGCAAAAATAGTAGCAAAAGACACTTATAAAATGAGTTATGCTAGAGGGAGCATTTGTGGAATGAACAATGTAAGGGTGATACGGAAATTAGTGCTGTGAGTTTCAATTTTGGGATCTGCAATCGACTTTTCTCATTGTGTGATAAGCCACATAAAGTCTGGTGTAAGTTTACAAATTATTAAATGAGTGAGCTGGGGACATTCTAAGATAAATGGCCTCACAGGTCATTCTAAAATAACACTAGTAAAATTGACTCACCATAAAGCTTTAAAGTCATAATTTAACTAACAAGGCCAGACAATTCTGATGTGGCATTAAACACAGAAGTACAGCTAAAGAGCTGGCAGAAAAATAATCAGTGGAAATTTATAAAAATGGTGAGCATGGAAAAGGCATTGCATATGCAACGGAAGCAGTAAATGTTGAAAATGCTGAGATTGTAACAACAGTTTTATTCCATGAGTGGCTCTGGAATTTTAGCAAGTGCCGTTAAAGTGAACAAGGAAAGCAGCATAAACAAAGCACAGAAGTGGGAAGAGCTAAGAAAAGATGAACCTGCCCCAAATTAACAAACTGACCATAAATGAAGCATGTAGGCAGGAGGACAGGTCCTGAGAGAGAAACATTTTAAAACTGATGTTTAACTGTCAAAGAGTAAAGTCACTTTAAATTGCACACAATCCAGAAACTACTTTGTTTGGGGAGCTAACTTTGCCTTTTGCTTCTCATGTGAGAAGGGATCACACATCTGGAAAGGAAAATGACATTGAGATTCACAGAGAGGCACCTGCTTATCACATGCTCTTCTAAGCAGATGTCCATTGATACATACATTTCAGGGAAAAAAGTAATTAAGATCATAGAAACTCTGATAAATATGGTTTCTTCACCTTATCACCGAGATCTTGCAGATGAAAAAATTGATTTCTTGACAAAAATTATTCCATCAGATCAGTTCAATCTGATCTGAACCTTCCGGTCTGGATTTACACATTCCCAGCCAGCGTTTGCACTTGGGATCTGACTTTGGCGGGGAAGACCTAGTGTTGGTAGAAGAAAACACAGAATTCCTTCAGCACCATGTCACCCTGCAGGCTGAACAGATGTCATCAAGGTCCGTGGGGCCATAAGTGCAGGAGAGAGAGCAGGAAAAAGAAGGGCTGCCGCTCAGCAAAGGGCTGGTTCGAAATTTAATTCCTGAGTGCATCTTTGGAAGAAAACAGAATCCCTCAATAAGCATACCTTATTACAAAAATTACTCCACACAAGATAAGATTCAGTAATTCTGAAGGGTAAAGGGATATTTACCAGAATCTCATTTATGTCTAAGTGCATGTGTGAACTTTTGATGTGGGAAGGAGAGAATTCGTGAGTTGTGACCTTGCATCTGGATTTGATGTCAAAGGTGAAGTTGGATGTATGTGGGCAAGATAAATGTATCTAAAGGAATCATAATGTTCTCTTAAAACACGTAAACAAACACTTTGCTACATTAACAAGGGTAGTGGAAATTTTTGAGACTAAGTATACGGTAGTTCCCCTTATCCATGGTTTTGCTCTCTGGGGTTTCAGTTACCTGAGGTGAACCTCAGTCCAAAACTATGAAATGGAAAATTCCAGAAATAAACAATTCATAAATTTTCAATTGTATGATGTTTTGAGTAGCGTGATGAAATCTCACACGGTCTTGCTCTGTCCCAATTGGGTCAGAAATCATCCCTTTGCCCACCCTGTATATGTTACCCTCCTGTTAGTATAGGAAAAAACATAGCATATATAGGATTTGGTACTATCTGTGGTTTCAAGCATCTGCTGGGGGTCTTGGAATGTGTCCTCCATGGATAAGTGGGAACTACTGTAATATATAGTATCATAGAAGTAGAATTTAGATATGAATAGAAATTGTGATATTTTACCCCAAGGTCCTCATACAGATAAAGTCTCTAATAAACAAGAGCTAAAATCTGTAACTGCAGTATTATACAAGGTAGTCACAGAACCTTAAGAGTGTATTGTTTAGTGGTACTTAAAGAAAGTTAGACTCTAGTCTGTAAGACAAGAAAAAGTCACATACAGAGAACACGCAGGCGCACAGGCCAAGTATATTACATCAGATTGACTCAGGCTTCCCTGGTGGTGCAGTGGTTAAGAATCTGCCTGCCGATGCAGGGGACACTGGTTCAAGCCTTTGTCCGGGAAGATTCCACTTGCTTTGGAGCAACTAAACCCGTGCACCACAACTACTGAAGCCCGTGTGCCTAGAGCCCGTGCTCTGCAACAAGAGAAGCCACCGCAATGAGAAGCCCGCGCACCACAACGAAGAGTAGCCGCGGCTCGCCGCAACTAGAGAAAGCCCGCGCGCAGCAACGAAGACCCAACGCAGCCAAAATAAATAAATAAAAAATATAAATAAATTTATTAAAAAAACCAAATTGACTGTTCTTGTGTTGCATGGAAGAGTTAGTTTGAGGATTTTCACGGTACTCAGAAAATATTTGTTCAACGTATTCTTACTAAATAACTTTCAGGTGTCAGTGAAGATGCGTAACACACAGGATCCTGCCCCCCTCTGCTCTAAAGGGTCACAGTTTCCGGGTGAGAATGGAAACTGGATTGGATGGTGGCAGAGCCGTGGTGTAGACGTGGAGATGCTCTTCTGCTCCACTGGTTTGAAGGCAGCAGAGGAGAGCCGGCACCTAGAAAGGGTGTGGTGTCCACGAGGATGGCAGCACGGGAGGAGGGCTGCCTGACCTTAGAGGACAGCGGGAGTGGCCGCTCTGGGCAAGAAACACAAAGCACACACAGTGGAGTCCAGAGAAGGAACGTTGGCACACAGGGAGAAGCTGGAGAGAAGGAGACAGAGCAGAGAGCCCACTGGAGAGGGAGGTCCTCAGTGCGCAGCGAAACTACGTTGGGAACATGTTTCTAATAAGAGAGAGAGAGCGTTCCAGACAGAGGATCCCTCCCAGGACAAAGGGCTGCATTTGGAGGAGACCAGCAAGGACCGCTGCCCTGAGATCCTCGCGTCACACGTGGAGCAATGCTGCTTGACCCTGGTTAACTAAAGATGCGTATTGTAAAACCTAGTCAACTTTTAAATCTTTAAAGAAAGAAGTATAAGTAATGTCAGTGTTGGAGATAAAATGGAATCATAACAAACGATTAGTTAACCCAAGCAAAGGCAGAAAAAGGGGAAAAGAATAAAATGACGGATGAAACAGAGAAGCACCAGCAAGATGATAGATTTTAATCAAACTGTATCATTAATCACATAGGAGTGAACATCTCTTCATAACTGTTAACGGGCTGAGATCATCAGCGTGTATTAAAAGGCAAAACCTGGCTACTGGCTTCCACAGGAAACTCACTTGAGATACAAGGACAAAAATAGGTTAAGAGGAAGAGGATGAGGAAAGACGTGCTGTGAGAACACCAGTAAAGGGGGGAGTGGGGACGTTAACGTCAGCGTAGATCTGGGAACGAGGAATGTTCTCAGGGACAAGAGAGGACAGTGTTGGGTCCCCAGGAAGACGAAACGTGAGCATCCACGCAGGTCGGCGCCAGGGCTGGACCGCTGCCGCCCCCGGAGCCCCTCACTGCCCCGTCCTGGCCCTGCATGGAGGGTCGGGCCGCTCCCCCAACCCCCAGAACTCTGTCCTTTGCTTCCGAGCACCTATCTCACTGGGCAATTACACATCGTGGGGGAGATTCTTACGTACTTGTACTTTTCATTCATGCTTTCTTAAGCTATTAGCCGGATGACATCAACTCACCTACTGATCACACACTTCACGTGTGTTTTAAATGTGCGTCTTACATGGGAAGGTGTTGGTGGAGAATCGGGGTGTTTAAAACCAGCAGGAATACACGCACTGTCCTTAAAGAACTACATGCTGGTGAGAGAGGGGAGGAACTCTAGGAGAGCATGAAACTGCCTCCAGGGAAGCCCAGGGGCCAGAGGGCCTAGGAGGAGAGCTCCGGCAGCGGGGAGGGGCCGGCGGGCTCCCCAGGAGAGGAATGGGGGGGGCAAGTTGAAGCCGGCGGGGTCCCCGGTGGAGTGAGATGGAAAGCAGGGGCTGAGCAGAGACACCGCAGGAGAGCTGGGCAAGGAAAGAACATGGAATCTGGAATCAGGTTTGGGAAAAAGGAAAGGAGCTGGGACTTACTGAGAACTTTCTATGTTTCCTGGACTTTGCTCTCTGGTTGCAAGTCATAATGGACTCATCGTGGGAACGTCTATCATTGCCGCACGTGGACAGTGTCTGCTGCATCAGACCTCACGTACCAGGCATGGAGGGTCACCCCTCTTCCAGGCAAGGGCGCTCACGGTAGCTGCCACCCAGGGCTAGTGAGGGCGTCAGTCTGAGGAGCCAGGAATGAGAACATGCCTCTGGCGCTGGGAAGTGACCTACAGCCCTGGTCAGTCTTGTTTCATGTATGAAATCCATCTTGGGCCCATCGACAATGGTAATGCGTCTGGATCCAAATCACGGACAGGGGTGCCTCCCTTCACTGGAGATGCCTGGACAACCTCAGAATTTTCAGAGCTGAATAAAGAAACAGTTTTTAGGAGAACTTCAGAAGATCGAGAGGGTTCATTTTTTCATTTAGCTAATATTTACTGAGATAGATTCTGGGCAAGAAATTCCCTAAACTCCCCCCGTGCAAATCTGAACACAAGTCTCTTTAAATATGGATCTTTTCTAGGGTTTTCTTCTCGTTCTCTGAGCTGAATCCTAAAAGTCATCCATCTCATCTCCTCTTAGCAATAAAGTGCTCAGAATTCTGGTGGCCTGAGAAACCCTCAGTTCTCATCCTGAAGCAGTTGTCTCTGTATATCATTTTGTATGGATTGCAGAGAAAAAGACAATGTTTTTTACAGAAATGTGATAATCAGTAAGATTTTTGAAACATAAATCCATTTGTAATGTGCCATATCCCTAGTCAGTAGTAATTTCTTTCTTTTGTCGTTTTTCAAAAATTTGATTGTGTTTCATGGGTCAACATGAATCACATTTTAAATATTTTCCCCAGCACACTTTATTGAATTAAACTTAGTTTATATAACATACAAAAATAATTCCTTTGCTGAAAGCATTCTCTCAATACAATTGTGGTATCAGTCTTGAGACCTCTCAACTGAAAGACAATAATATCTGTGTAGGTGTTCAATGCACTTAGTACGTGTAAGAGAAAAGAAGATGAGTGCAACCTCTATATATAGAGAGAACAAAGAACTCAGAGGAAAATCTGTGCAGAGAAAACAAAGCTTAGAGTCAACGGGAGGACCAGCTCTCTCACCTGTGTGTCGGGGACCCTGGGCTGAACTTCTAGGAACATCCACCAGAGGGCACTGGGCCCAAGATCAGAGAAGACAACATTCCAAACCAGAGCACACGTGAATACTGAACATCTTTCATACTTATCTTTACCAGGGAGCAGATATGCCTATTTTAAAACCTAGAAATTACCACAGATTATTTATTCTTTTTTCAAGATGCTTTAAGAGGGGCCACTAAATACCAGCTTTGATTTTTTTTAGATGATTGCATTTGGGGGGGGAAGCTACATTTGCATTTTTAGATATAAACTTATTTTAGTATGCACTGATTCCTATAAAGAGGAAAAAAAACCACAAACTGTATCTTCCCAGGAACGGTTGTATACGTGTGTTGATGGAGGCTTATAAATGTTGTTTTCCCACTCCTGAGTCACCTAAATAGAAATGCAGAAGGAAACAAAGGAATGCACAGGCCTAAATAAAGCGGCCCAGGGGTACCTTGCAATCAGCCCACAAATAGCTCGGCAAGAGCCCTGGCACCTTTGTCCCTGATACTTCATTCCGCTGTTTGGGGCTGGGCCGCTGGACCACTCACAGTGGGGAGGGAGGGGGAATTAGGAAAGCTGATGAATGCTCACTTCATTTTCCCAGTGGTCTGGCACAAAGTTATTATTTAATATTTATCGCTGGTGTTCCTGTAATTGTCAAGCCCTGCAGAAAGAGCCCAACGTGCAGCCCTGGCCGCAATACAGACCCCGGGGAGGTGGATCCGCCTGCTGCAGCACTCAGGCTGCCGGGCTGATTCCTGGGCGCGTGAGGGGTCCATTTCCGAAGCATCTTCCCTGGGTAAGGCTGACCAAAAACCTGGAAAATGGACCAGACAGCAGCACTGATTCAGAGCGGAGGTGAGACTAGACAGGCAGAAACCCCATGTGCCACGTGGATGCCAAATCAGGTAGGGTAGTTGCTAGAGGGATTTTCAACTTGACATGTTTTTTTCTTTTCTTTTTTTTTTCTCTCTTTTTTTTTTTTTCAAATGAAAGCTTCTTTATGTATTTATTTATTTATTCTTTTTTTTTTTGGCTGTGTTGGGTCTTCGTTTCTGTGCGAGGGCTTTCTCTAGTTGCGGCAAGCGGGGGCCACTCTTCATTGCGGTGCGCGGGCCTCTCACTATCGCGGCCTCTCTTGTTGGGAGCACAGGCTCCAGACGCGCAGGCTCAGCAGTTGTGGCTCACGGGCCCAGGTGCTCCGCGGCATGTGGGATTCTCCCAGACCAGGGCTCGAACCCGTGTCCCCTGCATTGGCAGGCAGCTTCTCAACCACTGCGCCACCAGGGAAGCCCCATTTTTTTTTTCTTATTCAAAGCAATGCTTACTCACTGTAAAAGATCTGGAACACAGAGACAAGCCAAAAGAAGAAAATACAAGTCACAGAGGATTTCAGCCCTCAGAGATAACCATCTTGAAATGTGTTCAAAGTTCGTCTATTCGACAGATTTTTTTTTTTTAAGTTGACTTCAGTTATCTAACAATATGGATGATATTTTCATGGCAGGCAAGCGCCAATAAAAAAATCCCCGCTCTCCACACAAATGCTGTAGATGGAAGGCAGAAGTCTGGCGTGGAGGAGGGAGTTTCAGGCCTCAGCCTCAAAGACAAGGGTCTGAAGCCTGGCCTCGCTGTTCAGTAGCTCTGTCCCCTCATTCGGGGCGAGCTTTCTAATGCTCTTTCTTTGCAGATGGGAGATGAGTTATTTCCATATCACAGCACTTTTCTTTTTTTTTTTCCTCGTTCTTTCCTCCCTTCCTCCCTTCCTTCCTTCTTTCCTTCTTTCTTTCTTGGCTGAGCTGCGCAGCCTTCGGGATCTTAGTTCCCCAGCCAGGGATTGAACCCTCTCCCTCGGCAGTGAACGTGCTGAGTCCTAACCGCTGGACCGCCAGAGAATTCCCAGCAGAACTTTTAAATGGACCGAGACACAGCTGATGTGAAGTGCAGCAACAGCATGGTTACAACACATGAGTATCACACGGCTATTGTCACTAAACTCAGATGCTCCGTTTCTTCCTATGGGACATACAGGGTAAAATTCAAACCTAACCTAAAAAACAAAAACAAATGTCTTTCCAATGAATTAAATCTATGTCATAAATATCTCTTTCACAGCGGACATATAGGGGAGGAAGTTTCCTGACAAACTTGAGGTTAAAACCTGCCAATATAGCACAAGAATAGAGAAAAGAATAGCCTGCAGTGATAGTTACATTATTCGTTACTTGTTTTAATGGGCTCTCTGGGGACATTTTATCTGCAATAGGTAACAATTCACCTGGCTCCTGTTACAGAATTTCAAGCAAGGTCACCCCGTGGAAATGTAAACTTTGTGGGGTGTTGGCAGGGATGCCCTCTTGATTTTATGCTTCTTTCATTCCGCTGGATGAGACCTTAAAAGCACATGCGAAGAGAACTTTACAAACCCACACAAGTGGAAGAAACAAGCAAGAATCTCAGCGTAAACACTGGAAAAAAAAGAAAGCTGAGGCTGTGAAAGCTGTAACTCAGGAAGGTTTAGGACCCCTGCCCTGGGGTGAACAATGTCACCCTAAGTTCACGTTCACCCGGAACCCTGGAACGGGACCTTATGTGGAAACAGGGTCTTTGCAGATGCGAGGGAGTTAAGATGAGGTCACCGTGGATTGCGGTGGGCTCTCATGCAGTGGCTGGTGTCCCCGTAATAGGAGAGGACACACACAAACACGCACGGAGCCGGACTCAGGCCAGGGCACGACGGGGGCAGGAACTTGCAGTGATGCATCCACAAGCGGACGACACCTGGAGCCACCTGCAGCTAGAAGGGAAATGGGACAGATGTTTCCTCAGAACCTGCAAAGGGAACCAGCCCTCGGACGCCTTGAAGTGGGTCTTCTGGCCTCCTGAGCTGTGGAGGGTAGATTTCTGCTGTTCTAAGCCACTCGGTGGGTGGGGTTTGCTACGGGGCCGCAGGAACCCAGCGCAGACGCCACCGCTACTCACCCAAGAGGGAGTGGAAGCGCATCTGTCTACACCTGCGGGTAGGAGGCCACTCATCAGCCCCGGGAACCGGAGAAGATGAATTCAGTGTCTTCCGCATAGAAGGTGTTTCAACAATTGTCTGCAGTTGAATGCTGTTTGAAGAGGATCCTCCATAAGCAACGGGCTCTTAAAAACACCCAACAAATTGGATGCGATGAGTCTTTGGAGAAGTCAACGTGGACAGATCCTGGGAATTCCAGGAGCAGAAATGTGCTTGGGAGGAGAGGCAGCCAAGAAGCTGGGAGGAAGGAAGCCGGTGGGGTCAGCATTTCTTTGTGGGCAAAATGGAGTCACTTGGAATTGCTGGACGTTGTGTCTTGGAGAACGCTGCCATGTTCTCCTGGTGCACGCGGAGTGGAGCCCTCTTGACTTTGAGGGATGATGGTGTTTATGATATGACAGCGTATCCTGTAATTAGTTCATTTTTGCTCTTTTATTCTTCGTAATAAAGTTATTTTGAAAATGACCTCCTGTCCCTGCTATACTAAGAAAAAGGAAGTCTTTCCCCTCCGTGTTCAGATGAGAGTTGAAAGAGAGGCGCTCAGAGAGTTGGGCTCAGAGGAGACCCCGGGTGGACGTGGAGGGGAGGGGAGCAGAGGTCAGGGCGGAGAGACGTCCCCTCCGTCCTTGTCCTGTATCCTCCTCATTACATCCTCACTCACGTAACTGCCGTTACTTGAGTTTTCTTACCTGTGAGTGGAGAATAAAACACAACCCTTCTGAAATGCAACAGCGTGCACTTTCTTATAATTAGGAAGGATAGACGAAAACACCTGTGTAGCTAGTAACTACCTGTGTCTTAAAACTCGTGTAATATGAGCGGCGAACGTAAGTAGCTAATTGAATCCCTGTATTCTACAAAAATTAAGAAAATGAGAGTGAGTTCTTTGGTTTTGGGGTCATGGAAAGATGAGAGCACGTCTGGCAGCCTATAGATGCAGAAATTCCTCTGTAAAATTAGTAGGTGAGGTTGCATTAATGAAACTCTCTATTTTTTAAGGGAAAAATAGGACATTTTATTTATGAGAGGTATGTAAAAGAATAAGTGGAGAAACAGCAGTAGCAAGTAAAGAATAAAAATAAATGATATTTAATTCTTGGCCACCTGTGATACCTAAGATAATAGAGAGAAATACTAATAAGTGCTCTATGGGAATATTTTGGGAAACGCTGGAGGAAACGGTTCAATCATAATTTAAGTATGCATTTTAAATGGTTTGGATTTTTTTTCTGTTAATAACTAGAGTGCATTTTTAGCTTATTTGGGACAGTAGCGGATACATTTTCCTAGGATGAGCTTTCAGGACCTTTGTTTGAGGCTTGTCAATTCCACAGGTCATTTGATCTCTCAACTTGATGTTTGGGTACTGTTTCATTTCTTCCCCTGTCTTGCTGAAGCTGGGAAAGCCCTTCCAACTTTCAGCCAGAAGGACTTCCCTCCACCCCAGAGGCCCTGGAGTGGTGCTGGGCGGGGTCTTCTTCCAGCCTGTGGACAGACAGAGAGCTATTTCATGGTGGTGATAATCCACAATGTTGACTTCACCAAACGTCCCCACTTTTTCCAAGTTCTAATCAAAATTCCTCAAGCACAAAGCTAATATTAGCACAAAATCATAGCAAAACTTCTTATAATATGACCAAGAACAGATTTCAACGGATTCGTGTGGCTTGTTTTGTTTAGACTCACAATTCACGCATGTCTTCTTTGCTCTCAGGGCGTTAACCTCACCTGTGTTTTGTTCAACAGTAAAGGAGCACAGTTCAGCAGGCTCCCCGAGGGACACTGGGTGCCCTGGTGCCCAGCCCCCTCCAACCAGCCCACTGAATTGCCTACAGGTGACCAGCACACATACGCTGGCACGTGTGCACGGACAGTGCGCTTAGCTGTCTGAGTGTTTGTACACACGTGGCTAACAGGCTAGAAAGGGCATCAGGCAAACAGCTGCAGCACCTCCCTCCCGCCCCAAGTTAGCCTGAAACTGCTCCTTCTAGATGGGTCTCTGTGCCCCTGGAGGCCCTCAGGCTGTGGAGGCTCAGGTGACCAGGTACACCTGGGCACATCCGCTCACTGAGATCGTGCTTACCTTCCACGGCACCTTCACGCGGCGGGGTGCACTTCTCTACGCGTTCATTTTTTCTTCTCCTGGAGGGGCTCACCAACCTGTATTCTCTCCATTCACTCCTCCAAGAACACTGCAGGCTGTGGCTGTAATTAAATAAGTCCATTTGACAATTGAGTAGGATAACAGCCCCGACTCCTTACTTCGCCCAGGAGGGAAGTGAGGTCCAGAGGGGCAGAGAGCGTTTTCTCGGCAGGTCTGATCACAAAGCCGGGCCGTAGCTCTGATCAGGTAACATCCCTCCCTCCCGGAAAGACGGGTGAAGGAAGCGAGAGACTGCATGTCTATCCTGGCTTTCCTGTTCATAAACCCGATGTCAGGGCCCTTTCCAGGACCACTGAGCAAAACTATCAGAACCTTCAAAGTAAAATAAATATACAAATTTAAAATGGAAAGGTGAAGCTGCTATGGCCAAGAAATGCAACGAAATCACACTAGAAGCAAAATTTCAGTTTTTCTCCAAAGCATATCTAACCATCTTTTTTTTTTTTTTTTTTAAAAGGAATTCCTTTATTTTTATTATTTATTTATTTTTAGCTGTGTTGGGTCTTCGTTTCTGTGC
The DNA here is from genome assembly GCF_965194805.1 of Balaenoptera borealis. Lineage (NCBI taxonomy): Eukaryota > Metazoa > Chordata > Mammalia > Artiodactyla > Balaenopteridae > Balaenoptera > Balaenoptera borealis. The sequence continues at coordinate 1,717,637 of NC_138875.1, read as the reverse complement.
GAGGGCTTTCTCTAGTTGCGGCAAGCGGGGGCCGCTCTTCATCGCGGTGCGCGGGCCTCTCACTATCGCGGCCTCTCTTGTTGCGGAGCACAGGCTCCAGACGCGCAGGCTCAGTAGTTGTGGCTCACGGGCCCAGTTGCTCCGCGGCATGTGAGATCTTCCCGGACCGGGGCACGAACCCGCGTCCCCTGCATTGGCAAGCTGACGCTCAACCACTGCGCCATCAGGGAAGCCCTCTAACCATCTTTATAATCAATCTTTACCTCAAAATGCTCTTTTTTTCCGTCAACTTCAGAAAAAGCACATTTTAAAAAAATTTCGGAGTGACCTTTCCCAATCTGTAACCTCCTTTGTGGCATCCCCGGCGGGGGCAGGGGTGCTGGTATTTCTGAGAAGGCTGATGGAAGGAGCACAGTCTATACGTTAGGAGGATCTCTTTCTCCACAATAAAAGGACTTCATCTCACAGCCCAGGAACGACGGTAAACACGTGATTAAGGAACCCTCTATTACAACATACCTCCTCCCAAACCGCAAAGGCGGCGGCGGGCTGATCCCTGTACCACCCGGATGCAAACGTGCGCGCGAACATTCCCCGACGCGAGGCTCCCATCTCTGCACGTTTGGTGGATCCCGCGCCCGAGATGCTTGGCCACCGGTAGCACCCACCTCCCTGGAGACCATCTCACCGGGCATCAGGGCCTGGGAGCCCCTTGCCTTATCTCCTACTCTGGCCCTGATCCTTGCTTTAATGCATTTGTTCTGCATTAATAATACGGACTAGCAAGGAAGAGGTTGATTAGCTTTATTTGTTTTGCATTGGCAATTACTTTAGATTGCATGCTGGGCATTTTTAAATTAGACTTGCTTACTGTGAGCAAAAGGAAAGATGTACCGTGTGATGCCAACTACTTTAAACTAATAATAATAATACAGACAATGATAAAATCGTCTTGTTACAGCCCCAAAGATTCATATCTCAAATGATCCCAGACAGTGGCTACTTCACATCTGAATCAGGGACGTGGAACTGTTTACTTCACAGGACATTGGACGTGGTCTGTGACATCGGGAAACCTCATATATGTTTGCAAATGGAGATGGTTCAGGGCGCTCATCCTCCGTGTAACTCAATTCACATCACCCATTATGTGAATGAGATGTGAAAAATAATTTCCTGTATCTCAGAGTATCGCAGCTCTAAGTGGATTGCTGGCTCTGGCCCATGGAAAATAACAAAGTGATAGCGCCCACAGGACCGCCCCAGGCAGAGATGCCTCCTCCAAGCTTGGTGGAGAGCTGCTACCATTTGATTCAAGGGAAACCACCATCCTGCTTTAGTGAAACAAAATATAATGACCCCCAGTTACAATACTGTGTGTGAAGAGGTAGCTTTTAGCTCTTCAAAATTACGCCCCCTAATTAGAGGCATGTGATCCGTAAGTTATCTTCTGGCTATAAATTATAATCCATATTCATAGCTACATGAATTTCACCTTCTATGGAACAGCCCTTATGCAAACAGTAATAGTCGGTGTGTCATTAGAGCATACCGGCAATTAATTCTCAAAATGATCAATGGGAAGAATGTCCTTTCCCCCATATCTGGTTTATTTATGTGCTCCCATTAATTATGCTTAATTTTCTGTTGGCACTTCTCTTCCTAATGTAATTCAATTTAAGCATATCTTTCTAGAGACTTATTAATAGGTAGGGTCATTTATATTGTGTAGCACAAATATTTTATAATCCACTAATCTTGACAAAAAGGCAATGCCTTCCTGATAAAAAATGCATGAGAAGTAATGGTTCCCTATTAATAACTTATTAGGTCAGATCACACAGTTTGAGGTGTCTATTACATTTTAATTTTATCAGATTTCTTCCTTTGGAATTTGTCACACTTGCTTTATCTTTTGATTTCGATTGTTTTTAGTATCACCCTGCCTTGGCCACCCCAAACAGTCCTTCTCTGTGGCTTTGCAATCTCAGAGGTGGGTAAAGATCCACAAGGCTGTGCCAGAGGGAGTCCGGGAGAGGGAACGACCCTATTTGTCTTAAAGGGCCCTCTCTTCCTTATAAGACATGTTAATAATCAATGGATCCTGAGTTATCTGTGGCTCACACACCCTTTCAAACATCTGATGTTAGCAACCAACCTTCCCTCAGAAAATACATACTTACGCAGAAAATTCAAACCTAATTTCAGAGGATTTATAGAAATCTTAGAATTAATCCATAAATTTTTAGGGGTCAAAGAAACACAGTTGAGGACCTTTGGCTAAAATTCACCATGTTAATTATAGCTACATACTTTGACAAATAACATGAGCTGAATAGATATGATTTTTAAAAAACCTGTCCGTCATTGCCAAGGTATGATGTAACGGTATTTGATTTGCCCTTCTAAATTCTTCCACCTAGACTTAAAACATTTCCGTGGAATGGCAAAGGCTTTCCTGAGGTCCTGGGGTGGGGCTATCTGCCTTCAGGTAACTACATGGGGAGAGAAAGAGGAAATGTCTGCAGGAAAATAGTGACCAATTTTCTTAGGCAAGATGTTAGACTTCTGTCTTCTCATCTGTAAAGTGAGAGGATGAGCAAAGTTATTTAAAAGGCCCCTTCCAATGCTGATAAAATTACATGAATGTGCAAAAGCAAAAAAAAAAAGTTGCGATTAGGGTACATGAGTAGAAATAATTTATGGTGAAGAAGTGATGCAAGTCGTCTTCGGAGAGAAGCCGGGAGGGTGGCCACTGGGTGAGCAGGTTTCTGATGGTCTGAGTTCCCACTGGAGCATTAGACACTATTTGTACCCAGCTCTGTTACATTATGGGTAGAAAGCCTGTGTGTACTAGCTCAGCAGTCAGTTATTTAAAAATACAATGTAAATGCAAAATTATCATCTGGACAAAATGTGGTCCGGGTTACTTTGCTGACAACAAGCTTCCTCACTAACAAGCGTACAGCCGAGGAACTGCTTTTGAAGATACTTGGGTGGGGCTACTAGCAACTTAAGTGGCCTTTGAGGCTTCCATAAGAAAGATGAAAAAGGACAGCAGCCAAATTAGATTAAAATGAAAATATCAAACCTGTACATATAATTAATAGCTATTTGAGCAACACTATTAATTTGGAGGAATATATTTATTAAACTTCCTTAGGAAAATGGATTCAACTTAATGCCATTGCTAAATTAGGTTTGATTTCTTAGAAATCAGCAGCAAACTTTACCCTAAGATTAAATTCTCCATTCTCTAAATATATTTTATTTTTGCCTGTTTTAAAAACATTTTTCTAAAATGTTTATTATTTATGTTTTTACTACAGAAAGTCCCCTACATACGAATGAGTTCTGTTCCGAGAGCGCATTCGTAAGTCCAATTTGTTTGTAAGTCCAACAAAGTTAGCCTAGGTACCCAACTAACACAATAGGCTATATAGTACTGTACTGTAATAGGTTTATAATACTTTTCACACAAATAATACATAAAAAACAAACACAAAAATTAAAGAAAGCATTTTAAATCTTACAGTACAGTACCTTGAAAAGTACAGTAGTACTGTACAACAGCTGGCATACAGGGGCTGGCATCGAATGAACAGGCAAGAAGTTACTGACTGTAGGAGGGAGAAGAGGTGGGAGATGGTAGAGCTGAAGGATCGTCAGCAATAGGGGATGGAGGGCAAGCTGCAGTTTCACTCACGCCTGACGTTGATGGAACGCACGTTCACATCTTTGAAAGTTCGCAACTTGAAGGTTAGTATGAAGGGGACTTACTGTATAAATATCAGCATTTATCTATAAATCTCATGGTGTCCTGAAGATTCATTTGAATAAAAGAAAGTTGGATAATATTATATTAGGCAATATAATATTATTCATTATATCTGAATTAAACTTGTGTGTGTGTGTGTGTGTGTGTGTGTGTGAATTTTTTCCCCCAAACACTTCCTAAGTTCATCATTTGGACAAAGGCATCTGGGTTGACATGCTTACTAAAATGTAATTCCTTTGGATTCTACTCATAATTATTTATAGCAGACATTTACTCAACGTGCAAGCTCTGGGCCAGGTTTAGGTGGTAAGGATGCAGAGAAAAGTAAGTTAACACAAGTTCTTACTCCTGAGAAAAGGGAAAACACATAAGATATATTAAAGTTCCTGCATGTAACATTGATTCAACTCTTCACAACTCTATGAGCAATAATCTGATGATTGTAGACTTGGAAAGAGAACACTCTGGGTTAAATAATTTACTCAACTTCATACAGATGATAAATAACAAAGCCAGAATTTGAACCCAGCCTGCCCTGATTTCATAATCCTACACTCTTTTATTAAATATAATAATAGAGTAGCTATAAAGGCAATAACACACAACTAGATGACAAAAGGGTGGTTTAGATAATTGCTTTAATAGATTATCAGGAGAAACCGCTGTGGGCTAAAATGGACAGGACTTGTTGCACAGAGAAGCCGGATGCTGGGGGAAGCATCCAGCGGGCAGAAGATTTCATGGAGCAAAATAAGGAGACAGCCCTGCACCAGGTAGATTCTGGGAAGTAAATGGCTTTGTTAGGAAGAAGCTGGAAATGTTTGCCGAGGATCGTGAGTACTGAGCTGAGAGACGCATACATTTTTACCTGCAAGAACTTAGCTTTACAGGGTTTTTCTAAGCCAGATTATTAAACCATTATTATACCATTTAATAATTATTAAACCATTATTATACACAAAGGGAGATTCATTTCCAGTGATCTTCAGAGTGAACTAGGAAGGCAGTGCCGGTGCTGTTCCAGCAGCAGAGGTGGGATTTACAAAGGGCTGGTTGGCTGACCCCAGCACTCTGGAAAGGAAGTGTCCATGGAAACCTTGGGAAGAAACAGTCCACCTGGTGATAAGTCCGGGAAGAAGGGTGTGGAAAAGAAAGGAATCAAAGCTGTTGGGGGATCGGGGCCTGTATGACCAATGGGGAGGTGAGACCTGAGGTCAAGGATGGGATGGAGACTTCAATTTGACATGTAGAGTTTGTGAGTCTCATGGGAGGTCCTGTGGCTGAAGCTTCTCTCCTCCGGGTCTGGAAAGTTGTTAGAATGGGAACCTTGATCTGGGGCTCAGCTGCACTGAGGTGACGGTTTAAACCTTCAGAATAAACTATTTCCCTCCTACAAAGTGAGAGAGAAGAACATGATTGAAGAATTTTGAGGAATGTTATTGCTGAAGACTTAAAGCAGGAAGGGAAGAAAGCTTGGGAGGAGTTGGGCCCAGAGACCCCAAGCACATGCGCATCTCGGGACGGAGAGGCCTGTGGCGGGGGGATGCCCCCGGGTGTGTCAAGGGCTCAAAGGAGTCACCAGATCACAGGATCCAGAAGGACGGTTACTGTGCTCACTGCATGATTTCTGGTGACCTCGGGGAGGAAACTTTTAGAGAAGACCAAGAGCCAGATGGCTTGAAGTTAAGGATCGTTGGCTGGTGTGTAAATAAAAGCAATGGCCATGGCCCTTTTGCCTGAGACAACTGTTTGTCAAAGGAGAGAGGAACCAGTAGCAGCAAGGACCAGTGGGGACAGGAAATGCATTTTCTCTCTCCTGCCCTCCCCCCCACCAGTCTGGTCTGGAAGATGTAGAGCTTTGAAGTCAAACACGAAGTGAGAAAGGTGGGGAGTTAGTGGAGATGGAGATACTCACCATCGTGCAGGTAAGGAAAGAGCAAAAGCACGCCAAGGAGACAGTATGTTTGTGAGTTTCTTAGCCTAATAAAGACAATCGTTCTTCAATGAGGCTGATAGAAGGATGAAACAACCTGGGCGGTGCCTGGATTCACTTTGACAGGAGTTGGGATCATCATGGGGGCTCAGCCTGGCTTCCTGGCCATCTGGGTGGTGGACGGATTCCCAGCGAGGAAGTGGGCTTGGGGGGACATCACTCCCTGATCGCCGTTCAGCGAAGACCTACTGTGCACCGGGAAGAGGCCTTGCAGCTGGGGAGCTAGGAAGGCTTCCTGGGGCTGGAGAGTTCTGCGGAGGCGCATCAGAGGACCGCTGTGCACGGTGCCTGGAGCAGCCGGTGTTTAGTGCCACGTGGTCCTGGTCAGAATGGAGAAGTGAGAGGCTAAACCTGGCCGATTGTCAGGGCATTGATTCAGTAACCAGGACAAAAGTCAAGTGGGCCCCAGAGTCAGGACGTTCTCTGGGACATCATTTAAGTAGTTGATTACAGCATCTGATTGGTGAAGAATCTATTACTTTTCGGGAGTGCTTTAGAGTATAAAGCACTTATATATCCTTTATCTCAGAAAGTCAAATGTACCTATAAAGAGGCTAATAGGCTGGGTGAAGTGAGCGGGTTAGGTAATTTGAGATCCCAGCGAAACAGTTCGTAAGAGGAATCAATTAAGGCTGTGGTCGGAGATGGGAAGCACTGAGTTTGAGAGGGCCGGTGGGCTGATCAATCCAGTTTAGGACCCAGCAGGCGGAGGGGCCAAGGCTGGGGTCTTAGGGGGCCTGTTGCGGGGAGTCTGCCCACGGCTGGGGAGGGTTAACCCAACTCGGGCAAACGCCTTCTGAAGTGTGAGCAGGGAGAGGCCTGAACCCACGTAAGGCCCAACCCTGGCCTCATCAGACCTTGACCTTGAGGGTGGGTGTGAGTGTGAAGAAAGCCTTGAGGAAAGAATCCGGGGGGCAGACGGGAAGGGGCATCAGGGGCGGAGGTGGGGAGAGTCCATCACTAACACCCCCCGGCCCGGGCACATCTGAGGGGCACTGAGCAGCCCCGGGGCCAGACCCGGAGCCAGGAGGGAGCTGCCCGGACTCTGACCCTATGAGCACCCGCTGGGGGGTGTGTCGCCCTCGGGGAGTGCCCTGAGCGCAGGGGGCGGGGCACCAGCTGAGGGAAGTCCCCGCAGCGACCCCTGGCGGGAGTGATGGGGGGATGAGAAGTGGGGCAGGTGCTGGGCCCCCCAAGGGACCCTGAGGCAGTGGAAGAGGCGGCAGGGCCTTTACTCAGACACCGAACTCATTTACACACGACACTAAACCTAGAGGAACTGCAGCTTGAAACTGGCGAAAATGTGTACGTCAGTCTTGTTTTACGTCACTCTTGTTCACATTTGTGGTCTGAACGGAGATGTGCTATGGTTTACTTCTTTGAATCCTTTTCAATAATGATCATGTTGTAGGAGCACAAAAGAAATGGTGAGTGATGTGGAAAACAGAAAACCTTCTCCGGAAGCCTCCACCTCCATCTCTAAAAGGAGTGTGGCCTGGAGTTGGCAGGAAACTTGCTTATGTCCTTCAGAAACGTCTTCCAACTGAAGGTCATTGTGATTTTCCAAATCCATAAATATTTTAGTTCAAATTAAGAATCATAAAAATATAATCCGTGATTCCGGAACACATCATTCCCTGAACATGTTTAAGGGCAAAAGAACGAATCTTTTTTTCTCATTAGGAATCTCATTCTGGGCTTTTTTTTTTTTTTTTTTTTTTTAATAATATATATATATATATATTTTAAATTAAAGTTTACTCATTCCAGATTATTTTTTATTTTTAATTAAAATTTAAGAACATGGATTTAAAATATGAAAATGACTTCCTCAAATGTTATGGGGCTCTGTCATTTTTCTAATAATTTTTACAAGATTAATAATTTTATCAGATTAATTTCATCCTGTAAAAGGGTATTGCCAATTTCCACTAAAGGGATTTTAAACTCAAAAGTATGCACACTTGAACTATGAAATACAATTCTGAAATGTAGGGCAAATTATTGCCCGAGAAAACTGTGGGCTGCAGCACGGCTCACCGACTCTGCTTTCCCAGCGTACAGCTCACTGTACGGAAATTTTCCTTGATAATCTGCTGTTCATTATTAAATTGCAGGCGTGTTGTTTAGGCAAGTATGTTACATCAACATGATATTGTTCTTTCCTTGACTCCCTGACCCCCTCCACTCCGTCTAGATACCAACTCCAGCAAGAAGGACCTGACAGCCATCAGAATATCCTTCTGTCAAGCACCAACTCTTCCTCCCTATTGTAAGAATATCAAACAGAAAACGTAAACAACATTCTGGAAATGATGGTACAAAGTGGCCCTCCTACGACACTGTAGGTGGAACAAAAGCCCCATTTTGGCATTTGCAGCATCAGCAGCTGCAGGCTGATGCATTTGGCTTTCTGTTAAATAGAGGCTGGAGTGTAAAAATAGACACTGGCATTGATTGGAAGCTTAAGCCTGTTGCAGTTTTACAGATTTAGAAAGTTCACTAATCGCTATCAATTAAAATCTCTGCCTTGTTGGTGCATGAATTATTCACAATAGTGCACACCATCTCAGGGCTTTTAGAAATATTTATTGCAGCCAAATGCAGAAATAGTGAAACTCAACCTGATAAAGATAAAGAATGTGTTTTAACTTGTAAATACAAAGAAAGTAGCCATTTTAGCATAATTATTGGAATATACATTTAGAAATCCATGATAGGTGTATACTCTACAGATATTTCTGATCCCTGATAGACTTATAACAAATTTTGATCAGTTTCTTTTAGACTTTAAAAGCATCAAAGAAATATTACCTAAATTAAAAAGCCATCTAGTCCGGCCATAAATATGCAAATATAGGCATACACATATACAAATACACAGGAATATGATTATATCAGTGACTGCCCATTTATTAATTCTGAAGTCTGCATGCTCCACTAAAAATTAGAATCAGAAATGTCAAAACAAACCAGTTGCTCTTTCGGAATCTAAGTCATATTGTCGTTATATTTGTATTTGTTCTCGAACCTGCTTTTGGTCACCATTTTGTAAAGTATCACTTGTTTTCCCTTGAACTCTTCCCCCAGCATCACCACTGAGTCTTTCTTGGGGACTGGCTGTGAGTCTGTCCCACAGTGGCGCCATCAGGGGAAACGGGTTCAGGGTGCCCGCTCGGTTGCCTTGTACCTGTTTTACAATAGGAAACTCAGATCTTGCCATTTCCTTAACCTTCACACCCACCGGCATCAGTGAAGTGGCTAAAAATTGCTCTAAAAGGGGAAAGGCAAATGGAAGATCGCATTCAACAATGATAATAACGCTGTCATTAAAGATTGATGAGAACTTTCAATTAGACCCCATTCCCAATCTGGAGCCGCTCAAGCCAGCTCTGCCTACTATGATCTAAAGCTTTGCAATAAAGATAAAAGGTCATTACAATCTATTGAATTCAATCATGACAAGTACATTTACCTGACGGCAGCATGTATTACATACAAAAAACTAAATTAAAATAACATTATGGGCTGACTCAAATCCACATGAAAAAGGAAATTTAGAATGAAGGACAGATCAAATCTCAGGCTAAGAATAATTTGATTTGTAGCCCTTTTTGTTGCAGAAAAATACTTACTCTGTTGCCCGTCCTGATTGACACTGCCGCTCTGGAGAAAGAGCACACTTTCTTAGTAACCGATGCTTCAATAGAACAATTATAATATCTGGTCGCTAACAATAGACTGAAAGACATACCATTTATCAAAACAATTCAGTAATTCTTAGGTAAGAATAAATAGATATATAATTATGCAAATATATGGTGAACGTTATTATTTCGTAAATTTTAAGAATAGTGTTGAAACATATAAATATGAGATATTTTATAGACATATTACTACTGATTTTGATGCCTTACATATTGTATTTTTGACTGGAAAATTAAACATATTTATGTTGAAAAATGTAGCCCACATGTAAGAAGATATATTTTAGCACAAATATATGTATTTCTACATAAATCTATATGGCCACTGAAAGATATATTTTCTATCCTAATACCATTTACATCCATTCTATTTCTTAAGACTCCCAAATCTAAGTTATCAATAATTGATATGTTTTTGAACTTTGTCACTAACTGCACATTACTTAAAAAGTTAATGAATAAGGTTCTTGACTACAGACAGTTGAAAGTTCTTTACCGAAATAAATTCTAAAACGTGAGGAAACAGCAGCTCAGTAATAAAATGTATCACTGTTTTTTAAAAGTAGCTTAGGGGATCTTTTCTACATAATAACATAAATTATTGTCCCTCTTTGTTAAATATTATTTGAAAATCTTTACTTTTGTGAATATAAACAGAATAATCAGGGTCATTTGATCTGTAGTCACAGATGAGTCTTGAACAATGTAACCAGCTTTTGAAAAACAGAAGTTTCCAGCACTACTGATAAAATTCAAATACCTATGCTTAACTGTCTTTCAAGCCCAAAGCACTTTTTAACTAACTTGGCAGTGGATGACGAAGAAAATCGCTAAAATGATTTTCTAAGCATATTCTACATTAAAGCAATAATTTATTTCTGTCCTAATTAAGGGTATTATTGCTATTGTTATCTTTACTCACAGCTTCTGTTCTAAGTTTCTGCCTGAAGCAGTGGAGGGTAGAACTCTTGAGTACTGAATTCCCCTAGAAATCTCTTCTACTGCAATTTTAGTAGCAACCGATGTTTTCTCTATTTTGGCTTATACTGTTTTCATTCAAGAAAATGTTACCATTATATGTGCATAGACAAGAAATAGCTTAACCTATCCAAATGTTGCCTTTCTTGGCAACTAATACATACAAGGGAAGGTGCCCTCATCACCCTGTTGGTCTTCTCTCAGTTGAAGACAAAACAAGTGCACACGTGAACGTGTGTGGGTGTGTGCATCCGTGTCTTTGAACTTTAAATATTCCTTTTATATGAGAAATTAGTCTTTCTGAAAACACATTATTAATGGACTCTGTGTAGTGATTTCTACCATGTGGTGGCAGCGTTGCACCGATGTAGAAGGCTGGGCTGTGACTTTCTTTTGAAATGGCAGAAATGAAAGTCAGTTTGGATTTCTCAGACAGCATCATTTGTACATACAGGACAATGCTATAAAAATGGTGCAGAATTAAATCCATAGTATTTTTGATAACATAAATTTAGTCATTAAAATATGATTTAACTCAGGAGTCTTATTCCTAATAACTAAAATAAATTTGTAGCATATGAGTTATGCTATTAACAAACAATCACAATTTTATTCATATTCATCTCATTTTGCTCATGGATTATTTTTTGTATTTCGAACACCTCATTGGTGTGCAAACAGGATAAAAATATGTGAGCCCTCCCATCTTTATCATTTAGTAATTCTGAGGACTAAAGTCACATAACCAACATAGAGTTTCAATAATATTGAATGTGCATTTTGAAAATCCCCGACCTCAATTATGCTGCTTTACAGGAACAGTATATATCGTCTGGGAATTAGTTCTATATTAAAGAATAAAACAAATGTTCATTAAAATTTAAAGATGCACATTCTACAAGTAAAAGTGAAGTTTTATTATGTAAACTGTAATGATTAAGTTGCCTGTTGAAGTAGAGGACTTTGGTTAAAGATGTTCTATGCTTCATGATATAAGTTGACAATAAATGTCTCTTAGAGTTTTCTTCAATGTATGATTTATGTTCTTTAGATGCAGTTGAGGGCAAGATAGTTATTACAAAAATAGTCAGTACAATATTATGAAGATATTTTGACTGTACATATTTATTTTCACAAAAATTTTTCTCAGTGTCAGTTACAATTGCCCATTATAAATAATTAAATCCAAATGGAAATTATTTTTCACCTAAAGCAAACTCACTGGTCCAATGATGAGATCCAAAGAAGACACGTAAGTGGCCTGGGTGTGATAATAAGGGCGGATCATCCCAGGCTATTTCAGTTCCATCTCAGAACACATCTCTAGACCACCTGAGAAGCAGGTACTGAGATGCTGGTGGGACCAGAGCCACAGTATCTTCCTGCAGCAGCTCTCATGCACCCCTCACCTTCATCCTCCTTCCCTCTCCTACACAGTTATCTGCTTTTCCAGTTTCTTGGTAAAAGGGAATGGAGAAACAGAAAATTCTTCAAAGCAAAATTCTTCAAACAATGTCTTGTCCTGAATAAGCCTGATGACAGTGAGAGGCATTGTATGGCAGTAAAGTGATCCAGGTTGCAAAATCTTTCCAGTCTTTTGATCTCTAGAATATCTTGCAGTTTTACTCTGTCCCAGTGATTTCATCTGAAAGGGACATTTATTCACGGATTCACTGTTTCTTTCAAAAATACATATTGGGTAACCATATGTTAACCAGATATAATTCCAGTCAAAAGGGAATAAGGTTTGGCTCCTTTGAAAAGTAACAGTAATTTGTGTTTCAATGGGATATTATAATGTTTTGAGCATTAAAATGATATAAAGTATAAAATAATTTGAAGAAACAATAGAAGAATCTTGAGTTAGCTTCTGTTATAAAAAATACTTTTACAAATTCCAAGTCCTTGATCCACGTACTGGGGTTTATAACTAAGCAAAATAATTTTGATAGTAACTTAAAGTGAATTCTTATGGGATTGAACTGTATAAAAATGCAAGCCCTTTTAGCCATAGGGACAAAGTGCTGGTTAGGTGTGCAGAAAATCAGATCAGGTGCAGAAACGTTTTTGTTCTTGTTGTTTTAGTCTCTGTTGTTCGACACAGTGGTTGGCAGACAGGAAGGGGCAATACGCACAAAGGAGGCGTGGAGGTGAGGGATGCCTCCGCGGTCAGGCTTTTCCCTGGGGCGCCGGGGTGACGGCCCCCATAGCCGTGCGGGGCATCATGACACTGGAATCCTCGCGCAGGTGGCGCTTGACTCCAGTTGGCTGTTTCCACCACGGTGGTTCTCTCCCTGTGTGGTGGAATTAGAAGAGCTAAGCAATCAGTACAGGCAGTCACATTAACTGCAGAGTTTAACTAATGCAGCATTTTTGAGAAAAAACAGCTTTGAAATGTTCTAAATTTCATATGAACTTTGCATTGTCCTTTTGGCTGTGGAGGTCACCACGGGGCTGCAGAATTCTCCGATTCATTTGGATTGTTTGCATGTGTCAACTGCCATGTGAGTGACTTCCATCTTGAGTGGCCTGAAGAACAAAATTATTGGTTATAATAATTATTATAATAATTACTGGTGATAATAATTATTGGTTTTAATAATTTAATAACAACCATGCTTGACAGTTTTTCATACTCTTTTGGCTACATGACTATTCCTATACCTGTGAGATTTGCAAATGCATATTTGTTAGCCTGTGTAAAAAGTAAGTAAAAAATATATAAATAAAAATCAGTCATGTTTACATAATGAGAATAATATATTATGTATCCAGGTATGTACAATATATAATAGGTTATATACACATATATGCATATATATGTCTATCATGATATGCATATGCACACTTTTATAGAATATACTCTGTGTACAGTATATATACATTGATGTAAATATATCCATACAAATCCATATGCATATATATATATTTATATACACACAGTATATAACACATTTTATATATATATATATATATATATACATACAGAATATATTATATAATATAATACATTTTAATAATGCAATTGCATTAAGGAAGAGGAGTTCTGTAACATGAAGTTTGTAATATTTGGAGAAAGAATATAAAGATTCACTTATCCATTTGTTTATTCAAGTCTATATTGAGTGCCTACCCTTTTCTGATCCTTGTGTTAGAAGCTGGAGATAAAATAATAAACAAACATGGTCTCTGAACTCATGGAATTGAAAACTGAAAGAAACAAATAATGATCAAATAAGTTCACAAAAAATACTTAAATTATATTTTTGATAAGTACTATAACATATCCAATATGCTAATGAGAATCTTTTCAGATTTGTAACATATTGGAAACATGAATAGTTATAGGCAATTTACTTTCTTTATTAAATACATTACATTTTTAAGAAGAAGCACCTGGATTAGCTCAGTCAAAAAAAAAAAAAAAGGCAACATTTGTAACAAAGCTAAACAATTGCAATTTAAATTTTTCTGTTTATCTGATGCAGCATCTGGATAAAATTCTAAAGTTTCAGTCAGATTACAAAAATACTCGGTGAACTAGAGTTTAAGTCGTGTCACATTGGGATTTTCTGTTTTGTAGGTATTTGACATTGCATTGTCGATTATATATAAAATAGTTTAAACAATCATATTTTATTAAACCTATGTTCCTTCTCTTTCCCTTACTAAAATCTTTTCCTGTTTTCTTTTTTATTTCCTTCCTTCCCACCTGTGTTGACCAGAGTAAAGATCTTATGCAGAGATAGGACATTTAGGGGCTTAATCTTCACAAGTACTTAGCATTAAAATCATGCTGACCCGAATTCTAAATTATTGTTATCTCTCCTGACACACCAAATTCCCTTTTGAGAACTATTTTTTCAGTAGTGTGTTGTTCCTTGTGTCCAGATCCTTAATTGCATGACCATCAGGAGAGTGATATACAGTATATTTAAAGATCACAAGTTGTTGTAAATCTGGGGCACACAGTGACGTGGTTTATAAGGCAAATTACACTCCACTGGAGTCCTCTGCAGCGAATAAGATTGCTCTTTTCGTTGACTCCTTTTGGCCACAGTAGGCAGTGAAAAAAAAAAATGTGTTGACAAAAAACAAGCAAAGATGAAATAAAAGAAGTTCCAGGATTCAGAGACACAGGCATCTTCCTTTGATTTTGGTGAGTTTACATAGGAAATAAGAAGGTTCTTAACTGAGATTTCAACTACAAATTGTCCTCTTGACCTCTTACCTTTTCTAAATAGGCTGGAGCAAAAGTGAAGCACTTACTATACATGGTATTTGTGTTTCCTAAAGGGTTTAGCAATCTCCCTCCATCCCTGGCGGCTCTGATGGGGTGGGCACTGCCCTTTCACTGCCTGACATCCACCCCCAACTCACCCTCCCATCCAGACCACTATTTATTGATCATAGAGCCTTGATTTGTTTTTTCAAATATTAGGTCTCAAAAGCAAATTTTATGGCCACTGGAAAACCCTGGGCATATTTATTTTTTCTATCCCAGTGTTGCAGTCTTTTCCATGAACGCCTAACAGGGATCAGTCGTGATCAACACAAATTCAGGACCTGAAACTGATAATTGCTCACGTGTGGACCCATAACTTTGTAGATTATGTACAAACTATTTAATCCCCCTCTGATCTACATTTGTCACAGTGTGTTCTGCTAGACTGAAAACTACCAGAAGAATTTCTCGTGTACAAGGCAAGCAGCGTGGTCGCCCCCAGATCCTAAAATACATGCCAATCTCAGCCTTGAGTTAGGTATTATCTGCTGTTTCTGGATTGCCTACCTTTTTTCTCTATTATATCTTGGGATTTCTGGGCTATACATGTTTTAAAATTTATTTCCATCATTAGTATATATCCTACAGGGGATTTTGCTTCATGTTACCTATCCGAAAAAAACTCATTTTGTGGATTTTCTATTTTGAGACCAATAAATGCATTTTGTTTTTAAAAAGCTTACTTCATTTTAAAAGATTTGAAACAATTACATGTATTTTTTGTCAATAGGTATTTTAAAGTCTGGCTTATGAAATCAGAGAGATAAAACTTAGGATATTAACATTTAATGGTAATTAATATTTTAACTGTGAAAGAGGCAATTAGAAGTTGAAGAAAACAGGTAAATTCATATTGTTCCTATTCTATTCATTTGATAAAAAGGGGCAAAGGGAGATAATTTTGATTAACTGAAATGATAATGGCAACATTGATTCTTTTTTTTTTTAAACATCTTTATTGGAGTATAATTGCTTTGGCAACATTGATTCTTTAAAAAAATATGTTCATATAAAATAAGCAATGAGTGTGTAGGAGGTTAGTGACATTAAAACCTCAGTCATCTTTACTTCATTAGTAACATGTTCTACAAAATTTCTTCATTTCTGTTAATTTTCCATTTCAACTCAAAATGAGAAGTTCAATGATAATTGACAGCTTCAGTAAACAATGGACAGGAGATTTCAGAGCTTCAATCGATACTAACAGTCCTCTCCCTCAGTTTTCCTGGAACCCCTGTAGAATAACTGATACAATTAATCACTGATGGGCCATCACATGCTTTTATGAGGGACCAGGACCTCCAGTACTCAGCGGCATTTCTCAGGGCGTGTGTGTTTACATTATGAGCTAAATAATACCTCATCCAGCTAACTGCTAGCTGCCAATTCAACAGCTTTCTCTGCATTTCGCTTCTTATTCCACTGATTCAGGTAACACCCCGAGACTGAAATTATTATGGGTTAACTCTGGTTGTTTAATCTCGATTCCCATTTTTGGGGGAGAGGTGATTTAGATGATGTTGTGACTGCGGGTCTGTCTGGCACCATGAGATGAGCAGGTGTGTGGGTAGCATTTCTCTGACACCCATCCTGGTCCCCCAAGGTTCTCAGACCCACCTGGTCCCTAAGTGCCCACTCTCCACGGTCCCACTTTTCGGTAATGTAATGTAAACCTAAAATCATCAGAGCCCCTGAAAACTCTGGGAGTAAACCAGATGCCCTAGGCAGACCAGAATTCCTGATTGCAAATACTCAACCAAGAATTAGACATTCTGAGCTTTGATAAGGGCCTGGGTGACTATTCTGTGCATGTAGATTGCATTTAGCGCTGCCTCTTGTGCTTTGCACCCTACAGCCAGCCGCACCTAGCAACCTGGTTTGTAGGGAAAAGGGAGCAAAAGTAGTCCCCTCGTGGTCAGTCTCTGTTGCTTATATAAGTACACTTAAATGTATGGCTTCCACATTGCTTAAAAAATTCTCTTCATTGCTCTCTGTATAAAAGATCGAATACCTATAAGATACAGTTCATGTTCACTATGGTACATTAAGGAGCTTAGAAAGCAGCAGTGTTTTGACTAATATCAATTAAAAAATGAAAATAAATGTATGCATTTCTGCAGTACCAATTTTAGAGTGCAATATCCTTTTAGAAATAAGGAGTTTACATCTAGGGTTGGCATACACCTGGCCTCCAGTTCCAGAATACCTGGGATGAGGTCTGTAACCCCTGACCCCCGCCTGCACCCCTGGCAGATGCAGCCCGTATGTCCAGATGCAAAGGGAAGTGGCGTTACCTTCAAGGAAGTGCATCTGTGGGTTGCTGTACGCTCACCCCACACTGAGGCCACCAGCACCTTAATCCCAACAAGAACACATGTCATCACTTTATTAACGTTAGTCAGAAATGTTTTGGGGCAAAATTCATGACACTATTTCTTTTTTTTTTTTTTTTTTTTAAATTCAGGATAGTGGTTACCACTAGAGGGGAAAGGAAGAGGGGATGCAGTCATCGTGGAAGGGTTTTTTGCTTTTTGGTTTTTTTTTTAAATTTGTTTATTTATTTATTTTTGGCTGTGTTGGGTCTTCGTTTCTGCGCGAGGGCTTTCTCTAGTTGTGGCAAGCGGGGGCCACTCTTCATCGCGGTGCGCGGGCCTCTCACCATCGCGGCCTCTCTTGTTGCGGAGCACAGGCTCCAGACGCGCAGGCTCAGTAGTTGTGGCTCACGGGCCTAGTTGCTCCGCGGCATGTGGGATCTTCCCAGACCGGGGCTCGAACCCGTGTCCCCTGCATTGGCAGGCAGATTCTCAACCACTGCACCACCAGGGAAGCCCCATGACACTATTTCTTTATGGCAAGGCACTGCTGCCCACCACGCGCTGCCCGCAGGGAGGAGCAGGCCAGGACCAGGAAGGCGATGCCCGCAGCGTCTCGCCACCTGCCTCCACGGACGAGGCTGAGCCTTGTGTCAGCGGCCGAAGGACCGCTAGTCAAGGGGCCCAGCGCCATTTACACAGAGCAGCCAGTGAAAGTGGATTTGGAGCACAGAGAAAGAAACCTGACAACTGGCATTGACGAGAAATACAAAATGCTTACCACTTTTTATCTCCAAGCCTTTCCCTGTAATAATGTAGTGTATTGACAACAAATGTTTAGTGGGCACCTACTCTGTGCCATGCGCACAGATGGGCATCGAGGCTCCTGCCCTGGGAAGCCGACAGTCTGTGCAGGGCTGCAGACCTGAGCACGCAAGATGTGCAGGTGCCAGCGGTGGTCTGTCCCTCCAAGGGGAGAGGGAGGCGTAGGCATGGAGAAGGAGGGAAGGTTTCTGTGAGAGGGCTGTGTCTGAGCTGCGACAGGAGGAAGAACAGGCTATAAGCGGGCAGAGGGGGTGGGGGGAAAGGCCACGGGAACTGCCCAGAGTCCAGGAACGGGTCGATGGACTCTAAGACCTGCGGCCACTGGGGCAGTTGGGCCACTTGTGATGGGAAAGGCCAGGGGCAGGTGATCCTTTGAGGCGTGAGGCCCGTGGTCCAGCACAGACCCTGGTGAGCTACCTACAGGCCTCCACAACGATGCTATTCACAGCTCTTTGCTCCTGGGCCTGAACTTTCGATGCTGAAGAGATGGGAAGAAGGGACGTCGGAAATGCTCTACTTGACATATTTATTTTCTTCTTCCACCTGCTCTTGGGTTTGCTCTGTTATCGGTGGCCTTAGTTCATTTGCCACTTGCCTGTGAGCGTGGCCAACACTTCCTACTTCCTCCACTTAGAAGAGCTTACAGGGTCAATTCTCAGCCCCTTGGACCTCTGTGCTTGAGTGAAAGGCTGGGTTCTACACGACTGTAATTGCTGAAGACTCACAGAATTAAATCAATGTGTGTGTGTGTGTGTGTGTGTGTATCTCTATATATCTATATATGTATATGTGAGTGCATGTGTATATATATTAACCAGTCCCGCTTAATAGGTTAAGGAGTTAGGGTAACTTTTCTATTTCATTACAGAAATGCTCATCATCCAGCTGTTGACCTTTTCTGGGGAAACTGACATCGTCAACATACACTGCACGTGTGCCCATCCTTTACCAAGGTGAAGCTGGAAATCAGCACTCTCCCACAGAACTTTCTGCAACAAGGAAAATGTTCTACCTCTGCACTGCCTAGTGCTACCTAGGGTCTCGTACTACTTTCCAATGTAAATATTCTGTATATAAGTTTTGTCTCGTCTATTAATTCTTCATAGGCCCCCTGAAGGCATTGTCCCAGAAGATGGTGTGGCGCCTTGCACGTAATGAGCGTGCAATCACCATTCACGGAATTGAAAACCATGACCAGCAGGTCGATTCTCCATATTTATCTGAATCTGAGAATATAGATTTTTTGAGTGTGTTTTCTTAAGAAGTACCCATTTTCTTATTTTTTCAATCATTCATTCAAGAGCTATGCTATTGGGTGCCTCTTTTGTTTCCAGAACTAGGTTACGTCTTAGATTTCTATATAAAGAAAATCCTTGGGAATTCTCTGGAAGCCCAGTGGTTAGGACTCCATGCTTCCACTGCAAGGGGCACAGGTTCAATCCCTGATCGAGGAACTAAGATCCTGCAAGCCACGTGGTGTGGCCAAAAAAAAAAAGAAAAGAAAAGAAAAGAAAAGGAAGTCCTCTTAAATTTATTTCTGATTTTGAAAGATAGAAACAGATAGAAATATATATGTATATCATTAGTTAATGAGGTTTCTTTATTAGTTTTGGCCATGAAAACTATGCTGATCTCTTGAAAAAACGAAGGGATAGACGACTACTCTAATTGGACATGGATAAGAATAATGTTATGTTAATCTCTCAGCAGCTGAAATGTGTGGTTCGGCTTGTTACCATCTTCAGGATTACTGTTGATCTCTGACTGGGTCTCAGTCTTCCTACCCTTGGAAATCTTTGGCCCTGCACATCGGCATTGGTCACTAGTGTGTCTGCCCTTGAGATCCAAATTCCAAAGCTTCTGAGAGTTTTGTTCTTCCTTCACATTTGACTTAGTAGAATAAGTTGGACAAGATTTGTTTGCTCTTCTTGTAATTAGCTTCTTAAACACGGTGTCATTCGCTCTGAATGAGCCCTTGAGATTCCGTGTTGATGACTGTCTTGTGGTCAACATCAGGGAACCCAGCCCATGCTGAGCCCATTTTGGCGTTCACTACTGGAAATCTGTTTCGGAACTGGGAGTAAGCATTAAAGACCTGGGTCTTCTACTTAAACGAAAAGTGAGAATATTACTGACTATTCTAAGTTAAGTACTCTGCAGAATTAAAATAGCACATGCAATTTATTTCCTTGGCGGGTAGAGTCATTGGGTTTATAGCACCCAGAGAAGTAAAGCAACGTGGCTTCTTCTTCCGCAACAGTGGAGGCCATGCTGGGCTCCCCCCTACGTCTCCCGGGGGTGCATCAGGAAATCAATCACGTTCCTGCCTAGGCTGGACCTTCCCACCAGGGGCTCCTTTAGCAGAGAAAATGAGCATTTTCTTTCTTCTGTGTAGAGGTGTAAATTTAAAAAATATGATGACCTGAACTCTCCATTTGGTCATGCAACAGAGGAACAAACTTAAGGGTGATCCACATAGGGTCTGTTAAATATAATATAGGACACAAGACCCTAGCTAAATCTGTTTTCTGCTTCACCAAAATTTGTTTCCATTTAAAGTTCTTATTGGCTGTACCTTTGTAAAATCCTTGTTTTAAGAAATTTTATCTTTTTTCCTTGTCATTTCCTAGTGTTTTAATCATCGGAAATTAGATAGGAATACTTCTGTAAACATACAGATTTAATCCAAGACAACTCCTATATGTTATATCTGTATATCTATATCTCTCTCTGAATCCATATCTCAGTATATCTATATATCTAGATCTAGGTCTAGATCTCTATCTATATCTATAAACATATTCTGGCTTTAGTAGTGAAATTAAAGTTGACACAGGGCATCTGATAAATTTTGTGAACTCTTTTATTAAATTCACATATATGCACACAAATTTATTGTTTTATTGTTTCATGAGATCCAATATCATTTTACATATTCTCATAAAATTATTTCCTGCTTAGATCCAGCTTAAGTCTTCATTTTTGAGTTAGGTTTTTTGTTTTTTGGTTTCAATTTCAGTTTTCGTCAGCTCAGGTCTGTCTGCATTCCCCATTCTTAGGTAACCACAACATGATCCCCAAAACTAACTGAAGAAAAGGCTTCTGTTTCAGGAAGGGAGAAATATTTCTATCACTGTTCTGGGTAGTTTGTGAACTATAGCAACAGGAAAGGGAGGAAACAAACTGGCTTTTCCAAGCACTTGCTCAGTCCAGGCGGTGTGCTGGTGCCCAGGGTGCATCACCTCTCTCCCCATCACCGACCCGTGGCTCACAGAGTGTTAGGTGCCCTCCACCTGGCACATCTATGGTTTTATTCACACTGCAGCATGCCCCGTGCCAGCAGGTCATTCCACTACTTCTTCCATGTTTGTCTTCAGTCTGCATTTTAATTCGTTTCGCTTTCCTCACTAATGACCTCACCAATGATGCAAGATTGATACTCTTGATGCTCACAAATGATACTCTTTTCAAAGAACTCACCGCCTCTTCAGGGAGTGGGCAGGTGAGAGGAACGTGGATAACATCTAGTCCATGAGAAGCCAAGGGATGACAACGCTTCCAGCTTGAAACCTGCATGAGAGAGGTGGAGATGGTGCCACATCCGAAAGGAAAACTGAATTAATCACTTGAAGATGGGAGATGGTGGGGAAGATAGTAGAGGTAGAGAGGTACCCTCACAATATCCAAATTATACACATGAAAGTGAAGAAATCCTGGTGTGTCAAGACATTACAAAGAGGTTAAGACTGTTGCAATGTGAAGCGAACGTGAAAGCAGGCAAAGATGTGAGGATGGAAAGGAGCAGGACGAATCACATGTGGTCTTGACTGTGGGCGTGAGCTTGACTTGTGCAGGACAGCTGGGCGGTGAGATGGCATATTCTTACCTGGGGGGATTCTCCTGGCTATCTGTGGGCTGTTTCGGGAATCCCCAAGTTGATAATGGCTTAAACTGGGATGGTGCTCTAGGGAGAGAAAGAACAAGACAGACTGATTGAAAATTCAGGAAGTAAAACCTGGAGGACTCAGCTATTAATTGTCTCCAGGGGATGAAATATTCATGACAAATGGCAGTTTTCAAGTTTGAGAGAATAGGTTGATCACAGAGGCCAACAAAGAAGAGTGGAGCTGGGGAGAAGACGAGTGGAGAGGATACCCAGCTCATATAAGAGAAAACAGGTTCAGCTTGAATTTGTTGAGTTTGAAGCAGTTGTAAAATCCAGGTGATGGTGACAACCCATGAAATAGGTCGAGGAATCTGAAGCTTGGAGGAGGGTCTGGGCTGAGTCTGTGGGCAATCACCGAATTGGAGAAGGAAGAGCCCAGGAGAGAGGGTGAGCCCATGAGCTCATGCAAGGAAGAGCATACAATAGCAGGAGGTCAGGGGACAGGAGAGCTGATGTGTGGAGAACCAGTGGACCATGGCGGACTCAAGGTCAAGAAAGTGGAATTACAATGCAAGGTGACCAATATCAACAAACCACAGACAGCGAAGTAATACAATCACAGGAAATGATATTTCAGAATTAACTGTTAGGGTTGGGGGTAATTGACCACCATGGTGGCAATGACTTCAGTCACGTGGTGGAATTGAAAGTATGTTACTGGATCCTGAGAAGCAAATGAGCAGCTTAGAGAGCTGGTGAGAGGTCAGCCTAGAGAGCTGGTGAGAGGTCAGCCTTGGAGAAATTTGGATGGAAAAGGTAGAGAGAGGTTGGTAGGCACAGTACGGTGCACAGTGCAGGAGGGTTTTCTTTGGGAAGAGGTGGGAGAGCTCTCAACACATAGGCTGAAATTAAGGAACCAGGGGGAAGACAATGATAACTATGAGAGTTATCTTGATAACTATGAGAGTTCGAGAGAGATTGCTTTCAGGACCTGGGTTTGGAAGAGAGGGGATAAAGGGCACAGGGTAAGGGTCAGCCTTGCAGTGAGAGTAATGCAAGGAGGAACACTCGGATACAGGTACCTCTGTGGGTGGGAGCTTGAAGGGATGATTGCCTAATGGCATCATTTCCCTCAATTAAGTAAGAGGTGAATAGTTTACTGAACATGAGTGATGGGGAGGTTGTGTAGGGGCTTCTGGAGAGTTTTGAAATTTTGGATTAATCCCGAGAGAGACTGAGCTAGCTAGCCAAGCACGGACCCTGAAAGAATTAAGATAAAATTGAAATCTCAGTGATGTGGTGAACCAATTCATAGGTGGTACAGACTGTACGTGGTTCCGAACGATGTCCAGCATGAGGCTACTCCATTGTGGGGACAGAACTGGGGTCCCTCTAGAAAAGGCCATGCCCTAATCCCTGTGTGGTGAGGTACTATGCCTGTGAATAGGTCACCTTATGAGACGAAAGGGACTTTGCAGACACAGTTGAGGTGGTTATCAGTTAACCTTAAAATAGGAGATTATCCTGGATTATGTGGATGAGCTGAGTGTAACCACACAAGCCCATAAATTCGAGACAGAGAAGAAAGTCGCAGAGATTTGAAGTAGGAGGCAAATTTGGCACTGCCTTCGAGGTGGAGGAGACCACAAACCAAGGAATGCAGGAGGCTCTAGAAGCTGAGAATGAGCCCAGTGGACCAGAGCCCACATCCATACAGAAGCAAGCTCTGCCCACAACCTGAGCCCGGAAGTAGATTCTCCCTCAGAGACTCCAGACTCCAGACTCCAGGCCAAGTGAGACTCTGGCCTCGTGAGACCCCGAGCGGAGAATCTGCCTCTCCGCCCTGGACTGCGGACACACAGAAACTGCAAGATGATCAATGGATGCCTACGTGCATGGCTCCGTTTGTGCTGATTCGTTACACAGGCAATAGAAAACTAACACATATTTCCGTGGAAATTAGCGACTATTACGTTAATCTTGTGTTGGAGTTTTTCTGGGTGGGTCCAACGAATAGACAGGTTCAAATAACTTGAAAGCGCAGTTGAGTGAGGTAAGGATACCCAGCCTGTGGTCTGGGTTATGTAGCAAAGAGAGATATGGTCTCCTGGGAAGCTGGAGAAACTAGATATCCCAGGATGGCTGGACACCTGTTTTAGTGGAATCCAGGTAGTCGTTCTGTTTTAATTCGTCCACTCCCCTAAAGCCAGCTCCTATCTGAAAATCTTCATTGACTCAATTCTCACCAAATCCTGTTTTCATTATTCAGTCACTGAAGATTTTTCAATATTGGCTTTTAAGCTACCGTATGTTATGGACAGTAGGCTTAACATTCTCCTGGCCAAGCCAGCTGTAGTAGATAGAACAATAGTTCCTAATTCTTTACTCCTTTCTAACATATTGTGTGGGTCAATACGATTGCCTTGGTCCCGTGGCGGCAGAATGTATTTCAGGCTGAGTCATGTGACTTGATTTGGCCCTTGGGCACTGGCAGATTTAGATGCACAAGCAGAGGTTTGAAATGTGTCTCCATGGTTGGGCTGCCTTCTTTGAACTTCTGCTTTTGTGATGAGAAGTAAAGTCTTGAGCAGCCACTGCCACCCTCTCTATAAACACTGGGTCCAGGGTCAGACTCGTGAAGAGAGCCACCCCAACTGACCGTCGGATGCGTGAGCATGGAATGAATGCGGAGAAACGCATGCTGCTGAAATTTGGTTGTTTCATAGCAAAGCTGCCTAATCCACTGAAAACACTTCATGTACCTTCCTTTATTTTTACTTTTGCTTGTGACATCTCCACCCTCCTGCTCTGGGCTGAATGTTTGTGTCCCCCAAAATTCATATTCATTCATCCCCAGTGGGTTGGTATTGGAGCTGGTGCCTTTGGCAGGTGCTCAGGTCATGAGGGAGAAGCTCCGTGAATGGAATTAGTGCTCTTATAAAAGAACCTCAGAGCAAAAAAGGGGGTCGTCCACAAACCAGGGAGCGGGCTCTCACCAACACCGACTCTTCCGGCACCTTGATCTTGGGCTTCCCAGCCTCCAGAACCATGAGGCAGTTGACGATGAGCTACCCAGTTTATAGTATTTTATCACAGCAGCCCAAACAGACTGACACCTCTTCTGTGTATAGAATAGTTTTTAGCTAGAAAAATCTTGCCATCCTTCACGTAGAGATCACACCTCTTATCACACTTCTGAAAGCCATTTTATCACCAGAAGCCAAAGAAAATGCTTCTGACTGCATATTTTGTTTCTCCAGTAAAATTAATCCTTATTCATTATCTCATTTGACCATGAGACCGATTCTACAGGGATAAGCGGGATAGATAACATTAGCTCCACTTTGTAAATAATGAGAAAATTAGCACTCACAGAGGGTGAGTCACTAAATCTTATTGACGCAACCAATAAGGGGCACAGATAGAGTTTCAGTCCAGAACCGGGAGGCTTCTTTCTGCACTCTCACACACATTTTGGAGTCTGAGCCAAATCATGAACTGCTACAAGGCTCAGTCTAAACAAGATTTCTTCCCATAGTATTGGGCACAGGGCTCTTCCCAGAGCAGATGCTGATTAGGTGTTCATTTACTGAAATAACATGAATGAAAGTTAATTTAATTAGATGCAGATAGCTCAGTGGAGGGTTTTTATCTACCCAACGTGGGCTCTAGGACCCTGGTTTTTCTACCCATGCCTGTGCAGATTGAACCTCGATTTTTTTCCTTCCTCAGGGGACCCCACCTAACCTTCCCTAAAAAGGGTTTGCTTTGGATTTCCATGAAGTTGTGTTATTCCCAACAAGGAAGGGGTTGAGGCTGTGTGACTTCTGTCTATGCGTTTTCCACAATCTATTACCTGCATGGCTTCATCATAATCAGTCACCGATACGTCCTGTCTTGTGAATTCCTATCTTTACAACACATACTCAGGGGGCACCCAATGGCTATTACCTGTTGGCTGACAGACTGACCAGTTGACTGACTAACTGTGAATCCTGGATTCTGGGGCCACAAGGACATTTTCCCTATGATATGTGGAGCTGTGATAGAAAAGAAACTGGGAGTCACCTGTGCCAGCACTAAATGGTAGCAATGCTCATTGATGTTACACCTATTTATGCCACTAAAGTGTTTTATTTTGTGCTTAGTTTTTTTAATTTATTGCTTTATTGAGATATAGTTCATATAGCATAAAATTCACCCATTTGAAGTGTGCAGTTCGGTGGTTGTCAGTATATTCAGAGTTTTGCAGTCATTGCCGCTATCTAATACCAAAGCATTATCATCACCTCCCGCCACCCCCAACAAGAAACCGCTTTATCTGTTAATTATCACTCTCCGTTCTCCCCCCCTCATTGTCCCAGGCAACCACTATTCTACTTTCTGTCTTTAGGATTTGCCTATTCTGGACATTACATGTAAAGGCAACCATACCGTATGTGGCTTTGTCTGGTTTTTCTCACCTAGCGTAATGTTTTCAAGGTTCATCCACATTGTAACATGTATCAGTACTTCATTCCTTTTTATTGTTGAAAAGATATTCCATCGTATAGAGAAACCACATTTTGTTTATCCATCCATTAGTGGATGGACATTTGGGTTTCTACTTTGAGGCCATTATAAATAATGCTGCTATGAATATTGGTGTACAGGGTTTTATGTGAACTTATGTTTTCATTTCTCTTGGGTAGATACGTAGGAGTGGAATTGCTGGGTCACATGGTAACTCTGTGTTTAATATTTTGAGAAACTGCCAAACTGTTTTTCAAAGTAGCGGCACCATTCTGCAATTCTACATTTCTACCAGCAATGTACGACGGTCCTCAATTGCTTGTTTCTTTGGTTTCATTGACTTCTTTTGGCAGTCAAATGTTTTAACTGTTGAGTATTAATCTGACTGAGAAGTGTCTTTCCTAAAAAAATGATGGCGAAAATAAGCCACGTAAATTCTCCAAGGGCCCATTTGAATCTCATAGTGGTGATTAGATTTATTCATTTATCTTATGAGTGTGGGGTAAATGCATGAATGGCAAAGAGTGAGAGAACCTTTAAAATCCACATGTCCATTTGGCTGTTCTGTTCTAGTTCTGAATGTAGTTCTCTTGGGTTCTGAAATAATTCATATGGCAGGTGGGATATGCAGGTCTGATTGCAAGAAGCTTTATGTAATGATTCCTTTTCCTAAAAGAAAAATCCAAGAAAAGCCATGAGAGTCATTCTTGTGGGTCTTTTGATGTTCCAGAAACTATGTTTGAAAACTGATTAAACTGCCCTTGTTAATTAGAGAATCACTTCCCTGAGAACACAGAGGAAGTGACAACGTACCCCAACCTCACACCTACCACTGTTCTTACATCACTGATATCTGAAAAATAAAAAAGACTGCTGAGCCAAACTGCTAGGTATGAAAAGAAGAAAACCTTCTAGAGATTCCATGATAGGATCATTTGTTGGCAAATCACTTAGTAAATATATAATTTAAAAGACCATCTACTATATTTCTTATATGAATCACATTTTAAGCTATTCTCTCCTCTACATTTCTAACTTTCAGAGTTTCACATTCAAGAGGAAGTGAATACATTTTACGTTGCAGGAGAAATGTGACAGTGGTGTCAAATTTATATTAGTCCAGTGGGATGCAATTTAGCCATTGGTGGTTAAAAAAAAAAAAAAAAAAAAAGAGACGAGGTATGTGTGTAACAGAGGCATTTTAATACTGAAAGGAAGTAATCTCAAGGAATAAAAAAGGCAGACATGCAAACGTCCTTGAGATGGGTCTATAGGACCTGATAGGTTACTCCATTGAATTCATGAAATCCACACTGGTGAGAAACCTAAACAAGGGGTCATCCAGTTCAATTTCCCTTGAAAAGATTCTTAAGGATGTAATGACATTTGAAAAGCACATCAGGATCCATCAGGATCAAAGGTTTCCATCAAGGGGAAACGTTAGAATTGCTCTCTATGTAACTGTTAGTAACGCTGTTCCCACCTTCCATCCTGTCTCCTAGGGAATGTTGTGCCTTTTTTTCCCCACCTGTTCTCCTCTTTAACTTATCCTTCTATGGGGTGCCTCCTCGGACACCATTTAACTGAACCACTGTTGATAAACAACATCGAATTCCTTCACATTAGCTTGGCTTTGCTTTCAGGCGGAAGGGTTCTTCCTGAAATGGCTGATCCTATTATTCCTCACTCTCCTCTTTTTCCTTTTTCTTTTTTTCTTGCAGGCACACAGGATGCAAAAGGAGCAAGTTCTGCTGTATTTGCGCGCCGTAGGAGGCGCTCGTTTCTATTCCTTGTGGACCGCTAGCAGCCCTTCCTGTGCAATTGAAGGGAGAAGAGCAACTCACAAAGAGAGCAGAATTCTTTTCAAGAGCGTGGGGAAGGAGCTTACAAATCGCTCCATCAAGCCCAGCACTGTCCTGGCGGGCTCTTCTTCCCTCGGAGGAGATAGGAAGGTAACCTTTGATAGAATACTTTCTTAAAAATCCTGAGTGAATAAAGGAGTCCTTGAGAGAAAGTTCCCAGATATGGATTACCTATAAAAAGAATAAAAGGAAGGAACATTGAAGATTTTTCATCACCGTAAACAAATAATTTGTGATCCCTCCGCAGTCAGACCACAAATAGGACCAAGAATTAGAAGTGCCCCTAGCTGACCGGCGTATACATATATCACTGGTCCAGTGTAATGAAGATTACCTGATAAAGATCACAATATGACAGTTTTCCTTTTGCATCGGCCGCTGAACAGCCAGAAACGGTTTTCTGCGGCCGGCCAGCTATTGATCCAGCTCTCCTTGTCAGTGATGCAGTTAATGGGAATTCCACAGGCAAATAAAAGCTACATTTTGTCTTCATTTTCATCTGAAATATGAGCTGGTCCTTTGTACTCTAGACAGTCATTTATTACTCATTTTCCTTTATTGATGTTTATGAGCTGAAGCATAAAATGATTCTCAAATGTACTTTAATTGAGGCAGCAGTTGACACGGTAACCGTGATTACCGATGCGCCATCAGAGGCATGAAGTCCATGAATCAAGGTTTGCTTTTCGTTGGTCTTGGAGGCAGCACAGGGTAGAGAGTATCCTTAAAAGGCAACTGGGCTGGAGCTGCAGGAATATGTCGATTTATCTTCATAGGTGGTGAGGGGAAAGCAAGGGCCCCACATCCTTAGCAGCAGACGCAGAGGGGTTCTTGTACTTGACGTTCAAGGGCTGGCTTTCCTAGCGTAGGGGAAACTTCTCCTAAATCATTTTATCGTTTTAAAAATAGTTTGAGCAAATCCTTCTTTTGAAAATATTCGAGCTACGTTATTAGCCCTCCGAAGCGTCGGTGATGGTACTGCTGGACACGCAACCCACAGCCATACACAGCACCTGGCAGCCCAGGCACTCAATTCATTCGTAAAATGGGAAGAACAATCAATACTGTGGAGAAGTATTTTTTTTATATGCAGTTATTAACTCATAAGCTACAGTATATCTCATCTCATTTCGGCAACAGCTGAGGTCTCCATCTTCCCCTGGAGACCCCTGCAGGTCCCATTATGAGAATCATAAATAATATGTGCTAATGAGATATGAATTGATTATGTTGGAAAAGCTGACATTTTCATCCATCATTCTAAATGATGTTTAACAATGGATTACCAGCCAGTAATTCCTCTGATATGAGATTAAATAAAATAGCCGGCTGTTTCAGCAGGCTAGCTCAAGGAGATGGCAATAAATCTGCTCAATTACTGTATTACCAATCCGTTTTTCACTGCTAAGGATATTATTATTTCATTTAGACTTGTTCATGCATCATAGATTATTTTATTTCAGGCAGTCAATGGGAGAAACCGCAGCGTTTTCTCCATAGAGCCGCTGAGCGGTGGCCTTGGCTGAGTACAGTTACTGCTCCTCCATGGGCCCCAAACACCCCCAGGAGAGGTTGCCCAGCTGCCCCGGGCCAGAGCAGGCTGTGTGCAAGCCGCATTTTAGAAAGACGCATTTTGCTTTCAACCTAATTTCCTTTACTTATCTGAAAAGTCTCAACCAAAGGATACTGCCTCAGAAACCGATCGATCGAAACGAGATTATTAGATCCTCTAAGATGATTTGGTCTTCATCTCAATCCTGTAGTAGATTGAGAATTAGATCACAGACACCATTCTTTGGCTGCGCAAATTAGATTACCAGCCCCTGCAATACAAAGGTGGCCATTCTCCCTCGTGCCAAACACACAAACAACTTACACACTTTATTGATGAGAAAACGGGATGTGCAGGAAGCATCCCCCTGGCGTCCTGGGTATCGCTCGTCATCTCTAAGAGTCTGAGTAAAGTTTGGGGCCTGAGCCCAGCGACTGTCTGTGATAGAAAAAGAAAAGCGGGATGGGTTGCCTTAAAATGAAGCATTTGTTACTTCCTGGCCTCCTTCCCATAATCACCTATGTATTAATTGGCTTCCTGAAGAGCATGTGGCATGGGCTCCAGACCTAGGCCCCGTGCCCGGCAGTGCACACGTAAGGGGGACACCGAGGACGTCCACACCGGCCCCATCAACACCTCCACGCGCACCCGGCTCCCCGCCCACCTGCCCTTGCTCCACGGCCTTCCTTGTCCCCCACAGGTGTCCAGCAGCAAGTGGCCCTGAGTGGCCTCTGAGGCACTCACACCTCTTGCCTCTAGGATTCTTGGTTGACACAGAGGCGTGAGATGGGCCACCAACGCACACGCAGCCCAGAAGTGCCAGGGAACTCATGTCACAGGTGACAAACCTTTGACTGGAGCTGGTCAGATTCTCTTCTCTTCTTACCCCAGACAGAGAGCTTGAAGGAGGCCCTTTCTCCATCTCTCCAGGAGATGGTCCAGCAAACCTAAGTAGTGACCACACCAAGCAGGGGCCGCTGGGTAATGCACGCTTCTGTCAGCTTTTCCTCCTGCCCCACCTCACTGCTGTCTTCCCTCACTCCTGTTCCCTGGGACCGCGGCCCTAAAGGACTTGTAGGAGTGAGGAAGCCTTTGCTCTGGCTCTGGTTTCTGGGGAACCCAGACTAAAACACTGTGTGACCCTGGAAAGCAGACCTCAAAGGAGGATTGTGGGTCTGAGCTATTCCGTGTCCAGCAGCGACGAAGAACCTGTTGCTGGTGGTAAGTAGGTGGTGGCACCTGCCTTAGGGAGCAGCATGACCATTTCTAAGGATGCTTCTGTGGCGAGTCAGGATGAAACACAAGACGGCGAGATGCTTGGCTATGTGGTAGCTGTGGTTCTTGCATGGGATAGGTCACTGATAATTATCGGATTAAGGATTGTGGAATGGACAGCCTTTGGATGTCTTGGCAAAATGGAAACGAGAGGCTCAAAGGAGCCCAATCCCACTCAGACACTACGAAAGCCAGAGGCCTCCATGGCAGAATTCCAGGAAAGCCCATCTCCAGCCGAGAGCTGCCTTTCCCTGCCTGAGGACCCGGCAGGGGCCTCACCTGTGCAGGTGTCTCACAGAAGAGCCTTATTCTCCTCCACCTCTGTTGCTGGCTC
The DNA here is from genome assembly GCF_965194805.1 of Balaenoptera borealis. NCBI lineage: Eukaryota > Metazoa > Chordata > Mammalia > Artiodactyla > Balaenopteridae > Balaenoptera > Balaenoptera borealis. The sequence goes on along the minus strand of NC_138875.1, from coordinate 1,686,338 downwards.
AGTCACAGTCTCCAGACCTCCAGAGAGGAGGTCGTGTCTCAGCACAGTCTGTGCCGGGAAGTGTGGCCCAAGCTCCACGTTGACCAACTCACGTGCTGAAGGATTGAGCCTACAAACAAGATGCTCCCACATGGTACAGAGTCGGTCCCAGTACTGGCTCAGGTTTCTTAAGAGAATGGTAGTCAGTTTGGTTCCAATCAGTGCATACGTGACTAACTACAGAATACTGTTCCCATCCAAATGTAGCAACATGGTGTTGGTAAGTGCAAAAAAAAAAAAAAAAAAAAAAAAGGAAAATTGTATGGGGTTGCATAGCTGTCTTTGGTGATAAGAACGTTCTTAGTCTTATTCTGTAAAGTTCATAGCAAGGGAGAAATGGGGCACTAACCCTGTTAGTCAGGATCACAAAGCATTAACTTACCTTTACACAGGTATCAAATTATGGCGTGGATGGAATGGGATGTTATAGCTTTAATCTATGTTGAGCAAGAGTGAGTCATCTCAAGTATCAATAACTCATTAAGAATTATGTTATCATTACATATCTTTTATTAAAATGAGCAGGAATTCCTATAAACATAACCCGGTGAACATCAGCTTGAGAGGCAAATTCGTGAATGAAATGCATAGAACATAGCTTGTCTTAGGAGGATGAGAAAGAGCCTTTGTCCTAGAGGAAAATCTTGCAGTCAAGTCCCAAGGTATTTCTTGAAGTCTATAAAAAAATAGGCAATCATAGTTTCTAATCTTCTCCTCAGTAGAGAGAACTGGTATAATCTAGGGACCTCATCTTCCTTCTAGAGTCTAATGTACTAGAGTATAAGTGATAAGACATGATTACTAATATAAAATTCTCCTTGAAGTCAGTCTATTGGTTCTGGCAAGTGGACTCATTGTAGGCAACGAAAAGAAAGGGGAGGAAAACTTGGTAGCTATCGTTTAGTGAAATGAACATGGAAAAGAGATTTTTACCAAAATTGGGTACCTGAATCCAGGGCAACCTGTGAGGTTGCACTGTTGCAGAGAGCTAATGGGTGGCAGTCATTAGTTCCACAATTTTAACAAATGTTATTGTTATTTTTGATGGTGATAAGTACTTTGTGTTAACCATGAGCTAAGTGCCAACGCTGTAACAAGTAACAAGGAAATCTAAACGTGCTGTAATGTACTAACTCAAGAATGTGTTTCACATGAGTCAGTGAAGAAAAGACATAATTTTTCATATCAGCTTTTTTTCAGAGATATCTGTGCTAATTAAACAAAAAAGAGTCACCTTCAGGAATAAATGGATGTTGGCTTATCAGTTTTTAAACCCACAAAACCCCACATGCAATATATATGTCTAAAAAATATACCCGAGAATGTTGAGACTAAAATGAGATAAACTTTATGCTCAAAAATTATCATTTGTACAGACATAGATGTTGTATAGTTCCAACATAGATAGATATAGATCCAATTGTATCATTTTATATTACCACAGCACTTGAAGAGATCTAATCTTTCAAATGATGGAATAATATGGTAATAATCACAATCAAATCAATGGATAATTTTATTGAATTTTACACTATAAAGTAGCCACTATTACTACCCCAATTTAAAATATAAAAACCCCTGAGGCTAAGAGAATTTCAGTACTTTAAGATCACACATGTACTTGGTGGTGGAGATAAAATTGAAATTCTTGTGTTTCTGACTCAAAAGTCTACTGCTTAACAACTAGTGTCTATAAGCTATTAGGTTTGGGAAATCTCTGTTTCCCCTCAGTCTTAGTCTCTGACTTTATCTCAATTCACCCCAAAATCAAACAGTTCAAATCAAAGCAAACCACAGAGAGTTCATTTAAATCTTTGGGCAAATTGATTGTAGAAATCAATGCAGCCAAAGGGATTGAACATTGACTGTATTTCAGGCACTCTCCTAGGTGCAGAAGGGAAAGAGAGGTGAGTGGAGGTGCCCAGTCCTGAGGAGATCAGATGGGAGGAGGACATCTGATGGACATGGGATGGGAAGGGACCACCACAACGGGGTTCAAGGGAGCTGAGGGCTACAAGAACGCAACTCTCAGCCCAACCTGGTGTGGCTGGAGGTCTCTCCCTTACCTCCCATCCTTGGGGGCTAGCAAGGTGCAGGAGGAGAGAGAGGAGAGGAAGAATGTTGTAGATAAAAGGGAAACAATGGAACTTTCTGGAAACTGAAACTGTCCATATGTAGAGGAGACACAGGTCTATACTGGGGGAAGCATCATTCTTTCTGCACCGTTTAGGTAATCCTGGTGGAGCAAAGAGAAAATAAATATTAACAATCTTTTCTGGATTTTATAGTCTGTTTTGAGTTGCTTTTGTATTAAATGTATAATAGATTTAGGTCAAGGTTCATATTTTTGCCCATAGCCATCAAATTTCTCCAACACCATTCATTTAGACGTTATCTTTTCTCCTTTGAATTGCTTTTCTGTCTTTGTCAAAAATCAGTTGGGCATATTTGCATGGTTTTACTTCTGCGCTCCCTATTTTATTCCATTGATCTATGCATCTATCTTTGGGCCACACTGTCTTGATTAATTCAGCTATAAAGAGAGCCTTAATACAGAGAAGAATCCCTATCACTTTATGGTTCCTTTGAAAAATTATTTTGGCTATTCTAGGGCTTTTTCTTTGCATATAAATGTTTAAATAAGCTTGTGTATATCTATTAATTACATTTCTTTGATTTTGTTAGCAATTGCATTAAACTTAATAGATCAGTTTTGGGACAATTGATATTTTTGGTTTGTGGAAATGTCCAATACATGAACACAATATATCTTTGTTTATTTAGGGCTTCCTTTAAAAAAAAAACAGTAGTATATAATTTTTTGGATACAGATCTGGTCCATGTTTTGATAGTTTTAAACTTAAGTACTTCATTTCCTTTGGAGTGCTTTTAAATAGTATCACAAGTTCAATTTTGGTTTCTGCATGTTAATTGTTAGTATAGAGAAATGCAATTGATATTTTGTATTGAACTTGTATTTCCCAACCTTGCTGAAATCACTTATTAGTCCTGGATGGTTTGTTGTAAATTATTAGGTTTGTTGTATTAGTTGTAAATTCCCTGTAATTTTATGCATAGAAGATCATGTTTTATGTAAATAGGGATAGTTGTATATCTTCCTTTCCAATTTGTAGATCTTTTATTTATTTTTCTTATCTTATTGTACTGGCTAAAACTTCCAGAACTCTGTTGAATAGCCATTGTGAGAGTGGACATTTTTGTCTTGTTCCCAATCTTAGAGTGAAAGTGTTCAGTCTTCCACCATTAAGTAGGACATTTGCAATAGGTTTTTTGTAGATGCTCTTTATCAAGTTGAAGAAGTTCCCTCTATGTCTAGTAAGCTGATATTTTTAAAAAAATCATCAAGAAGTGTTGAATTTTGTTAAATACTTTTTCTGTTTCACATAATATGATTATACTCTTTTCCTTCATTAGTTTTATGTTAGATTACACTGATTGTCAACTGAACCAGGCTTCCTTGCATCCTTAGAACGAGTCCTATCTATTTATGGTACGTTATAGTTCATTCACATTGCTGAATTCAATCAGCTAATATTTTGTTGAGGAATTTTGTAACTAACTTCATGAGATATATTTGTCTGAAGTTTTCTTTTTTTGTACTGCCTATATATGTATAATTTTTTCTAGCAAGAAGATAATGACCTTATAAAATGAGTTGGGAAATGCCCCTCCTAGTCTGTTTTTGGCAGATTGTGTAAAATTGCTGCTAATTCTTTATTTGGTAAAGATCTCCAGTGTAACCATATGGGCTTGGAGATTTCTTTTCAAGAGGCTATTGGTTACATTTAGATTTCTTTCTTGGTTGTAGGTCTATTCTGGTCTATTTCTCTTTGAGTGAGCTTTGGCAATTTGTGGTTGAGGAAGATTTGTTGCTGAATTTATGAACATAAAGTTGTTCATAGTAATCCTTTGTTATCCTTTTATTGGTTGAAGGATCTTAGCAGTATCTTTTAATCCACTCCTGATATCGGTAGCTTGTGTCTTTTCTCTTTTTATTTTTGTCAGCCTTGTTAGAGATTAATTGATTTCATCAATATTTTATTTTTATCAAAGAATCAGCTTTTTGTTTCAATGGTTTCTCTATTACTTCTGTTTTTAGTTTTATTAATATCTATTTTTATCTTTATCACATTCTGTGATGCTCTGTGATTCTGCATTTTGTCATCTCCACGTACTATTTAGACCATCTAGTGAGCTTTAATTTTGATGACTATATTTTTCAGTTCCGTGATTTCCATATGGGTCCTCTTTTTTAATTGTATTTATTTGCCATAATTTTTTACTTTTTAATATGACTGAAGACAATTATGTGTTTAACAATTTTATGATGACTGTTTACATTTTTGTTGGTTGATTCCAGCATATGAGTCACCTCAATGTTGGGGGTCATTTGATTTTCTTATCTCATTGGAGTTGTATTTTTCCTGTTTCTTCGTATCACTGGTGATTTTTCAATATCTTAAATAGTTTAGATATTACGTTAGGAGATTTTTGATTCTATTTAAGTCTTCTATTTTGCAGTACTCTACTTGGGTTTAGTGTGTAGGCCCTGGATTTTTTTTATGATCTGTAGTTCCAATGACAATTTAGTATTATTTTCAGAGCCCTTTAAATGTTACTGTGGTCAGCTTCATTCTCCTGGTGACACTGAAGCTCTAGAAACCCTGTCAATGCTGCCTGGCTGCAGGTGCCATTGGGTCTGACGTCAAAGAACAGAACACCAGACCTGGGTTGCTTTCTGCCACTGGGTGGGGGGGCCCAGTTTGTGGCACAGGGGCCAGCAGATGAGGTCACGGTTGCCCTGGGTATGGGGGAGAGGACTCCACTGGGCTCTGCTGACCCTGGCCCTGGGGATTTGGGGCAGCTTAGGGCTCCCTGGCTGGGTTCTTCTAACTCTGCCACTGACCCTGTGTGATGGTGGTGGCCTTGCTGATGCCCCCACCCTGGTGGGCGTCAGATTTCTGCTGGGCTGCCCTTCCCCAACTGTTGGCCAGAGAGAGGCTTTCCTGGTTTTGTTGTTTGCTCGTTTTTCTCTATCAGTTCAAGATTCTGGGCTGCAGGCCGCTCCAGTACCCACTCCAGAAAAAAAATAAAACCCAAAAAACCCAAAACAGCATCCAGGAAACTCCCTGCTCTGTCCTTCCTCACTTGAGGCCTCTGTCAGTCCATCTTCTCCCTCCCTTTCAGAGTCCTTGGATGATTTTCTGAGGACTTATTCCTAAGGTACTCACGGTATTTAGAGGAGGGGGCAGGGAAAGATGAATCTGTGCCATCTTGTCTCAGCACATAGGCTTTTCGCTTTTAAGTTCAGAACGTTCTTCCTTCATCCTGAAGTTCTGTTCTGTTTTGTTTTGTTTTTTGTATCAGAAGTCAACGAGCTTTTAACACCTTGTAAGTGGTCCCAACTTCAGGGAGGAGAGTGAGTTCTGAATTCTCGTGTCCTCAGTTCTCCGCTGTAGCGTGGAAGGTGGGTGAAAACAAGGCAAGGACAGAAGCCCAGCTCCGCTGGCTGGTCCACATTCAAGTTGACTGGAGAAGAAGCCTAAGATGCAGCACAGAGACCCCAGAGCAGAGGCAAGGCGCCTGGGGGAGTCAGATGTCCACGAGAGCTTGCATGCTCCCCTCTGACACAGGCGTGCAGTTCTCTTTGGTAGGAAACTTAGCAATTTTTCCATACTATGTGAGTTAAAAGTGTCTGCTTTTGAGAGCCCCAGGGGCAACAGATTAAAAAATAATGATATGAAGTAATAAAACTGAAACCACCATGAAATTGTCATGGCTGGCTGCCAAAAATCAACATGTACCACTGACTAAAACTTAATCAGTGGCAGAGTTATTGGGATTAAAATAAAGCCAATACTTCTGCAGTGAGCCTAACCGGTCAGGATGCCAGTAAACCAGAGTTAGATGACGGCGTCATTTACCACTTACTTTAAGTAGTCTGACAGCTCTAGCAACCGCTAGTTCATTTTTCTGAGGCAATTTTTCACGGCAAGCTTCATCACATTATTTTTATTTTATCTTTATGACCACACAACTCACCCTAAGACCTGTGGGCTGCTGAGTACCTGATTGATGGGAGCAGTGGTGCCCAGGGCAGCAGGGTTAAAGTTCCTCATTAGTTTCTCCTTAGGTCAAGACATGGCACTGAGTTTAGGGGTCAGTGTGAGGGCCTTATTATTAGAAAACAGTAGCTTTTAGCCTGAAATCTACGAGAACTTATCCAAGTATAGTGACTTTCTTAAAAAAAAGTCATTCCCGAAGTTAGGAAGAGAGGACATCCAGACCCTATTCACCTGCAGGGCTAAGGGGAGGAAAAATAAAGTCCAAGGTCAGAAACCCTGAAGCCACGTTTATGAGCAGTTAATGCAAAATTAAATACTGGTTTGCCAGATTTGAGAATTGGAAAATGTCATGACTATTGGATACTCAAAAGAAATGAAAAGGCTAGCTGACCTATTTTAGTCCCAAATCCAAATGAATAAAATTTCTTTTTCATATTGAATTGCTACTGCAGAATGTATTAACTATTCAGGCTGCTGGATTTCGTGGGCTATTCCAAGCAGATGAATATGCAGCCAGCAGATAGCAAGGGGAAAATGCACTTAAGTTCCCTATAAATAAAAATAAAGAGTAAAAACTAAGCGATAAACATGTGGATCAGGGTTTCTCTAGAAATTATTTCTTCCATGAGTTTTATTGAACTGAAAGGAAGCATTTAGACACATTTCATATTCTGACTTTTTCCTTGTAGTCAGTGTTTGTTTTCCCAAAGTTGCAGGGGTCATCCAATATTTATGAAAATGTCTCTAGTCTCAAATTTGGCAAACCAATATTCACCTTTTATCTTAAATTTTGAGAATAATTGTTTACTTCCACTTCAAGTGGTCTTTAGAGTTATGTGATGAAGTCTACATGGACCTTCCAGTTCAATAAACATCAACATCCCACATTTCTCTTTTGAGGCTGTGACTTTGAGAAAACTAAGGTTTCTGAAAATCTGGACTTCACACAGCACACAATTTCCTCTGCAAAAGTATGAGGACCTTTAAAACTAAAAAAGGAAAGCAGTCTCAAAATCTGCATTGCGCCTGGTAAGTCAGTGTTCTTCAGCCCACCTAGATAATTGAATAGGTGTCTGCCACTGAACTGATCCAGCGCTCCAACCTAATTGGGACTCTGTTTATTTCCCCTGTCTATAAATTAATTTGGGTGGAACTTGACAACTTAAAGTGTTACCAGCTGTAAGATTATGTCAGCTCACCACACCAAGACCAGAGCCAAACTGAAAAGAACGCACATGCATTGGGCAATTTCGTCTATTGTAAACGTGGTCCTGAATCTCTCCAGCGCACCAAAAAGGAGAGATTGAACGAGTTACTGTGAGCTGTTGTAGATGAAAATTGGTTCTCGGGTAACTACAAATATGCAGAAAATGGGGAGAAATCAGAAAGGCAGTTAAATCAAATGGTCATAAACGTCCAAAAATCAAAACTGAACTCCACATACATGCAGAAGTAGTGAAAAAAAGAGGCTTAGATCTCTCTCCATCACCTCCTAGGTGTCTATTCCATTTTTTGGGAAGAGTTTTATCACGAGTAGGTGCTCAATTTTGTCACATCCTTTTTCTTCGTCAATTGATGTTATCATGTAATTTTTCTTCTTTAACCTGTTAATATAGTGAATTACATTGATTGATATTCATACATTGAAACTACTACCTTGCATCTTTTGATATGTGCTCATGGTATATAATTGTTTTTAATGTATTGCTGAATTCTTTTTGATAATGTTTTGTTAAGAGTTGCTGCATTTTATGAGTACTGTAGTTTTCTTCCTTCCTTCCTCCCTCCCTCCTTCCCTCCCTCCCTTCCTTCCTTCCTTCCTTCCTTCCTTCCTTCCTTCCATCTTTGTTTTGGTATCAAGGTAGCACCAGCATCATAAAATGAATTTGGATCTCTCCTACCTCTTCCAGTTCTTGGAAGACATTGTGTAAAACTGGTGTTAAAATTCTCCTGTGGTACCATCTTGGTCTGGAGATTTCTTCTTTTTGGGAGTTTTTAGATTATGAATTCATTTTCCTTAATAAATGTAGGGTTATTCAAATGATTTATTTCATATTTGGTGAGTTGTGGTAGCTTGTACTGTTTGAGAAATTGGTCCATGTCATCTAAGTTGTCACAACCTGGTGGGGATGTAGGTTATCACTCTGCCCTTGGCCTTCCCTGAGAACACCCCGCAAGGGAGTCGGGGTGCCTTGTTACAGCCCAGGAGGTGGAAGTCCGGGCTGTCCCTCCACCTGACTGGCAGGAACAGTGTCAGGCTTCGGTTTTCCTGTGGGGACGGCTGCAATGGAACAGTTATTGTCTAAATGGTTTCTGTTCAGCTGGGCTGCCTCTTTCCTGGTGCTTTGGCCAGAGATTTATTTATTTACTTATTTTTAATTTTTAAAAAATTTTTGCACCTTTGTGGTGTTTCCAGGTGACAACTTCTCCACCAACCAGTCCGGGACATAGGAAGCAGAATATAGTTAGATCATATTTTAACTATTGCACTTGTCTGTTCCTACCTGTCTTACTTCATCCCAACCTTCCAGGATAAACTCTTTAATAGCAAACTCAGTCTCACTTACAACCAGGTCCAAAAATATCCAGCTATAGCTACACGTGATGGAAGTAGGTCCAGCCTCAAGATCTTGGAAGATTTGAAAACAATCCCGGCTGCTTCTCTGCAGGTGTGATAATGTCAGAAACCCGCTGTGTTTTATCTTGCTGCCTCCCTCCCCTGTTCCCAGCTACAAGTATGCCCTTGGGAAGCCAGGTTGCTTATTTGGTTCTTTTCTGCTTGGGTTTTGGGCAGATACTGGGTATTTTCCCTCCTGCCTGGTCCAGGGCATCGGAGTTGGACTGTGTCTGTCTCACCCCTGTTAAGGATGCTCAGCCCACCTCTCTTCATCCGTCTGCCCCTGGTTTCTTACAGCTTCAACTCCACTGGCCCTGGAGTTGAGCCACCTTCACTCCCAGCGTGGAGCATTCCTACCGCTGCTGAGAGCGGGTGCTAATTACCCAGGTGCCTGCTATTAAAGGAACTCCAGTGGAAATTTCTTTTTACTATATCAAATGAAGCAAATCTTTTTCCAGCTTTGCCTGTCATTCCCTATTAAATTCATTTTGTAAGTGTGCATAACATAGTGGGTTCGTAAAGTGTGCTTCCCTGACAATTTTGGTTAAAAGTTGAAGGTGAGGGGCGGGGGCCCTGGAGAAGCGTCCTCTTCATGTTCCTTCCTCTCGTGGTTTTTCCTGATCCGTGCTTCCTGCACGGATCACACAGGAGAGGCACCCGAGAGGTCGTTTGAGCGATGCCAAGCCCACTCCCTCCCTGACAATTAAATCAGAATTTCTTGGAGGTGGCATCTGGCACAGGACGAAATCCTTTCTATCAACCCATAGCTTAGAAATGGAAACTTATTACTGCCTTTTGCCGATGAATTAGTAGGATTTCAGATACTCCTGGACTTTTGATAGGATTTGGCATTTCAACAACTAAAATACAAAAAAATCTTGATTGTATGTGTCTAAGATTATTGATACATTATTTGGTCTTATCACTTAGACCTCATCAACAAGACAGGGAAAAAGCAACGCTCTTATTCCTCCTTATGGGAAACTCAGTTGGGCCCGTGTTCTGTTGAGTCCTGAGTCCTGGGTGCCTTTGCATTAGGCAACTGGGGGTTTCTGGTCAGGTGAAGTGGTCCACCCTGCAGACACCCCTACTCCTCCTAGACTTCCTTTTTTTTTTTTTTTTTTTTTTTTGGCTGCGTTGGGTCTTCGTTGCTGTGCACGGGTTTTTCTCTAGTTGCTGCGAGCGGGGGCTACTCTTCTTTGCGGTGCACAGGCTTCTCTTGTTGCAGAGCACGGGCTCTAGGGCGTGCGGGCTTCAGTAGTTGTGGTGCACAGGCTCAGTAGTTGTGGCGCACGGGCTTAGTTGCTCCGCGCCATGTGGGATCTTCCTGGACCAGGGCTCGAACCTGTGTCCCCTGCATTGGCAGGTGGATTCTTAACCACTGCACCACCAGGGAAAACCTCCCCTCCTAGACTTTTTATTTTAAAGAACCAGGTGGATGGGAGGGTTGTTGTAGAGGGCAGGGAATCAACCCCATAAGACCCTGAGAACAGAGAGGTAGCTGCTTTCCACAAATGTGAACCCTGGGTCTTCCCACTTTGGTACCTGAGAGAACATGCTAGGGCTGAATTTTGCACAGAGGAAATTGGCACCATTAGCAGAGATTTCTGTCTTCCATATACCACAGAGAGGCCTGGGATTCAGTGACTCATCCTAGAAAACCTGGAGGTCCTTCATCATTCCTTGCAAGGACAGAGCCTCTGGCATTGGATTCCTGGTGAATGGCTGGGTTTCTACTGGGTCTTGCTGAATAGAGGCTCAGAATCAAAGTTCTTTCGATTTCTACAAATAAAGAACAATTCCCTTATCACCTTATCATCGCACACCTTATACCTCTTAGTCTAAGGCCTGTGTGACCAGGGAAGCATGGGGTGAACTGGGGTGTCAGGTACATGTTGCCCTGCACCCTCACCTAGACACTCGCCCCTTGTTTTCCTCATCTCTTCAGGTGCCCTGGGCAGGACAGGGTCTCCCCTGTGTCTCTGCTAAGAAACCTGACATGACCCGTCCCTTCCCGTCAGGCAGATACACACCTGAGGTTCCTGGGTCTCCAGCAGGTGAGATCTGAACAGTGCTCCCCCGACGTGAGTTGGCTCGGAGTCAAGGCTGACACTGCTCTGGACGTGTCTATAGCCTCCTTCTCTTCCCGAGCCCTAGACTATGATACCATGAGCCGCCATCAGTCCCCCACTGATATTTAGCAGGGAAGGTTGAAGGTTAAAAGCATCAACTGCTAGAGGCAGTACTGACATTTTACTAATGGTGGTGATTTGTTTCTTACGCATAATCTTTAGGGTCTCTTGATATCAGGTTTGGTATTTATATTTTAATGAAAAGATTTAAGATGTGAAAGTGTTAAATCGGTCCGAAGGTCCTTTCTATCTGTTAGAGCCCGCCCCCACTTTGGATCACTGTGATGGAGCTTGGGAGGCAGGGCCCCCAAGCTGGGATGAGTTGCAGGAGCAGTGCCTTTACTTACATCATTGGTGGGCGGGTGGGAGGTGAAAGGAGGCTCTCAAATGTCATCCAGAAAGAAGCTTATTGTTTTTCCACCACTTCCTGTGGTTTTAATTCAAATCGAAAACCTTTTGTTCATGTATTTAAACAAAAAAATAAAAAATAAAAAGAGAGAAAGAAAATTTGGGCTCCTGATTTTGATGGGGCCGTACGTTCTCCCAGGCTACCTGTCATTCATGCTCGCTTTGGGGTCGGTTGGGATAAATGAAAATGCACACGCGCGCGCGCGCACACACACACACACACTCAGCATGAAAAAAACAACAAAACCAAGTGCATAATGACTGAGCCCCTATTTTGGGTTCCTGTTTCTGTCAGTGACAACACAGTAGCAGCCAAGCATGACAGCCAACGCGTGTGCTTGACACCTGCTGTAAACCCTTGTCTACCTTTACAGCTGTTTCTGTAAACACATATGAATAATAGTTCTCTTGTGCCTTAAGCTGAGCAAGAGTTGCTTTTCTTGGAGACTGGCCAGCTGCTAATGGAAGTTCACTCCCGGTGCAGAATTGTGCATTTTTTGCCCTCAGCCTGGCCCATGGCTCTGTCCCATGTTACGCACTCTCCCTTGGGCATCCGTAGGGGTTAATGATTTTTCCTTATGAGAGACTGGAAGATTTTCATTGGGGAAGTGGACAAAAATAGCGAATATTGCAATAAGCCCAGGATTCTTTATTCATTCATTTATTCAGGTAGTAATTATTGAGTACCTACTGTGTGTAAAACAATTCTATGGTCTTGGGACACATTATAGGACGACTCACACCCTGGCCAGAGCTTATGTTCCAGCGGATGGGAGGGCAGAGGACAAGAGCAGTAAACATAGTAAGATGATACTGGTCCAAGGATGTGAAGTGCTGTGGAAAAAAGCAAGTGGACAGTAAGATTGGAGAGACTCACAGTTGGAAGCTGAAGACAAGGTATTTCAATACTGCCAAGGTTGTTGGGATAATTTTCCACTTCCTGCCACGTCCAGGAAGAGTCACTTTTGTCGAGTTCCCTTGGAAGCCTGGGATGAGCGTCATGGCAGGTGAGGCAAGTCTGTTTGTTCCATCTGGTTAACACAGTTGTTGATTTTCCCTATTCTTCATTCCTCCAACTTTATAGAATCAAATGCTGCTCCCAAAAAAGGCTAATTTAAAGAGCAAATCCACCCGAAAAAGTAAAAATCAATTCCCCTTTTCACATAGGGAACCCTAGGGAATCGACACTTAACAGATCTTGGACATTGCTGTACTAGTTTTTGAAATATGTTCTAATGGGCAAAGATCCATAGTTTTCTCTCAGGAATGAATTAATATAAGGTCTAAGTAGCTAGAAGTTTATAGACTGTTTATCTACTGGAAACAGGGCAGAAGTCACCGGGAGAGCTTCTGTCCTGATACGCACCACGCAGCCCGATGCGCTGTCTGTTCTTTCTTTCCTAAGAAGCACCAAGAAGAACAGGAAAAACAGCCAGTGATGACGCCTTCTGATGGCCAAAAGCCAATCCAAAGAATATGCTGTAAACATTCAGAACGGGTTACATAGATCTAATTCATTCTTGAAAACTTCTGAGGGGAAGAGCCTGGCAAGTGCTTAGTTTTCTCCCACTGCCTTGTTCATTATGCCGACATGTTTGCCTTAATCGCCTAGTTCCTTGCAAGAAACTGCTGTACAAACTGTTCTTCATTAAACTTTATATATGTATATATTTTCCTTTTTATGGTCCTAACTCAGGACTTACCACTTGACCCTTGAATTTAAGGTCAGTCTTCTCAGAGACCTAGTCACCTTTAACCTCTATGTCCACTTTGCATATCATTGCAAGATAATCCATTGGCCTTGAAAATTCAATACTTTCACTATATTGTTTGCCTTCTTACATGGGGTTCTCGCCTATCAGTTCTTATGAAAGACTTGTAAAGTTTTTCATACTTATTCACTAATATGTCCCCTGAAAACACATAACAAACTAAATATGTACATAAGCCACATGAAGAAATTGTCTAGCTTACGCGGTGAGCTGGAGGTGAGTGGCGGGGGATTCTGTAATATCCAGATTTCAAAAAGGGTAATTCGGGATATTTTGAGGGGAGTATGTCTGCAATTGTGTGTGTGTGTTCTGAAAATTTTATCATACTCATTTTGAAATAAATATTAGTTGATAAAACTACTCTGAAGGGACTATTTCTGAAAAGGAGATTATCAAAGGACAGTTTTTGAGTTTGTTTCCCATACTGTTCAGATAAGAAGGGATCCTGACCAGGGTTCTTTTAGAATTTGGTCCCTTTGACAAGTGCACTCCCAAAGCGTACGTAGATACACTGGGTATCTTTTCTTTCTATTTCTCTATCTTTATTGATCATTAATACATATATCAAAAAGATATCATGAAAGAAAATATACAGTGCAGTTTTTAGTGTCTACTTCTTCGTTGTAAGTTTCAAGTCACTTAAATGTTATTTCAGGTAATTTAAATGTTAATTTTTAAGTAACTGTGTTTCATAGTTTGAATTTTATTAGTTTTATAATTATTCAGATATATTAGTTTAAAGAAAAACACTCATTTAACAAATGTATCTTGACATATTTGAAACAAAAAAGTTTGTTTCAAGCACCATATTGTCTGCCAAGGATACAAAGACTAATATGACATGATAGGTGTTTTACCAACTTCATTATCTAGTAGAGAAAACACAGATGCAAATAAAGAGATACATGAAACTTATAAATTTATAAATAGACACACAAAGAGGGTATGGTAACCATTGTATCTGCATGATCACTGAGCAGAAAATAATCTGAGGGCTTCCCTGGTGGTGCAGTGGTTGAGAATCTGCCTGCCAATGCAGGGGACACGGGTTCGAGCCCTGGTCTGGGAAGATCCCACATGCCGTGGAGCAACTGGGCCCGTGAGCCACAACTACTGAGCCTGCGCGTCTGGAGCCTGTGCTCCGCAACAAGAGAGGCCGCGATAGTGAGAGGTCCGCGCACCGCGATGAAGAGTGGCCCCCGCTTGCTGCAACTAGAGAAAGCCCTCGCACAGAAACGAAGACCCAACACAGCCAAAAATAAATAAACAAACAGAAATTAAAAAAAAATCTGATAGTCCATGCATGAAAATAATGCACTGATTGCTTCATTAACAATATAGTGACTTGTTAACTAAAGATATACAAATATGTAAATGAACATCTTAAATTTTAAATATATGAGTGCCTTTACAGAAGAATTCCACTGCTAGGAATTCATCTTAAGGACATAATCAGAGATATTAAATATATAAATATTATATATATTATATATACATATTATATATATCATATATACATACATATACATACATACATATATACATACATACATATCATATATACATACATACATATATACATACATATACATATACATACATATATATACATGAACACATAGTGAATCAAAGCTCTATTTAAAACAAATAAAAACTCTGAATCACCTAAAAGTCTAATTAAGTGGAATTAAAAGATATATATAATTATGATGAACGATTATGTAGCCATAAAGGATCATTTGTAGAGAACTTTTGACTGGCCTGTGAAAATGATCCCAATATATTGTATGTCTTAAAAAGATTGTAAAATAATATTTATTGGTATTTTAAAAGAAATATTGTTTTCCCATTACCTAAGAGTGCATTACTCAAATTTACAAGTAAAATCATCTGATCATGTTAATTGATGCACAAAAATCTTTAGACAAAATTCAACATCCATTTGTGATAAAAACTCTCAGAAAAATAGGAATAGAGGAAGACCTTCACCAATTTGGTAGAGACATCTACAAAATGTCTACAGCTAACATTGCACGTATGTTAAGAGATTTACTGCTTTGCCCTACAACTGGGAAAAAGTTAGGAATATCCACTCTCACTACTGCTATTCCACATGGTGCTAGAAGTTCTATCCATTGAGGTGATAAATGGCATTCTGATCAGAAAGAAATCAAGATAACTGCCCCTATCTGTAGGTTTCATAATTGTCTATTTAGAAAATTCCAAAGATCTAAATTAACTCTTAGAAGTAATAAGTGAGTTTTGCAAAGTTGCAAGATACAAGGTAAACATACAAAAATCAATTGTATTTCTATATATAGCAATGAACATGTGGACATCAAAATTAAAAATAAAATAGCATTCACATCAGTCAAAAAATGAGAAATATTTAGGTGTAAATTCAACAAAAGCAAGTGCAGGATTTGTATGCCCCAAACTTAAAAAAAAAACCACATAAATAAATGGAGAAACTTACTGTGTTCATGGGTTGGAAGATGCAATGTAGCAAATATGTCAATACTTTCCAAACTGATACACAAGTTTAATAGAATTCTTACCGAAATTCCAGCAAGAACTTTTGTAGATACAGACAAGATTATTCTAGAATTTACAGGGAAAGGCAGAAGAACTAGAGAAGCTGAAATAATTTTGAAGAAAAAAAAAAAGAATAAGGCAAGAGAGTTTCTACACCCAATTTCCCAATTTCAAGACTTATTATGTAGTCACAGAATCAAGACTGGGGTGTATCTGCAAAGAAATAGGCACATAAATATCAACTGAACATAATAGAGGACAAAGAAATAGAAGCTCACAAATATGCCAACTGATGTCTGACAAAGACACACAAGAAACTCAATGGAGGCAAGATGGGCCGTTTAACAAATGGTACTGGAGCAGCTGTACCGTTACAGGCAACAATAAATCTCAGCCGAAGTCCTGCACCTCATGCAACAATGAACACAAAATGAATAATGTCCTTAAATGTAAAACATAATACGATAAAACTTTTAGAATAAAAGAGGCAAAATGTCTTCAGGATCTAGGGCTAAGCAACAAATTCTTAGACTTGACACCAACGTATGGTCCATAAAAGAAAAAAAAAAAGATAAATTGGACTTCATAAAAATTTTAAAAATTTTTGCTTGGCAGAAGAAAATTTACCTTTAAAAATCTACATTTAAAAATCTAACAAAACATATATCCAGTAATACAGGAGGCTGACAATGTACCAAGGAATGAGTACATTCATTTGCTACTGGAGAGAATTTTAATTGTTACTCCGTAACCATTCTTAAGGGGAATTTGGTAATATATATAAATCAGTGCCTTAAAAATATTTATTGTACAGAACAGTGACCTACTTAAACTGGCTGAAGTAAATGGGGTTTGTTGCAAAGGAAGGCTAATATGATTGAAGTGATGGTTTTAATCATAACAACAACTAATCTTTACTGAATACTTATTAGGTACAGAGCCTTCTACTGTCTTCAGCATTAACTCATTGACTCCTAATTTTAAAAAATGATCAGACGGTTACTATACCTATTTAGATTTTACAGATTAGAATACAAAGTCACTTACTCATATTCACACAGCTAATAAATCTTTCATATATCCAGGAGTAATAATAGGATACTGTATTTCATTGAAGTCTTCTATTTGAACTCTTGATCCCATAAGTCCTGATTCCTCTGGAAGATAAATAATCATCTTCTGATTTGCTGTTTCTTCAGTTAGCCCTTCTCTCTAATTCTGGGATGGTCAATTTCTTCTAAGGCTACAGACATGTTGGAATTTCCCTTATCACAGCCTGTTGCTGTATCTCACAATCACATCATTTAAATATGTCTGTAATAAAACTCAACCTAGTTTACCCCAAATCAGCTCCACCTCTGGATTTATTGATTAATACAGTTGCCTTTTTCTTCTGGGCTTACAAATGGAAAGGTAGTTTTGATTTTCCCCTTATTTTTTCACCCACATCCAGTCAATCACCATATTCACCCATTTCTTCTTTTATTGTCTTTCCACCTCTTTTCTTTTCCGTTTCTAATCTAACAGAATCAGCATGGGCTCTTACCGGTTCACATGGCCACCAAGCTGGTACCCGACTTCTATACCTTCTCACCTTTTATCGATGAACACAAAACTGCCAAATGCATTTAACTAAAATTCTACTCTTACAGTTCAAATGACTGCCAAAATAGCGGGGAAAAATGTGTAAACTCATACTCTTTACCTGGCTTTACCAAGTCATTTGATCTCAAATTTTTCTTCCAATACTTTTCTTCCTAAAAGTGTCAATGGAGTCAAATGCGATTTTTCTGATGTCACTGCATGCATCCCCATCTCTATTGCTTTGACTCACAATCATTAAAAATACCACTAACCATTTAGTGCTCAGCATTTGTCAGGAGCTGTAGATACAGAGATGAACAGAATAGACAAGATTACTAGCTTTATGGAGTGTGCACTTCAGTAAGACCACACAGATTTTAAAAATTACAATTCAAATAAATAATTGCTATGAAGAAAAAGTGGTAGTCCAGAAAGCTCTCTTTTGGCAAATATATAAAAGTAGCATTGAAATATAAGTGACTGTCCCCTAAGTAAAAGTCACATCAAAGATCATAAGATGAGGGGCTTCCCTGGTGGCGCAGTGGTTGAGAATCCGCCTGCCAATGCAGGGGACACGGGTTCGAGCCCTGGCCTGGGAAGATCCCACATGCCGCGGAGCGACTAGGCCCGTGAGCCACAACTACTGAGCCTGCGCGTCTGGAGCTTGTGCTCCGCAACAAGAGGCCGCAATGGTGAGAGGCCCGCGCACCGCGATGAAGAGTGGCCCCCACTTGCCGCAACTAGAGAAAGCCCTTGCACAGAACCGAAGACCCAACACAGCCAAAAATAAATAAATAAATAAATAAATAAATAAATTAAAAAAAAAAAAAAAAGATCATAAGATGAGCTTAGAGAACACTGAAAGCGCATCTGTATACCTTGATCTTGGTGAGCAAGGGTGGGTCTAGGTAGACAGTGCAAGATGAGCAGGGAGAATAAGGCTCTTTAGGGCTAAGGATTTTCAGTTTTGTCTTTAAGCGCAAGGGAAATCCAGGGAATGTAACAAGGTTTACTTTACCATGTGTATTGGGACTAGCCTGGAGGGAGATGGTCATGGAGTGGGGATTACATTTGGGAGATTTTTGCACTAGTCCAGGTGAGATATGGGGTTACAGTCTAATGGGAAATACAATCTAATGGGTAATTACAGTTGTCAAGATGGTATAGGAATGAGTATAGGATCCCACAAAGAACAGATATCGGGTTGATCTAAATTACACTGGAGATTAAGAAAAAGCTTTCCTACAGAAGTGATGTTTAATCTGAGCCCTAAATAATGAGCCAAAATTAGCAGAGAAAAGATAGAACCACCATAAGGATATAAGACTGAACAGGTTCAGGCTCTTTTAAAGCACTGAATAAAGCCCTGTGTGGCTGAAATGTGTAAAGCAGATAGGAGAAAGGTAGGCTTGAGGTAGTAAAGGTACATGAATTAGATAACAGCAAGTCTTTTTGACACGCCAAGACATTTGGGTATTATCCTGGGGGCAAAAGGCAGCTACCGGATGGTTTTAGGCAGGTCGTGGTGTAGTATCTGATCTTGAAAGACCACTCCGGCTGCTGCTCGCAGGCTTAGTTGTAGAGAATCAGGAGGAGATGGAAGGAAAACATCAAGAAGGGCACTGCTGTAGGCTGAGCGCAGATGACGCCTCGGGCTAGTCATTGGGAGCTGGAGTGGAGCTCAGTGGTCAGAATTCAGAGATAGTCAGGTGGCAGAATCAACACGATTTGGGGACTGATGGAGCTAGATAGTCAGGGGAGGGTTCCTTTAAGAGTAACTTCAAAAAGCCTGACTATGTGATGGTGTGAGTTATTAAAATGGGAAAGGCTCAGAGCAGACACGTCTTACAGAAAAGAAGAGTACATTTCTCACGTTAATTTTTAACTTTTAAAAAATAACATAAGTAAAGAGTTTAATGGAGGAGAACTCAACACCAAGTCCAGAAATAGAACATCTGGCATCTTTGAATGCCTCTGTGTCCTGTTTCTTCTCTTTGCTACCCCCTGAGAAAACCATCATCTGGGATTTCTTGTTAGAATATTTTTTAATATCTTCATGGTTTTTCTACAAAAGATTGCTTTTTTTTTAACCTTTATGTAAATAAAATCATAACATAGGTCTTTCTCCTCCTATGGCCTTCTTTTTTTGCTCAGTATTACCCTTTTGGAATTCATCTGTGGAAACATATGTAAACAATCATTTTCACTGTGTACGGTGTGTTCGGCATTGCATTCTAGGAATTTACAATTGACTTATCTGTTGTGCAGCTGGACATTTGCAAGGTTTACTATTTCTACTATCTCAAAGAATGCTGCTTTGAGCATGTTTCCTGGTTGACAGGTGCCAAAGCTTCTCTAAAGTATAAACTTTTAAAAGGGGAATGACTGGGTCATAGGGCTGGCCTAACTTCAAATTTGGTGGAAAATAAGCATCTCCCAAACATTTGTGCATAATTTACACTGAGATCAGCAATATGTGTTTTCCACTGACTCGTGTGGATACCTGATATTTTCTGATGCATAATTTTGGGGAGAAGTGAAATGTAATTTTACATTTTTTCCATTTCCTGATTTGTAAAAGAAATCAGAGTCCTTTTTATATGCTTAATGGGCATTTGTGTTTATTATTATGTGAATTTTCTGTCTGTATTTTTGTCCATTTTTCAACTGAAATTTTTTTAAGTTTTCTTATTGATATACAGAAGTTCTGTATATATTCTGGAATCGCATCCTTTGTCTATTCTATATACAATATACAACATATCTTTCTGTAGTTTGGAGCTTGTTTTTTCTCATTCACTTTATAGTGACTTTTGCTGATTGGGTGGGTTCTTCATTTTATGTAGGCAAATTTCTCATTTTTTTTTCTTTTATGATTTGCATTTGAGTTGTCTTGATTCAAGAACTCCTCCCCCAAAATTGAGCTCAAATATTTTATCTCAAAGGTTTAGAGTTTGTCTTTCACATTTGAATACTTAATCCATGTGGAAATTATATTTGCTTAAGGTGTGAAGTAGTAATCCAATTTCAGTTTTTTTCTATATGGCTAACCAATTTTCTCATCACATTGTATGTACTACCTATCTTTTTCCTGATAGTATGCAATATCATGTCTTTTTAAAATGAATATTCTGAATATCTTTGTTCCTTTATTAATACATATAAATTTTAGAATTGGCTTGTCAAGTTTCAATCTCTAAAAGTTGAAATATTTATCTGAATTGCATTGATTCTATAAGTAAATCTGAGAAACACTGAGTTCTTTACGATGATAATTTTTTCTGTGGTAGGCCTCTTCATTTACTTGTCTTTTAAATGCTTCTCAATTAAATTCTACAGGTTGCTATATCAGAGTATTGTAAGTTTTTAATTATATTTATTCTTATGTATTTTATTTTGTAGCCATTGTATATAGTTATTATATATTCTATTTGCTTCTGTAATATGAAAATGCAATTGACAGTTCCATATTAGTGTTATTCTGCCATCATTGTTAAACT
This sequence comes from Balaenoptera borealis, assembly GCF_965194805.1. Taxonomy (NCBI): domain Eukaryota; kingdom Metazoa; phylum Chordata; class Mammalia; order Artiodactyla; family Balaenopteridae; genus Balaenoptera; species Balaenoptera borealis. The sequence continues at coordinate 1,665,665 of NC_138875.1, read as the reverse complement.
GTTTCATTTATTTTAATGACTAATCCATAGAATATTTTGGTTTTATTATGGAAGAGGAGAGAAATTTAATTATTTTTCAATATTATAATTTTATTTATTTTCTTATCTTATTGCATTGGAAAGAACCCCTGTAAATACTGAATAAAAGTCTTAATAGTTGTCTTCATTTTGTTATTTTTTATTCTAGAGGCAATGATTTTAGCAATGCTTTTTCACAATTATAAACGTTTTATTAGTTTATGAAATTTTTCTTATATTTCTAGTTTGCTAAGTTTTTTTGAAAAAACATGAATGGATGTGAGTTTCATCAATATTTTGTTCTGTATTTTGGAGATTCTCATTATAGAGATTATTTTTGTCCTTTTCTACTACAATCCACTGATTTAGTGAATGACGTTAACGTATTTGCTCTTATTGAACGAACCTGGCATTCATGAAATAAACTCAACCTTATCATTATGATCTTCTTAATATATTGCCAGACTAGATTTTCCAATATATTTCTTAGAATTTTTGTCTCTTTTCTTGAGAAAGAGTTGGCCATTTTTCAAGTGGGTCACATCTTTTATTCTTGTTCTTGATTTGTCTCTATTTGACATTGATCGCACAGTTAGTTTTAACATCATAAAAATGAGTTTGGAAATATCTCATTTCCTATTCCTTGAAAGATTTTGTGTGAGCTTGGGATTATCTCTCTGATAGAACTAACTTGTAAAACTGTTTCATCTTGAGGTCTTCTTAAAGGAAAGAATTTAAACTACTGATTCAATTTCTTTTATCTTTATAAGACCACCCATGCGTTTTATTTTCTCCTGAGGCACTTTTGGCAAGTTATATGTCTTGAAGAGATTTCTCCATCTCATTACTGACATGAGTTATTGTATTATTAAATTCTGTACTTTATAATTTCATTTATGTTTCCTTTAGGTTTATTCAGAAATTCCTTTTATAACATCTTACGTTGAACACAAGTTTTGTTAAGTGATATTTTTCTTACAATTCATTTCTAAGTAATTCCTATTAACCACCCTAATTTCACTCTAATTTGTATTTTGACCAACAAATCATTTCAGTGCTTGTGTGTGCCAGCTCCTGACCTCACTTTCTTCTCTGTATCTGCACTTTTGTATTATTTCTGGCCTCTGAAGATTTCCCGTTTTAGTCATTCCCTTACTTTCTTTTTAGTTTTGCATGTAGTTCTTAAGTTTTCTTAGACATTTGCTCACTGTATTGTTAAGAAAGCTAGGATTGTTCTACACAATTAACCATAATTTTGGCAAAGAGAGTTGTGTATTTTCATTTTTAAAGTCTCATGAGAATGTAAAAAGAGGTGTCACATAGACAGTAAAATATAGAAATCTGGAGTGCAACAAAGAGATCTGAATGGTAGACTTAAATGTTGATGTCCTAAGCTTTACGTAGTAAGGAGCCATGAGATGAATGGTTTAGTCTGAGGACAGAATGCAGAGTAAGTATAGAAGTTGCCCAGGAATATCAAACTATAATGACCACTGTGGTGGCAGAGCTGGCAGGTGAGCCTGCTAGGAGGTGGCTGAGAGAGAGGGTGTGGGGTCATGGAATTTAAGATAAGGTGATCTTCCCAGAATAAAGGAGTAGCTAACTGTTTTGAGATGGTAAGAGCTCAGTCCATTGGAATCAGCAACAGGGACATCTTGGTGGAGTAAGGACATCAATGTGTGTAGCACTTGGGCAAAAGCTACGTTCCAGTAGATTAAGTAGTGAATGATAGGTGACTAACTGTAGGCAATGAGTATTAAACCACTTTTGAGAAGTTTATTGTGGACTGAAGTGAGAAATTGAACGGGGGGTGTAGAGAATAATTAGGTTTTTAGAGAGGTTTTATGACGGATTTATTTTTAAAAGAGCTCATAAAAAGCTTTCAAGATGGTCTAAAAGTTCAGAAGAGTGAGAATCTAGTTAGAACCACAAGGTTCTTGAGACCTTCGGGGGTGAGACTCACGGCAGAAGTGGCAAGATACACCTTAGATTAAGTGAGCACCCTCCTGTTTAATATACTGTGCAAGGAAGTAAAAGGGAGGGATTCAGATGCTGGACTAACACACAGTGTGGGAGAGGGTAAGGCTGTTAGTTTGAGTCTCATGGCTAATCTCATCAATTACAAGTGAAATCATTTTCTAAAGCTGGTGAAAGAATACAGATGATGAAAATCGATGCTCTCAATTGATGAGAGTTTGTAGTTGTGAAGTGGGCAAGCCATGCAGTCAGCTGATTATAAAGCCACACATTTATAGTGGTGTCAACAAATTGGGTTTAATCATCACCTATGACATCACTCAGCCACCAACGTGCAGACACAGAGAAGGTATACTGTTAAATTATTCTAGGAGTTAGCACTTTTCCTAAGAAAATATAAGTAAGGGACAAATAGGCGAAAGAGTTTAGGGACTTGGCAGGAACATAATCAGAATGGTAAGGCAGGGATTTCAGCTTAGGAAGAGTGGAGAGGGCATGGGCTGTTGAACGAGAGGCGGAGGAGAATGCAAGCCAGAAACCTGATGTGGTGAAAAACAGAAGCAAGCTGGAAGTTGTTCTAATTGTCCAAAGACTTCTTGCAAACGAGGTTTGTGGTGATACTTACCCATCTATTGGACCACCATGCTAAGAGGATGTCCTAAAGCCTCCCAGCCAACTCCTGCTGAGAGAACAGCCCCAGAAGCCAGTCCTGCATCCCTTGACCTGGCTTCCCCTGTTGGCTGGAACAGGGCACCAGCCCCAAGAGCCCCTGGGTTCACAGGAGGTGATAAGCTGGCCCAGAACAAAGGGTCTGCCCAATGGGGACCATTGTGCCTGGTCAACCAAATTGTCTTTGACTTTAAGGGTTTGGATGTGGGATACAAATAAAGACTAAGATGCCCACAGTGGGTTGGTAAGGCCGGGCCGTCAGGAACAAGCAGAAAGTGTGGGTAAGCAGCAGGGGTGTGAGTTGGGTGGGTGGTGGAGTCCCCCGAAATAGAAGCCAGGATCCAGCAGAGGTGCCCAGGGTTGGGAACCACTCTCTCCTTCAGTCCTGCATCATCTTGCCCCAATCTGTGGTTTAATTTTGTCCCAGCAACATTGGACTCACTGCCGAAATTCCCATTTTTCGTCCTTCCATGAGAATTCATGAAGACACCATTCTTTTATTTGAGGTTATTTGATTGGACCCGTGTTCTTCACTCTAAGAGTAAAACTAAAGGACTGTTTCTTGTGCTGTGCCCATTGGCACAGAGCAGACGCTAACTTTTGTCGAGATGCCAGCTCTCTGAAACTGGGCCCAAGTCCCAGCTGGGAAGGCCTGTGTTGGGTGCTTCTTGGAAGCTTAGTGCCTTATTCATGGCAGGACCAGTAGGTGCTCATTGTCTTATGGACCCATGGATGGCGTGTCTCACACCACGTGTGCACAGCAGTTTGGCACTGCAGTGTTTCTGTCATTTGGCAGGGTTGGGGAGGGGGTCCTTGTAAAGCATTGTCTTGCTCATGGAAGGATGTCCGCCTTCAATGACCTCATCCTGCAGTCGCTGCCCCCATATTTCCACATCTTCCCTTAAAAGCAGTGCCTCGGGAGAATGATTTGACTTTTCTTAAATTTTCAGGAATTGTCAACTCATTAGCTGTCCAGACGTCACATGGATGTAAACTATCTCAGCATGACATTGAGGGCACTAAAGATTGGTTATGGTCTTAAAGCGACCTAGTGGTATATTGATTTCCTGTGGACCATGCATATGAAAGCACCTCTTGCTGTGTTTGGTGTAACTAGTTATATGGTTCTGGAAAGAAGAAAATGAATACATCTTTTGCCCTCCAACAGAGAAATCTCCTTTCTGATCTGTAGTGACAAATGGTGGTTCTCGAGTGCCTGGAACCTATCTTTAGGAATCAGTGACACCTACCTGATGTTGACTGAAGGCCAAGAAACAGGTATCGGGAATACCCCAGAGCCCTGCTCACCACACAGGTACCCCAAAGAGGAGGCAAAGAGCTACCAGCCTTTGATTTTTGAATTTCTTACTTGGTTGAAATGCTGTAGGCTGTTTGACCTTTCATTTTATTCCCAGGCAGTCTTTCTTGGTCCCTGGAGAGAGGAGCATTACCTAATCACAAAGCAAACCAGACTCCAAGCAGTTCACGTGCCCGTCCTTAGAAATGTTGCACCGCCCTCAGGCAGCTCACGCTCCAGTTCTGGAGCCCTGGAGGTAATGTGAGGTGAGGGCCTAGGGCAGTGGGTGTGATGGTCAGCGTGGGCTGGACCAGTGTTCACTGCCCTGTGAGCTGCACCACCCTCTCCCTGGGAGGGTGGCCAGCCCGGGGGTCAAGGTCAAGGAGGAGGTCAGGGGAGCTGTGTGCCGTTCATTGCACCGCCTTTCAATCTGCTCAGCCCTGGATAGAGATCTTCAGCTCTCAGCCCCACCGGTCTCTTCACCACACAATCAACTGACAAGCACAAGTAATTTCCCGCTGTGATCCCTTCTGTGATATCCTGAAAAGAGAAGAAAATAAAAAGAGGGGGGAAAAAAAACTGCCACAAACAAAAAATATCCTTTAAGTGCACTGCCTGGAAAGAGAGTGGAAATTTTAGTTAACACATGTTAAGTGCTTTCAGTTACCATTCCCTTCCACTTAGAAATTATTTATTTATTCTTTCTCATTCTCTGAAGCATTCTCTCCCCCAAATTGCACATGTGTGACCTATCACATCTTTTCTGCTTTACTTTTATTGTACAGAACAAAAAATGAGCGCAGGTTTTCCCTCTTTATTCAACTCAGAAATCTCCAGCCATTTAATATTGACTGACAAATTAATGAATAAAACTAGATAAATGAGTAAGAGACCATTCTCTGGAATAGAGTCTTGTGCTTTGTACCGTGCTTTGGGCCACCTGTTTTTTTTTTTTTTTTTCCCATTAAACAAGTTGTGCACTCAGTGCGGATTCTGAGAATATGCCATCGGAAGAAACAATAGCTACAGAATATTGAGCAGAGTTCCCTGTGCTATACAGTAGGTCTTTGTTGGTTATCTATTTCAAATATAGCAGTGTGTACATGTCATTCCCAAACTCCCTAACTATCCACCCCTCCTCCCTTCCCCCCGGTAACCATAAGTTGGTTCTCTAAGTCTGTGAGTCTATTTCTGTTTTGTAAATAAGTTCATTTGTATCATCTTTTTTAAGATTCTGTATATAAGCGATATCATATTTTTCTGTCTGAGAATAGATACATGTATAGGTATAAAGGAATCACTTTGCTGTACATCTGGAACTATCACAACATTGTTAATCACCTATACGCCAATATAAAATAAAAAGTTAAAGTAAAAAGAAACAATAGCTTATACCATTTTCCACCTGCTTGTTGTCGGCCATTGCCATTTGATGGGGAAGAGGCAGCCTCACTATGTAAACTCTGGCTCTGTTTAGGAAGGATGAAGAATACAAGAAAAATTCTTTATTTTGCCTCTGATTCTCCCTAACCTGAGATAATTATTTAAGATGGCACCTTCAAGATAATTTCAATCCAAGTAGTAACACAGAGTTTCTACTGGGTGCTTCTTGGGAAAAGCTTACAGGACCAACTCTGAATATTCTGCAGGACCCCATTGATTAGGCCACTTATCCCGACTTTAGTGACAATTAAACAGTGTGAGAGAATTGAGGAAATTGCTGGAGATCACACTAATTTTCAATTCTACTGTATCTGCTGTAGATCTCTAATTCCTGTCCGATTCCATCAAGTTCCAACTCTCCTATATTGTCGGTGCCCTTGGGAAGTCAATCCCCAGCCCGAAGGACTGGCTATTTCAAGGCTATTTCCTGTGTATCAAGAGACAATTGATCATCCTGCCCCCAGCTACCACCATCAAAGAATAAAGAAATAAGAAGGTGAAGGAATGCATCTCTGGTGGGGAAATTTTATGCCATGAGTGTGACATATGAGGAAGAGCCTGTAACCTGAACCTTTTCAATAATTTACAAAAAACATTCAGTCGGTTATCTTTCTAAGACTGTGGGTTTTTGCTAGTTTTTTGCCTCGTTTGTTGTGGACCATCTACGTATGTTTTTGTAAGCCTCTGTAATCATGTTTTACCTGCAGACATACACACCAACCACAACCTTGCATCATTAAGCTAGATGGGGCATCCTAGGGAAAAGAAATAGCAACAATAACACTGATTCAAACCAAAGGAAATTAGAGGAAAGGAGAAGGACCATTAAAAATGCACCAGAATTTAAAAGGATTAAACAACAAATCAATGCCAAGGCTAACATATCAGATAATCTGAATTAATGTGGAAGAAAAGAAAAACTTTATAAAAATATCATTGGATTAATGTTGGTAACTCTCAGGATCTAGAAGAAAAAAAATTATCAAAGAAAGCTCAGACGGAGGTGCTTGAAGGAACAGAGACAGTTTGTCACTTTAACACGATGACGTTTTACTTTTATAGACCACAAGATCTCTTGTTGTGTTTTATAGCACAATAAAAAACCATGAAAATAAGAATAATACTATTTAAGAATATATACGTCTCTCAGGGAAGCGGGTCATTATTATGTGCCAGTTTTGTAATCAACCACAACAGGTCTTATTTTTTATCTGATTAAGCACCTGTTCAGCAAGGCACACACTCATGCCCCAGGAACCAGTGCAGTGTGTATGATGGAGCACAGAGCTCGTGGACTCGTGCTTGGAACAAAACTCGAATATAATTATATCAAGTGAGAGCCGGTGTCAGAATTCTACTTTCGGTTGCAGAAAATATAGAAATCTACATGTTTCCACACAGAACCCTTTGAGTGATTCTTTGAATTAGAATACTAGATTCAGTTAAGTCAGTGGATTCATAAACATTAAGAAGTTGCTTTGCCTTAGACGGTAACAGCCCCTTCGCCCAGGTGAGGAAGCTGGAGTCTGAATTATTTAACACGTCCTCCAGGTCAAAAGACCAATCGGTGGAATTTGGACCCCAGTCTCTGGCGCCCGGTTCAGAGTAATAGTTGCAAAATCTCCTACCATTTAAAAAGTGATTGACCTGTAGGTTTTCTCCTTTGGTGTTCCATCGTTCGTTGGTCTACATAGAGGCAGAGGTAGATATTCGTGGGTAGTTTTGGAGGTGAAGAAGGACACACTGACTGTTAACTAAAGTTTAGCATTCTAACGCTCAGATCATTATACAGAAGGAAAAGATTACATAAAAACTCAGCTCTGAAACTAAAATTGAGATTTGGTCAAGGCGTAGTATTCTTTTGTCTTGATTTGTTTTCTTTGTTTGTAGTAGATCCGCTATGCTGTCCTGAATCTGTGTGTCTTCTCTTTTTGCTTCATAAACTAATCACCGATCTTGTTTCCAACTCAACCAGGATGTCCACTGACAGTTCCTAAAGAACTGGAAGAGTTTTTTGTTGAAGCCATGTTGGGGGCTGTGAATATGAATAAAGAAATTGTATATAAGTAAAAATAGGGTCATTGACATTTCTCTGGAGGAAAGGGCGGTATTTGTGCCAAGGGTCCCTGATTAGCGGGCTTCACTGTTACACGTCTATTAACTCAGAGGAAATCAATATATTCACCCAGACCTGAGGGTTTTCTTGGACATTGTTCCTTGAAGCACTATTGTGTTTATATCAGGGCAAAGTGGGGCATCTTCTAATGTAACATTCAGCTGGGATGGATCAAATTACCTTTTATTTAAAAAAAAAATCAAAATTTCCCTTTTGGACATTTCGTGACTGGCAGGCTTGACCTTTACTGGTTTGTTTTCTGCTTCATTGTAATCAGGACCCTGCTGGCAATGGAAAGTGTATTTCCTTTTTGCTCTCACAACCTAATCTGACCTCTCTACGATAAAATTGAGACAATACAAGTTCAGAAGGCATCTTTTGTGCAATCTACGATTCAGAATCACCCTGAACAATATTCACGTGTATCGTGTACCATATCTGGTAAGGAAGTGACTTTTTAATTCCACCTGGACTGTATCGTTCACGTTACAGTCGTCACCATGTACATTTTCCAGCCCCGAATCATCAAACGTATTACAACTATAATTTTCAGAGTTAGAGTGAATGGCTCCTTTTCTCATTTTGTTTGCTGTTTGTTTTTTACCTTAAGACTTTTTCTTTTATAACATTGGTCTCTGGTTTTCAGTAGTGTCACACAGAGGCATGAAAACTCTTTAGTGCACATTTTACATCTGGGCTTTAACATGCATTTGTTTTTCCTGGGACAGAAAGTCAACCTCCAATGTCACGCAAGCCTTTGCTGACTTTCCCCCTCACGCACACAGCATTCTTGTCCCACTAACCTTCCAGCAGGTGTCATTCAGACACCAATGTGTAAGAGCTGTTTCCCCACAGCACATTTTTTGTCTTGATTATAGAGAGATTCTTATAAAAAGCTTCTGACTGAGAAAAAGCAGAGGACATTCTCATTTTGCATATGCACTGGGGATGGTATGCAAAGATCTATATTTTCAGTCTCAGGATGAGCTATAATCAGCACAGCGTGTACTTCCTTTCATCTGGGCAACGCTTGACAGGTCCCTGCATACATTTGTTGACACTGTAAATGGTAAACATCAACAAATTCCAAATAAAGTCAGCTAAATAAATGAGTGTAAGAAATACAGCACACATAAATCAAAGGTACTTATTGTGAGTGGTGGACACCAGGCTGTACAAGACTCGTGGTCACGCATCTGCATTTGCATCCTCCCCGCTCACATGATGGGAGTCAAGATGGGGCATGTCATCGCCCTGACTTATCATAACATCTTCCAGAAGCTGTCTGAGGTCAGTTAATGCAGCCTCTAATTTTACAGATGAAGACACAAAGATTCCACAGGAATATGACTTAGCTCAGGGGATGATTAGTAAGAAATGTGTGGCTCTGGGACTAGAAATAATGATTTTTTAAATTAGGCATTTGTTCCACCAGAGAACTCACTCTTGGTCTGGAAATGTAAAAATAAAAAATATAATAAAGCAAAGTGTAAAGACACCACTTGTCATACTAAAACGTGCTTTAACACATGGCAAATTTGTTCATTTCCAAATGATATGCTTATTTGTGTTAATGGATGAGATTTACTTTGTTTCAGTTTTCAAGTTGAAATTCTTCTTTACACCCAAAACTATCAGAGGTTTGCCCACAATCCTTTGAGGAATGCTAAGGTACACAGAGGACATGGGTTTGTAAAGACATAATTTCAAAGGCCTTAAAAAAAGGTAACATGAGATAGAATAAACTGTCCCATATAGATCAACAGAATTCCACATGAAAATGTCATACTTGAAGAAGTATTTCTTCACGAGGCTCTAAACTTGGTAAAATAATGCGTTTCATGTCCACATAAATTGATAGAATCATGTTTTGTAGATATGTCCAATCAAAATTTCAAATATCGTTTTTCTTAGAGGCTAGATCATTAAAGGTGAAAGAGCTTCAGTCCCGTTCTCCCGGACACTTGCTCAAGACACCCAGACACCATGCTGGGAGGATGCCCAAGCTCTTTTCTTCCTGAAACTCTAGTCATTGCTTATCTTTAATTTTGCAGTTTACTTATATAGATCCATTTATACATAGAAAAACTGTATCTTGTGATCCTTAAATTTTTCTTTAGGAGTAATTTAATCCTAGCCAGGAATTAAAGTAAACTTACAATCTGAGCCAATCAATAATTTACTGAGATAGAATACTAGCTTGTACAATCTAATCAAATTCCATATTTTTATGGTTCCATTCTTGAAACAGCTTCTGTGATCTATAAATTCTATAGAGAAAGTATTCCTTCTCCTAGGACCATTTCAACCCATCACAATTGTATTCATAACCCTCCCTGAACTCTGTAGAACTGATATTTTTATAATTGTAATCCCAGGAGTTTGCTATTATTACAGTGGTAAGTATTCCACATCCTTTGCATTTATAAACAACAAAAGAGTTTTTAAAACGTGACTGCTTTCCCCTGTCTTTAAATATTATTCTCTCCTAGATAATGAATGGGGGGGGTGGTGGGAACTGGGAGAAGGTAAAGAAACCATAGCTGTTGTGGTATGCTGCCCTTGCAAAGAGTGGTTGAGGGGAAAAGGAGGAGAAGAAAATGTCTGTGCACCTCCTGTGCTGACCTGTCTATGGCCATTTTAATAGATCACATGATTCCTAACTAATTTGGGTTATGCCACTTATAATGCCAACCAAATACTGAATAGATCCTTGATTTATAGGATACTGAATAAAATAAAAATTATGCACTAGAATTCTCACATGCTTTCATTCATTCATTCGATTGATAAATACTTATTAAGCACCATTGGTATCCATTCTGTGTCTAAACATTAAGGGTACCGTTGTGAAGAAGACGCAAGGGTCCTGCTTCCGTGGAACTTAGGTTCCAGTCGTTTTACTGGGGGGTGATTCAGCCTTTGGAAGTAGGTACAGCAGGGGAATACTCTGTTTGAGCAGGAGTTCTAGAATTAGTCCCATTACCACGTTTCTTCTAATTGACATAAATATTTTATCCACTGTCTTTGTCATTCCTTCAATTCCCTCATGTGGGAGGTTTAATAAAAATAATTGCTGTTAATAGAGCTTAAGATTCTGGGATAGTTATTTTGCTACTTCTTTCGAAATCTCCTATCTGCTAGTTTGCATGAGAGATATTTTTGATAATAATTAAACTATTTTAAAATCCACTTTGCAAGTACCGATAATGTGTTTATGAACACAGCAAGGAATGATTCTTTTTCATATTTTAATTGCGGTATGGATTAACTAGGGTCCAATACTGGTAAATATTTGGAAATGTGGGTATTTTTCAATTTAACTGAGAGACCACATAATTCTCCTTCTATGGTAGCTTATAACTTCCATCATCATTATCTCTGTATTAAGTGATCTCACCAGGGTATCATTCTCAACTTTTCTTTCAAGCTTATGCACCTGGTTGAAGCAAGCATATGTAAACATTACGATTATATTGGACTAAATTTTTCTCAAGATTTTGCAGTTGCATGGAGTTGTTTCCTTTAGGAACATTTATATTTAGATTCAACATCATTTCCTGCTCTACATGGATCCCAGGGGATTTTTAGACTGAAGTTCTCCTGGAAATTTACTCAATTAGTATAGTGGTTGCTGGTGACAAAAAGCATGTGTGATTTCTGGGTTGGGGAGAGGTGAGTGGTGAGTTAGACAGCTCTAGTCCTTACAGAGCTTTCTGGACATGTGTGCTGGACTGAAATATATAATAATGTGGCCTGTCTGCCTTACTCATTAACCTACCTTTACATCCCTTGACATTATTTAATACCATTTACAATGATTCAAGCCACGATACACCATCCAGGGCTATTTTGAAGAAAGATTATGTGCAGAGTGACATTTCAACACCTCATTGCAGAAGATATACTGTCATTTCTCTACCCACACCTTACTCAAGACAGCCCGTGTCCTGATCCCCTTAAAAACAGGGGAAAAGGAAGATTCAGAGTCACCAGTTGGACACCAACGGAGATAGAGACACACACACACAGAGAAAGAGGCTCTGTTTCACTCTCATTTATGAATTTAAAAATGAATAGAGGTTGGTGGTTATTCTGTTTAAATTCAATATCTGAGCAAGAAGGTGCTGGGATTATTTCTAAGCGATTATCAACAACTGGTAGGAATCGATTCATTTAGAAAACGATAAGCCTTAGTCTATAAATGAGATACATGCTTCTCTACAGTAGGACCCAATTAGAAATATAACCTTCCAGGAGGGAGAGTTAGGAAGATCAAGGAAACCAAATGGATTTCAATTTTCAGACTGGCTGAATGTCACTCTTTTCTATCAGCAGACACACATCTATAGGAAGAAGCCTGGAGGACCGCATGCCTCTCTTGGCGAAAAGAAAAGCTCATTTTCCTGACTCTCGGGGAAGCTACACTGAAAATAATATTTTTAAAAAGTACAATATGCAACATCTCAGGAGACTGAATATGAGAGGCAGGGCCAGGCTCGTGTACAGCTGAGTCACTGAAAGCTGAACCACTACTTGTGAAGTGTGTATATGCTTGGTGTCTCCTGGTGGGTATTACTTTAACTGGAAGTTGGATCCAATAATTACAAAAAACACAACAACGGAAAGACAAAAGATATTTAAATCTATACTCCAATGTTTTTATAGTATTTAATATACCCTCTATCCAAATACTAGGAATGGTTGTTTAAAAGGTTTTACCTGATTTAACTAGAAATCTAACAAATTTTGCACGTTTATTTCTCTTACACAGGTTGTCAAAGGTGATATCATGACAGCAAACTAGGATTATAAGAAATTTATAATTATTGTCATATCGCTGACTGAGTAAAGAGAAAATAATATTTTTCATAGCTAGGCAGCTACAGATACATTCATAAGAAATTAACTTTTTGCATTAGTGCAATCAATGTAGGTAGAATAAATTAGTGATCTTTGTTTAAAATTCAGTTAATGTTTTAATCCATCATTCAAAATGTTCATGTGTAGATCACATATGTATATGTAGTATGTGCTTATTGCTTTCTGCTCCACAGTCACCTTTAAAAAAAAATCACCTTGATTCTTCTGAACCCAATAATAAAAATGCACGTATTTTATCAAGAACGCTGGACTTAGCGCTTCAACTCTTAGGCTAAATCTCCCAAACTCTTTAGGAAGTATAAATCAGTCGAAACCTAATACAGGTGCTCTCCTGCCACTCTCTAAAGCTACAGTATTTACCACTTACCAAATTTAAAGGAAACTCGTTCTCTTCTCCCCGAAATTGCCCTGGTCATTATTGTCTTATCCCTCGTCCCCTGGCTGAACAGGATCTCATAAATTAGTGTGAGTGCATTGTCTTTCTTGTTTCGCTGTTTCATCTTGCCTAAGAGAACTGGCCCAACAGAACCTGAATTCCTTAACTTATCCATGTTAGAGCCATTTAGGTAGAACAATGACAGCATTGCTCACAGCGGCAACATCATATTTCAGGTCCTGGCGACTATGCTCCTACTTATTTTAACTCATTTGTGGCAGCTATTTTGTTTACCAAGAAACCAGGACACAGGGAGGAACATTTATAGACAGAATGCCGGCGACTGCATGGCTTAGGTTCCGGCTGTCATTAAATCACAGACGCCACAGCTGATGTTACCCGCCTTAAAACACAGTTGCAAAAGGGGCTGCAGAGTAGCTTTCAGACTTAACACAGTATGTTAGAAAATGACTACGGTAATCCCAGTGAAATCTACCTGTCCGCAAACGCGCCCTCCTTTATTTTGTAAATTGCAAACGCGGGTGTGCGCCGAGTGAGGCCACAGCACCCCTGCACGGTCCGTATTTGCACACGCGAGCAGCCGCGTGCATGCATGCACCGAGGGCCCGGCCCAGCCTGCCTGGCGCGGGAGGCCGGCGGGCAGCAGCCTGCTGATGGGAGGTGGTTGTCAGTGTGTCTGATTAATGACCCCGGTGAAACATGTCCAGCCACATTAGAGCTCATGTATCTACCGCGGTCCACATGGACCAAGCTTTGTTCTGAGAGGAAATGGTGTCAGCAGCCACTGGCGTTTACCCATAAAAAGATAAAGATTTACTGTCATCATAGGGGAGATTAAAGTGCACAATGCTGACATTGATTTTTACCAAAAATTCACATTTTGGGAAAACTCATTCCAGGGACGCCTGAGATATGATCAGCTTATTTGGAGAGGGATAATATGGAATCTTCTCTCGAATGAACTTTGAAAGAAGTAAATTGTAAATATTGATTTCTGAAATGAACTGTCAATCTCAGTTGGTAAGATTATTCCTATCATCTTGTTGCGACGATGAATTCAAAACTGCTGACAAAGTGGAGTGTATAGGATTTCTGTTAAGAGCAGTGAAGGGGCTTTACTCAGCAGAGCCCCGTAATGGTTGTTCAATTTTATCAGATAACAGCTGAGATCTCATCAGGAGTGAAAAATGAAATGAATTGTGACTCTGAATCAGGATCTCTACTCTTATCCCAGACAAAAATCATCAAACTGCAGCCGAGGGTTTTATATTATTTCAGGTCACTTCATTATTGGCTAGCACAGAAGTTGAATTGCTGTCAGCAGTGTCGACTTTCCCGTTTCACCCCGGGTCAAGTCTGAGGGGCAGCTTGATGGGCTCCCAACATGGTAAGGGGTTATCCTATTACCACTTAAGAGGTATATTGAAAGATAGCAAATCTTGACCACTTGCTCTCCTGCTCAGATTTTTTTCTTATTGTACATGAGTTATCCATTATTACTTGTTGTAGAATAAATATAATTCATCTTTCCAGTAAATGTTAGAATTGAAGGTATCTAATTCATCCGCTTCTCCTATCAAAAAAGGACAATGAAGGTCTTTTGAAGGGGCCACATAGCGACACGTGAGTGGCTTCTTTTTATGGCTCACATGAAAAGGAAATGGCAATAAAAGTTTCTTTGTGACGGAATCAAAATATGACAGTGGTGAATGAGCCTGGGCTTCTCTGAAAGCACTGCCGGGGGGTTGGGGAGGAATCCTGGCGTCCTGAATATACTGCAAATGCACTGTGCTGTTAGGATGGGTCCTGCCTTCGCCATTATCACACTGTACCTGAAGTTCTCCTTTCTGGACCCACTGCCTTGAGAAACCCATTTCTGGTGACCTTCCCACGGTAAAGCAGCTACTGGCAGCTCACTGCAGACACAGGGGCAGTAAGAACAGGACTTCCCAGGTTAGAGCATGCTGTCTACATCCAGGTGATTGAAGGGGAGGTGACATAATTCAAAAGACAACATTTTATAGTCGATATTTATTGAGCAGACAGTGCCATCATGAACGAGTAAAACTAAATAACGTATTGTTTAGGAATGTATACATTAGTAATTAAACTTCCTCAAATAAGGAAAAAGATAAACACAAAGAAATCATCACACAGGGTGGACGTCACCTGGAGTTGATGGGAGCATAGGGATGGAGTGGAGGAAGACGGTATACAAAGATGTAGGTTATAGGTACCACTTTGCTCTTGAATTGACATTAGATTTATCATTGTTCCTTCTATTAATATATTTTACATAATTGTACATATTCTTTTTGATGTATTAAAGACGTTTAAAACAATAGAAATAACAATGACGGTTTCTGCAGTTGTCATAATTGTCTTTTGTGTCTGAAAATTATGCATCAAGTCTAAAATTACTGTGGCTAATAAAAATGGTATTTATGGTATACCAAGAAGAGATAGCTTCACTTAAACAGAACTTTCTGAATTTAATCTTTGAACTATTTTTTTTCTACAAGAGTAAACACAATGTAAAAAGTTGACCTTGCATCAATATTTAAATAGGACATGTATTTCTTAAATTCTAATTTTATCAAAGTGATTTTTTTCTTTTTTTTCTTTTTTTAACTAATGGTCTCCAAATAATTCAGATGTAACTCATTCATCAAATGGTGAAGGGGAATCCTGATCCCTCAAGAAATTACCCAAGGCAAAGACCGAGATATGGTAGCCACTGCCATACAACAAAAATGAAGCAGAGGACTTCCTTGGTGGCTCAGTGGTTGAGAGTCCCCTGCCAACATAGGGGACACAGGTTCAAACCCTGGTCCGGGAAGATCCCACATGCCACGGAGCAACTAATCCTGTACACCACAGCTACTGAGCCTGCGCTCTAGAGCCCGCGCACCACAACTACTGAAGCCCACGTGCCACAACTACTGAAGCCCACGCACCTAGAGCCCGTGCTCTGCAACAAGAGAAGTCACCACAATGAGAAGCCTGCTCACGGCAAGGAAGAGTAGCCCCTGCTCGCCGCAACTAGAGAAAGCCTGCGCACAGCAACAAAGACCCAACTCAGCCAAAAAGTAAATAAATAAAATTTTTAAAAAAATGAAGCAGAAACAAGAAACAAAAAGACTGGAAGCAGAAAGAATTCGGGGCATCTTTACAATAGAGGTAAGGAGAGAGCCTGTGCTTTTGTGCTGGGTGTATATACTGGAAAATTCAGATGACAAGTACTTTCTAGGACTCTTCCCTCCTGGAAACAGGCTGGGGCATGCTGGTAGAGTCAGACAGAGGCAAAGCGCAGAATCTAGGGGTTATTACTAGGCTTGGCCACCATTCCAAGAGACTCGTGTTCTCGGGGTGGAGAAATTCTCACGTGAAGGCTGCAACATACAAGCTAGAGATCTGGTCAGGTGAGACCCCCCAAAGAAAACAAAGTCAGAAATAAATATATTGTTAAACAACCAGGTTATGTACCAGATTACGTTCTTTTGTTTTCGTTTTTAATATTATCTCATTATTTTTCATTGTGAAGTTAGTTTTTAGGAAACTGAAGTGCAGAGATTTTTTGGCCAACTTTTACAAATATTTGGCAATATCAGATGCTTTAGGAAATTAAATACACTAAAGATGTTGAAATTTGGCCCTGCTCAAGCTAGTCATATTTCCATTCTCATACTGTACCCAGGACTCAAATAAAAATTTGAGGTGATTTCATCTTCTTTTGTTCATTTCTCAACTTCAGCCTTAACAGATCTTGAAAGCTTGCTTGATGTGAGGTATATAGATATAGATATTTACCTATCTCTCTATCTATCTAGACATATGTGTGTCATCTAGCTCCATCTCTCCCTCTCTTTCTCTCCAAAGAGATGAAGATATAGACGTAGATATATAGATATATAGATGTCAGTTAACTTCCCATCTGCTAATAGGTAGACAGATGATAGGTAGAGAGAGAGAGAGAGAGAGAGAAGGAGAGATGATAGAGGTGGAGATAGGTGACGTAGATATAGGTATAGGTAGAATTATAGAGATAGAAATCTATCATCTATCTTTCTATCTATCCCTACAGACTCCCAAATCAGGAGTTTGTGAATCCTTCCAATTCTAAGATTATGTGGATCGCCTCCATAGGTTATCTATGAGAAACTTTGTTTCCTAAATAAATAAAAAGTTGGCAAATTACCAAACTTCTTGCCTAATAAAATGAATTCTAAGAAACTAACAGCACACGTGTAGATGTGCTTGTAGATTGTGTGAGTGTAAGATAGAGAGAATGATAGATAGATATATGAAAGCTAGCTAGATGGATAGATAGATGATAGATGATAACAGATAAATAATAATAATAATAGATAGACAGATAGATACACAGATAGATAGACAGATGAACAGACATAGACAGCAGATGAGTTTCTCTTCCAGATACACTAAAACACTAACCCTTTCAGGAACTCAACACACTCTCTTCCTTTTTATGTCAGACACATTTTCCGTCAGCTCACGCCTCTGCTCCTGTTCATCTAGTGAATGCCCAGGACCCTGTGCTCCTTCAACACAGCAGACACCCTCTGTTCTGTGATCTCTTGGGATCTTGTGATCTCTGACACACACATCTGTGTTTTTTTGTAACACTTTTCTCAACACGTGGTAACCTTTCATCGAATTTCTCTCTCTCGCTGGTCTGTGAGCGCCTTGGGAGGATGGACCAGTGTCTGAATATAGAAGGGGCACAAACTGTTAATGCGAAGATGGAAGGAAAAGTGGAGGAAGTAAAGTCCGTCGAGAATTTTAATACTAGAGAAAAACAACCATGTTCATCTTCTCATCTTTCTTTCTAGTTTTTGCCCATATGGACTTATTACATAGTCCCCAAAATAGCATTATTCAATGTTATTTGAATTATTCTCCATTTAACAGTGGCTCTATCATCTTCATAAAGGTTTTTAATCTCTACATATTATTTGATTGAATAGAATTGATTTAACTGTTTTCCAACCTTCGAATGTTCAGATTATTTCAAAGAACCAAAGAAATTCTTTTCCACTTAAAACTCTTCATTTTATTGGATTATTTCTTTAGGAAACAATCCCAGGCGTTAGAGAATTACAATTCAGGCTACTAGCAGTTTGACTGCACAGTGATGGAGAACAGGGGCTTTGATTTAGACAGACCCGGCAACTCCATTTACTTGCTGTGCGATACCGAATGAGGTACTTAACCAATCGAAACCCCAATCTCCTCACCCACACGAGCAGGATAATATTAGTACTAAACTCTTAAGCTTGTGAAAATTAAATGAGATGATGCATGTAACTAATCACACAGTCCCCATGCTTAGAAATTATTCAGAAAATGATAGCTATTTATAAGAAAGTACTTTATGGAAGTACTCCACCAATTACACTGCTGCCGCAATGACTGTACAAAGCCATCCATGATTTTGCCAGAGTGATGGACTAGAAAAAGGCTGCAGAGAAGGGACCTGGCTCAGTGCCCTGTATTCCTGGTCATTACAGATCGATGGCCCCCACTTGACTGTATCAGAGCATTTCGCATTCATTCACATTGTGAATCAGAAACTCTCAGGGCGCGTCCAGGAAAATGCATTTTCTACAAAATGCCTAACAATGTTTTTTACTTGTTTGTGGCAAATATTTATTGTACCTGCCATTCTGTACAGAACAAGATTGAGATCTGTAAGTGGAAGAAGAAAGGTGGCTTCTCAGCAAGGTTTGCTCTTGTTTTGTTTGTTTTTCTGGCTTTATTGAGACATAATTGACACATCATTGCGTAGGCTTAAGATGTACAACGGGATGGTTTGAGGTATACTGTGAAATGATTACCATAATAGTGTTAGTTAACAGCTCCTTCACCTCATACAGTTACCAGTGTGTGTGTTAAGAACATTTAAGATGTACTCTTTTAGCAGCTTTCAAGAATATAATACAGTATCGTTTACTATTGTCACCATGCTGTCCATTGAATCCTGGAACTTACTCCTTTTATGACTGGAAGTCTGTAGCCTTTGCCCAATGTCTTCTTATTCCCCCCAAACCCCCGGCCCCTGGCGACCACCGGTCAACTCTTTGTTTCTGAGTTCATCTACTTCAGATTCCATGTATAGGTGGTATTATACAGTAGCCTGTGTAACTCATAACAAAATCTCACCTGTGCTTGCACTTGACCGTTCATGATGTACTTTTCCATTGTTTCTGCTCATGAGCCCTCTCTGCTCTCCTGTGAGGCATTTTGATTTTCTCATTTGACAGAAGAGAATATTGAAACCCCAAAAGATAAAACGACTTTCCAAGGTCACTAATTTAGATGATGGTACATCCTTTCACAATGCAGCTTGAGTAGAAAAATCAAAGAAATTGTATTAATTTTTAGCCCAATGTGTCATAGAAATCAGACACTTTTCATTAACTACTATTCATGCACAGGGTCATTTCATGAGCCCTTACAACTCACTTTGCAATGACAGTAGACTCACCATAATGGGAAGAAAACTGGAAAATAATTTTTGGTTGGAGTTGTTTCCACAACAGTTGATAGAAATGTCCAGGGCCAGTTTCTTCAGCCCGAGAAGGGTGATAGCATGAGAGGTCTGTAAAATGAATGACCGAGCAGCTTTTGTTGTTCCTCTCAACTTTGACTTCCTGTGAATCCTCAATTCATTCCTAAACAGAAACTTCAATAAAGCAGGCCCACATTCTAATTTTATGGGGTAAAAAAAGTAGTAAATCCTAATAGCAACACTAGCTCTTTATGTTGAAGATATCTTGTCTGTGGTATCTTTAGATCAATATCACAGAATAGAATAGAATGTAGACAGGCGTGACCCCAGATGATGAGAAATGTTAGTTAGAATAAAGTCCCTGAAACAAGGCTGAGTGGTTTTCCCTGTGCTGTGTTTACTAAGACAGGCGAGTGAGGTCATACATTTTAGAAAGATCTCCAGCGCTGAGAATTGAAACTTAAGAAGGGTTTTAACCAACTCAATTAACTGGAAACATCTGTTGATAAAAGTCTTAGTCCATTCAGGCTGCTATAACAAAATTCCACAGCCTGGGTGGCTTATAAACAGCAGACATTTATTTCTCACAGTCCCAGAGGCTGGAAGTCCAAGGTCAAGGTGTCGGCATGGCCACTACCTTCTCACCTTGTCCCCACAGGGTGGAAGTGACAAGCTCTATGGGTCTCTTCTATAAGGGCACTAATCCTACACATGAGGGCTCCACCCGCACCACCTAATCACCTCCTAACACTATCATATGGAGGGTTAAGCTTCAACATGTGGATTTGGAGGGAACCCACACACTCACACCACAGCAACAAATACACCAAATTTCTTGAGTATTTTTGGTTTAGAATGTTTCATTGTATTGTTCATTCATTCATTCATTCATTCTTTTTTTATGAATTCATTTTAATTATCTTATTCTATTGTTTCCATTTCTCTGCTCTAGTTTATTAATCCCCCCATCCTTTTTTTTCTTTTTTTTAATCATGGTGCTTACATGCTGACAAAGCAGTCCGTCTCTTGCCTAATTTTATAAACTGTTCAGCCATGCCCTTATTCACTGTTTTCCCTTAATTATGTATTCTTGTTAACCTCCATATGCATTCAAAGTTACAGACTGCCATTGACACAGTATTAATTAAAACATATAATTTATGACATTGGAGCTTGAAATTAATAAGTGACAACACAATTACATGGTTTGCCTAATTGTCCTTCAGTAATATAAAGATTGACATTTGAAGCTGTATTAGGAGCTAAAAGCACTCATAAACTCACAATAGCTTTGAAAGTAATCACAAGAGAGTCTAAAGAAACCAGCCCCATTTCAAGGGACAGAACACTGGGCAGTTTAGCGGGAGGGCAATTATCTTTTCTCTTTTTATTAACAGTTTAAATCTATGGAGGAAAAGTTCATTTTAATAATTAAAAAGTAGCTTGTATTGTATTTAATTTGTGTTGTATGAAACTTTGAATAAATTGTAAACGCAGCCCTTTGTCCTCTGGGTGTCTTTAATATCATCTTTGGCACTTTCTATGTTCTTTTAATTTCCTTGTCCACGTTACTTTTTACATAATCAGATTGAAGAAATTCTACACATGTTCTGTTTCTGACTGATGACCTTCAAATCCAGTAATTTGACATTGTGTCACTATCCATTCAGTGCACGGTCTTACTTTCTAGAATATTTCTCATGACACCAAAATAAGTCAGGACTTGTATGCATCGCTTAGATCAAGTACTAACTCAGCACAGCTTTTTACTGAGCTTAGAGATGGTCTTCCAAAGGAAAACGTTCTCATTTAAATATCATGATAATGCAGGTGGTTCAGCGGTGCACTTTTGGAAAAGCTCATAAATACAGAGCCAGTAGTGATTTCACTGGGCCCAAAGAAAAGAACTATTTCAAAACTAAATTCATAATTTAAAGTTCTTGTAAAAGTTTAGAAGTTGGAAATTGAGTCAGAAAAACCAATTTTTTCCTGATATTTAAAAAAGCATATGGTAGGAAAGCAATTTTTATAATGTCAATAAGTTATCAACAAATACTTTGGGTTAATATTTGTTTTATCACACATAGAGTAAAATATAGTCACAACATAAGTGCATATGTTGTGTGTGTGTGTTTCTGTATGTGACACGTGCATGTTTCCTTTAGTTTTGGAAGAGCACACAATATTGAATTTGGAACTCAATGCTATGGTACAAATTATAGCAAACATCTCCTTCAACTTTTTAGAAGTTTTCCCTGAAAATACTCACATTAAGAAAATAAAGAATTGGAGGGCTCTGGACTGGATGCAGAATCAGGTTGCCTGGAATCAAATCCTGGACCTACTGCTTTGATGTGATTACAGACAAGACCAAAGTGCTCACCAGAGAAGTATCTAGTGGAAGGTTTGGTTTCAATTGAATTTATAAAGCTTTGTCTTTATTTTCTATAAAAAATTATTAATGTACATTTACTTTTATTTAATCAACTCATTAAGAATCTTTCAACAAAAATTTTAATAATAAATGTACACACTACTATATATAAAATAGATAACCAACAAGGACCTACTGTACAGCACAGGGAACACTGCTCAATATTCTGTAATAACCTAAATGGGAAAATAATTTGAAAAAGAATAGATACATGTATATGTATAACTGAATCACTTTGCTGTACACCTGAAACTAACACAATGTTTTTAATCAACTATGCTCCAATATGGAATAAAAATTTAACAGATATTTGAGGACTTCCCTGGTGGCGCAGTGGTTAAGAATCCGCCTGCCAATGCAGGGGACAGGGGTTCGAGCCCTGGTCCCGGAAGATCCCACATTCTGTGGAGCAACTAAGCCCGTGCACCACAACTACTGAGCCTGCGCTCTAGAGCCCGCGAGCCACAACTACTGAGCCCGCATGCTGCAACTACTGAGCCCACATGCCTAGAGCCTGTGCTCCACAACAAGAGAAGCCACAGCAATGAGAAGCCCACGCACCACAACGAAGAGTAGCCCCCGCTCGCTGTGACTAGAGAAAGCCCGCGTGCAGCAACGAAGACCCAGTGCAGCCAAAAATTAAAAAAAAAAAAAAAAAAGATATTTGAATAATAAACCTGCCCCAAAAAAGAAGACATGTGAGAATTTCACCTCTGCATAGTTAGCTAAGAGAAATGAAAACATATGACTACACAAAGAATACAGCTCAGAAACAAAAGGGTATGGTCTACTGTTGCATGCAAAAACAAAAAACAGAAACCAAAAAAAACCACCAAAAAACAAGGACAAATCTCAGAAACAATCATCTGATTGAAAAACTCTTACTTAGAAGGAAATATATACTGTTTTTGTTTTTTATCAGAGTATAGTTGCTTTACAATATTATGTTAGTTTATACTGTACATCAGAGTGAATCAGCTATACGTATACATATATCCCCTCTTTTTTGGATTTCCTTCTCATTTAGGTCACCAGAGAGCATTGGAAATATATACTGTTAAATTTAATTTATTTGGAATTCTAAAACAGGCCAAGGCAACCTGTGATAGAAATAATCAGGACTGCAGTTGCTTCTGTGGGGATCGGGGGCAGGTATCAACCAGGAGAGAGCAAGAGATAATCTGGGGGGATGAGGGTAATGCTCTACATCTTGATAGGGTCTGAGTGACCCGGGTCTATGCATTTGCCTTAGTAAATCTGCGTTTAAGATTAGTGAATTAGGGACTTCCCTGGTGGTCCAATGGTTAAGACTTCTCCTTCCAATGCAGGGGTAAGGGTTCGATCCCAAATATTACCTCAAAAGAAAAATACAATTGTAAGCATATAATACATTCTAGTTAATGCTATAAATGCTGAAACATTTATGAGGAGGTGTATCAAAGCCTTCAATTCACCTTGAAATGCTTCAAAAATAAGATGGCTCTATGGATAGTTGTGTGATGAAACCAATATCGTAAAATGGTAGCAGTACAATCTAGGTGGTGGGTGTCTATGTGATCACTATATTTTTTCACCTTATTTGTATTTTTAAAATGTTTCATAAGAAAGTGTTTGAATAAAAATAGTAAAGCTATAAAAATTGTTGTCTCTGATTTGTGGGGTACGGTTCTCATGGATTATAAGCTGTATTTAAGTATATAAATGCTGTCCCTTCAACAGAAGTTATTCTTATCTTTTGACTAATTTATGGATCACTTTGAATTGCCATGACACTAAAAAAGGAAGGAGTTACATGCTTTTGCAGACACTTGACAGGAAAACACATAAAGTATTCACTTCTTCCAAATTTACTTTTCTTCTTTAACACACTATTACTATACAGAGATAAAACCATTTAAAATCAGTTAGAATAGATATTTACTTAATACAATTACAATTTTTCTTTCTACATCCAATGTGTATTCAATTGTGCTGAGTTTTAGGTTTCGTAAGCCTTACCAGGAAGCAAAGCTCCATTGGAAGTCTCAGAATAAGGAAGGAAGAAAGCACACCTAAGTGATATGTGATTCAATCTTTGTTTTTCAGACCTATAAGCTCTCAAATAATTTTAGTGCATAAGTTACAATTAGATTTTCCTTTGTTGAACCACAAATCCAATTTTCCAAAAGTGGGGGACTAGTGCGGGGAGAACGCCTTGTGTGTTTTTATTTCCTCTTCAGCAAGGGCTGGAGCTGAGAACAGCAGAGCGTTACAGGCGGGGATTTAGATGAACCCCGAGAATTAACGAAGGGACTTCCCAGGGTTTTGAACATCATAGACAAGAACAACATTCTCACACCTTTCCCACAACATCTTTCAAAATACAAGCCCCAGCGTTGCTCATTTGCCTATGAAATTGTAGAAACTTAGTGCTTGTCGGGGCCTGGGGTCCATTGGAGATCAGGGGATAGTAGTTAAATGCCTTTCAGCTACTGGCCAAGTAGAAATGCCAAGGTTGGGTATACAAATATAAATATATACATATGTGTGTATGCATATACAGATACATGTGTGTGCATATTGAAATAGAAGGATATGTTTGCATTAAAGAAAGTAAACTTTCTCCATCCTCCCCTCCTTTTTTCCCCCTTTTCTCCTAAATCGTTAAGAACACTTTCTAGAGTCGGGAATCGTGAATATCTTCATTATATTTAGCCATATTTCTTCCCTTTCCCCACATCCTTCAAATTCAAACTAGTTGTATTCAGCTAACTGAATTCAAACTGGTTGAGAAGAAAACAAACCATAAACAATTTGACTTTGCACTTTTATTTTTCCTTTTTGAATCTGAGCTAAATACCGAGTCATAACAAAGAGGACCTGGGGTCGGAAGAATGGGCATTACTACTTTATTAGCCATGTGCTTACCGCTGAAAGGCCAACAGCAGGCGCTCTTCCTCACCTCTGCTTCTTTTGCTCTATTTTATGGTCCAGAGACGCATTCGCATCCATGGGGCAGTGGTCCTCTACACTGAGGTTCAGTTTTCTATGGTATCAATATACCCCAAGGCAGTTTATGTGGTAGTCCTACGTGAGGTTCATTTTGGTTTCTTCTGCTTGAGGTCCATAGAACCGCTTGCCATGTTGGTGAAATTATCAGCCACTGATTTTTCAAATATTGCTTCTACCTCTCTCTTTTCACCTCCTTTTCTGGGGCCACAGTGACATGCTTTTTAAATCTCCCTATGGTGGTTGTTGGGTTTTCCCTGTATGTCCGTCCTTTCTCTCTGTGTGCTTCCATCTCGACACTTCCTATGCACTTTTACTGAAATTTACTTAATTTTCATTGTTTTAATTAAATGGTTTGAATTTGCTCTCCTTTGCTATCCCTGATCTGCTCTTAGCCACACGTGTGGAAGTCTTCAGTTCAGGTTTTGTGTTTTTTAGTTTTCAAATTGGATTGATTTAATTCCTCTGGTAAAATTCTCTAACTTTTCATTTTTGTCCATTTTTTGGGGGGTTGGGGTGCGTCCTGCGTGGCCTGCAGGATCTTAGTTCCCCAACCAGGAATCGAACCCGTGCCCCCTGCAGTGGAAGCGTGGATTAACCACTGGACTGTCAGGGAAGTCGCTTTTCAGTTTTGTCTTGAATATATAATCATAACTGATAGTTCGGTGACTTGTGCATCTGTTTCTATTGTATGATTTTTTTTTATCTGCTCATGCTATTTGGCCCTGTTTTTTGGGCATACATGGTAATGGTGAGCTGAATGCCTGAAATATTTAATAAAAAATTGCAGCATTCCGATGATGTTACATTCCTCCAAAGGATTTCGTTTTCTTCTGGCAGGAGGGGATTGAGGTGTTTCAGGGTTTGTTAGGACTGGTGAGTTTCTGGCTTGTCTTTTCTAGTCTTTTCTACTGGAGTGCAGCCTTTTAGGGGTCTGGCCTGAAAGCCTCTGATCCTCAAGGCTTCCTCCTCAGTGAGCCCTGAGCTCCAGTTTCTGTAGCCTCCGCACCACGAAACTGCAGAACCTGCTTGGCTTTTCAGGCTCAGCAGCTGTGTCCACGTGGGTGCTTGGCCCTCACTGGCCTCCAGGGCCCCAGCACTCACAAATGTCCTCTTACGGGAAGTTACAAGAAGAGTCTCAGGCTTGCTGCTCTGACGTAGCTGTTCCACGGGGATTGGGATTCTCCAGTTCTTTTGTTTTTGGTTGACCTCACTCTGTTTTCCATCTTCCTGCTCCAGAGAGATTGCCAAAGCTCGCAGCCTCCTGTTTGCTCTGATGCGAGAAAAGACAGTGTCCTGAGGAGATGCCAGAGCAAATGTAGCTGCTCCCAGAATCCTGGCCCCTCAAGCCCTGGCTGCTCCGTCACAGCTCGCTGGCCACGCAGCCCCGGTCCTCTGAGCTGCCCACGTGCCCCTCCCCTCCCAGGTATGGAAAGGCAACGGCCTTCGCAGACTGGACCGGCAGCCATGCTTTCCCCACCTGCCTTGATCCAGGCGTGCCCCGGTACGTGTGTGCGTGTGCGCGTGTGCATGTGTGCGCGCGCGTGTGCGTGTGTGTGCCCGCGTGTGCGTGTGTGTATGTGTGTGTGCGCGTGTGCGTGTGTGTGCGTGTGTGTGTGCGCGTGTGCGTGTGTGTGTGTGTGTGTCAGGGCCAGGACTAGAGTGAGGTCAGTGAAACACTTACTTCATGTGCACAATTTACGGGGGCATCAAAAATATAATGATTTAGGCAACGTTTTCAGAAAGTGCAAGAAAAATTAATGCAAAAAAAAATCCGTGATGAAAGAAACCATCAACGTTTTAAAGAAAGGTTAGATTCCACCCTGTACTTGCATGACCCTCGTCTCTGCCCCATCCCAGCCCTGGCCCTGGGGCCAGTGAGACTGTAAGAACAAGTGGGTGGCCTACATTGTTTGCTGATTCAATTTTTTAAAATATTGCATTGAAGTATTGTTTGTCTTGATTACTGAAGGTTTTTGAGGGTCGATTCCCAGGGACTTTTGGTGACCCCTTAAATTTTGTGCCCGGATCGGCTGGGTCCCAGTGCTGGTGGGGGTGTGTGTCCTGAAGTCTTACTGGGGCACCACGTGGCCTCCAGCTGCCTTCTCTAGCCCAAGGGCAGGGACGTTTCTCCCCGCAGACTGGGGTCTCCTGCCGGCCCTGGCCTGGGAGGGATGGGGGGCGTGGGAGCTCCCTCCCTCACAGGCAGAATCCAGGATTTTAACGCAGCAGGACGCAGCGGGGCTGGAATCTCTGTGGGGTGTGACATGATGCTTGGGGCATTTTTCGGAGACCCCTCCGGCTGTCCGCGTGGGGCACTGGAATACGGTGGGACACGAGTAGAAACCGGGGAACCACACAGTCTGTGCCAGTACTTCAGGCAAGAGGAGCTGGTGATTTGGACCAGGGGATGGGGCCGGGAGACCCCTGGGGAGGACTTGAAGAGAGTGAGGAAGTGCGGATACGTGTGGAGATGATAGGCTTGTTAACGGCGTGGATGAAGTCGTGCATGACGCCGTGCATGGGGAAGGAGGGTCCCGGGTCGTGACATCGTGCCCTTGGGCGAACGGAACGGTTCTCACCGTCTCCTCGCTCCTTCCTACTTGGCCAAGGGCACTGCCCTGAATTCCCTTTCTGTTTGTTCAAGAACAGAGGTGGACACCACCGCTGTCCTGAAACAGTTCACCTGGATGGGTCCGAAATCGGGAATTAATTTCAAACCCTATTGTTTGTTTCTAGGGCCCTAAAGCAAACGTAAGACCATCCTAAGTTTTCTGCTCTCAGCAAAACGGCTAAATTCACTTATTCGAAGTATTTATGAAGAGAGCAGTGGACGAGCTGCCCCAAAGCATATCGATGCTTTTCAACGCAAGCCGAAGGTTAACTTCCACGGAGGTGATTCTGGAAGTGAAATTGTAAAGTTAGTACAATAAACAAGAAATGCATTTAGACTTTGAGTGATTCAGATGTTAAGAATTTAGCTCTGATGTCTTTGGAGGCTGGAGGAGGGGACTTTAACCAGCTCACATCTGGCTTATCCTGCTGAGCTGGGCTGAGACAAAGCTGGTGTGTTCCACACCCCTGTCTGTTGGGTGAAGTGGTTCCGGGCCCATCAATGCTGGCTGCTAGACAGGCTGGTGTCGCCTTGAACAGGAGGATCCCCTACCCTGACCTTCTCTCCTATAAATCATGTCATCTATCCATAACTAGCAGGTTGGATGGGAGGTTTGGTTTCCTGGGTGTGACATCACTTACATGCTAACAAACAAGACAGAAAGAAAGAGGCAGCTCACCGAGTCACTGTGATTTAGCTTTTAAAAAAGATCATTGTACCCTGCAATCTTTTAGAGAATTGGAACAAATGCTGACAATTTTATTTTCTTCCAGCATTTTCAACTCATGCAGTTTCTAGGGAAAAATATTCACCCTGAAATTCAAATTGCTCTGGAGTCTCACAAAATTGAATAAAATTCTATCGAGTAAAATAACTGTTCCTGACTATCCAGTCACACAGACACTACAAGCAAACGGTCCTCCAGTTGGCACTTGACTGTCAGGGGAGGAGCAGAGAAAGGAAATAAACGCAGGGAATTTTCTTGTGGGTGTACAGGAGGCAGTGCCCCAGCAAGCATTTTCCTCAGTGTCCATTTCAGTGTCTCTACATCTCAGCCCTTTGTATGGTTCCCACGAAGAAGGAAGATGCAACAAAGACTGCTTATTCTGTAAAAATAAAAGTTTCCAAATTTGGAGTAACGTCAACACAGCGGAGTCATCATATTTGATAAGACCCGTCATTTCCATTGTTTGCTCCTTCCTTCCTTCCTTCCCTCCTTCTCCCCCTTCCTTCCGTCCCCCCTCCCTTCCTTCCTTCCTCCCTCCCTCCCTTCTTTCTTTTCTCTTCCACACAAACTGCAGAGATCAATACTCCCCTGAAAAGACAAAAACGAAGACAGAAGCAGCTGTAAGCAGCCTTGTATTGAGGCTGTAACCCTGATGAATAATGTTGCTGTCATAACAGCGGGGATAATTTAATGCTGGCACTTAGCGACATGATAAATAGCTTGTCAGACGTGGGCAGCGGTGGAGTCGACGGAACTGCCCATGACAAGTTCTGAAATATTAATCTTCTGCGAGACCGAGGCAGTGCTCAGAGGCAGATGGGCAGGAAGGCCAGCTTCAGGAAGGAGTCAGAGAAAACAAAGTTTTGTTGTTGTTTTGGCTTAAAAGCATTTCATCTGTGAAGCAACATCTCAAAGGTTTCAAGATGACTCCATTTTAGAAAATATGTCTGAATCTTTTAAATGACTGAGAACTTGTATCACTGAGGGCATGAAACTTGGCCTTTCTTTTCTTTTCTTTCTCTCCAAAGTTTGTTTTCACTCATCAAAATTTGATTTACAGGAGGCATGTTAGAGTTTAAATATCTTACTATAGGGATGAATTATTATGCCTTCTTTTTCCTGCTAATAACCTGAGGCTTATGAAAGGATGCATAGAGTTTAATATATAAGACAATTAGCAAAAATATCTTTATAGTCTAGTCTATCCAATGATGGGGATGGATTTCCATTTTACGTATTTGTAATGTAATATTGACAGTTAAGGTGGAACCCATTGGTTTTTAATCTCGTCTTGGTCTAAATGCAATTATCACACAGGAAATCAAACTTTACCCATTAGATATATTCCAGAGGGCAAGGGAAAGGGAGCATAGTGGGAGGGGAAAAGTGGTTAAAATAAAATTACTTATTTTCTGCCTTTTCCCACAAAAGGATTTGGAATGACCGAGAAGAATATGTGTGATAAAAACGGAAATATATAAGTAAAAGTGTTCCTTAAAAGAGGGAAGGAAAATAATATCTTTGACTATGTATTTTCCATTTCTTATATAGGTCTTATGCATTTTCTCTGCTGCTAAAAGCTTTGAGTCAGTGTCTATGAATATTAAAAATCAGTGCAAGGGAATACAGGGTAGGGAAGGAGAGCTCACACTTTTAGAAGCTGGTAGGAGTTTTAGGGGCCGCAGAGACAAATCGTGCTTCTGAGGGCCTGGATTTACCTGCGTATGGGCCGAGCCCCCCAGGGACTCCATCTCATCCCGCCTGCGGGCTGGGTGGCCGGGGCCTTGCTGCGTCCCGTTCTTTACTCCAGCTAAGGAGACATTTCTAAGACGGCCGTGCTGATTATGTCTCCACGGTTTAAACATCAGGAAATCAGCTGAATTCCATTTGAAGGTAGATTTACTTAAAGGCCATCTCAGATTCTTTCAGAATAGCTCAGGCCTCCCCCCTGAACCCCTGCCTGCCCTGACCAGCCTGGAAGGTTGTGGAAGGAAAAAGGTGATGGATTTACTCTTGGTGGCGGCGTCTCTGCTGTCAGTGCAGTGGCGCTGCTTCCCTCGCGGTGTCCGCGTCTCTGTTCCGCAAGGTTGAAGGAATCCTCCTCTCCCGCGCCGAAGATGCCCGGCCATTGTCTATGGTCCTCGTGTTCTGGACACAGTGCTGACCCGACCTTCCAAACGTGGTCACTTCCGTGAGAGCTGAGATTGGCCTCCCGTGTTCCTGCCGCCCATCCCGTTTTAATTCACAAATCTGGATTGGATGAAAAAACAATTTTGGAATACTGGCTGATCATCTGTGCTATCTCCGGGAGTTTAATTCACCTTTTCCCATTCGGCACCTTATTTGTTCTAATACCAATTACTGTTGGGCTGAACTGATTCCCAAGGCACCAGTTTCTCAGCATGACTGAGGAGGGTGCTGCTTCTCTAAGCACAAATTGACCTGGGTGGGTGTCATGAGCATCCGCGGAGGGTCCTAAGAGAACTCTAAGTGTGAAACCCGCCTTGCAGCTGGAAGTGTGAAAGGCACAGTGAGGAGTCCTCCTTGAGCCTGTATTCACCTCCGGCCTGCATCTCCCTGCGGTTCCATGGCAACGGCACTGCCCCAGACACCCGCTGCTCCGGGCGCCAGGCTGGTCAAGGACGCCCCACCTGGGTCTCCGGGAGATTTCCACAAATCCGTACAGGAGCAGAGAGAGCAAAGCCGAGCAAGCAGACATCGCTCTGCACCTCTGGACCCTGAGGAGATCGAGGTGGCCCTGGTCAGATCCCTGGAAATGTGTCTGCAACGCTTTTACGTGGAAGCAGAGTCCATTTAGCGGTGAGGTTAACCATGTCAAGAAAACTCTTTACAAAGAGAAGTATAATACTTCTAAGATATTTGGGGAGATGCTGGAGGTGGCAATTTTGCAATCCATTTCCAAGACGATGAACCAATCAAATGTTGAAAGCAATATGTGTCTGCACTGCAAAAGCGGGGCAGAGATGTGAACGGTGCATGTACACACACACTCACATGATACCCATGTCCGTGTCGAAGGGGACCTGAAGTCTGTATCCTTGAAAAGAGCATAGAATTGCACAGTCATTAGGTTTTACCTCTCTCCGACTGAAAGAAAGGAAATATTTGAGAAAACTTCGCTATAACCCTGTCCCAGAGCTCAGGGAAATGCTAGATGTGAATCAAGAAAAAGGGTAGCTCGTTTTTTATTGGGTCACTGGTGATCACCCAAAATGGAAGTTTTGGGGAGTTTTGCAGAAGGCTGCAGAGGAATTGGGCTGGTAGGTTCGGCCCTAAAGTATATCTCGACTCTTTGGTGAAGTTCTAAACCTCTTATGGATGTCACTGTAAGCCAGCAGCCAGCCGATAAAGTGAATGAAAAATGGGACTGTTGTATCAACTTGTCAAATGATTTCATTGCAAGGCCAGATGAGGATGTAGGTTCCCAAATCACCAATTCTGATGATATTAATTGTTCCTGATCTAGGAAGCTGGCACAAAGAATTCTGACACGAGATTTACTGTGCAACATTAGATGCTATTTACTGATAAATGATGGGGCAGTTCATTAGCTAATGTTGAAAAATCATGGTAGACATAACAGAATTATTAGGGCTTGTATAGAAATCCTATTCTATAATGAGTTATTACTTTAAAATAATAGCAGCAATATGTTACAATTAAGTACCCTGGAAAGGAGCTTTCCACAAGAAAGGTGTCAGTGTTTGAGTGATCCCCTGAACCGCTGCTCATTACAAATGAATTCTCCTGGCTGCCATCCATCAAAACTGTACTTTCATTAACTAATTGAAGAAAACAGCAAAGTTGCTGGAACCTGCATTACTCTAAGTTATACTGAATTATAAACCAGGAGCAGAATAACCACGGAGGGTTTTCTTTTCTTTCTTTTCCGTGTTGTTGTTGTTTTTTTTTTTTAAGCTATGCTAATGCCAGGGGCGGCTTGCTCACTGGGTCTCAGTTACTTTGATGGCTCAGATATTTATTAGGCGAGCACTTGGTAACTCTCCGGAACAACCACATGGCCCTCCCTGCCCCCATTCAGGTGCCTCTTCATAAACAGCTTGATTAAATAAAATGCAGTTAGGAATACTTTCACCAGACCTTAATTTCTGTACATCAAATTGACTCTTTTTTTTTTGCTTTGCTTTGGGTTATTTTTGTTAGAAACATAGAAAGAAATAAAAAAGGATAGTACAGGACTGATAGAAAACAGGTGACGAGATGGAGACCCATATCTCTATGAGCAAAGGCCTCAGACCCTCAGGGACACAATGAAGCATAAAAATTCTGCATATAGGATTAATTATGTCTGTGTGTTGGACACTTTTGTTCCAAATGGGGCTTGAAGAAATTGATCCAAGTCATTGCAGCTTTCCAGAGACTAAACACATTTATACAATATTGAGCTTAGACAGTAGCTGGTACTTTTTGTGCCCTTGCTGGGGGCCCAGCGCAGTTCTAACTGGCCACACCTGCTCACTGCACGTGAAGGGGATCTGCCTTTCGCAGGGAGGAAGGACCCCAAAACTCAGGGGTCAAGCTCAAGCTCACCCAGCTCACGAGAGGCAGAAGCATCTGAACCCAGACCTGGCTGGACAGCCCACGTGGCTTTCCAAGCCCAGTGTTAGCTACTTACCAGATAATCACTGTCAGGCCTTGTGCTTTTGTTGTTGGGAATTTAATTTTGAAACCGGAGTAACAATGTCTGAATCCACTCAGGAAGTACCGGCGATTCCCCTCGTCTCACCGGAGCTGCAGTCATCGTGGACATTCCTGTGGTGTTGTCAAAGAACCCAAGAAAGGACATCGATGGTTTCTACCAGATAATATATTTTCAGCTGGTTGATGCCGAGGTGATTTGACAAGGACAACATGTGTGTCCCTGGTTAGAAAGATGGCGGCCTGCATGTAGACGTCTGAATTGATTTGATTTCCAACACCCTTATCTTAAAGTATTTAGGAATAGGGAAGTTTTGTGATTGATTACTGAAAGCCATAAAATCTCTGGGTGACAAAAGGCTGCTGCCACCTCTTCTTCCCAGTCGCTT